>NC_041730.1:126356082-126981082 GCF_004115215.2 Ornithorhynchus anatinus | reverse complement strand
TTGTCTTTGTTGTTGGGACTAGGTGAGGTGGGGTGACAAAGGCTCGACGGAGGAAGGAGCCAAACTGGAGAAACCCAAAAACGCTGTCATCAAGTTACCGGAGCAGGAATACGAGCCGTGGGAGCCCAAGCCAAAGAAGCACAGCGCCCGGAAGCCGCCGTCCCAGAGGAAATGGTACACGCCCATCAAGGTGAGCTCGGGGACGGCCTCGTGAGCCTCCCCTCGGTGAAGACCTCGGCCTGGCCCCTGCTACCTGAGGACGATCCTTCTGATGGTGGCTGGAGTGGTTCGAGTACTTTCTGGCCGTGTGGGAGAGAAAAGCTGGGTGGCTTCCTGGATAGAGCACGGGCCAGGGAGTAAGGAGGACCTGGGTTCTAATTCTGGGTCTGTGACTTGTCTGCTGGGTGACCTTGGACAAGTCACTTCACTTCTCTGTGCCTCAGTTACCTCATTTGGAAAATGGGAATTAAGACTGTGAGCTCTATGTGGGACGGGGACTGTGTCCAACCCAATTACCTTGTGTCGACCCTAGCGCTTAGTACAATGCCTGCAACGTAGTAAGTGCTTAACAAATATTGTTATTATTATCATTATTACTATTATGGACTGTGAGCCCCATGAGGGGCAAGAACTGTCTGACCTGATTATCTTGTATCTACCCCAGCTCGCAGTACAGTGCTTGGCACATAGTAAGCATTTAAATACCCAATTATTTTAATTATTTTTAATAATAATAATAATAGTATTTGTTAAGCACTTACTATGTGCCAGACACTGTCCTAAGCACTAGGGTAGGTACAAGCAAATTGGGTTGGACACAGTCCCTGTCCCATGTGGGGCTCAGTCTCAATCCCCACTTGACAGACGAGGGAACTGAGGCCCAGAGAAGTGAAGTTACTTGCCCGAGGTCACAAAGCAGGCAAGTGGTGAAGGAGGGCTTAGAACCCCTGAACCTCTGACTCCCAGGCCCGTGCTGTGTCCATTCCACCACACTGCTTATTCTATCTGTTTCACACTAATGTAGGGCAGAATCCAAGGATAGGGCTATAGCTTCTGGAATGGGAATCCCACTGAGCCCTGACGTAACCTTTCATATGCACCACTTCTAAGCTATTGTAGAAGGAAATGAAGGGGCACTCCATAGAGTAATGGGGCTGAATGTTTACTAATTCATGACAGGGTAATTGTCTTAGGAGCTCCTAGGTCTGGTGGTCTCAGCATGACCAGTCTGCAGGTTTTTCTATTTCAGAGCCATCCTTTTAGATTAGAGCAGCACATAATACAGTGCTTTTCACACAGTAAGTGCTCAATAAAAACTACTGATTGATGGAGAAGCTTTTTTTTAGTGGTATTTTGTTAAGCACATACTGTGTGTCAAGGACTGTTCTAAACATAGGGATAGATACAAATTAATCAGTCCAGATACAGTCCCTGCACCACATGGGGCTTACACTCTAAGTAGGAGGGAAAACAAGTCTTGGATCCCCATTTTGGGGTTGAAGAAATTGAGGCCAAGAGAAGTGAAGTGACTTTCCCAAGGTCACAGAGCAGGCAAGTGGTGAAGCTAGAATTAGAACTCAGGTCCTCTGGCTTCCAGTTTCTTGATTTATTCACTAGGCCACACTGCTGCAGTTGGGTAGGAAAAGATTTTAATTTCATATTCAGGAACGTTTTCCTATCCCATGTTGGAGGGCAATGAGATCACCCTCTCCCAGGCACAAGGCAAAAAAGTCCAGAAGCTAAGCAATCTGGCGTGGCCAGATCTGAAGACAAATTATAGTAATAATGGGATTTATTAAGCATTTACTGCTTGCCAAGCACTGGGCTTAATTGTGGGACTTTTACAGTTGAATCAGATAAGACAGAGTTCTTGTCCCACTTGGGGTTCACAGTCTAAGGGGGAGAGCAGGTATTTTTTCCCCATTTTTGCTGCTGTGGAAACTGAAGCACAGAGTAGGCAAGCAATTTGCTCATGGATACCCAGCAGGAAAATGACATAATTAGGACAGGCTGACCGGCTCCCCGAGGGCACATCTGGCCTGGGCTGGTCTCTCAGTGAATGGAAATCCTTGGAAATTGTCCACTTCTGTATACAGGGAAGCAGCATGGACTAGTGGAAAGAGCACAGCCCTGGTTGTCATAAGATCTGGGTTCTAATGTGGGCTCCACCACCTGCCTTCTATGTGAGACCATGACAAAGTCATTTGACTTCTCTGGGCCTCAGTTTCCTCATCTGTAAAAGGGGGATTAAATACCTGTCTCCCCTTCTACTAAGACTGTGAGGCCCATGTGGGACATGGATTGGGTCTGACCTGCTTAGCTTGTACCTACCCCAGTGCTTAGTACAGTCTTGGTATATAGTAAGGGCTTAACGGATACCACCATCATTATGATTATTATTGTTATTATTAGCTAAATAGTATCATCCTCTTGCAATTTTCCTAGGGCAAACTGGATGCACTGTGGGCATTGGTTCGACGAGGCTATGATCAAGTGTCCCTCATGAGACCCCAGCCAGGAGACCAGGTAAGACATCTCAAGTGTGTCTGCATGTCACTTGCTGTCAGTATTGCTCCTTGCTTTTTTCCGGAAGAGCTCACCTGCCTGAGTCGCCTCAGATTGCAGTCTGTCACTATCAATAAATTGATGGTATTGATTGAGAGCTTACTGTGTGCAGAGCACTGTTCTAAGCACTTGGGAGAGTACAAATCCCTGCCGACAAGGAGCTTACAGTCTACAGGCAGACACAGACATTAAAATTAATTACGGATGTATACATAAGTGCTAGAGTGTTAGCCCATTTCTAGACTGTGAGCCCGTTATTGGGTAGGGATTGTATCTCTTTGTTGCTTAATTTTACTTTCCAAGTGCTCAGTACAGTGCTCTGCACACAATAAGTACTCAATAAATGCGATTGAATGTATGAATAAATAAGCAGGAGGTTGAGCATTTGCAGCTTATGACATCTAATGCTTGGGAATAAATTATCTGTCAGTGTCCCATTTTCAGTGTCCTGTTGACTTGACCAAAGGAGGCACTGGCAGGTATTGGGTCTGTCTTCAGGAATTAATATGAATATGAAAGTAAACTTGAGGATCTATAGTGTTGTTGCAGACACAAAATTTGTTAATAAAGGTACTGATAGAATGTTGTTTTACTGACATTTCAGAGCCGCTTCGGTTTCAGTGATCATTTGGATACTAGTGTTCATTTGTTTCTCTTGGACCGTGATGTTTTAGCTTATAACTTCAGCAGAAGCATTATCGATTGAGTTTATTTCAACCCCTGCTGCAACCCCTCTAGACTGTAAGCTCTCTGTGGACAGGGAATGTTTGTTTATTGTTGTATTGTACTCTCCCAAGTGCTTAGCAAAGTGATCTGCACACCGTAAGGGCTCAATAAATATGACAGACTGCCTGACTGACTTCTATACCCCCTAAGAACTAGGTATTCACCCCCTGTCCAAAACCTCCTCCCCAACCCCTCAGCACTTGTGTCCATATCCTTATACGCTGCAGCTTTCACTGTATTTTAGTGCCTGTCTCCCCAACTAGACTGCAGATCCTGGAGGACAGGGATTATATCTACCAACTCTATCATGTCATACTTTCCCAAGTGCTTAGCACAATGTTCTGCACAGAGTAAGCACTCAGTAAATATTAATTGAGTTGTTTGATCGATGAATGCTTAGACCCTTGGGAATGAGCGATAGGAGTAAAAATGCCATGCTTGCTCTTGGATGCACAGAGAGTTAAACAACACTTTTACCATTGAGAAGAAGCCGTTTCCTCTATTCAGTTGTATTTATTGAAAGCTTACTGTGTGCAGAGCACTGTTGTAAGTGCTAGGGAAAGTACAGTAGGGCAATAAAGTGAGACAATCCTTGCCCACAACGAGCTCACAGTCTAGAGGGGATTGTTTCCCAAGGCAAGATTTCTTTCCTCTCATTCCCAGTGCTGGGGAAGCAGAAAAAACAATGATTCCTTTGTGGAAGAGCCAAATTCCAGCTTACCTGCCACGAGTGGAACATTGCTGGTTCCATCCTTGTAAGGGAAAGTCACAGTCATAACTCTAGGGGAAAATGCTGCTATTCAGTCCATGATGTCCCAGAAAAGGTACAGCACTTCATGGCAAAGACCATTTAGAGTCTAAAGCAGGGGCAGGGAATATGTCTGTTTATCATTATTTTGTACTCTCCCAAGTGTCTAGTACCTTGCTCTGCATCCAGTAAGCACTCAATAAATACAACTGACTGATTGACTGGTTGACATTGTAGATTGCATTGTCTTAAGTCACATTTTTCTCATTCATATTCTTCAGCGAGATTAGTGGGCCCCTTTATTAGCTTCAGTAATCCAATCAGGCCTTAAGGGAACTATCTAGTTCTCTGAACTTCCATGGCATTGTATTGAATACTGGCCTGCTAGCACAAAGTCTGTTCACATTTTCCTAGGGAGAATCTAACTCATTGGTTTTGCTAGCCCTGTTTCCATCTTTATCTTATTTATTTCTATTAATGTTTTCTCCCCATCTAGACTGTATGCCCGTAGAGAGCAGGAAATATGTCTATCAATTCTGTTGTATTGTACTCTCCCAAGTGCTCAGTACAGTGTTCTGCAAAAAGTAAACACTCAGTAAATACCACTGATTGATTGATTGACCTGAATGAATACTTTTCTAGTTCTTGAGCCAGTGTGTCGCTATAAATTTTGGAAAGCAAATATGCCATCGAAATATCCGTACAGAGCTGGAGAAATCAACCTGTGTCTTTTTTTTTTTTTGCCTACATCGTCTATTTCCAAGGCCATATTTACAAAGAGAGATGGAGCAGACTATTTTTTTCTCTTGTGTGCATGCGTGTGTGTGGATGTGTATTCATGGACATATACATGTGTGTATATACACACACACATCATCATCAGTGGTATTTATTTAGGGCACTGATCTAAGCACTTGGGAGAGTACAATACAATAGAGTTGGTAGCTATATTCTCTGCCAGCCTTCCATCTATATCTTATGTATATACCACTCGTGTATGTATATATCACTCAGATGTATACTTATATATCACTCATATGTATATGTGTA
This sequence comes from Ornithorhynchus anatinus, assembly GCF_004115215.2. Lineage (NCBI taxonomy): Eukaryota > Metazoa > Chordata > Mammalia > Monotremata > Ornithorhynchidae > Ornithorhynchus > Ornithorhynchus anatinus. The sequence goes on along the minus strand of NC_041730.1, from coordinate 126,975,993 downwards.
ATCTCAAGAAAAGTGCAGTAATGAAGACTAAAGGGAATAGGAACAATAATCTGAGTGAGATTTTTTAAAATCCTGAATTATGAAAGTGCTCTAAAATTATCCATTTTGAATGCACAGGTGCATCAGGCACCCTGGGGCAACTCAGCACGGAGTCTTGAAAAGCCAGGCCACATTTGATTTTTGTGGTTCATTTTCAGAGACCCCCTAATTCTCTACCCAAACTTGGTCTGTCTCTTGCTTCCTCCACTCTCCAACATTAAATAAATTTAGGGAATAGAGGAAATCTGGTGGGAGCAGGGTAGCTGGATCATTGCCTGAGCTTATCCCAAAGGATCTGTGCTTTCCTACTTAGTGAGGCTCCCCCAGTGTAAACCTGTTGATTGTAGGTACTTTGGGATTGCCTTGGGCTAATCCCACAAAATCAGACCATTTGCAGGAAAATGGGCTTTTTGCTTGCAACTCTGAAAGGAATCTAAATTGCGCAGATTTTATTGTTCAATATTTTCTGTCATAGTTCATAAGATTTCCCAAGCAATGCATTCCCATTTTAGAATGACTAAAGCAGTATTCCTAGGAGTACATCACCATGGCTCAGTGGAAAGAGCCCGGGCTTGGGAGTCCAGAGGTCATGGGCTCGAATCCTGGCTCCGCCACTTGTCAGCTGTGTGACTGTGGGCAAATTACTTAACTTCTCTGTGCCTCAGTGACCTCATCTGGAAAATGGGGATTAAGACTGTGAGCCTCACGTGGGACAACCTAATTACCCTGTATCTACCCCAGTGCTTAGAACAGTGCTCGGCACATCGTAAGCGCTTAGCAGATACCAACATTATTATTATTATTATAGTATTCAGATTGTAAACTTCTTGATTATATCCACCAACGCTATTGTATTTTACTCTCCCAGTGCTTAATATGGTGTTTTGCACAAAGGAAGTGTTCAATAAATACCATTGATGAATTCAGCTACCCTCAGAACAACCAACTGTGTAACAGTCCCTGTCCGGGCATGACCCCTCCTTTGGGACAAGAGGGTCACTAGAAATAAGTTATTCCAAATGAGTCAGAGAATACTAAAACTAATACTAATAGTAATAATAATAATTGTGGTATTTGTTAAACACTTTACTATGTGCCAGGCACTGTTCTCATTAGGGTAGATATGAGCAAATCAGGTGGGACACTGACCCTGTCCCATATCATTCATTCATTCACATTTATCAAGAGAAGCAGCATTGATTAGTGGAGAGAACCTGGGCTTGGGAGTCAGAGTTGATAGGTTCTAATTCCGGCTCCACCACTTCTCAGCTGTGTGACTTTGGGTAAGTCACTTCACTTCTATGGGCCTCAGTTCCCTCATCTGTAAAATGGGGATTAAGACTGTGAGCCTTGCATGGGACAACCTGATTAACTGATTAACTTATTAACCCCAGCGCTTAGAACAGTGCTTGGCACATAGCACTTAACAAATGTCATCATCATCGTCGTCATTTATTAAGCACTTACTGTATGCAGAGCACTATATTAAATTCTTGGGAGAGTACAATACAACAATAAAGAGACTCATTCCCTGCCCACGACGATCTTACAGTCTAAAGGGGGAGAGACAGACATTAATATAAATAAATTACAGATATGTACATAATGTACCTAAGTAATATAATAAGTGCTGTGGGGCTGGAAGGAGGAAGCGCGAAGGGAGCAAGTCAGGACAATGCAAAAGAGAATAGGAGAGGAGAAAAGTGGGCGCTTAGTCAGGGAAGGCCTCTTGGAGGAGATATGTCTTCAATAAGGCTTTGAAGTGAGGGAGAGTAATTGTCTATCAGATTTGAGGAGGGAGGGCGTTCCAGACCAGAGGCAGGGCATGGACAAGGTATCAGCCGCAAGATTGGGGAGATTGAGGCACAGTGAGAAGGTTAGCGTTAGAGGAGCTATGTGTTCGGGCTGGGTTGTAGTAGGAGAGTAGCAAGGTGAGGTAGGAGAGGGCAAGGTGATAGACTACTTTAAAATCAATGGTGAGGAGTTTTTGTTTGAAATGGAGGTGGATGTGCAACCTCTGGAGTTTTTTGAGAAGTGGGGTGAACGTCGTGAATGATTTTGTAGAAAAATTATCTGAGCAACATGGTGAAGTATAGATTGGAGTGGGGAGAGCCAGGAGGCTGGGAAGTCCACTAGGAGGCTGATGCAGTAATCCAGATGGGATAGAATGAATGACTGTATTAATGTGGGAGCAGTTTGGAAGGAGAGGACGGGGCAGATTTTAGCAATGCCGTGAAGGTGGGACCAACAGGATTTAGTGGTGGATTGAATATGTGGCTTGAATGACAGAGAGAAGTCAAAGATAACGTCAAGATTACGGGCGTGTGCGACAGGAAGAATGGTAGTGCTGTCCACAGTGATGGGAAAGTCGCGGGAGGACAGGGTCTGGGTGGGAAGAAAAGGAGTTCTGTTTTAAGCTTGAAGAGATGGGAGACGATCCAAGTAGAGATGTCTTGAAGGTAAGAGGAAATGTGAGACTGCAGAGAGGGAGATCAGGGCTGGAAATGTAGATTTGGGTATCATCCATGTAGAGGTAGTAATTGAAGCCATGGGAGTGAATGAGTTCTCCAAGGAATGGTTGTAGATGGAGAACAGAAGGGGACCCAGAATTGAACCTTAAGGGACCCCCACAGTTAGGGAATGGAAGGCAGAGGAAGAACCCACAAAGAAGCCTGAGAATGAATGGCCAGAGAGATGAGGACAGAGTCGGTGAAGCCAAGATTGCATAATGTTTCCAGGAGAAGGCGGTGGTCCACAGTGTGAAAGGCAGCTGAGCGGTCGAAGAGGAGTATGGTACGATGGAGTAGAGGCCATTGTATTTGGCAAGAAGGAGCTCACAATCTTAATCCCCATTTTGCAGATGAGGAAATTGAGGCACAGGGAAGTTAAGTGACTTGCCCATGGTCATACAGCAGACACATGGCAGTGCCAAAATTAGAATCCAGATCCTTCTGACCTCCAGGCCCGTGATCTTTCTAACGGATAGATACCAGTCACCAGCCTATTTGGAATGGGCAAGGTGTCGAACTTCAGGGAGACGGGGCCCCTCTACCAAGACTGCTCTCTCAAAGGTCACCCTTGACCTCCTTCTTGCCAAATCCAATGACTCCTACTCTATCCTAATCCTCGGCCTCTCAGCTGCCTTTGACACTGTAGGCCATCCCCTTCTCCTCCACACCTTATCTCACCTTGGCTTCATGGACTCCATCCACTCCTGGTTCTCCTCTTATCTTTCTGGCCGTTCATTCCCGGTCTCCTTTGCGGGCTCCTCCTTCCCCTCCCAACCTCTTAACTGTAGCGGTTCTTCAAGGGTCAGTTCTTGGCCCTCTTCTGTTCTCAATTTACACTCACTCCCTTGGTGAATTCATTCGCTCCCACAGCTTCAACTATCATCTCTATGCAGATGACACACAGATCTATATTTCTGCCCCTGTTCTTTCCCCCTCCCTTCAGGCTCGTATCTCTTCCTGTCTCCAGGACGTCTCCACCTGGATGTCTGCCCGCCACCTAAAACTCAACATGTCCAAAACTGAGCTCCTTATCTTCCCTCCCAAGCCTTGTCCTCTTCCTGATTTCCCTGTCACTGTGGACAGTATGACCATCCTTCCCATCTCTCAAGCCCGCAACCTTGGGGTCATCCTTGACTCAGCTCTCTCATTCACCCCACACATCCAATCCGTCATCAACGCCTGCCGGTCTCACCTATATAGTATCACCAAGATCCACCCTTTCCTCTCCATCCAAACGACTCTTTTACTGTTACAGGCTCTCATAATATCCCTGCTGGATTACTGTGTCAGCCTTCTCTCTCATCTCCCTTCCTCCTGTCTCTCCCCACTCCAGTCTATTCTTCATTCCGCTGCCCGGATCATCTTCCTGAAGAAACGCTCTGGGCATGTAACTCCCCTCCTTAAGAAACCTCTAGTGGTTGCCTATCAACCTCCGCAAGAAACAAAAACTTCTTACTCTAGGCTCTCCATCACTTTGCCCCCTCCTACCTCTCCTCCCTTATCTCTTTCCACTGCCCACCCCGCAAGCTCCGCTCCTCTGCCGCTCACCTCCTCGCCGTCCCCCGTTCTCGCCTATCCTGCCGTCGACCCCTGGCCCACGTCCTCCTGCTGTCTTGGAATGCCCTTTCTCCTCACCTCCACCAAACTAACTCTCTTCCCCTCTTCAAAGCCCTACTGAGAGCTCACCTCCTCCAAGAGGCCTTCCCACACTGAGCTTCCCCTTTTCCCTCACTCCCTCTGCTGCCTCTCTGCACCCCCTTCACCTCCCCTCAGCTAAGCCCCCTTTCCCCCCTTTCCCTCTGCTCCTCCCCTCTCCCTTTCCCTCCCCTCAGCACTGTGCTCATTTGCTCATTTGTATATATTTCTATTATCCTATTTATTTTGTTATTGAGATGTCCATCCCCTTGATTCTATTTATTGCTATTGCTTTTGTCTGTCTGTCTCCCCCGATTAGATTGTGAGCCCGTCAATGGGCAGGGATTGTCTCTATCAGTTGCCAAATTGTGCATTCTAAGCATTTAGTACAGTGCTCTGCACATAGTAAGCACTCAATAAATACTATTGAATGAATGAATGAATGACTAAATGACCTCTTGAGATTACTTCTACCCCATGTGGTTTTTGCTTTCCTCCTGCCTCCCTTGCCAATGAGAGCATTTTCAGTTGTTTTACACCACACAGATTCTGAGCAGCCCTTGGGGAAAACGGTCGAAGTTAGGCCTTTTTCTGATACTGTAGCTTCCAAGGCAGGAGGATCAGAAAACTGGAAGATGAGCATCCCACAATGCCGTGCCAATCCGAAAAGAAGCCTTTTGACTGGATTCTCTATGTGGTAGTTCCATAGGCAGCTGGGCTGCAGGCTCTATTTACTTTTGGGGCACGCTTTGGGGGTTTTGAATGGAGCTTTTAGTCCCCAGCTGTATTTTGATAGAAGTAACATTGTATAATCCGATTTCATCCAAGGTCCTTTTCTGGCTCCGCTGGTAGGTTTCTATCACCTAGAACACAATGATGCCACTGTTATCTTGAGCTGTCAAGTAACATGCCCACACAAGGATTCTCAGTCGCTCACACAGAAAATACTTCTCAGGCTGGAGGGGGGAGGGGAGGGATAAAGAGGGTACGAGACAGAGGTTAATCAAAAGGGGAGGGGGAATATTAAGCAAGTCAATGCTCCTCAGAGAAATAGGACCCAAAAAAGTCACATTGGGCATTCTTGCAGGATTAGAGAGAAGGGGGAAAGGAGGTACAAGACAGAGGTTAATCAAAATGGCAGGGGGAATATTAAGCAAGTCAATTCTTCTTAGAAAAATGGGACCCAAAAAGTCACATTGGACATTCTGGCAGGATTAGAAGCCAATCTGTCTTGTGTGGCCCATTAAATTAGCAAAGGTTGGTGGTGGCTGTAAGGAAAACAAGGGTCTATCTGAAATGACTCTATTTTCCCAGAGAAATTTGAACAGTACTGGATTTTAGTTGAGTGGACAGAGCACTGAACTGGGGAGGGGGGATGGTCATAAAGGAAACAAAGGACTATCTGAAATGACTCTTTTCCCAAAGGAACTTGAACAGTACTGGATTCTAGTTTGGTGGACAGAGCACTGCATTGGGGAGTGAGAGTTGGTCAGGAGAGCTGGGCACTCATCCTTGTCTGGCCTCTTGCTCACCGTGTGACCTTGAGCAAGTCACCTGAACCTCTTTGAGCCTCGAATTTCCTTTCAGTGAAATGGAAATGATTATTGTTTGCGGCAGATATATTGCGTTACTTTTTTTTACTTTGATCATTTATGTGAGAGCTCTGAACTCCCTGAAAGGAAAGCACTATATACAATCAATACAAGTATCAATATTGCTCTTTGGTTATTCCCTTCAGTCTGGGAGGGGGCTAATGCACATCCTTCAGGCTCAGAGGGAAGAAAATCTTCTCTGCCTCATTTTGAGTTTCTCAGAGTGGTTGTGGGCTGCTGACTGTCTGCAAGAAGCCAAAGAAAGCTTCAGTGTCTGGTTGCCAGCTCTGTCCCTCATCTTTTCCAGCTTCAGTCCCTGTGAGAATCATGTTGTCCTGTGCCTAATGACAGCACCCATGAACTATGGAGGGTGTATATTCTTCTCCTTTGAATCAATTCACTCTGGCCTCTCCAGAGAGGGTCACCTTAATAATGTTGGTATTTGTTAAGTGCTTACTATGTGCAGAGCACTGTTCTAAGCGCTGGGGTAGATACAGGGTGATCAGGTTGTCCCATATGGGGCTCACAGTTTTAATCCCCATTTTACAGATGAGGTAACTGAGGCACAGAGAAGTGAAGTGACTTGCCCACAGTCACATAGCTGCCAAGTGGCAGAGCTGGGATTCGAACCCATGGCCTCTGACTCCCAAGCCTGGCATCTTTCCACTGAGGCATGCTGCTTCTCAACCTTACTGACCTTTACTTGATCAGACCAGTAGGGCAGCAACTCACACTACAAAAACCCCTGTGATCCTAATCTTAGTGATAATTGTGGTATTATTTTAAATGCTTATGTTCCAGGCACTCTACTAAGCACCTGGGTAGATACAGGCAAATTATATTGGACACAGCCCTTGCTCCCAAGGAGCTCACAGTCTCAATCCCCATTTTATAGATGGGGTAACTAAGGCACCAATTTAGGGGAAAAGATGGACAATAAAATCCATTACAGGAAGGGGAAAACAAAGCAGACTAAAGATATTTACACAAATTCAATGGGAAGATGGAGAGAGTACCCAAGTGTTTGTTTGGTAGGGGGTTTTTTAATGGTATCTGTTAGGAACTTACTATATTCCAGACACTAAGCAGTGGGGTAGGTACAAGCTAATAGATTGGGCACAGTCCATGTCCCACAGGGGAATCTGTGCCTCATTTTACAGATGAGGTAACTGAGGCACAGATAAGTAAAGTGACTTGCCCAAGGTCACAAAGAGGACAAGTGGCAGAGCCGGGATTGGAACCCATGACCTACTGACTCCCAGGCCCAGGTTCTATCCCCATCCCGTGACTGTGTTCTTTTAGAAGGTGGTAGGGCAGCCTGCAGGAGGTAGAGCATTATTGAAAGAATGGGTGTGGGAGATGGGCATCCCTTCCTCACAGTCAGACAAATGTTGCCACATATGTTCTATAATAATAATGATAATTATGGTACTTCTTAAGCACTTACTATGCACCAAGCACTGTTCTGAGCACTGGAGTAGATACAAGTTAGGATGGACGCAGTCCCTGTCCCACACAGGGCTCCCACTCTTAATCTCCTTTTTACAGATAAGGTAACTGAGGCCCAGAGAAGTGAAGTGACTTGCCCAGGGTCACAGAGCAGACAAGAGGCAGAGCCGGGATTAGAACCCATGACCTTCTGACTCCCAGGCCCATGCTCTATCCACTAAGCCATGCTGCTACTTTTATTTAGAAGACAACAACCCAGATGGTGATCCTGGTCCCGGTCAGGCTTTAAGGCACTTGGTCAGCTCTCTCTCCGCTACTTAGCCTCGCTGTATTCACATTACAACCCAGCTTGCAAACTGGGCTCCTTTGAAGACAACCTCCTCACTGTTTCTCATTCTCATATCTCTGGCCACCGACCTCTTTCTCACACCCTCCCTCCTGCCTGGATCTCCCAGCCGCTTCACAATTCATTCATCCATTCCATCGTATTTAATGAGCGCTTACTGTGTGCAGAGCACTGTACTAAGCACTTGGGAGAGTACAATATAGCAATAAACATGTGCAATCTATGCCCCCAAGGAGCTTGCAGTCACAATTGGCAGACCACTTCTGTCCCCATCTTCATAGCCCTTCTGAAATCACATTTCCTCTAGGAGGCCTTCCCTGATTAATCTCTCATCTCCCTCACACCCACCATTTCTGCCCTCCTACTTCTATATCATCGCTGCACTTCCATGTCAGCCAGGCCTAGTGGATAGAGAACAGACCTAGGAGTCAGAAGGACTTGGGTTCTAATCCCGGCTCCACCACTTGTCTGCTCTGTGACCTTGGACAAGTCACCTAACTTCTCTGTGCCTCAGTTACCTTTTCTGGAAAATGGGAATTAAGACTGTGAGCACCCTGTATCTACCCCAGCACTTAGTACAGTGCCTGGCAGATAGTAAGTGCCTAACAAATTACACTTAAAAAAAAAGCAAACAAGCACTTGGGTACTCCCTCCACCTTCCCGCTGAATTTTTGTAATTATCTTTAGACTGTTTTGTTTTCCCATAACTGTAATTGATTTTAATCTCCATCTTTCCCTTTATATTGGTAGCTGAGTAAAAGGATCATGATTATTAACTCTTGCAGTCCCCCAAGCATTTAGTACAGTGCTCTGGACAGAGTAAGTGCTCAACAAATTGAAATGATCAAAGGATTGACTAATGAACAATAATAATAAGAACAATTGTTATTATTATAATTGTATTTGTTAAGTGCCTACTATGTGCTAAGCACTGTTCTAAGCACTGGGGTATGTTCAAGTAATCAGATTCGACAATAGTCTGTGTCCCAAATAGGGCTTACAGTCTTAATCCCCATTTTTCGGATGAGGTACCTGAGGCACAGAGAAGTTAAGAGACATGCCCAAGGTCACAGAGCAGACAAGTGGTAGAGCGGGGATTAGAACCCACGTCCTCTGATTCCCAAGCCCGTGCTCTAGCCAATAATCCATCCTGCTTCTCAGATGGGTGACCCACACACTCCTGTATAATTTGCATAAAACAATCCCGTCTTGTTATGCCACTGGATTTATCTCATGGGTCTGTCACTGTTTTTGAGTTAGCCTCAGGAGGGAAAACTCTTTCCAAATTGCCACCCACCAGACTGATCCGTCTCCTACAATCATCTCTCAAAAGGCCACAACTCTTTCTTACTGTTTGGGTCCGTATTTCACTATGTCTTTAAGTAGCTTTATTTTGCTCTCCAGGCTTACACATGCTTCCTTTCAGCTCACCATACAGCAGCTTCTTTGGTATCTTGATGTGATCCATTCTTCTCACCTCTCCCATCCAGCAGAACTGCTTTGCTGTGAGCAATGGAACAGTGTGGCCTAAGTGAATAGAGCTCGGGCCTGGGAGTCCGATGGACCTGGGCTCTAATGCCATCTCTGCCACTCATCTGCTGTGTGACCTTAGGCCACTTAACCTCTCTATGCCTCAATTACCTTATCTGAAAATGGGGATTAAGATGTGAGCCCTATGTGGGCCAGGGACTCTGTCCAAACTGATTAGCTTGTATTACACCAGAGCTTAGAACGGTTATTGACACATACTGTGTGTTTAACAAATACGATCATCATTATTATCATTATCAGTACTGGTGATCTGACTGAGTTATAGGAGCTTGTTGTTAGTAAACTTCTCCTGCCACTTGATCCTGAATACTTTATGTAATTGAGCCAGTGAAAATGCCCCAGAAAATCTTTCTTTTGTGGTATGTCCAGATCTCACAGCAAAATGGAAGTTTTAGTTGCTGGCCGGACATCCAAATAGAGATGTCCTGAAGGCAGGAGGAACTATGATACTGCAGAGAAGGAGAAAGATCAGAGCTGAAGATGTGGATTTGGAAATAGAAATGGTCCATGGGAGTGAGTAAAATGGGGATTCAAAATGTGAGCCTGTGTTCACATAGGAACTGTGTTCTACCCGATTAACTTGTATATACCCTAGACCTCGGACTCAGAAGGTAATGGGTTCTAATTCCACCTCTGCCACTTGTCTGCTGGGTGCTCTTGAGAAAGTCACTTCACTTCTCTGGGCTTCCGTTCCCTCGTCTTCCCTCGTCTGTAAAATGTGGATGTATACTGTGAGCCCCATGTGGGACGGGGACTGTGTTTTTTAACCCAACTTGCTTGTATTAACCCCAGAGCTTAGTATAGTGCCTGGCACATAGTAAGCACTTAACAAACACCACAGTTATTATTATTAACCCAGGTTCTCTGTCTCCCAGGCTGGGGCATAAGGGTCATAAGGAATTGGCCGGATGATAACTTCAAACCTCTGAATAGCTATATCTGACTAAACTCTTTGTTTGCCTCACTCCTGCAGGGACTGTGGACAGTGAGACCGCAGTGCCCTGCGATAAACCTCCCTTTTCCCCAAGGCTGGGAGGAAGACAGGCATTCATTAAGGACACTCTCATTTTGTCTCAAGTAGCAATCTGTGGGCTAGTTCTCTGTTCCCACCTTCTGAAGAGCCGAGGAATAAATCAGTGTTTGTGCGTGTGAACTTGCTTCTTGGTTTGCTTTTCTATAATCCTGCTAGCCATAGCGTTGAAGAAATTGTATTCTCAGCATGTTTGAGTACAGAGGCAACGCAGCCTAGTGGAAAGAGCATGGTCCTTGGAGTCAGGAGCTCTGGGTTCTAATAGACATTTGGCCCCTTGCTGGCTGTGTGACCAAATGAGGTCCTTCTGACTCTCTGGCCTGTGCTTTTTTCATTAGGCCACAGGGCTTAGCAGTGCTTAGCAAATACCACTATTATTATTATTATATGATCCAAAAAAGAGTCTGTCTAACAGCCTCCAGAGAAATTTGTGTATTACATGTCCAAATTTTTTTATTTGAAGTAGATTCCAAGGAAATTACAGATACAGTGCTGAAGAATTTGGATGTGACATTCTCTCTAGTTCAAGAATGAGGGTTACTGTAAAGCAAGCGGGCCCCTCCAAAGCCTGTGCGGAGAGAACCCAAGTTAAGCCCGTCAGTGGGCAGGGATTGTCTCTATCTGTTGCCGAATTGTACATTCCAAGTGCTTAGAACAGTGCTCTGCACATATTAAGCGCTCAATAAATACTACTGAATGAATGAATGAATAAAGAGTTAGAAGCAGTGTGGCTCAGTGGAAAGAGCATGGGCTTTGGAGTCAGGGCTCATGAGTTCGAATCCCAGCTCTGCCACTTGTCGGCTGTGTGACTGTGGGCAAGTCACTTAACTTCTCTGTGCCTCAGTTCCCTCATCTGTAAAATGGGGATTAAGACTGTGAGCCCCACGTGGGACAACCTGATTCCCCATGTCTACCCCAGCACTTAGAACAGTGCTCGGCACATAGTAAGCGCTTAACAAATACCAACATTATTATCATAAAGACATTTAGACTCCAATAGCTTCCTGTAAAACCGGTGATCATGTCCTTTGTTTTCCTAGAAGGCGCTACTCACAGTGAGTGCCTGTGTGCGGCTGAAAAGATCAATACAGGACCCACGGTCCCAGCCACACTGTGGCCACAAAAAGGTTGGCCCTTGTTGTGTGAGTGTGCTGAATGTTTGCTCTTTTGCTTCTTTGTCTCCTCATGTGACGCTTTCCTCAAAGAGAGCCATTCCCTTCTTTATGGTAGGGCATGCTGCTCTTTGCTCAACAGTTGACTGGCAGTTTACAGCAGGAATGCAGGAATGTCTGAGCCTTTGTTTGTTTGTCCTTAAAACGCCTCCTTCTTTCCTAGCTTTCGTTTTCTCCTTTTCGTCTCTCTGTTTAGCAGCTATTTAGGGTACCCTGCTGTTGCTCTGTGGGATATATGTTAAACTGAGCATAGCTTTGATGCTGAGATTAGATTAACAGGTTTAGATTTAACAGGTAGATTACTGCCAGCTCATTATGGGCAGGCAATGTCACCTTAATTGTTGTATTGTACTTTTCAAGTACTTAGCACAGTGCTCTGCACCCAGTATGCATTTTATAAATATGATTGAATAAATGAATGAATTCCAGAACTTCCAGAACTCCCTTTTCATATCTGACAGATGACTCTACCCACTTGCAAAACTTTATTGAAGGCACATCTCCTCCAAGAGTCCTTCCCTGATTAAGCACTCATTTCCTCTTTCCTCACTCCCTTCTGCATCGCCCTGACTTGTTCCCTTAATTCACCACCAGCCCCCAAATCCCCATCTTCAAAATTCTACTAAAACCGCATCTCAGAGAAGCCTTTCCCAACTACTCACTTCCCCACAAAATTCATCCTTTCATCTGCATGGCCTATGCAGTGGGTATATATGCTTTTAAGCATTCTGTTACTCATCCACTCCTATTCACAGAGCACTTGTATACATATCCTATATTAATAATAATGATAGTGATAATAATAATGGTATTTAAGTGCTTACTCTGTGCCAGGTGCTGTAATAATAATAACAACAATAATAATAATGGTATTTAAGTGCTTAATCTGTGCCAGGTGCTGTAATAATAATAACAATAATAATAATTATGGTATTTAAGCACTCACTGTGTGCCAGGCATTGTACTAAGCGCTGGGGTGATCTCACATCTCCTCCTGCCTTCAGGACATCTCTATTTGGAAGTCCTCCTGCTTCCTCAGACTTAATATGTCCAAGACAGAGCGCCTTATCTTCCCTCCCAAACCCATCCTCTCTCACAAGACAGTAACCTTGGTGTCATCCTTAATCCTGCTCACTCCTTCAACCCACATATCCAATCCGTCACCAAATCCTGTCGTTCTCACCTTCACAACATCGCCAAGATCCACCCTTTCCTTCGAAGCCCATATCATTCGCCTCTTAACACCCCCTCCAGATACTTGTCACTGTCATCTACCGCCCTCCCGGTCCCACCTCTGACTTCTTCAACCACCTAGACCCCTTTCTCACCTTCCTTCTCTCCTTCTCTCTGCCCACTCTGATCCTCGGAGACTTCGACATCCATATGGATGTACCCGACGACTCCTCTGCCGCCCGCCTGCTATCCCTCCTCGACTCTGCCGACCTCCTCCTCCCCTATACCGCGCCCACTCACCGACTCGGTCACACGCTCGATCTCGTCATCTCCTACCACTGCACTATCTCCTCCCTCACCGACTCTGAAATCCCTCTCTCTGACCATAACCCTCTCACCTGCCTCATCTCTCACACTCCCTCCCCCTGCAAATCTTCGCTACTGCCCCACAGAGACCTCCGCTCTCTCGATCCCATCCGTCTTTCCAAAAGCATCTCTCCTCACCTTGCCGCCCTGTCCTCACTTCCCACTCTCGACGATCAGGTCTCCGCTCTCGACTCCACCCTCTCTACTCATCTCGACTCTCTCGCCCCCCTTTCCCTCCGCCGCTCTCGCTCCACTAACCCACGGCCCCGGATCACCTCCTCTGTCCACCTCCTACGCTCCTATGCTCGAGCTGCCGAGCGCTGCTGGCGAAAGTCCAAGCACCAAACCGACCTCACACACTTCAAATTTATCCTTTCCTGCCTTAACTCTGCCCTCTCCTCCACCAGGCAAAACATCTTCTCCTCCCTCATCGACACCCATGCCCGTCACCCCCGCCGATTGTTCCAGACCTTGAACTCTCTCCTTAGGCCCCCTGTTCCTCCCCCTCCCCCATCTCTCACCCCCAATGATCTGGCCACCTATTTCATCACAAAAATCAACACAATCAGCTCCCCAAAGTCACCCCTCTGCCTCTCCCCTCCCCCCCACCAACCGTCTCCCCTACTTTTCCATCCTTCCCTGCAATATCCTCAGAGGAGATCTCCTCCCTCCTCGCAAGTGCCACCCCCTCCACCTGCGCCTTGGACCCCATTCCCTCTCACCTTATTAAAACCATCGCCCCTGCCCTCCTCCCTTCCTTAACTTCTATTTTTAACCACTCAATCTCCAATGGCTCCTTCCCCTCTGCCTTCAAACATGCCCACGTCTCCCCCATCCTAAAAAACCCCGCTCTCGACCCCACTTCCCCCTACCAGTTATCTCCCTATCTCCCTACTACCCTTCCTTTCCAAAATCTTAGAACGAGTCGTCTACAATCGCTGCTTAGAATTCCTTAACTCCCATTCTCTCCTGGCCCCCCTCCAATCTGGCTTCCATCCCCTCCACTCTACCGAGACTGCTCTCTCTAAGGTCACCCGTGACCTCCTTCTTGCCAAATCCAATGGCTCCTACTCCATTCTAATCCTCCTTGACCTCTCTGCTGCCTTTGACACTGTCGACCATCCCCTCCTCCTCCATACCTTATCTCACCTTGGCTTCACTGACTCCGTCCTCTCCCGGTTCTCCTCTTATCTCTCTGGCCGGTCATTCTCGGTCTCCTTCGCTGGCGCCTCCTCCCCCTCGCATCCTTTAACTGTTGGAGTTCCTCAAGGGTCAGTTCTTGGCCCTCTTCTGTTCTCCGTTTACACTCACTCCCTCGGTGAACTCATTCGCTCTCATGGCTTTGACTACCATCTCTACGCAGATGACAAGCAGATCTACATCTTCGCCCCTATCCTCTCCCCTTCCCTTCAGGCTCGCATCTCCTCCCGCCTCCAGGATGTCTCCACCTGGATGTTGGCCCGCCACCTAAAACTCAACATGAGCAAGACTGAGCTCCTCATCTTCCCTCCCAAACCCGGTCCTCTCCCAGACTTCCCTATCACCGTGGATGGTACGACCATACTTCCTGGCTCTTGGGCCCGCGATCTCGGTGTCATCCTTGACTCGTCTCTCTCGTTCACCCACATATCCTATCCGTTAGCGAGACCTGCCGGTTTCACCTTTACAATATCACCAAGATCCGCCCTTTCCTCTCCACCCAAACGGCTACCTTACTGTTACGGGCTCTCGTTATATTCCGGCTAGACTACTGTGTCGGCCTTCTCTCTGATCTCCATTCCTCCTCTCTCTCCCCGCTCCAGTCTATTCTTCACTCCGCTACCCGGCTCATCCTCCTGCAGAAACGATGTGGGCCTGTCACTCCCCTTCTTAAACACCTCCAGTGGTTGCCTATCAACCTCCGCTCCCAACAAAAACTCCTCACTCTAGGCTTCGAGGCTCTACGTCACCTTGCCCCTTCCTACCTGTCCTCCCTTCTCTCTTTCTACTGCCCACCCCGCATGCTCCGCTCCTCTGCCGCCCACCTCCTCGCCGTCCCTCGGTCTCGCCTATCCCACCGTCCACCCCTAGGCCACGTCCTCCCGCGGTCCTGGAACGCCCTCCCTCCTCACCTCTGCCAAACTGATTCCCTTCCCCTCTTCAAAACCCTACTTAAAACTCACCTCCTCCGAGAGGCCTTCCCAGACTGAGCTCCCCTTCTCCCTCTACTCCCTCTACCACCCCCCCCTTCACCTCTCCGCAGCTTAACCCGCTTTTCCCCCCATTTCCCTCTGCTCCTCCCCCTCTCCCTTCCCATCCCCTCGGCACTGTACTCGTCTGCTCAGCTGTATATATTTTCATTACCCTATTTATTTTGTTAATGAAATGTACATCGCCTTGATTCTATTTAGTTGCCATTGTTTTTACGAGATGTTCTTCCCCTCGACTCTATTTATTGCCATCGTTCTCGTCTGTCCGTCTCCCCCGATTAGACAGTAAACCCGTCAAATGGCAGGGACTGTCTCTATCTGTTGCCCACTTGTTCATTCCAAGCGCTTAGTACAGTGCTCTGCACATAGTAAGCGCTCAATAAATACTATTGAATGAATGAATGCTGTGTAAATTTAGGCAAGTCTCTTAATTTTACTGTGCCTCAGGTACTTCATCTGCAAAATAGGGATTAAAACTATGAGCCCCATGTGAGACATAGACTGTCTCTAACCTGAGTATTTTGTATCTTCCCAGTACTTAGTACAGGGCCTGGAACATAGTAAACACTTAAAAAATGCCATTTTAAAAAAGCCACACAGTCATTATCCCATGTAAAGTTCACCTTTATGATGCTGCTTCCCCTAATTAAATTATTTTAATGTCTCTCTCCCCCTTTAAACTATAAGCTCCTGGAGGGCAGAGAATGCATCTGCCAAATAGATGTATTGTATTCTCCGAAGTATTTACTACAGCACTCTGTACAGAGTAAGTGCTCAGTAAATGCCATTTATTGTTTGATTGGTTGACTGATTGTAGACTTTTAACTTGGTCTGGGGTGTGGCTTAGTGGAAAGAACCCGGGCTTGGGAATCAGAGGTCAGGGGTTCTAATCCCTCTTCTGCCACTTGTCAGCTGTGTGACTATGGGCAAGTCACTTAACTTCTCTGGGCCTCAGTTCCCTCATCTGTAAAATGGGGATGAAGCCTGTGAGCCCCACGTGGGACATGCTGACAACCTTGTATTTGTATTAAGTGCTTACTTTGTGCAGAGCACTGTTCTAAGCACTGGGGTAGACACAGGGTAATCAGGTTGTCCCATGTGAGGCTCACAGTCTTCATCCCCATTTTACAGATGAGGTGACTGAGGCACAGAGAAGTTAAGTGACTTGCCCACGGTCACCCAGTTGACAAGTGGCAGAGCTGGGATTTGAACCCATGACCTCTGACTCTCAAGCCCGTGCTCTTTCCACTGAGCCATGTGCTTAGAACTGTGCTTTGCACATAGTAAGCACTTAAATGCCATCATTATTATTAATATTATTATTATTACATTGCCACTACTTTGCGTCCTCCTGCACTTAGCACAGTGCTTGGGCCTTATTACCTGCTTAATAAGAACCATCTTCATTATCTTGCTGAAAAGGACCTGGTTTCTAATCTGAGCCCCCAGGTGACCTTGGTCAAGTCACTTCACTTCTCTGTGCCTCAGTTACCTCATCTGGAAAATGAGAATTAAGACTGTGAGTTGTATGTGGGACAGGGACTGTGTCCACCTGAACAACTTGTTACCACTCCAGTGCTTAGTACAGTGCCTGGCACATAGTAGGCACTTAACAAATACCATAAAACAAAGCTTTCCAAACCCTAGGAGAATGAGCAGTTTCAGAAAGTGACAAAAAGCTCTTTAGTACTCTTCTTTGTGTGTGTGTTGAATTGAAAAATGCTGCCACTTTCAAAATGCTTCTTCAGTTGCTTGTTTCAGCAAATCCCCAATTGTCCTCTTTTTTTTTTTTTTTTGGTTTTTTTGCCCTTCAGCATAGAGTGTCACAGGAAATTCTTGAAGGCTGGGTTGACCAAAAAAACCTCAGCTATAAAGAGGCAGCATTTTTCAGCAGAACCAGTCTTGTTTATTTTAAGCAACTTAGAAAAAAGAATGTCTTCTCTGCCCCATTCTGCCTCTCCCAATTACAAGAAGCTACTGAGAGATAGGCAGATAACGACAATAATGAAAATAAGTTGCTAAACAAAGCAAGCAGTTTACAAAACTCTGGAGTAGGCCCTCTGCCACACAGCACACACAATCTTAAGGCGGAAGGAGAACAGGGACCTCCTCCCCATTTTACAGATGAGTAAACTGAGGCCCAGAGAAGTTGTGACTTGCCCAAGGTCACAAAGCAGACAAGTATGTGTACTTTCCCAAGCACTTAGTACAGTGCTCTGCACACGGTAAGCTCTCAATAATTGCCACTGATTGATTGATAGGTGGCAGAGTCTGGATTAGAACTGAGGTCCGCTGACTCTTTCCATCAGGCCATAAGGCTCTCCTGGGCTCCCTTGAGTCCTTGGTGTTGTTTAAAAGGCAGCACCATCTCTTTCTTGGCTCGGATGATTGTTTTTTCCGGAGTTCAAATTGGCACAGGAGGTGGGCATCTAGGACACCAATAAGGGGTAGGGTCTCCAGGGGATTGTCTTCCAGAAGAAGGCAGGAGAGAAAACCAGGCAGCCAGAGAGAAAAAGATGGAGGGGAGAGAGAGAAAAAGAGGGATAGGGACAAAGGTGACACATATATGGCAATACACACATGAACACATATGCACATACACACAGTCTTCTAAAACATGGACAAGCACACTCCCCTCGGGTATACACACACAACACACACACACACACACACCCATCTTCTGTCACCCAGAAGAGAGAGGTGAGGCACCCCAGGCTGTGTCCTGTTGAATAATAATGTTAATAATAATTATGGTATTTGTTAAGCTCTTACTATGTGCCAGACATTGAACTAAGCACTGGATGAGGAGGGGTAGATACAAGCAAATTGGGTTGGACACAGTCCCTGTCCCACGTGGGGCTCATAGTTTCAATCCCCATTTTACAGATGAGGTCATTGAGGCACAGAGAAGTAAAGTGATTTGCCCAAGTTCACATAGCAGTCAAGTGGCCGGAATTAGAATCCATGACCTCCTGAATCTCAGCCCCGTGCTCTGTCCAATATACTATGCTGTTTCTCAAAGCAGCTTAGCCTAGTGAAAAGAATATAGATCTGGGAGTCAGGTCTTTAGTTCTAATCCTGACCCCACCACCTTCCTGGTGTGTGACCTTGGGCAAGTCACTTCTGTGCCCCTGTTTCTTCTTCTGGAAAAAGGATCGAAGAGCTGCTCTCCTTCTCCTTAGACTGTGAACCCCATATGGGACGTGGACTGTATCTACCTGATTATCTTGTTTCTAAAACAGCATAGCAAAGGAACTTAACAAATACCCCAAACAGAAGACGGAGACAGAAAATTCATTCATCCATTCATTTAATCGTATTTATCATGCGCTTACTGTGTGCAGAGCACTTGACTAAGTGCTGGGAAGAGTTCAATACAACAGTGAAAAGATACATTTCCTGCCCACAATGAATTTACAGTTTGGAATTGGGGAGACAGACATTAATATAAATAAATACGACAGATATGTGCCTAAGTGTTGTGGGGCTGGGGGAAGTAACATGGCTCAGTGGAAAGAGCCCGGGCTTCGGAGTCAGGGGTCATGGGTTCGACTCCCGGCTCTGCCGCTTGTCAGCTGTGTGACTGTGGGTGAGTCACTTCACTTCTCTGTGCCTCAATTACCTCGTCTCTAAAATGGGGATTAACAGTGACCCTCACGTGGGACAACTTGATTACCCTGTATCTCCCCCAGCGCTTAGAACAGTGTTCTGCACATAGTAAGCACTTAACAAATACCAACATTATTATTATTATTATCATTATTAAGTCAGGGAGACACAGAAAAGAATGGGAGATGAGGAAAGGGGGTGCTTAGTCAGGGAAGGCCTCCTGGAGGAGCTTTGCTTTATTAGAGGAGTGAAATGTGCCAGCTGCTTTGTAGAAGGAGAGTAGTGAAGTGAGGTAGGAGGGAGCAAGGTGTTGGACTGCTTTAAAACCAGTGGTGAGGAGTTTCTGTTTGATGCGGACATGGATGGATAGCCGCTGGAGTGGGATGACCTGTCCTCAACGTTTTTATAGAAAAATGATCCGGGAAGCAGAGTGGTGGTGGAAAATGTGTGGTGATGGAAACTCAAATTGTTTTAAGGGGAAGCCAATGAGAGCAACCACAACCATTGCATTCCTTTGTGTCGAATGAATCTGTCACCAAGAAAAAGACATTTCTCCCAGAGGATGACCCAACAACCGTCGATGAGGGGAACTTTGCCATCCAGACC
This sequence comes from Ornithorhynchus anatinus, assembly GCF_004115215.2. Lineage (NCBI taxonomy): Eukaryota > Metazoa > Chordata > Mammalia > Monotremata > Ornithorhynchidae > Ornithorhynchus > Ornithorhynchus anatinus. Next base: position 126,956,726 of record NC_041730.1, on the reverse strand, counting down.
TACTTAGTCCACTGGGGTCAAACCGATGTTCAGCCCTGCCTGCCTCGGGGTCGCTAATCAGGCCGATTCCAAAGGAAGCGATGACGATTTTAACGAGCTCTGATGTGTCAGCACAAAGCGTGACAGCACAGGGAAGCTTTAGGAAAACACTGCTCCATATATCTTCTGTTCCCAAGGAATGTGAGCACTAATTATAATCATCATAATAATAATATTTGTTAATAATAAAAATGATGATGGTATTTGTAAAGTACTTCTTATGTGACAAACACTGTTCTAAGCGCTGAGGCAGATACAGGGTAATCAGGTTGTCCCAAGTGGGGCTCACACTTTTAATATCCATTTTACAAATGAGGTAGCTGAGGCAGAGAATAGTTAAGTGACTTGCCCAAGGTCACACAGCAGGCAAATGGCGGGCCCGGGATTAGAAACTTTGTCCTCTGACTGCCAAGCCTGTGCTCCTTCCACTAAGCCACGCTTTGGGAAGCAGCATGGCTCAGTGGAAAGAGCCTGGGCTTCGGAGTCAGAGGTCATGGGTTCGACTCCCGGCTCTGCCACTTGTCAGCTGTGTGACTGTGGGCGAGTCACTTAACTTCTCTGTGCCTCAGCGACCTCATCTGTAAAATGGGGATTAACTGTGAGCCCCACATGGGATGACCTGATTACCCTGTATCTCCCCCAGCGCTTAGAACAGTGCTCTGCACAAAATAAGCGCTTAACAAATACCAACATTATTATTATTATTATTCTATGTGTCAGACACTGTACTAAGCACTGGGGTAATTACAAACTAATTAGGTTGGACACAGTCCCTGTCCCACGTGGGGCTCACAGTCTTCATACCCATTTTACAGATGAAGCATTGAGGTACAGAGAAGTTAAGTGATTTGTCCAAGGTCACACAGCAGACAAGTGGCAGAGCTGGGATTAGAACCCACATCCTCTGCCTCCCAAGCTGGTTTAGCACAATAAAGTGCTCAGGAAATGTTGTTGATTGATTGTATACTCTTTCCCAGCTCATATTAAAGTGCTCTAAACACTTAAGCATTTATGATTATTACTTAGCAGGTGTTAACAAATACCCCCTATTGTTCTAATGGTTACTATTAGTGGAAATGTGGAAAGTAGCCATGAGGCAGCATGGCATAGTGGATAGAGCATGGACCTGGAAGTCAAAAGGACATAGGTTTTAATCCTGCTTCTGCCACTTGTCTGCTGTGTGACCTTGGGCAAATCACTTCACTTCTGTGGGCCTCAGTTATCTCATCTGTAAAACAGGGAATGAGGCTGTGAGCCCCTGTGGGACAGGGACTGTGTCCAACCCAATTTGCTTGTATCCATCCCAGCGCTTAATGCAGGATCTGGCACTTAGTAAGCCCTTAAAAAATACCAGTTATCATTATTTTTATTATTATTACGTGGCTAAAAAGATTTGATAATATTATTATTAGTAAACCCCATAATTGGGGAGGCAGTGGCCAAGGGTACAAGGGGTTGGCACTTTGAGATGTCAGCAGATTTAGTCAGAGGCAAGAAAATGCTTCTTCAACAGTGGGATCACAGATTATCGAGAGACTAACAAGTGGATGAACATATGGGAGGGAAAAATAATTGTCATTAAATAAGTCCTGTGCAGATGTGAAGGGAAGAAGGGTCAGGACTCCATATGGTACACTTTTCTGAGCTCCAGTTGGTCCCTAAAAGATGGTAAGCACTGGGTCGGGCTCAGTGGGAGTTTCCATTCGGGGAGCGATGTCGAAACCAGATAGAACTGGATTCGGATCAGTCTGCTTCTGGGGAGGGAGAATATCCTGTGCCCAACTGCAAACCAGGAACAGGCAGCTGTCAGGGTTAGATTGTAATATCATTTCCTATTCTTCTGACGCCGAACCCTCTGTTTAGTAGATTTCAATGCATATTGCTTCTTCAGAGGGAAGTTCCGTGCTGTTCATCATGTCTTGTCTTACGCTGTCGAGTCGTCTCCGACCCATAGCGACTCGTAGCATTGGAGTAAACCATGGCTGTCAGTCTGCATTAGTCGTTGAAGAGGTGGGGGTGAAAGTAGAAATAAAGCTTCAAAGAAGGAACACAAAAGCTTCACCACTTCTTCAGAAAGCTGTTTAGGACCTTTTCTGTGAGGTGAAGTGAGAAGTCGTAATCGTGTCAGCTGTAAGGAAAGAGAAAACAGTTGGCTCCCCACATCACCCCAGTCATTTGTGTAATTTTGTGTGAGTTACATTTACTATTATTTAATATCCGTTGAGTGGTACATTGTTCTGAGACAAAATGCCTGTCGCTTGCTTTGGTAGCTCACATTCAAAGGTGGCATCATGACACTTTTTATAGAAAATCCAGGCACAGAAATAGTACCTGCATTTGTGACTAGTTTTTGAAATTTAAAGTTAAACTGTATAATTTCTTAATGTTATTCAGCCTTCTTAATTTACCATGTTTAATTCACCTCCCCCTTGAAGAGAACATGCTGATATCAACTGTACGTACGTATCACAGGGCTGAGCAAAAACAAGATCTTATTTTAGAGCAGGTTAATGTGTTGCCTCAGTTTTTCTTTCTATCTCTCCCTATTCTCCACCCTCTCTATCTTTCCCTTTCTCTCTTGCTCTACCCCCAGCCAGAGTATTGCTTTATCTCTGCCTTAGGGGAAACTGCTGTTGGATATGAGAAACTGATAGCCGTACTAGTACCTGGAAGGTTGTAATTACAGGGTTGGAAACCAACTGCATCCCATTTTGTGAAGTGTCATGAAGTATCCAATTAATCATATTTATGGAGCACTTACCGTTTGCTGAGCACTGGACTAAACATTTGGGAGAAAACAATATAGCAATCTATTAGCAACAAAAGCAGTTCAATCAGAATTTTCAACTCACACCAGATGTAACAATCTAGTACCTACCCCTTTAGACTCCCTGTTGGGAAAAGTCAGAGAGGATGGAAGGAGGTGTCAGTTATTTCACCTTTACTTTTCACTTTAACTGAGGTGGAAGTCATTCAAAGTGATTCCTGGGATCCTCTTTGGTTACAGACCATGAAAGAAACGTGAGCCAGAATGCAGCTGTATTTGAGGTAGAAGGGTTATGGGCTGACAGGAAGACAAAGGGTTGATGCGAAAGAAAATTAGCATACGTAGCAAACTTGGGCCTGCAATGGTGTATGTGTGGCTGGTTCTCCCTTTCCTAAAGGCAGTGGTCCATCAGCTGGGCCTATGCATCGAACCCAAGAAAAGATGGGCCTGTGCTGGTGGCCTGTATAATCTTGGACTACACTGCCATTTGAGAGTTGGTCCCTTCTTATTCCTGGACTGCTTCCCAGGCAAAATTTCCTGCCAAGATCAGATGGTGGAAATAGTTTTCTCACAGGCTAGCAGGCAAGAGCTTGTTTTCCAGATCCAAGTAGGACAGAGAGACTGTGTCCAACCTTATTATACTGTATCTATGCCTGTGCTTGGTACGTAATAATCAGTAAATCAATCATTGGTATGTATTGAGCACATACTGTGTCCAGAGCCCTGTACTAAGCACTTGGGAAAGTATAATATAGCAGATTTAGAAGCAGTCCCTGCCCATGAGAAGCTTGCACTCTATAGGAAGCATTTAACAAATACCACAATTATTATTATTAGCCCGAGGAAAGACAGGATGGCCTAATGGGAAGAGCACAGGCCTGAGAGTCAGAAGTACCTGAGTTCTAATCCTGTCTCTGCCACTTGCCTGCTGTGTGACCTTGTTCAAGTCACTTATCTGTGCCCCCGTTCCCTCATATGTAAAACGGGGATTAAAACTGTGAGCCCTATGTGGGATAGGGACTGTGTCCAACCCAATTATCTTGTATCTAGTTCAGCACTTACTAATAATAATAATGGTATTTGTCAAGCACTTACTATGTCCCAAGCACTGTTCTAAAAGCTGGGGCAGATACAAGGTAATCAGGTTGTCCCACTTGGGGCTCACAGTCCTAATCCCCATTTTACAGATGAGGTAACTGAGGCACAGAAATGTTAAGTGACTTGCCCACGGTCACACAGCAGACAAGTGCGGAGCCGGGATTAGAACCCACTTCCTCTGACTCCCCCAGGCTCTTGCCACTCAGTACCTGGCACATAGTAAGGGCTAAACAAATGCCACTGTTATTTATCTGTAAATTGGGGATTTAGTCCCCGTTCTCCTTCTTGCATAGACTGTGAACTCCATGTGAGTCAGGAGCTGTGTCTTATCTGATTAACTCATATCTACCTCAGCGGTTAGAGCAGTGCTTGATATATAGGAAGGACTTAACAAATGTAATAATAATAATAATGGTAATGATGGTAGGAGAGGTGACAGCTTGACAGCTGACCAGAAGAGCCTAGTAGATAGAGCACGGGCCTGGGAGTCAGAAGGACCTGAGTTCTAATCCCGTCTCCACCACTTGTCTATTGTGTGACTTTGGGAAGTCACTTCACTTCTCTGTGCCTCAATTCCCTCATCTGGAAAATGGGAATTAAGACTGTGGGGTCCTCTGTGAGCTCCAATCCCAATCAGCTTGTATCCACCCCAGCTCTTAGAACAGTGCCTGGCACATACAAAGCAGTTGACGAAACCAAAATTATTATTATTATTATTAAATGGTGGATCTAGGTTCAAAGAGCAGTGGTTGCAGGCTGTGTGTAGCTTGGGCTGGACTCGAGTTTGCTAGGGAGGGAGAGCAGATCAGAAGGACAGTGGAGGACAGGGCCTGGGTACTGTTAGCCGGGAGCTCAGGAAAATCAATGTGACAGAGATGAAAACTGCTAACCCAGTGAGCCTCCTCATCTTTCCTGCCTATTTTGTTTAGTAAGGTCCTTCATCCATTCAGAAACACACCTCCTTTATGGGTCCAGCACAGCCCAGTTGAGCCTGTGAAAAAGCCTGTGAAAGAGCACGGTTCTGGAAGTCAGAAAGCTTGAATTCTAGCCCCAGCTGAGCCAGGAGGAGCATCCCTGCTGGAGTCAGCTGTGCCTTTGGGAGTGATGGTTTCTGGCCATAGAACCATCTATTCATTCATTCAATAGTATTTATTGAGTGCTTACTATGTGCAGGGCACTGTACTAAGTGCTTGGAATATACAATTTGGCAACAGATAGAGACAATCCCTGCTCAATGAAGGGCTCACAGTCTAATCTAGGAAGTGCAAGGCCCAAGACAAATTCTACAAAGTAGCAGGTTAACTTTTGTATGCATTAAGCACTTCCAATGTACCACACGCTGGACTAAGTGCAAGATAATCAGGTTAGATCTAGTCCTTGTCTTACATGGGGCTCACAGGCTAATGAGTCATTATTATTAATATTAATACAATTAACCTTTTACTATTATTAATAATAGTGGTATTTGCTAAGCATTTACTATGTGTCAGATACTGTAATGATAATAATAACGTTAGTATTTGTTAAGCGCTCACTATGTGCCGAGCACTGTTCCAAGCGCTGGGGTAGACACAGGGGAATCAGGTCGTCCCACGTGGAGCTCACAGTCTTAATCCCCATTTTACAGATGAGGTAACCGAGGCACCGAGAAGTTAAGTGACTTGCCCAAAGTCACACAACTGACAAGTGGCCGAGCCAGGATTCGAACCCATGACCTCTGACTCCAAAGCCCATGCTCTTTCCACTGAGCCACGCTGCTTCTCTACAAAGCACTAGGACGAATATAAGCAAATTGGGTTGGACACAGTCCCTTAATCCCCATTTTACAGATGGGGGAACTAAGGCACAGAAAAGCTAAGTGACTTCCCCAAGGCCACACAGCAGACCAAGTGGTAGAGCTGGGATTAGCACCCAGCTCCTTTTGACTCCCAGTCCCATGCTCTATCCAGTGGGCCACTCAAAGATCATTGTGGCTACAAAGCCTTTCCCCACCAGGTCGGTCGTGACATTATGGCACAGTGTGGGCACTATGCTGCAATCGCTTCGATCATAAATGAGCCCTGGATTCTGTACACAGTGAGCGCTTGATAATATGAGAAGCAGCGGGGTTTAGTGGAAAGAACCCCGGCTTGGGATTCAGAGGTCGTGGGTTCTAATGCCGGCTCCACCACATGTCACCTGTGTGACTTTGGGCAAGGCATTTAACTTCTCTGTGCCTCAGTTACCTCATCTGTAAAATGAGGATTAAGACTGTGAGCTCCACATGGGACAGCCTGATAATCTTGTATCTACCACAGCGCTTAGAACAGTGCTTGGCATATAGTAAGCGCGTAAATGCCATCATTATTAAATACGATTGAATGAATGAACATTTTGAGGGTCTTTTGCAGTGTGGGGCAGCCTCACCCACATACTCCTTCGTGGCACTCTGTTGCCCAAGCAGGGACACTTCAGGCAGGGGAGAGTACGGAGTGGACCTCCATAAACCACCAACTCTTCCAACGATTCCTCCACCCAGACTCACGGTCCCTGCCCAGCACTGAAATGAGCACTTACTAACTTGTATTGTAGTCTCCTAAATGCTTAGGCTGGTGCTTTCCACAAAGTAAGTGTTCAATAATAATAATAATTATGGTATTTGTTGATTCATTCAATAGTATTTATTGAGCACTTACTATGTGCAGAGCACTGAACTAAGCACTTGGAATGTACAATTCGGGAACAGATAGAGACAATAATAATAATGTTGGTATTTGTTAAGCGCTTTCTATGTGCAGAGCACTGTTCTAAGCGCTGGGGTAGATACAGGGTAATCAGGTTGTCCCACGTGAGGCTCACGGTTAATCCCCATTTTACAGATGAGGTAACTGAGGCACAGAGAAGTGAAATGACTTGCTCACAGTCACACAGCTGACAAGAGGCAGAGCCGGACTTCGAACCCATGACCTCTGACTCCCAAGCCCAGGATCTTTCCACTGAGCCACGCTGCTTCTCTGCCCAATGATGGGCTCACAATCTAAACGAGGGAGACAGACAACAAAGCAAAACAGAACGAAACAAAACAACATCGAGATCAATAGAATCATGGAAATATACACCTAATTAAAATAAATAGGGTAATAAATAATATATACAAATGAGCACAGTGCTGAAGGGAGGGGAAGGGGAAAGAGCAGAGGGTGGGTGAGGAAGGGGAGGGGAGGAGGAGCAGAGAGAAAAGGGGGGCTCAGTCGGGGAAGGCCTCCTGGAGGAGGTGAGCTCTCAGTAGGGCTTTGAAGAGGGGAAGACTGTCGGTTTGGTGGATGTGAAGGGGGAGGGCATTCCAGGTCAGCGGTAGGATGTGGGCCAGGGGCTGACGGCGGGACAGGTGCAAACGGGGGACCATGAGGAGGTGAGCGGTGAGGAGCAGAGTGCACGGGGTGGGCAGTAGAAAGAGAGAAGGGAGGAGAGGTAGGAGGGGGCAAGGGGATGGAGAGCTTTGAAGCCAAGAGTTGAGGAGTTTTTGTTTCCTGTGAAGGTTGATAGGCAACCAATGGAGGTTTTTGAGGAGGGGAGTGATATGTCAAGAGTGTTTCTGAAGGAAGATGATCCGGGCAGCGGAGTGAAGAATAGACTGGAGTGGGGAGAGACAGGAGGAAAGGAGATCAGAGAGGAGGCTAACACAATACTCCGCCGCTTGTCAGCTGTGGGACTTTGGGCAAGTCACTTCACTACTCTGGGCCTCAGTTACCTCATCTGTAAAATGGGGATTAAAACTGTGAGCCCCACATGGGACAACCTGATTACCTTGTATCTACCCCGGCGCTTAGAACAGTGCTTGGCACATAGTAAGCGCTTAACAAATACCACTATTATTATTATCATTATTATTATTATAATAATCCTATCGGGATATTAGGAGAGCTTGTAAAAGCATGATAGCAGTTTGGATAGAGAGGAAAAGGGTGGATCTTGGCGATATTGTGAAGGTGAGACTGGCAGGTGTTGGTGACGGATTGGCTGTGTGGGGTGAATGAGAGAGCGGAGTCAAGGATGACACCAAGGTTGCGGGCCTGTGAGATGGGAAGGATGGTCGTGCTGTCCACAGTGACAGGGAAGTCAGGGAGAGGACAGGGTTTGGGAGGGAAGATGAGGAGCTCAGTTTTAGACATGTTGAGTTTTAGGTGGCGGGCAGACATCCAGGTGGAGAAGTCCTGGAGGCAGGAGGAGATAAGAGCCTGAAGGGAGGGGGAGAGAACAAGGGAGGAGATGTAGATTTGTTAAGCGCTTACTATGTGCCAAGCACTGTTTTAAGCACTGGGATAGATACAAGGTAATCAGGTTGTCCCACATGGGGTTCACAGTCCTAATACCCATTTTACAGATGAGTTAAGTGGCTTCCCCAAAGTCACACAGCAGACAAGTGGCAGAGCCAGGATTACTACCCACATCCTCTCAATCCCAAATCCATGCTTTTTCCACTATGCTGCTTCTCTATGAATCCCATTTTTTTAATGTATTTGTTAGGCACCTACTATATGCCAGGTTCTGTACTAAGCTCTGAGTTAGATAGAAGATAGGTTGGACACAGCCCATGTCCCACATGGGGCTCACAGTTTTCATCTCCATTTTACAAATGAGGTAACTGAGGCACAGAATAGTGAAGTGACTTGCCCGAGGTCATGTAGCAGACAAGCGGTGCAGCCGGGATTAAAGCTGGGTCCTTCTGACTCCCAAGCCGGTGCTCTATCCACTAGGCCATGTTGCTTCTCAATGATTGATTGATTGAAGTTGAGGAGTTTCTGCTTGGAGTGGAGAGGATGGGCAACCATCGGAGGTTTTTAGAGGCCTGGGGAGATGTGCAAAATGATGTAGAAAAATGATTTGGGCCACAGAGTGGAGTATCTGTATATATCTGTAATTAATTTATTTATGTCATTCATTCATTCATTCAATCGTATTTATTGAGCGATTACTGTGTGCAGAGTACTGTACTGAGTGCTTGGAAAGGACAATTCGGCAGCAGACAGAGACAATCCCTACCCAACAACGGGCTCACAGCCTAGAAGGGGGAGACAGACGACGAAACAAAACAGGTAGACAGGCATCAATAGTTTCAAAATAGATAAATAGAATTATAGATTTATACGCATCATTAATAAAATAGAGTAATAAATATGTACAAATATACACACGTGCTGTGAGGCAGGGAAGGGGGTAGAACAGAGGGAAGGAGGGAATATAAATATCTGTTTCCCCTTGTAGACTATAAGCTTTGTTGTGGGCAGGGAATGTGTCTGTTATATTGTTATATTGTACTCTACCAAGCACTTAGGATAGTGCTCTGCACACAGTAAGTGCTCAATAAATACAAGTGACTGACTGAATATGGACTGGAGACGGAAAAAGCTGGAGTCAGGGAAGAGTGCAAGAATAATAATAATAATGTTGGTATTTGTTAAGCGCTTACTATGTGCAGAGCACTGTTCTAAGCACTGGGGTAGACACAGGGGAATCAGGTTGTCCCATGAGGGGCTCACAGTCTTAATCCCCATTTTACAGATGAGGTAACTGAGGCACAGAGAAGTGAAGTGACTTGCCCACAGTCACACAGCTGCCAAGTGGCAGAGCTGGGATTCGAACCCATGACCTCTGACTCCAAAGCCCGTACTCTTTCCACTGAGCCACGCTGCTTGTGGATAGAGCCCGGGCCTGGGAGTCGGAAGGAACCAGGTCCTGATCCCAGCTCTGCCGCTCGTCTGCTGTGTGCCCTTGGGCAAGTCACTTCATTTCTCTGTGCCTTATGCACAGAGGGCGATTCAGTAGTCAACGTGGGATATAGCAAGTGCTCGAACAAGTGGTCTCATTGTGCCTGGTTCATCCAGATTAAACTAGAATCTGAATTCCTACATGACTGTGGGGGTGATGAGACAATCACTGGCAGTATGGGTTGGAGGGGTATGCAGGACTAGGTGTCACTTGGCACTGGGCAGAGCCCATGCAGCCCATCTCCTCTGTTTGAGCGGGCCACTCTACAACTAGGTCTTGCAGTATTAAACAAAATACTGGAGGGATATGGTTCCCCTTCTGTCATTCTGTAGAATTTACTGAGCACCTGCCATGTGCCAGAGCAATGTACTGAATGCTGGGGAGAGGTACAAGGATGAGAATTCAGATACTGCCCCTCACCGACAAGGGGTTCACAGTCTACCAATAAGGGAGGGAAAGTGACGGATACGCAAGGAAAGATTTAAATGATCGATAAATGACTTACTGGTATTCATTGAGTGCTTACCTTGTTCAGGGCATGATACTAAGTACTTGGGAGAGTACAATACAATAGAGTTGGTTGCCATGATCCCTGGCCTCAAGGAGTTGACAATCTAGTAGGGGAGATAGATGTTAAAATAATTCTAGAGAGAGGAGGCAGTGGAGTATAAGGATATGTCAAAGCCTTATTGAAGGCACATCTCCTCCAAGAGGCCTTCCCTGACTAAACCCCCTTTTCATTTTCTTCAACTCCCTTCTGCATCACCTTGACTTGCTCCTTTTATTTATCGCCCCAGCACTTATGTACATATGGGTAATTTATGGATTTATGTTAATATCTGCCTTCCTCTCTAGTATGTAAGTTCTGTGGGTCTGAGGTTGGGGTGAGTATCAAAGCACTTAAAGGGTACAGAGCCACGTGCACAGTCTATGCAAAAGGGAAGATAAAAAGGGTGGAGAAATGAGGGGTTAGTACAGTGCTCTGCACATAGTAAGTGCTCAATAAATACGATTGAATGAATGAATATAATTTTAGTAGGGTTTTGAAGATGAAGAGAGCGGGGGTCTGTTGGACATGAAAGAGGAGGGAGCTCCATGCCAGAGGGAGGAGGTGGGCAAAAGGAGTTGGCAGCTAGAGAGATGAGATTGAGGGACAGTGAGTAGGTTGAAGTTAGGGGAGTGAAATGTGAGGGCCGGGTTGTAGGAGGAGAGGAGTAAAGTTAGGTTCAGCAACAGAGCCTAAGGAAACAAGGACAGCATTATGAACAGTGAAAGCTAATGGAACAGGATGGAATTCTCGAGCTGGACATCACCAAGGCGGCCAATCTAGAGACCAGCGGTCAGTCAGTCGGTTGTATTTATTGAGGACTTGCTGTGTGCGGTACATTGTACTAAGTGCTTGGGAGAGTACGATATAACATTAGGCACATCATTCCCTGCCCACAGCAAGCTTACGGTCCAGAGGGGGAGACGGACATCGGTGTAAATAACTACATGACAGATGTGTACAAAAGTGCTGTGGGGCTGGGAGGGGAGATGAAAGAAAGGAGCAAATCAGGTTGATGCAGAAGGGAGTTGACAAGGAAAAGAGGGCTTAGTCAAGGAAAGCCCCTTGGAGGAGATGTGCCTTCAATAAGACTTGGAAGGCAGGCAGAGTAATTGTCTGTTGGGTATGAAGAGGGAGGAGGTAGAGCCTTCCCAACATTCCAAGAGTCCCCCCTTCCTGCCAGAACAAGGCAGGCCCTCAGGTGACAATAGGGGCCGTGAGGGGAATGGAGGCAAAAGAGGGTTTCGTAGACCTACTCAGGTGGGCCGTTTGTCGTTTGCCCGTGTCCCGGTGGGGTGGGATCCACCCCCGCTGGCCCTGGGCGGGGAGGAGAAGATTCCACAGACTGCAACCATGAGGAAAAGGGATGGGCAGGCCGCCCCAGCAACCAAGGAGTTGAGAGGCCCAAAATTGTTTTTCGGCCACAAGCACAAACATGCCAAGGCTCAGCCCTGCTTAAGGGCCCTGAGCTGGAACCTTCTCCCATTTGCTGATTTGCAGAATCCTCCTGAGCGCATATTTCCCCTTTCTTTGCCTCCACTCCCTCCCATAAATCAACGTTCCAAAAACCACCATGAGACGCAACAACCCCAACCACCTCAAGGGGATTGTTGGAAGGAATTACTAATAAAACTGATTGCAGAGAGTCTGGCAAAACATCAGGCAGCGATGCCCAAAAGCTGAGTAATGGTTCTCTGCCGTGCTTCCTTCAGGAACGAGCATCGGGGAGCATCTGGGAGCAGTTAAGTGAGAGACAACATGGTCACTCAGGGGCTGGGGCTAGATACAGGAAGGCCCCAGTTGTCATCTTGGCCGACGCCTCCGGCTTAGTCTGCGTTGCAGCACAGATTTAGGAAAGGGGAGGTGTAGGTGCTGGGGTTGCTGGGGATGGAGTGCGTACTAAAGGGCTTAGGCGGTAGAGCTTTAAATGCCCAAGTGATGCAGAGAAGAGGGTGAATAGGGTGGGGAAATGAGGGGTTAGTCAGGGAAGGCTTCCTGGAGGAGATATGATTTTAGTAGGGTTTTGAGAATGGAGAGAGCAGTGGTCTGACAGATGTGAAGGGAAAGGGAGGGAATTTGTTCATTCAGTGCATTCAATTTGTATTTATTGAGCGCTTCTTGTGTGCAGAGCACTGTAGTAAGCACTTGGGAGAGTACACTATAACAGTAAACAGACACATTCCCTGCCCAAAACCTACCAAGAGGGAGGCCGTGAGCAAAAGATGGATGTCAAGAGAGAAGCAGTGTGGCCTAGTGGAAAAAGCGCAGGGCCTGGGAGTCAGAGGACCTGGGCTCTAATAGCAGCTCAGTCATATGTCTGTTATGTGACCTTGGGCAAGACATTTAACTTCTCAGTTTCTTCATCTGTAAAATGGGGATTAAGACGGTGAGCCCCATGTGGCACATAATAATAATAATAATAATTGTGGCATTTATTAAGTGCTTACTATGTGCCAGGCACTGTACTGAGCACTGGGATGGGCACAAGTAAATCAGCTTGGACACAATCCCTGTCCTACATGGGACTCACAAACAAAGGGGGAGGGCGAACAGGAATTGAATTCCCCCCCTTTGGCAGATGAGGAAACTGAGCCCCAGTGACTTGCCCAAGGTCACACAGCAGACAAGTGGCAGAACTGGAATTAGAACCCAAGACCTTCTGACACCTAGGTCCATGCTCAGACTGTTTCCCACCTGATTATCTTGTATCTACTCCAGACTTATGCCTGGCACATAGTAAGGGGGGAGGGAGGGGGAGAGGTAGGGAGGGAGAGAGAAAGAGAGAGATGTAGCTTATTGGAAAGAGCACAAGCCTGGGAGTCAGATGATGTGGGCTGCCTCCCCCACTTATCCGCTGTGTGGCCTTGGGCAAGTCACTTAACTTCTCTGGGTCTCAGTTACCTCATCTGTAAAAGGGGGAATAAAAGTGTGAGCCCCACGTGGGAAATCTGATTACCCTGTATCTACCCCAGCGCTTAGAATAGTGCTTAGCACATAGTAAGCACTTAAATACCGCTATTATTATTATTATATGAAGTCGAGGCACAGTGAGTAGTTTGTTGTTTGGGGAGCAAAATGTGTGGACTGGGTTGTAGTAGAAGAGGCCCAAGGGGAGGTAGGAGAGAGAGAACTGATTTTTCTTTTGTGTGATTTGGAGCTTGGTTAGACCCCCATTCAGATGCTCCAATTGGGAATGTTCTGTGTGCTCTGCACACAGTAAGTGCTCAATAAATACAAATGAATGAGAACGTGCTCCCTGGTCACTCCCTCCCCTCCAAAGGGATAGATAAGCCTAATAGCCATGGGTTGAGCCTGGGGCCAAAATGGAGACAAAGTCAATCAGTCATGTCCCACAGATGGGCCCAGTAGGAGGCAAAGCAGATCATGACAGAGTCCTGGATCTGTTTGGCCTCTCACCTCCAGGCCAGAGGAAAGAAGAGACTGAGGGAGGCCCCCCACCACAACTCTCCCCTAGAGCTGCCTTACCCCATGTCTGGCTGCCAGAGGTCACCCGGGTCAGGACCTGGTGTATCCTGGATTCTCTGGGGAATGGGGCTAAGCGGGTGGAGGGAGACAGGTGTCGAGGCGTTACAATGCCAGGAAGAAAAAGAAAATTGTCTGTGGTTTCTGGAGTCTGGGCCAGAACAGATTTTAGACTCTAGACTGAAAGCGTGATGTAGGCAGGGAATGTGACTGTACATTGTTCTATTGTACTCTCCCAAGAGCTTAGTACAGTGCTCTGCACATAGAAAGCTCTCAATAAATATGATGGAATGAATGAATTTATGAACAGATGGATCCTGCGATCTTGCCCCGTTTTGCCGGCACACTCAGTCAAAGGTATTTGTTGAGCGCTTACTGTGTGCAGACCACTGTTCTAAGCACTTGGGAGAGTTCATCACAACAATATAACAGATACATTCCCTACCCACAATGAACACTCAAGATGGTTTGTCTTTACCGCTCCCCCACCCCGTTCTGGTCTCCGGCTGCTGTGTTTATTTGAACAATGATGAGCATCACAAACCAAGTGAAATATGACTTGGAACCAAAAATCAGCTAGCGCAGGCAGGCTCTGACCAAAGTGACTGAGTTATCTGAGAAGGGATCAAGAAGCAGAGTTGTCTAGTGAGAAGCAGTGTTGCTTAGTGGATAGAGCATGGGCCTAGAAGTCAGAAGGAACTGCTCTCTAATCCAGGCTCTGCCACTTGTCTTCTGTGTGACCTTGGGCAAATCACTTAACTTCTCTGTGTCCCAGTCACCTCACCTGTAAAATGGAGATTAAAACTTTTAGCCCTATGTGGGACACGGACTGTATCCAACCTTATTAGCTTGTGTCTACCCCAGTGCTTAGAACATAGTACGTGCTTAACAAATGCCATTAAAAAAAACTGTGCTTTTAACCCACTAGCCATCAATCAGTGGTGTTTTTTGAACCCTTACTGTGGACTGGAGTAGGGGCCGAGGAGTCGAAGGACCTGGGTTCCAATCCGGATCCACCACTGTCTGCTGTGTGACCAAGTGCAAATCACTTCACTTCTGCGTGCCTCAGTCATCTCGTCTGCAAAATAGGGATTAAGACTGTGAGCCCTTTATGGGGCAGGGGCCGTGTCCGACCCAATTAGCTCATATCTACCTCAGCGATTAGTACAGTGCCTGGCACATTGTAAGCGCTTCATTAGTACCATTAAAAAAAAAAACTTGGGAGCACACAGGACAATAGAGCTGGTAGACAGGATCCCTGTGTGATGAGGACATAGAGTCAGATAGTTTGCCATTTCTGGAGCCCAGTCCCTGAGCCAGGTGGATCATCACCGGAGTCACGGCGTTGCTTCGGACCTCCAAAAACCTCTGAGGGAGACGCAAGCGAAACCCTCCCATGGAACAAATTCGCTCACAGAAGTGTTCTCGTCACCGACTGCCGGTTGTTTATCACTGCTGATGGGCTTTCCTTTTGCCTCAAACAGGGCAGGTGCATCAACTTCTCCAGAGTCAAGTCGGATGGCACGACGACAACCTTCGCCGCCACCCCAAGACCCGTCCCCACCCACGAGTACGTCCCGCTCAACAACGCCCCGAGGGGCCCACCCCCGCCGCCGGCGTCTCTGCAGCCTCCCACCAGGCAGTTACCTCCTGTACCCCCTCCGGCCCGGGTCCCCCCGGGCCCTCCCCCCTCCCGCCCGCCCCCCCAGCCCGCCCTTTAAAAGTGCTGGCCGAACCAAGATCGACAAAACACGTTTCTTTGCTGAACTCGGCATATTTATTGAGTCTTGGTTTACAGTTGAAAGATATTGGAATTTGTTGCTGGTCAGCAAAAAAAAAAAAATTGCCATGTGTCAATTTACTGTACAAAATGTATTTATACCACACATGTTGAATCTGTGTGGTGGAGAAATCCGGGGATCTGCCCCTTCGTGTTTGCGGATTTATAGATCTCGCCAGGTGCCCGGAGTAGCCAATTAGGTGCCCAGTCGATGTGTCCTCCCAAGCGCTCAGTACAGTGCACCGCGCACAGTAAGCGCTCAATAAATACCATTGACTGATTGATCGATTACCGGTAACTTGTATAGTTAGCGAGAGTGACCCAGGGCTCTCCCTTAATTGAGAGAACCCAAAAAAGGCCTTAGGAATATAAAGCAGGCCTGCCCCTGATTCATAAAGTGGAGCATACCCCTTCCTTAGTTCCTTTACAAATAGAAATCTGGGCTCATTCTTCACCCTTATCACACAAGGCCTCTTTCCATGACCACATCCAAGAACCCCGAGCAGTAAGCGGGTAAAGCCTATGACCCTGAAGCTCCGGGTGGATGAAATTGAGTGGCTTCTGTTCAATCATCATAACGGAAGAAAGTGATGAAAAAGTACAAGAAAGATGGATTTTACTCCAGTGGGGCCTGGGTGCTGAATCATTTTCACTTCATTTTGTCGATCCCCCTCAAAAGAGGGTTGTGGAGGGAAGGCTCCTTTCTTTCCTTGATTTTGGTCCTCCTAAGTTCATTTCACGTTACTTCTTTAGAGATCGTTCCCTTGGGAAATAATGCGGCTCGATTGTAGAATATGGAACACCAGTAAGTGTGTGAGTGTCTGTGTCTGTGTGTGGGACAGGGTGTGTGTGTTAGGGGTTGTGTGAGATCGCAATCCCACACAAGCAGAATGAGAGTATCAGACGTGAGGCTCCTCAGTAATTCAGCATGGGACCCAGAATGGGCTAACGTGAATGAGCTACAGCTAGGAGCCTCTAATCAATCATACTAACTAGTAAATTAAACTTCCTGCTCTCGTCCATTATATTTAGACCACATCAGAAGGGGCGTCTGTAGAGCTAGAACAGGTCTAAGTGTGTTTTGTTTTTTCAGTGAGTATTATTGGTGTTAGTTGTTGGACTCTAACAGCTATGGTTTTGCTGAATTCACGCTGGTATGGTATGCATATAATATATGTGCACGTATTAGTGGCAATATTGTCTTCCATCAGACCAACTTTAAATCTTCCAGTTGCCTTGTTCGTGAGTCATTATTTCCAATGGAAATCCCCAATTGCAGTAGAAATCTTGGTTTTCACAATGTCCTCCTAGGTCCTTCAGGTCTCCCTTCTCTTCCCCCCACCCCCACTTTACCCCACACTGGCATCTGGGAAGACCGAATCGGCTAGGAACCTCAACTCCTGGCTCTGTTTAATCCAGCACTGGTTCTGATGCTGCAGTGGGTATTAAGAACCACTCTACTCCCCGCCACTTCGTAATGCATACGTTCAGTCCTCTTTTCGACTTGACAGGTCTGTTTTGAGGATTGCTCAGATCCAGAAGAAATCCTTTACAAACTGCCGTGATCTCGTGGCCAGGTGGAAAGGTCAAGGATCTGAGAGTCGAGACCTAAATTCTAATCCCAGCTCTAACAGTGGCCTTTGTGGCCTTGGGTGAGTCATTAAACCTCTCCGAACTTCAGTTTCCTCTTCTGTAAAATGGTGATAAGGGACCTATTCTCCATCCCTCTAAGATTGAGAACCTCGTGTGGGCCAGGGACTGTGGCTGCTTTGATTATCTTGTATCTACTGCAGCACAGCCCAGTGCTTGGTACCGAGGGAGCACTTATCAAATACCATAATAATAATAATTATTATTATTTTCTTAAAGGAAAAGCACTATGTAGATGGGAAAACTTCAGATAATTATAATAGTCCCACAGATGAGCAGTTCTCTGTCCTGCTCTTTGTAGCAGTCATCTCCATCTCCCCATCATAAAACCCGGACCTTTCACAGAATTAGACTCTGTAGCAAGGAATTTAGCTGGGCTCTATTTACAAGTCCCAAATGGTGGAGGACTAGGTTGGAAGATGGTGGAGGATTAGTTTATTGCTTTCTGGGTAGATGCTTCTTCCTCCTTCCTCTTGACTGGGTCAAATTCCCAGTGTTCTTTCCCACCCTAGAATTCCTACTGGGTTTTCTGGGCATCCCAGGACTTGGTCCTTTCCCTCACATGATGTATTATGGAGGGTTGGACCCTGGACCCAAACCCTCCAAAAGACACCCAGCAGGTGCAAATCTCCCTTTCCAGTGCCCTACAGAGGGCCACATCCGTTGGCTTTGTTCTGCAGACATCTTTTACTCCCGCGGGTGGGGAGTGAAGATCATCTGACTGCTCTGGGCACAGAGTCCAAACAGTGAGGCCCACTTCTGGTTCTGCTATGTGACCCCAAGTCACTGCATTTCTTCTCAGTAAACTCCTTGAGGGCTGGGTTCGTATCTCCTGACTCGGTTGGATTCCTGTAAGCACTTAATACAGTGCTCTGTTTAGTAAGTGCTCAAGGAATACCATCGGTTTGATTTTGCCATCTCTGCCCCCTCTGGATCAGGAAAAAAAGTCTAATCATGGGTTAAGCGTAAGAATCCAATCATGTGGAGAGTAGCAGGTTTTGCCATGAGACTTTGGGCAGTCGTGTGTTTTCCACCTTGGGAGGAGCCGAGCCCGTGGATCAGTCTGCTAATAGTATCCCAGGCCCAGAATGTGTGTAACAGCTTTACAAAACACCATCATGCCTAAGCCTTTTCTCCTGCTGCCTTCCTAGAATGTGATTCATAACTTTCGTTTTTTGTTTTTCGTTTTTTTGAACCAAAAGCAAATATCCTTTCTGTACATAGAGAGATTTTTTTTTTTTAACAAAGAGGAACGGCTCATGTCTGCTTTACTGCTGGTCAGTTAGAGTAATTTATTACCAGGGGCTTTGGGGAAATATCTACTGGTCACTGACATAGGATGCTCACGGATAGGATCCACAGTAGCCGAGTCGCATCTAACGGATCCTCCTCGGGAGCTTGGGGAGAGGGATCGGGAAGGGGATGGGAATGGTGCTCTGTAGTATGCTTAGTTTATAATCGATTTATTATGAGTAATGCATAGATGTGTCAACTCTGGTAGAACAATCCAACCTGCCAGAACCATGTATTAGTGTTTGGTAAAGATGGGTAGAACTGAGTCTCCGAGAGTGTTTTGGAAAAAAAAAAACAAATTTGCTGTGCCAATACAGTACAGAAAAAAAAAAAGATGTAGACTCACTTTAAAGGAAAAAAAATGGCGGGGTGGGGGTGGGAGGATGAAATGTCAGTTTTTTAAGAGTTGGAAGGGATATGCATCGTTCGGGGATTGTCTTTGGTTTGAAATGCTCATGTTGTACAATTTTATGCAGCTCACCTACTGCTTGCTCATAGTAATTGTATAATCATTGCATATGACATATGCCTGCTGTCCATTTCTGTGATATTTTACAATGGTGAGACTTACAACTAAATGTGGAAAATGTATCTAATATTGAAACAATGTACGTATACCAATTTAAACCCCGCAATAAATCTGTTTACCAACCATTGGGAATTTCGTTGTTGTCAGTCAAACGGTAGGGTGCAAAGATATTGCCTTCAACTCTTATGTATCATTCTCAATATTGGTAAGAAAGTGTTAGAACCTGACAAGTAAATTCAGAAATCTGTCAGCTCACAAAAATCTCCAAACTAACCCTTTTTACTCATTGCCACTGATGAAGTGAAAATAATTAGGGCATTTTTTGAGTGCTTTACTATGTGCTAAATTCCAGGGTAGATTCGAGATAATTAGATCAGATATGGCCTCTGTCCCACAACTCACAGTCCAGGAGGGAGAGAGAGCAGGTATTTAATCTCCATTAACAGACACAGAGGTTGTGACTTGTCCAAGGTCACTCAGCAGGCACTCGATTGAGCTGGGAGCACTGCGCTGTAGTAAATGCTTACATCCAAAACTCCTTGAGGGCAGGGTGATGTCTTTTACTTCTGTGGCCTGCTCTCTAGTCCCAGACCAGTGCTCTGCCCAGTGCAGACACTCGATAAATACCATTTTGGAAAATAGGTTGTAACTGGAATGTGCAGTTTGGTCTCTCCCTCATCACAATCTCAATACATGCACCAAATATGCAGATACGCAAAATCTCTACCGCATTTTCACTGATAGAGCTGGTCGAGGCTGATTCCGCCATCCCCCACAGTCTGAATTCTTCTTCTCCCGAAAGATGTCATTTCCCTCTAATCGGGCAGGATAGTGCCAGTCCCGGGGGTCCTGAGGGGGGCACGGTGATGCTCCAACAGTATAATATTGGCATCTCTCGCTGGACTTTGGACCCAGGAAGTGAGTTTTTCCTCTTAGGGGTCTTTGTATCCCTAACCATATTCCACCGGGAATACTGTCCCCAACCGATTAAATGCCTGAGTTGTTTTTTCTTTTGACCTCAAGCAACCAACTGGGTAAGAACAATCAGCGATTTTTCCTTGGTGCCCCTGGCCTCCTTCCCAGCCTGGAGTCATGTTATTTCATCTGGTTCCCATCGAGCAGGAAGTGGCGGGGGGTGGAGGGAGGGTTGGAGGGAGGGGTCACTGGAGGGAGCCGAAACCTGCACAGAGCTCTGATCCCAGCAGCTCTGTTCCCAAGAATGCCATCCTCCTCCTGCCTCCTGCCTCCTGCCTATTTGCTTTTGGTTAAAAAAAGCAAAAAACAAAAAACGAAAGTTATGAATCGCATTCTAGGAAGGCAACAGGAGAAAGTGCTTAGGCATGATGGTGTTTTGTAAAGAGGAAGGTGACATGGCGAGCATTTCAGGTTCTCCCTTCTCAGGATCCAGCAGCAGCAGCTTTCCACCCCCAGCACCAGCCCCTCAGACACTAATAACAACGAGGATATTCGTTAAGTGGTTAAGCACTTACTATGTGCCACGTACTGTGTACTAAGTTCTGGGGTGGATACAAGCAAATCGAGTTGGATTCAGTCCCTGTCCCACATGGGGCTCACAGTCTCCACCCCTATTTTCCAGATGACGTAACGAGGCACAGTGAAGTGACCTGTCCAAGGAGACACAGCAGGCAAACGGTGGCGGCAGGATTAGAATCCATAACCTTCTGACTTCCAGACTCGTGCTCTATCCAGCTCCAAACTGTTGGGGAGAGGAGGAGTCACGGCTTGAGGGGGCTCTGTGGCAAAAAACCCCTGAAGCTGGTGTAAGGTTGCAAATCTTTCTGCCTTTTCCTCCAGAGAGGTCAGTAGGCCAGCAGGAGAACACTCACATCATGCAGTGAAACATCCCAAGGGGTCAGGAAATACCTTAGGCTTGGAGCTTCCTCACACATACACCTTCCCCTGCTGGGAAGCAGCAAGACCTAGTAGATAGAGCACAGGCCTGGGAGTCAGAAGCTCATCCCGACTCTGCCACTTGCTCTGTGGCCTAAGGCAAGTCATGACCTCTCTGTGCCTCAGTTACCTCATCAATAAATGGGGATTAAGACTGTGATCCCTATGCAGGACAGGGACTGTGTCCAACTCGATTTGCCTGTGTCCACCCCGTGCTTAGTACAGTGCCCGTGCCATAGTAAGTGCTTAACAAATACCATAATAGAAGGAGTATGGTTTAGCGGAAAAAGCCCAGGCTTGGGACTCAGAGGGCGTAAGTTCAGGGAACTTAACTTTTCTGTGCCTCAGTTCCCTCATCCGGAAAACGGGGATGAAGACTGTGAGCCCCACGGGGGACAACCCGATTACCTTGTATCTACCCCGGCGCTTAGAACAGTGATTGGCACATAGTAAGTGCTTGACAAATACCATCATTATTATTATCATTATTATTATTATTCTTGATTATCATCGCCTTGATTCAATTGTTTTAATGAGATGTTCATCCCCTTGATTCTATTTATTGCTATTGTTCTCGTCTGTCCGTCTCCCCCCATTAGACCGTAAGCCCATCAGAGGGCAGGGACTGTCTCTATCTGTTACCGATTTGTACATTCCAAGCGCTTAGTACCGTGCTCTGCACATAGTAAGCGCTCAATAAATACTATTGAATGAATTATTCCCCAAACCGAACCATCAATTGGTGGTATTTACTGAACGCTTACTGTGTGTCCCGAGTACTGTACTAAGCCCTTGGAAGAGCACAATAGAGTACATCCCTAGTCACCATAGTGCCATAGGCTCAGACCTTATCAAGTGCCCCTCTAGTGTTCTGTTTATCGCTCCCCGCCTGAGCATAGGGTTGCTGAGTGAGATGCGGGAGCAGGGAGCAGATATGATCTGCAAGTGTTTGTGTGCGTGTGTGTGTGTGTGTGTGTGCGCGCGCATAACCTCTGTTTATATATTTCTCTTCTCAGGAGGCAGTTTAGTCTAATGGAAAGAGGCTGGGTTTAAGGATCAGAAGGCCTAGGCAACGCTCACAAGTTGGAAATCAATTTCAGGTTCAAAATCAAAGAGGACAGAGAAGAATGTGCAGAACGATCTTCATTATTCGTTAAAATCTGGCTCAAAAGGTCCTATCCCGCCACCCTTCCTTCAGAGGAACTTTCTCAGCCTCCTATTTTTGCCCTCTTAGTCCAGTATTTCTAAAGGAGTCCCCAGAGGGTCGTCCTCTCCGAATCACTATCTCCACGGTCCTGCTCTCGGCCCGGTGGAAAGAGCCCTGTTCTGCCCATCAGAAGTCTTGAGTTCAACTTCTGGTTGTGTCTGGAGCCGGCTAACGGGGGCCAAGACCACACACGTTTTTAGATACGTGCTGCGCCTCTGTCCCGCTACTCTCTCGTTGCTCCCTGAGCTCCGCCGGGAGCATGACAGGAGGGAACTAGAGTACAAAAGTCTCCACACCAGTCACTAGCGCAAGCATCAATCCCTCTGAGGGACCTTGCTCTCTTGAAATCTTGGGCCTAGAACTCATAAGTGGTCTCTGATGGGAGACACTATAAATGTCAGTCAATCGTATTTACTGAGCGTTTACTGCGTGCAGAGCACTGTACTAAGCGCTTGGGAGAGTACAAGCAGCGTGGCTTAGTGGTAAGAGCACGGACTTGGGAGTCAGAGGTTGTGCGTTCTAATCCCGGCTCCACCACTTGGCATCTGTGTGACTTTGGGCGAGTCACTTCACTTCTCTGTGCCCAAGTTACCTCATCTGTAAAATAAGGATTAAAGCTTGGGAGCCCGACATGGGACAACCTGACTACCTTGTATCTATCCCAGCACTTAGAACAGTGCTTGGTACATAGTAAGCACTTAACAAATACCATCATCATCATCATTATTATTATGACAATAATGTAACAATAAACAGATCCATTCCCTACCCACAGTGAGTTTACAGTCTAGAGGGGGAGCTCGGCATCATGGTATCGGCAAGGCGGAACCCAGTAACCCAACGTGGCCCTGCTTTCCAGTGAGGCTCTAGGTGACTCTGTGGCACAGGCAGGGGAAAGGCAGGGCAGGGTAAGACTCACGTGGACACAAGCAGAGCAGTTCTTCTGTTGCCTTCTTCTGCACTCTACTTCTGGCTCCATCTCTTTCTCCACCTTCTTCCCCCACATTCTGCTCACTGCTTTCCCCCCAACGCACACACAGAAAGCCCTTGCTCACCCTCCATCCCCTTCCCTCCGCACCTACCCCCTCTCTAACCAGCAGTGCCGTCTACGCTCCAGCCTCACTCACAGTGTTCTTTGTAACGGCCCTGGCTCAGTCAGTCAATCAATGGTATTTATTAAGCGCTGATTCTGTGCACAGCACTGTTCTCAGCACTTGGGAGAGTCAGCCTCCCCTTCTAACACCACTTCCTGCAGCCAGCTGGGTTTTTTTGGCCAATTGACATCTTGGCCCTGGCTGGGGGCATGCTGCAGGAAAAGGCATATTGGGAGGAGGAAAGGAGCCAGTTAATTTCCCAAAAGTCAACGTGACTCCAGTTCCCCAGGGAGAAGGGGGAGGACGCAGAATGTCTCACTGTGGAAGGAAGGTGGCCAAAACTGAGCTCCGGAGCCCTGCCTGCCCAGGTAAAAGGCACAGACTGGGGCTGGTCTCTGGAGAGGCACTCGGCTTCAGGAATTTAGCTCTCAGACTCAGAGAAGAGATCCATACAGAATGACCTCTTTGTTTCTCCTCACTTAGTGCCAACTCTCCCCCTCATGATATGCCGCAAGACGGACTGTTGATTTAAGCAAATTGCCAAACGAGCCCCCTTTGGAGAGCATTGCAGTTGACTGTCAACTGACCCGGAATGTCGACGGCTGTCTCTGTGCTTCCATGTGTTACCAAGGGACCCACACGTTGTCTCTCTTTTGCCTTCTTGGCCTCTGTTCATCTTCCCCCACCACTCCTGGGAAAGAGGATCAGAGCCAGGCGTTGTGGTGGTCCAAGTGGCAAGCTTGGTCCCAGGCTCAGGCTGGGAATACAGGCCGCGTGCTTATCCGAGGTGAGCCATGATGAAATCATCAGGGGGTGGGGAGGATTTGTGTTTTCTTTCCCTTCTCCCCTCCTGTCCCTTTCTCCTCTCCTCCCCCCTACCACCACCCCGTGTCCCAATCCCAGAAGCTTCTGCGCAGTAAGTAGCGCTGCTCCCTTCCCCCGACCCCGGCAGGCATCTTCCCCTTCACAAAGGACAAACTGCAATTAACCTATGAGTGCTGAAAGAGCCTTTCACTGAACATCATGAAAACCTCTTTCAGAGCCTGTAAAGGGGAGATGCTCTAAGATACACACATCAATGCCAATCATTCTACACTTCCTGACGCCGGACCCTTCCCAGCACCGTCCACCTGCAGGAAGGACCGACAGGCCATCCAAAGCCTGGAGGTGTCCGTGGTGGTCCCAGACGGGGAGATGGGAGGAAAAATGATTGCAGATGGCACTGTTTCCCAGGAGAGAATTTATTCCTGGGGAAAGATGAAGGCCCAAGGATCAGCGGGACGAAAGATGGCACTTTTGCTGCCTTTCAAGGTCAGCTTCCTCCCTGCCCTGGCCTGACAAAAATCTCACATTTCAGAGAAGCTGCACGTTCTTGGGGTCACCTTATCAAATTAAAGCCGATTCTTTCTAAATCGTAGAGGGAACGAGGTCTGAGTGAAATCCAAATCAAGTGTGTTAAAGTGATCTGACATTCTCCCTCTAAAGAGACGCATGGGGCAAGTCTGTGGTGGATGTGGTGGTTGTGTATTTGTGTGTTGCATTTATTGTTATATTGTACTTTCCCTGGCACTTAATGCAGTGCTCTGCACACAGTTAGCCCTCAATAAATACCACTGACTGTGTATGTATAAGAGGGTGAGTGAGAAAAGGGGGTATTGAAAGAAAAGCAGGAAAGGAAGACAGACGAAGATAGAGAAAAAGAGGTAAAGCCACAAACACATCCCCTGTAAAGGGAGGCAGGCACATGAACAGAGATAGAGAAAGAAAGAGAAAAAGAGACAGAAATAGAGAGAGAAACAAAAAAGAGAGACTGTGACAGAGAAAAAGTTTCCATGAAGGGTGAACTCCAATTTACACTATGCTCCTTTTATCAGAAAGAGTGACAAAGAGAATGAGAGACAGAGAACAAAAGAGAAAGAAAAAAAAGTATGGGCTAGAGAAAGGAACACAAGCCTGAGAATCAGTGGACCTGGGTTCTAATCCCAGCCCTGCCATGTGCCTGCTTAGGTGACCATAGGCCTCAGTTTTCTCATTTGTAATAATGGGGATGATACATGTTTTCCCTTCCCCTTATGCTGTGAGTCCAGTAAGAGAGAGGGACTGTTTCTGAACTGATTTTCTTGTATCTACTCCAGCGTAATCTAATCATTTAAATAATACAATTTTTAGTATTATTGAAAGCAAAAGATAGAAACAAAGTAGAAAAGAAACCAAATATAATAATGATAATAATAATAATTGTATTTGTTAATTGCTTACTGTGTGCCAGGTATTGTTCTAAGCACTGGGGTGGATACAAGCTAAATGGGGTGAACACATTCCCTGTCCCACATGGGACTCACAATCTCGATTCCCATCTTATAGATGAGGTCAGTGCTAGGCACTTAGAACAGTGTTTAGTGCTTAGAACAGTGCTTGGCACATGGTAAGCACTTAAATACCGTCATCATCATCATGAGGTACCTGAGGCACAGAGAAGTTAGGTGTTTTGCCCAATGTCACATAGCATGATTCTACACGTGAAGTTTACCTTAAGAAAAATAAGGTAAACTGAGAGACTCCTCAAGAAGTCTCTCCTAAAAGATTTCCTCCATTCTCTCGCAAAGCCCTTCTCGTGACTCTATGTGGGGGTTTCATGTTTTTTTGGGGGGGAAATGAATATTTTTATGTATGTCAGTACAGTGCTTGGCACATAGTGAACGCTTAACAAATACCATTTTTTTTTTCTTTCTGAGTGACTTGTTCTCCACCACTGAAGGGCCAAGGAAGAGTTCACAATGCTCTCCTAGAGGGGTGGGTGCCTTGGGTGGGTGCATTTCTCTAAAAGGCAGAACCTGAAATGTTTTTTCTTGTTCAGAACAGATTTTGCGGCCCCAAGGAAATTTTTTTTTGGAGATTGATTGGATGTGAGAGGTCTAACTACCAGCTATTATCAGGATTTGCCACCAGGGGGGAGTAAATCCCAGGATATTTATATTTCTGGGCTAATGTTCCTTTTCTCCCCTTGTTGCTTGGTAACTGGGGATCCCATGATCAATCAGTCAATCAATCAATCAATCAGTCACTGGTATTCATTGATGGCTTCCTGTGAGAAGAGTACTGTACTTAGCGTTTGGGAGAGTACAACAGAGCTGGCAGTATCATTCTCTGCCCACAGTGAACTTAAGGCATTTGGCTGGGCATTAAGAATTTCCTCCCATCCATCAGTGAATCAATTGTATTTATGGAGTGCTTACTGTGGGCAGAGCACTGTACTAAGCACTTGTGATAACGCAATACAACAGAGTTAGCAGCACATTCCCTGCTTACAACAAGTAAGTGCTTAATAAAAGGGATTGAATGAATGAACAAGCCTCCTGATGGTCCATCACCTTGAAACTCCAAATACTCCAGATACAAGTTTTTAGAAGCACTGTATTTTCCCTTCCCCTTCTATATCACCTGCTGACTCAATTCCACACCTCTAAAGGACTTAGGCACCCACCCTCCCATTCCCATACTCTTATACTTGTTGCTTCTCCTACCTATAATTTATTTTAACGTACATCTCCTACACTGTCGATCGTATTTATTGAGCGCTTACTGTGTGCAGAGCACAGTGCTAAGTACTTGGGGGAGTACAATATAATAGAGTTGATATACATGTTCCCTTCCCTCAACGATCGATTACACTAGATTGTAAATTCCTTGAAGCTAGGGACCCAGACTACCTAATGAATTGTTCTCAGTGTAAGCTCTCAATAAATATTATTGATAGATTTTTTTAAAATGGTATTTGTTAAGTGCTTACTCTGAATCAGGAACTGTACTAAGTACTTGGGTAGGTACAAGCTAATCAGATTGGACATAGTCAATGTCACACATTGGGCTCATCATCATAATCTCCATTTTTTCAGATGAAGGAAGTGAGGCATGGAGAAGTTAAGTTGACTTGCCCAAAGTCACTCAGAAGACAAGTGACAGATCCGAAATCAGAAACCAGGTCCTCTGGAACCCAGGCCCGGGACTAGTAGTAGTAATTTAGTAGTAGAATAGTAGCGGCATTCACGGAATGCCCATTTGGTGCTGTGCTTTGGGGACTTGGGGAATCAAGCATAACCAAGAGACACATTCTCTTCCCAAAAGGAGCTTACACCCTAATGGGGGAGATATTCATTTTTAAAATATGGGAAAAAAACATCCTCTAGCATTCACAGGAGATGTGGTTTTCTCCCTTTCATTCTCCCTAATCCCTCCTCTCTCCATAAACAATCCTTCCCAATGGCTAAGATGGACACACATCTCCACAGCTCATCTTCAGGACCTAAAGTAGGTGGAAAACGGGCTGTGAAATTGGGGGCTGTCCAGCCTAAATTGGGATGTTCGGTGGTGCTAGCCAGTAGTCCAACAAGATGGGGAAGGGAGGAAAAAGCATTAATGATCATGTTAAGCGCTTACTATGTGCAAAGCACTGTTCTAAGTGCTGGGAGGGATACAAGGTGGTTGTCCCCTGTGGGGCTCACAGTCTTAATCCCCATTTTACAGTTGATGTAACTGAGGCACAGAGAAGTTAAGTGACTTGCCCAAAGTCACACAACTGACAAGCGGCGGAGCTGAGATTAGAACCCATGACCTCTGACTCCCAAACCCATGCTTTTTCCACTGAGCCACATTCTTTCTGAAAGAGGACATGAGCAGACCCAGACACCAGGCATCTTTTAACCCTGGATCGGCATTTAGTTTCCAGAAGCCAAAGCCAAGCTCTTTCTTTGTCAAAGTAGTCAGGGCTAAGGGATTGTCAAAGTCTCATAAAAAAAAGCCCTGAGCAAACTGCATTCAACATAAATGTGCTTCTCTATCTGCCGAATGTGGACTTCTCTCTAATGGAAAATTCATCCATTCATTCAATTATATTTATTAGTGCTTACTGTGTGCAGAGCACTGCACTATAAGCTCTTGGAAAGTACAATACATCAATACAGACAGACAATCCCTGCTCACACCGGGTTTACAGTCTAGAGGCAGGGGAGACAGACATCCGAAAAATATAAACAGGCATCATTATAAATAGAATTATAGATATATACATATATACATAAGCGCTGTGGGGTGGGGAGGCGGGGGGAGAGCAAAGGGACAATCATCCTAGAAGGTGGAAAGGTTACCGATACTTTCCAGAAGCACTTGAATTTTAAACGATAAAGTCATTTCCTCTTTAGTTCTCAGCCGGGAAAAGTGCTGCTAGTTTTGAAGAAAGAAAAAAGGGAATGAAAAAAAGAATGTTTTGGGGAGAGCATTAGTGAGAATTCTAATTGTGGCAGATCCTTGGTAGGCATATTGGGGTCACTTGCCACCCCACCTCTGCAGGGCCAAGTGGTGGGAGAGGCACCCCTTTCTGTCCCAGAGCTCCTAGGGAAGGAAACTGGGGCTCTGGGGTGCAGGCAGTGCCAGGCAATGCTTCTGTCTTTGAGCAAGACTGAGTAAGGAGGTGTCAGGGATGGGGCAGGGAATGCAAGTCTGACTGTTCATCACCCCTTGTTCACATCCTTCCTCCAGTCTGGAACTCCCTCTTCCTTCACATACAACATCCATCACTCTCCCTATCTTCAAAATCTTATTTAAAGCACATCTCTTCCAAGAGTCTTTCCCTGAGTGAGCCCTCAATTCCTCTACTCCCCCTCCCATCTGTGTCACCCTTGCATTTAATAATAATAATGTTGGTATTTGTTAAGCGCTTACTATGTGCAGAGCACTGTTCTAAGCGCTGGGGTAGACATAGGGGAATCAGGTTGTCCCACGTGGGGCTCACAGTCTTAATCCCCATTTTACAGATGAGGGAACTGAGGCACAGAGAAGTGAAGTGACTTGCCCACAGTCACACAGCCGACAAGTGGCAGAGCTGGGATTCGAACTCATGAGCCCTGACTCCAAAGCCCATGCTCTTTCCACTGAGCCACGCTGCTTCTCTATTAGATTTGTACCCTTTAACACTTGATATTCACTCCACCCTCAGCCCCACAGCACATTATGTACATAACCATAGTCTATTTTAATGTCTGTCTCTCCCTCTAATTGTAAGTTACTTGTGGGCTAGGAATGTGTCTACCAATTCTGCTGGACTGTAAGCTTGTTGTGGCAGGGAATGTGTCTGTTCACAGTTAGACCGTACTCTCCCAAGCCCTTAGTACAGTGCTCTGCACACAGTAAGCGCTCAATAAGTATGATTGAATGAATGAATGAATGAATGAATATTGTACTCTCCCAAGCACTTAGTAATCAAACAAACAATCGATCGTATTTATTGAGTACTTACTGTGTGTGCAGAGCATTGTACTAAGTTTTTGGAAAAGCACAGAATAGAGTTGGTAGACATATTTTCTGACCACAAAGCACTTACAGTCTAGAGGGGACACAGACATCAATATGAATGAAAAAATTGTGGATATATACAAGAGTGCTATAGGGCGGAAGGTGGGATGAATAAAAGGTAGAAATCCAAGTTCAACGTTGACATAAAAGGGAGTGGAAGAAGAGGAAATGAGGGCTCAGTTAGGGTAAACTTCTTAGAAATGAGATTTTACTGAGACACCGAAGGTGGGAAGAGTGATGGTCCGTTGGAAATGAAGGAGGAGGGAGACCCAGGCCAGAGGCAGGGTGTGGACAAATGAGATGAAATCAAGGTACAGTGAGTAGGTTGGCATTAGAAGAACTAAGCAAGTATGCTAGGTTGGAGTAGGAAATCAGCAAGGTAAGAAAAGAGGGCTAGGTGAATGAGTTGGGCTTTAATATTAATAATTGTGATATTTGTTAAGAGCTGGCTATTTGCTGGGCACTGTGCTAAACCCACATTAGGCTCCCAGTCTTCATCCCCATTTTACACATGAGGGAATTGAGGCACAGAGCAGTGAAGTGACTTGCCCAAGGCCACAGAGCAGACAAGTGGCAGAGCAGGAATTAGAACCCATGATCTTCTGACTCCCAAGCCTGTGCTCTATCCATTATGTCATTCAATGGAAAGAGTAAGGAGTTTCTCTTTGATGCAGAAGTGGATGGGTAACCACTGGAGGCTCTGGAGGACTGGACAAACATGGACTGAATGTTCCGTGGAAAAATGATCTAGGAAGCAGAATGAAGTGTGTACTGGAGTGAGGAGAGACAAGAGGCAGGGAGGGCAGCAAGATAGGATAAAGGTTTGGATCAGGGTAATAGCACTTAGGATGGAAAGGAAAGGGCTGATTTTAGCAACACCGGTAAGGAGGAATAGACAGGGTTTGGTGACATGTTGAATGAGAGAGATGAGGTGAGGATAATGCCAAGATTATAGGCTTGTAAAACAGGGAGAATGGTGGTGCTGACTACAATGGTGAGAAAGTCAGGGGGAGGACAGGTTTGTGTGGGAAGATAAGGAATTCTCTTGTGCAAAGCACTTGCCAGAGTGCAGTATAATAATTTTGGTAGACACCATCCCAGCCCTAAAAGAAATCCCAGGCTCACTGTATAGTGCTTGTGAATCTAAATAATAATAATAATGATGGTATCTGTTAAGCACTTACTATGTGCCCATCAGTGTTCTAAGTGCTGAGGTAGATATAAGGCAATCAGGTTGTCCCACGTGGGGCTCACACTCTTAATCCCTGTTTTACAGATGAGGTGAGTGAGGCCCAGAGAAGTTAAATGACTTCCCCAAGGTCATACAGCTCACAAGTGGCACATCCAGGATTAGGACCCAAATCTTCTGACTCCCAAGTCCATGTTATGGAATTTGTTAAGTGCTTACTATGTGCCAAACACTGTTCTAAACAGTGGGGTAGTTACAAGGTAATCAGGTTGTGCCATGTGGGGCTCACAGTCTTAATCCCCGTTTTGCAGATGAGGTAACTGAGGCCTAGAGAAGTGAAGTGACTTGCCCAAAGTCACACAGCTGGCAAGCGACAGAGCTGGGATAGAATCAAGGGGATATGCCCCTCATTAATAAAATAAGTAGGGCAATAAATAATATATACAAATGAGCACAGTGCTGAGGGGAGGAGAAGGGGGAGGAGCAGAGGGTGGGGGGCCCAGGGAAGTGAAGGGATTTGCCCGAGGTCACACAATAGACAAGTGGTGGAGGCAGAATTTTAACCCAGGTCCTCTGACTCCCCAGCCCGTGCTCTTTCCCAGTGATGGGAAAGTCATTGGGAGGATAAGGTTTGAGTGGAAATGGAGGAGTTCTTTTTTGGACATGTTAAATTGAGATGTCGACAGGACATCTAAATAGAGATGTCCTGAAGGCAGGAGGAAATGAGATTGCAGAGAAAGAGAAAGATCAGGGCTGAAGATGTAGATTTGGAAATAGAGATGGTAGTTGGAACCATGGGAATGAGTAAAATGGGATTAAAAGTGTGAACCCCAAGTGGGATAGGGGCTGCGTCCAACCTGATTTGCTTGCATCCACCCCAGCATTTAGTACAGTGTTTGGCACATAGTAAGGGCTTAACAAATACCACAATTGTTGGTAGTAATAGTAATGATAGTATTTGTTAAGGGCTTACTTTGTGCCAAACACTGTTCTAAACACGGGAGGGGGGGGTGATACAAGGTAATTAGGTTATCCCACGGGGGCCTCACAGGCTTCATCCCCATTTTACAGATGAGGTAACTGAGGCGCAGAGAAGTAAAGTGACTTGCCCAAAGTCACACAGCTGACAAGTGGAGGAACCAGGATTAGAACCCTGGATCTCTGATTCCCAAGCCTGTGCCCTTTCCACTGAGCCATGCTGCTAGTAGTAGTCTCCTAGACCCCCTCCAATCTGGCTTCCGTCCCCTCCACTCTACCGAGACTGCTCTCTCTAAGGTCACCCATGACCTCCTTCTTGCCAAATCCAATGGCTCCTACTCCATTCTGATCCTCCTTGACCTCTCTGCTGCCTTTGACACTGTCGACCATCCCCTCCTCCTCCATACCTTATCTCACCTTGGCTTCACGGACTCTGTCCTCTCCCGGTTCTCCTCTTACCTCTCTGGCCGATCATTCTCGGTCTCCTACGCTGGAGCCTCCTCCCCCTCCCATCCTTTAACTGTTGGAGTTCCTCAAGGGTCAGTTCTTGGCCCTCTTCTGTTCTCCATTTACACTCACTCCCTCGGTGAACTCATCCGCTCTCACGGCTTTGACTACCATCTCTACGCAGATGACACGCAGATCTACATCTCCGCCCCCGTCCTCTCCCCCTCCCTTCGGGCTCGCATCTCCTCCCGCCTCCGGGACGTCTCCACCTGGATGTCGGCCCGCCACCTAAAACTCAACATGAGCGAGACTGAGCTCCTCATCTTCCCTCCCAAACCCGGTCCTCTCCCAGACTTCTCTATCACCGTGGATGGCACGACCATCCTTCCCGTCCCGCAGGCCCGCAATCTCGGTGTCATCCTTGACTCGTCCCTCTCGTTCACCCCACACATCCTATCCGTTACCGAGACCTGCCGGTTTCACCTCTACGATATCGCCAAGATCCGCCCTTTCCTCTCCACCCAAACGGCTACCTTACTATTACGGGCTCTCGTTATATCCCGGCTAGACTACTGTGTCAGCCTTCTCTCTGACCTCCCTTCCTCCTCTCTCGCCCCGCTCCGGTCTATTCTTCACTCCGCTGCCCGGCTCATCTTCCTGCAGAAACGATCTGGGCATGTCACTCCCCTTCTTAAACAACTCCAGTGGTGGCCTATCGACCTCCGCTCCAAACAAAAACTCCTCACTCTAGGCTTCAAGGCTCTCCATCACCTTGCCCCTTCCTACCTCTCCTCCCTTCTCTCTTTCTACCGCCCACCCCGCACGCTCCGCTCCTCTGCCGCCCACCTCCTCACCGTCCCTCGGTCTCGCCTATCCCGCCGTCGACCCCTGGGTCACGTCCTCCCGCGGTCCTGGAACACCCTCCCTCCTCACCTCTGCCAAACTGATTCTCTTTCCCTCTTCAAAACCTTACTTAAAAATCACCTCCTCCAAGAGGCGTTCCCAGACTGAGCTCCTCTTCCCCCTCTACTCCCTCTGCCATCCCCCCTTTACCTCTCCGCAGCTAAAGCCTCATTTTCCCCTTTTCCCTCTGCTCCTCCACCTCTCCCTTCCCATCCCCACAGCACCGTACTCGTCCGCTCAACTGTATATATTTTCGTTACCCTATTTATTTTGTTAATGAATTGTACATCGCCTTGATTCTATTTAGTTGCCATTGTTTTTACGAGATGTTCTTCCTCTTGACGCTGTTTAGTGCCATTGTTCTTGTCTGTCCGTCTCCCCCGATTAGACTGTAAGCCCGTCAAACAGCAGGGACTGTCTCTATCTGTTGCTGACTTGTTCATCCCAAGCGCTTAGTACAGTGCTCTGCACATAGTAAGCGCTCAATAAATACTATTGAATGAATGAATAAAGGTATCAATGCACTGTACTAAACCCCTCAAAGAAAGTAACAAACAAAAATGGATGCTTCGTGAGAAGCAGCCTGGACCTACTGGAAAGAGGATGGTCCTGGAAGACCCAGGACTCATCCGATCTAAACCCAGGTTCTAATCCCGGTTCTTGTCGCTTGCATGACCGGGGGCTAGTCATTTAACTTCTCTATGCCTCGGCTCCCTCATCTGTTAAATGGAGATCGTATAGCTGTTCTCCTTCCTTCTTAGACTCGGGGCCCTATCTGGTTCAGGGACTGTCTGATCAAAATGTCTTGTATATATCCCAGTGCTTAGAATGGGGTTTGTCACACAGTAAACAATTAACAAATATTGTTATTATTATTATTGTTCCCTCCTCATTCCTTACACTAATGGTGACAGACACAAAAATATTTCCAAAGTAATTTATTTTAATATGGCTATAGTATTCTTTAGCTGCTTCTGCACCCTCTTCTTCCTTATGATCGATCCCCTGCCATTCTAATAATAATAATGTTGGTATTTGTTAAGCACTTACTATGTGCAGAGCACTGTTCTAAGCGCTGGGGTAGATACAGGGTAATCAGGTTGTCCCCCGTGAAGCTCATAGTCTTAATCGCCATTTAACAGATGAGGGAATTGAGGCACGGAGAAGTGAAGCAACTTGCCCACAGTCTCACGGCTGACAAGTGGCGGATCGGGGATTCGAACCCATGACCTCTGACTCCCAAGCCCATGCTTCTTCTAGACACTCCCCACAGAGTTTTGCAGAGACAAACAGACCTACCCTCTCCAAAGTGAGTCTTTGGTTCCCCGAGAATCCCAGAGCCTGTTGTGCAACCGTAACCGCACAGGGCCCAAGTCGGAAAGTTCCATAGGTGTGGTTTGCCCTGCATTCCTCACCAGTTTCCACTCTCAGCCAGTGAAGAAGTGTCCTGTGAGAGAGATGACTATCTTATTTTCTCTGTCTCCATTCCTTTTTGGAACAAAGGCCAGGGAAGGCAAACAGACTTTCGTTCAGGTTTCTTAGCTCTGGTTTTTCAGGCTCACGTTATATTTATTCTGCAGGATTTGAAAACAGCGATCACAAAATAGTTTAGAAAATCATTCAGTCCAGGAGGTAAATCTTAATACAGGCTCTCTAAAAGGCAACACCAATAGCTTTAAGGAAATCCTGGTCATTCTCGTGTTCTCTATCACGGAAGGGAGGAGTAGGAGGGTAGTATAGCCTAGGGGAAAGAGCATGGGCCTGGTTGCTTATCTCAGATCCTCCAATTACTTTTTGTGACCTTGGACAAGTCACTTAACTTCTCTGTGCCTCAGTTCCCTCATCTGCAAAATGTGGATTCAATATCTGTTTTTCCTCCTACTTAGATGGTGAGCCCCACGTGGAACCCGATTACCCTGTTATCTACCCTAGCAGCGGTTTACAAGTGCCTCCTTCTGCGAGGCAAACTCAAGTCTCTGCCCCCGACTCTCTCCCACGCCGCTGTTGCCCAGCACAGGGGAGTTTTGACTTGTAACAGATTGCCTGCCACTCACTAGCCACTAGCCAAGCTAGGAATGGGATGGACAGGCCTCTGCTTGACTCTCCCTCCTATAGCCAAGACTGGTAGAGGACTGGAAACTCTCCAGGTGCAACCTGAGAGGGGAAAACCAACTCTATTTGAGTTCTAATCCCAACTCTGCCACTTGTCTATTGTGTGATCTTGGGTAAGTCACTTGACTTCTCTGACCCTCAGTTACCTCATCTGTAAAGCGAGGATTAAGACTGTGAGCCAATGCGGGACAGGGACTGTGTCCAACCCGATTACCTTACATCTACCTCAGTGTTTAAAACAGTGGTTGACACATAGTAAGCACTTAACAATTACAATCGTCATTATGACCACTTAGAAATGTACTTATATCCTGCTCTCCGTTCACGTTTTTCTGTCCACTCAGTTTATTTGTTTCGACCACTCCAGTTAATAAAAAGGGCACTTGTTAAGTGCTTACTATGTGCCAAGCACTGTTCTAAGCATTGGGGTAGATGCAAGGTAAACAGGTTGGAAACGGTCCCTCCCTCCCATGGGACTCATACTCTAAATCCCCATTTTACAGTTGAGATAAATGAGGCCCAGAGAATAATAATTATGGCATGTCTTAAGTGCTTACTATGTGCCAGGCACTGTACTAAGCGTTGGGATAGATACAAGCAAATTGGGTTGGATACAGTCCCTGTCCCATGTGGGGCTCACAGTCTCAATCCCCCTTTTACAAATGACGGAAGTGAAGCTAAGTGACTTGTCCAAGGTCACGCAGGAGACACGTGGTGGAGTAAAGATTAGAACCCAGGTCCTTCTGACTTTCAGGCTGGTGCTCCAACCGTTTAGCCACGCTGCTTCTCGTTGCAAATGTATTTCTGTTTTTCTCCCTCATTATCAATCAATCCATCCATCAGTGCTATTTATTGAGTACTTACTATGTAGAGAGCACTGTACTAAGACTTTGGGGGAGTGCACTGCAACAAAATGAGCAGGCACATTCCCTGTCCGTAACAAGCTTACAGTCTAGAGTGGAAGCTCCTTGTGGGCATTGAAAGGGTCCCTTCTTTATTTTGTATTTATAACGAGTCAACAGTACAGCCTGAGTGAGGGGAAGGATGTGGGAGGGTTGAACACCAACTACTGTCAGAAGGAGAGTCTGGGGAGAATGAAAAGAGCAAGTTGGGGAATAGTGGGTGAAGAGACAAGATATGGAGGAGGAAGAAAGCTATTGGGGAACCCTGAAGCCTGGTGTGAGGAGTTTCTTCATGTCTTCTTCAGGAAGCGGTATGGCCTACTGGAAAAAGCATTGGCCTGGGAGTCAGAGAACCTGGGTTCTAATCCTGGTTCTGCCACTTGATAGTCATTTCACTTTCCTCTACCTCAGTTTCCCCCTCTGTAAAAAGGGGGTGAAATACCTGTTCTGCCTCCCCCTTGGATGCTGAGCCCCACATGGGCCAGGGACCGTGCCCAATTTCCATTCATTCATTCTTTCGATAGTATTTATTGAGTGCTTATTATGTACAGAGCACTGTACTAAGAGCTTGGAGTGTACAATTCGGCAACAGATAGAGACAATCCCTGCCCAATAATGGGCTCACAGTCTAAACTTGATTATCATGTATCTAACCCAATGCTTTTCACACAGTAAGGGCTTAACAAATACCAAAATTATTGTTAAAAGCAAATCATCACTGAGGAAAACTTGAAACGGGGAATCTATCCATTTTCTCATGCTTACACTGGCTTCTTGATTTTTCCTCCTCAAATTACTTGGTTTTGGACAAAATCTCCTTTTATGATAGTTTCCCTCCCATCTCTTCACTAGAGTCTGGGGAGAAGTGAAATATACTCAGAACCAGGAAAATTCCAGGGACTCTCCATTGCTTGAGAACCTCCTAGGCAGATTGGATGTTTGCAAAAAAAAATTAATTGAGGGCCCCAAAATATTTTGGAATCATTTATGGAGATGTTTCAGGTAGTGTGAGAGCTTAAAGCCCACATTTACCTTTGGACCTATATAAGTATCCAAAGGTGAAATTGACCATCTTCCAATGCAAAAGAAACCTTCACACACAAAATAACGATAATAATAATAATAATAGTATTTGTTAAGTGCTTACTATGTGCCTGGCACCCTACTAAGCGCTGGGGTGGATATAAGCAAATTGGTTGGACAGGCTCATGATCTCAGTCCCCATTTTAGAGATGAGGTAAATGAGGCACAGAGAAGTGAAGTGATTTACCCAGGTTCACTCAGCATAAACACACACCCACACCCACAAACAATTAATTAATTAATTAATTAATTAATTAATTAATTAATTAATTAATGAGAAGCAGCGTGGCTTAGTGGAAAGAGCTCGGGCTTGGGAACCAGAGGTCATAGGTTCTAATCCCACTCTGCCACTTGTCAGCTGTGTGACCTTGGGCTAGTCACTTCACTTCTCCATGCCTCAGTTACCTCATCTGTAAAATGGGGATGAAGAACCGTGAACCCTATGTGGGACAACCTGATTACCTTGTATCTACCCCAGTGCTTAGAACAGTGCTTGGCACATAGTAAGCGCTAAACAAATACCAACATTATTATCAATTAAGACCAAGGATTGCTTTAAAAGCAAAGTTATGGGAAGAGTTTGCTAGAATAGAAGCAGCTTAGTTCAAAAAGAATCTCGGATCAAGGTTCAGCCTAGAAAACAGAATCATGATTCCAAAATTTAGACTTCAGAAGTCTTCCACCTCCCTTTGATAACTGGGTTAATCCTTATAAATGACAGGTGTGGTATTTTGAAATCAGATAGGCTGAAAAGAACAGATTCTGTAGCTGGCAGTTGTGAATCCTGAACAAGAAGGATCTTGCTCGCTCTGAGTCATCGTTACCTCTAAATTCTAACAAGGCCTAGCTGGGGATCAGCAGAGAAGCATTCCCACAGCCGCAATGTGAAGAAACCATCTGGCTAAGCCCGTGATGGAGGGTGGCCGGAAAATTTGATCAAATTAAGCTGTAAGAATATTCACTGAATTTCTAGGATTCCTCATGGTCATAAAGTCAACCAATTCCAACATCCCAGTACCTGACTGTACTGGGAAACTCCCTCTAGATTCCTGGATTCCTGGATTTTTAAAAATGTGTTTATTGGAATGAAACCTGCATTTTGGGGTATAGTCCATCTTTCTAGACTGTAAGCTCGTTGTGGGCAGGGAATGTCTCTGTTTATTGTTGTATTGTAATAATAATGGTGGTATTTGTTAAGTGCTTATTATGTGCCAAGCACTGTTCTAAGAGCTGGGGTAGATGCAAGAATATCAGATTGTCTCACGTGGGGCTCACAGTCTCAATCCCCATTTTAGATGAGGTAACTGAGGCACAGTGACTTGTTAAGTGACTTGTCCAAAGTCACTCAGCTGACAAGAGGCAGATCTGGGATTAGAATCTAAGACCTCTGACTCCCAAGCCCAGGATCTTTCCACTAAGTCATGCTGCTTCTCCCAAGCACTTAGTACAGTGCTCTGCATAGAGTAAGTGCTAAATAAATACAACTGAATAAATGAATGAGAGTATGTTATCACCATATTAGATTGGGAGCCCCTTGTGGGACAGGGCCTACCTCTGATCTGATTACCTTAAAGCAGTGCTTAGAACAGTGCTTGACACATAGTGGGAAGCAGCGTGGCTCAGTGGAAAGAGCATGGGCTTGGTAGTTAGAAGTCATGGGTTCGAATCCCGGCTCTGTCACTTGTCAGCTGTGTGATGTGGGCAAGTCACTTAACTTCTCTGTGCCTCAGTTACCTCATCTGTAAAATGGGGATTAAGACTGTGAGCCTCACATGAGACAACCTGATTACCCTTTATCTCCCCCAGCACTTAGAACAGTGCTCTGCACTTAGTAAGCACTTAACAAATACCAATATTATTAGTAGTAGTAGTAGTAAAGGCTTAATGAACACTACAAATATCTCCCAGTACTCCCAACTCAATGGTGCTCTGAAAGAAATAATGGTGTGCTTCCACACAGCCTTGCCACCCACCCGGAGCTTTCCCTTACTTGGGATTTGTCAAAAATATATCACCAGGTTCTAGGAGAAGGGACGGCAAAAGTCATTGTGAAATGAAATGAATTTACAGCGTGGCTCAGACCAACACCCAATCATCCAGGGACCGATTCAGTTGGTTATCAACCCTGGAAAATTGGCAGCCACAACTCAATGAAGAGGATGAAAGCTTCCATCTCAGTAAAATTGTGTGTATTTATCAATCAATCAATCAATCAAAGGAATTTATTGAGTATACTGTGTGCAGCGACTATACCCTCGATCAGGTACTAAAGACAGCATGTCCAGCTGGGCATTTGTTATTTGCCCCAGCTCCAACCCCAAACCACTTATTCACATGCCTTTAAATTTCATATTATAAATTACTCATTTATATTTATTAATGTCTGTCTCCCCCTCTAGACTGTAAGCTCGTTATGGGCAGGGAAAGTGCCTACCAACTCTGTTGTATTATTCTCAACCAAGCGCTTAGTACAGGGCTCTGCACTAAGAGAAGCAGCATGGCTTAGTGGAAAGAGCATGGACTTGGGAGTCAGAGGACGTGGGCTCTAACCGTGGCTCAGCCACTTGTCTGCTCTTTGACTTTGGATAAGCCACTTTAATAATAATAATAATAATGTTGGTATTTGTTAAGCGCTTACTATGTGCCGAGCACTGTTCTAAGTGCTGGGGTAGACACAGGGGAATCAGGTTGTCCCACGTGGGGCTCACAGTCTTCATCCCCATTTTACAGATGAGGTAACTGAAGCACAGAGAAGTTAAGTGACTTGCCCACAGCCACACAGCTGACAAGTGGCAGAGCCGGGATTCGAACCCATGATTCCCTGTGCCCTAGTTTCCTCATCTGTGAAATGGGGGTGAGGACTATGAGCCCCACGTGGGAACAGGCTGATGACCTTGTATCTACCCCAGCACTTAGAACAGTGCTTGGCACATTGGAAGCGTTTAACAAATACCATCATTATTATTATTATTATTGTTATTACTTGATTGATTCAGTTACTCACTCTCACAGTGCAACTGGCAAAATCCCTGTCCACATGAAAGAGAGCTGATGGGTGGGACAATCCAAGGAAAGATTGTTTGGATTGGAGGGACAATCCAGGGTGAGACACCCAGGGAGCACCTACTTGGGTGTATGAGAGGGTACAACAGAAATAAAGTACCTGGAGGGCACCTGGAGGAGGAGGTATTTCATAGTCTTACCCCCATTTTAGGCCTGGACTGTAATCGACTCGACCCAAAGCAGTTAGAGACGGTGACTTTCACCGCACAAAACTCGCATTCCCCATGGCAAGAGTGAGTTAAAAGAAGAGAAAGGACTTAGAATTCAAGTATTACCTCAGTTGAAGGAGCATGAAGAGCACTGTGACCTAGTGGATTGAGCAAGGGCCTGAGAGTCCAAAAGACCGGGGTTCCAATCCCAGCTCCACCATGTCTCTGCTGTGCGACCTTGGGCAAGTCACTTCACTACTCTGGGCCTCAGTTATTCCATCTACAAAATAGGGATTAAGACTGTGAGCCCATTGTGGGAAACGGACTGTGTCCCACCTGATTATCTTGTATCCACCCCAGCATTTAGAACAGTCCCTGACACATAACTTTTAACAAATACCATTAAAAAAACAACCAAGGCGGTAGTCATTCCAGAGGTCTGATCAAATGAAATTACTTTGAAAGCTACAGGGAACTTTCCATTACTCAGTCTTGCTCATTACCTGGAAGCTTGATTAGCAGAGGCCTACCTTTGGCCCCATTAGGCCTCTACTGCAGATTGGCATCCGTCCCATAACCCTGAAAAACAGTGAGATTGCCCACCCAGGCATGAAGTCTGAGTTCTTTCAACCCCCTTTACCTCCCACCAGCAAGGAGACTGGCTTTCCTTTTCCAAGGTGATAAGACCCAAGAGGCCCTGGCCCAGGATGACAGAACAGCTGGATGAAACAGCTGCTCTGTGCTCCGCGATAATGAGACTCCGACAGGAGTCCCCTTGGACGCAGACAGCACAAAACGCGGGCAACAGGAAACACTTATTCCTGTTTATCTTATTCTAAGGGCCACAAGAGACTAGACTAATAAGGCCAGAACCAGCTGGGATTTCCCAATAGACCCTGTGGGGCCTGGGCTTGGGTGGAGTTTGGAGTTGGGGGTTTTAGGTAAAATATTTCAACAGAAAAAGATCTCACTTCACTTCTCTGGGTCTTAGTTGCCTCACCTGTAAAATGGTTTGAAGACTGTGAGCCCCACATGGACCAACCTGATCACCTTGTATCCTCCCCAGCACTTAGAACAGTGCTTTGCACATAGTAAGCGCTTAATAAATGCCATTATTATTATTATGAGCAAATGAATTTGTATATACTTAGTAGCCTACAAACTGAAATTGAAAATACTATCTGAACATACCGCACAATAGATCATTTGGGAGGGACGGTTTAGGACTGTAAACCATTTGAAGGAGGGGATTGTGTCTGCTCATTCTATTATTCAGAAGCAGCATGGGCTCGTGGCAAGAGCACAGGCTTGGAAGTCAGAAGTCATGGGTTCTAATCCCAACTCTGCCACTGGTCTGCTGTGTGACATTGGGCAAGTCACTTCATTTCTCTGTTTGTTGGTTACCTCATCTGTAAAATGCAGATTGAGACTGTGAACCCCATGTGGGACAGGGACTGTGTCCAACCTGATTACCTTGTATCTACCTCAGTGCTTAGAACAATTCTTGGCACTTAGGAAGCACTTAACAAATATAATTATTAATATTATTATTATACTCTTTCAAGTGCCTAATTCAGTCTCCACACAGAGTAGATGCTCAATATCCCTCTCTCTCTTCTCTCTCTCTTCCTCCTCTCCTCTCTTTCCCCTTCTCTCTTTCTCTCTGTCTCTCTATCTCTCTTCTCTCCCCTCCTCTCTTTTGCTTCTCTCTCCCTCCATTCTTCTCTCTCCCTCTTCTCTCTTTCCCCTCCTTCTTTCCCCTTCTCTTTGCCTGTCGATCTCTCTTTCTCTCTTCCTCCTGTCTTTCTCCCCTTTTCTCTATGATTCTATTTATCTTGATGGTATTGATGCCTGACTACTTGTTTTGTTTTGTTGTCCTTCTCCCCTGTTTAGACTGTGAATCCATTGTTGGGCAGGAATTGTCTCTATCTGTTGCCGAATTATACATTCCAAGCGCTTAATACAGT
Source organism: Ornithorhynchus anatinus (assembly GCF_004115215.2). Taxonomy (NCBI): domain Eukaryota; kingdom Metazoa; phylum Chordata; class Mammalia; order Monotremata; family Ornithorhynchidae; genus Ornithorhynchus; species Ornithorhynchus anatinus. The sequence goes on along the minus strand of NC_041730.1, from coordinate 126,914,439 downwards.
GCTCTGCACATAGTAAGCACTCCAAAATTACGACTGAATGAATTGAATGAATAAATGAAATGCCACTGACTGATGGGGAGGGCTTCTTATAAGGCTGTGTGCTTACTGTTATAGTGTTAGAGAAGCAACGTGGCTCAGTGGAAGGAGCGTGGGCTTGGGAGTCAGAGGTCATGAGTTCAAATCCCAGCTCTGCCACTTGTCAGCTGTGTGACTGTGGGCAAGTCACTTCACTTCTTGGTGCCTCAGTTACCTCATCTGTAAAATGGGGATGAAGACTGTGAGCCCCACGTGGGACAACCTGATTCCCCTGTGTCTACCCCAGTGCTTAGAACAGTGCTCTGCACATAGTAAGTGCTTAACAAATACCAACATTATTATTATTATTATTACTCTCCCAAGCGCTTAATACGATGCTTTGCACAGAGTAAGCTTTCAATAAATATGATTGAGTGAATGACTGGAGCAGTCCAGAATTGAGCCTGTTTCAGAAAGTCCTTGGTCACATAGTTAAGGAATGTCTGGTTTTGAAAGACAGGGAGAGTAATAAACTTGGGCTTATAAAAGGCACAAGACAAACCCATCCTGGCCTGGGTCTTCTATGACCCTAACTCAAGGCAACTCAGTTTCTTTGGAAGATTGCTTACATCTACTTAGAGAAGCATGACAGAGGGCACAATGGATAGAGCACGGACCCAGGAGTTAGAAAGTCATGGGTTCTAATCCTGGCTACACCACTTGTCTGCTGTGTGACCTTGGGCAAGTCACTTAACTGTTCCGGACCTCAATTACTTCATCTATAAAATGGGGATAGAGACTGTGAGCCCCATGTGGGACAGGGACTGTATCCAACCCGATTACCTGTACCTTGTCCAGCACTTAGCACAGCACCTGGCATGTAGTAAGCACTTAACCAATACCTTAATTATTAATCATTGTTATTATTAAACTATAATCTCCTTATGGGCCGAGAACATGTCTCCCTACTCTGTTATATAGTACTCTCTCAAGAGTTTAGTACACTGCTCTGCCCACAGAAAATGCTTAATAAATGTGATTGATTGATTGAGATTGTAGCTCAAAAATACGTGAAAATCCAGTGACTCCAATAACAGACCATGTTGAAGACTCGGAAGAAATCCATCAATGCTGCAACGGATAAACCTGAATTGGAATGTGTCTGTTTATTGTGCTATTGTACTCCCTCAAGTGCTTAGTACAGTGCTTGGCACAAAGTAAACTCTCAATAAGTACCATTGACTGACTGATTGACTGACTAGAGCAGCAGTTCAACTTCCGTCTTGTGAGGAGAGCATTTGATTCCAAACAGATGCTGCAGCGTGGCTGGGCGTAGAGGACAGATCATGGTCCTGGGAGTCAGATAGTCATGTGTTCTAATCCCGGTTCCACCACCTGTCTGCTGTGTGGTCTTGGGCAAGTCATTTCACTTTTCTGTGCCTCAGTTCCCTCATCTGAAAACGGGGATTAAGACTGTGACCCCCAAGTGGGACAGGGACTGTGTCCAACCCGATTTGCTTATATCCTCCCCAGAGCGTAGTATAGTGCCTGGCACGTAAGTGCTGAATGAATACCACAATTATTCTTATTATTACCTCTCCCTTCTCAGCCTGAGCAGGGAACCACTGCAGCCGGCCTTGTCTAGTGTGGGGCTCTTAGCCAGAGAGTTAGTTAGTTTCACCTAAAACATCCAAGAGACAAGGTCATTCTGGTCTGAGAGCTACCATTTCACAACCAGTAGGGACTCAGAAGTAAGGAAATGGCTTCCATGGTAATGAAGCCCTGCCCCAAGCACTAACACTAATAATAATGATGGTATTTTTTTAAGCACTTACTATGTGCCAGATACTGTACTAAGTGCTGGGGAAGATATAAGCAAATCAAGTTTTCCCATTTGGAACTCACAGTATCAATCCCCTTTGTACAAATGAGGTAACTGAGGCCGAGAGAAGAGAAGTCATTTGCCCAGGGTCAGCAGGCAAGAGGTGGAGCCAGGATGAGAACCAATGACCTTCGGATTCCCAGGCCCTTGCTGTATCCACTATGCCCTGCTGCTTCTCAAGTCCCTTAAGCATTAGGAATCAGTCAATCAAGGATATTTACTGAGTGCTCACTATGTGCAGAGCACGGTAATATAATAGTAATGTTATTTGTGGTATTTGCTAAGAACTTATTATGTGGCAGGCACTGTACTAAGCACTGCAGTGGATAAAAGCAAATCCATCTGGACACAAACCCTGTCCCACATGGGGCTGACAGTCTCAATCCCCGTTTTACAGATGAGGTAACTGAGACACAGAGAAGTGAAGCAACTTGCCCAAGTCACACAGCAGATGAGTGACAGAGCCAAAATTAGAAGCCAGGTCCTTCTGACTCCCTGGCCTGTGCTCTATCCATTAGGCCATGCTGTTTCTCTCAGTACTAAGTACTTGGGAGAGTAGGCTGCAATAGAGTTAGTAGACATGATTTCTTCTCTCAAGGATAAGCTCTTGTACACTAACTTTGGGGGAGCAGAAGTTTATAGTAAAGAAAAAGAAACAGCATAGCCTCATGGAAAGCACAAGGGCCTGGGAAGTCAAAGGACATGGTTTCTAATCACTACTCTGTCACTTGTCCTCGGTGTGACCTTGGGCAAGTCACTTCACTTTTCTGTGCCTCAGTTCCCCATATGTCAAATGGAGATTAAATCTTTCTCCCTTCTGTTTAGATGGTATGCCTCGTGTGGGACAGGGACTCTGTCCAACCGGATTAATTAGTATCTGCTCCAGTGCTTAGTTCACTACCTGGCAGTATGGTAAGTGCTTACCATGTACTAAGTCCTTACCATGCACTGTGATTATTATTTTTATTATTAATGGGGTTTCTTCATTGTGGTCCCATTATGGCTCTGTAGTAGAGGGCAGGTTAGTGTGTGTGTGTGTGTGTGTGTGTGTGTGTGCCTGTTCAATTACATTATATTGTTGTGTTGTCTATGTTCAATTAGTGGTGCATCAATTTGGAGATTTTTTTAAATAGTATTTGTTAAGTGTTTACTATGTGCCAGGCACTCTTCTAAGCAAAGGGGTAGATACAAGCTAATCTGGTCGGACACAGTCCATGTCTCACATGGGGGTCACAGTCTTCGTTCTCATTTTACAGTGAGGTAACTGAGGCCCAGAGAATTTAAATGACTTGCTCAAGGTCACACACCAGACAAATGGAGGAGCTGAGAGTAGATCGCTGATCCTTCAGACTCCCAGGCCTATGTTCTAACCACCAGGCAATGTCACTTCTCCGTAGATTCTGTGGTGATTTCATTGCTGTTTCTGAATTAACACAATGAACTACCTAGAACTTGGATTCTCTCTCCTGAAACAAGGAACAGTGGTTTCTGGACTCTGCTCACAAGTTTACATGGAGAGAAGGTAATTTGTGTCTCTCCCTTCGTGGCCTTCTGCTTCACCAACCATGCACGTCCAGGGCCTATGAGGGAAGCATGACTTAAGGAAGGACAGGGATAGGGTGGGTGGACTCAAGGACCGCTTTGCCGTATTGCTGTTGTTAGTGTAAAGCTGATGATGACAATGATGCTATTCGTTAAGCACTTACTATGTGACAGGCACTGTACTAAGTGGTGGGGAGGACACAAGCAAATCGAGTTGGACACAGTCCCTCTCCCATGTGAGGCTCACAGTCTCAATTTCCATTTTACAGATGAGGTAACTGGGTCACAGAGAAGACAAATGACTTCCCCAAGATCACAGAGCAGACAAGTGGCAGAGCTAGGATTAGAACCCATTCTGACTCATGGGCCCATGCTGTACCCACTACCTCATGCTGCTTCTCTAAATGTAAAGCGGTCAGCAGAGGATGGTTTCTATCCATCGACCTCTGGGCCCGGCATGCTCCCGCTGCACCACTCTGGTCACATAGCTACGCTGCCATGGGTAACTAGAGCTGCCTATATACTGCCTCACAGTCTTTCTCTGACCTTCAGTCGCCTTCTGTGGAGACTGAAGATTAGTCTTGGAGAACATGGGAGAATCAGGTTTCCTCCTCCCCCTAAAAAATGCCTTTAAGCAGGGGCCAACTTTTCATAAAAAGAGAGAGGATAAAAAGGTTCTCGCTGGCAGATCAAACTCTACCCCTGTCCCCATAGGACTGCTAATCAGGCAACTTAGACCCAGATTGAGGTGGGAGGAGGAGACAGACAAAAATAGATCAGGATCAGAATCTAGCACTGGCTCAGAGGTTCTGATAGCCCCAAATGGTGCAGGGACTCTTTGACTAGGGTGGCTGTAACTGAGGTTAGTGGACACTCTGACACACATAACATGTTATATTGTACTCTCCCAAGTGCTTAGTACAGTGCTTTGCCCACCATAAGCACTCAATAAATACGACTGAATGAATGAATTATTCACGAGACTCCAAGCAGGCAGCATTTCACAATAATGTCACCCATAATACTTTGCTGACATCTGAAAAGCCTAGAGCAATTATCAGGGTCGGGAGGTGGCGGGGGATGGGGAGTTCCCCACCCCAACCTAGCCCCAGAGCCATTACTGTCTCCCAGATCCCTGTGAATACAGAAACCTGCTTCAAGCCATGGAACTCAGCAGCAAAAGTTGAGGTGGAGGGAGATCTGTAGCTGAAAATTACATTGCCGGATAATAGATGTAATAGTAATAATCTTCATCAAGTCCTAGATACAAGGTAATCAGGTTGGACACTGTTCCTGTCCCATATGGGGCTCCCAGTATTAATCCCCATTTTCCAGATGAGGTAATGAGGCACAGAGAAATGAAGGGCTTTGCCCAAGGTCACACAACAGACAAGTGGTGGAGCCAGAATCAGAACCCAGGTTCTTCTGCCTCCCAGGCCTCTGCTCTATCCAGTAGGCCAAGCTGCTTTTCGGGCAAAGATAAGTGCCCAGTGCCCTATTTGTACCAGGTTTGGGATTGACTGGCTTTGATGACACGCAGGCCAAGCAGCAACAACGTAAGCTACAGGAGCTGAAAGAGAAGGCATCAGTTATCCTCTTCCTCCCTGCCCCCACAAACCCCCCAGGCTCCAGTCTTCCCCTACTTTCAGCTTCCCTCTAGCCACTGGGTCTCTTCAGCAGTACCTTCCTCAGCAGTCTGTCAGTTACTCAATCGTATTTATTGAGCACTCATTGTGTGTAGAGTACTGTACTAAGAGCTCAGGAGAGTACAGTACAACAATAGACACACATATTCCCTCCCCACAATGATCAGCAACTGGTTCCTTCCTAGCTCCAGATGTCCCTCCTGCTGAGCTACTTTAATCAATCAGTGGCATTTTTCGAGTGCTTACTGTGTGTGGAGCACTGTCCTAGGCACTGGGAGAGTATAATATAACAACGTTGGTGACATTCTTTCAATTGTATTTATTAAGCGCTTACTGTGTGCAGAGCACTGTGCTAAGTGCTTGGAATGTATGTTTCCTGTCCACAATGAGCTTACTTTTCATGAAGTTCTGAGTTCTAGCTCCAGGTGAAATCCTCTACAGAGGCTCTGAAGAACTAGACGGAATTGCCAGTTCTGAGTCCTGTTATACAGTGCTTTCCCTGCAGGCCCACTTCCTAAAGACACAGCATCTCCATCGGGGCTACATTTTGAATTGAGGCACTAATGTGAGGAAGCACTAGGGTTAAAGAGGAGCCAAAGTCATAAAATGAATCTGCTCAGAAAGTTCCCATAACATCTTTCAGGATTGAAGTCTTCTATTTTAAGACTTAAAACACGGAGATAACTTGTTTTGAACGTTTTTTTTGGAAAGTTGGAGTTCAGTTATTTCAGAATCTGAAAGAGAAAATTCATTTCCCACACTTGAGATTGTTTAAGTCTGAATATGACCCTCCTCTGCCCTTATTCAATCCTCCAACAGCCGAAACTTCAACTTCAAACTTGTCCCGGCTCTCATTTTTGCTCACCATTAGGAATCTAGCTGAAGGAAAAGAATTCAGTGGTCTTACATTCTGAATATTTATATGAATTTGGCACTGTAGCTCTTCAGGACAATCAAGGGAGACCTATAATGATGAAATTTTTTTTTTAAATTACCATTTAAAATTTTTTTTAAATTACTCTGCTTAAACACTGCGTTAGATATAAAATAATTAGGTTGGATACGGACTCTGTCCTGCAAAATCTCACAATCTAAAGGAGGAAGGATATATATTTTTTCTCCCTTTTATAAGTGAGGAAACGATGAAGTAACTGAGGCCCAGAGAAATTAAATGACTTGTCCAAGGTCACGCAACAGGCAAGTGGTGAATCAGGGACTAGAACCCAGGTTCCATGCTCCTCTGACTCTGCTCTACTTTACACTGGCAGATCAATGTTTGTTGAGAAAATCTTGGGACCAGAACCCCACTCTGAAAGCAGTTTCAAGCCTTAGAGTGTTATCTGCCTTAGGAGCTCCTTGAAGGCAGGAATTATATCTACTAATTCTAGTGTTCTATCCTAGATTACTAGTGTAGTGCTCTACACATAGTAGGTATTCAGTAAATACTACCCTTGACTGAGAAGAAAATCGAAAACTCCAGGCTCAGAAGGAGGACAGGACTGGGAGTCGGAAAAGGTTTTAGTCCTGGCTATGCCATTTCCTTACTTTTGATCTTGGGTAAGTCACTTAACTTTTCTGTGCCTCTATTTATTCATCTGTAAAATAGGCATTAAGATACCTGCTCTTCCGCTTCCTCTTCCTCCCACTGAGACTGTGAGCCTCGGGTGGAAGGTAGATGATCTTGTATCTACCCCTGTGTTTAGCATAGTGCTAGGCACAGAGTAATGTTTAACGATTGTCATAGTTTTTACTATTTGTAGTAGCAGAGCGGCAATTCGTGGCTCAGTGGAAAGAGCACGGGCTTGGGAGTCAGAGGTCATGGGTTCGAATCCCAGCTCCGTAGTTTGTCAACTATGTGACTGTGGGCAAGTTACGTAACTTCTCTGTGCCTCAGTTACCTCGTCTGTAAAATGGGGATGAAGACTGTGAGCCTCATGTGGGACAACCTGATTACCCTGTATCTACCCCAGCACTTAGTGCTCTGCACATAGTAGGTGCTTAACAAATGCCAACATTATTATTAATTTGTGGATGGCATGAGACTTGGCACTCAGTAAATATTATTGATTAATAACTGACCAACTGAATCCATTCTTTAAACTGTAAATTCTTTAAACGTTAACTGTAATTCTTTAAACTTGCTATAATAATAATAATGGTGGCATTTGTTAAGCATTCACTGTTTGTCAAGCCCTGTAATGAACATTGAGGTAGATACAAGGTAATCACATCAGACACAGTCCCTATTCCTTATAGAGCTCACAATCTAAATAGGAGGGAAAGCAGCTATTGATTCCCCATTTTACAGATGAGGAAACTGAGGACCACAGAAATGAAATGACTTGCCCAAGATTACACAGCAAGCAACCCCTGCTCTTTCTATTAGGCTACTAGGAAGCAGCGTGGCTCAGTGGAAAGAGCCCGTGCTTGGGAATCAGAGGTCGTGGGTTCAAATCCCGGCTCTGCCACATGTCAGCCGTGTGACTGTGGGCAAGTCACTTCACTTCTCTGGGCCTGTTACCTCATCTGGAAAATGGGGATGAAGACTGTGAGCCTCACATGGGACAATCTGATGACCCTGTATCTACCCCAGCGCTTAGAACAGTGCTCTGCACATAGTAAGCGCTTAACAAATACCAACATTATTATTATGTGACCTTCTCCCAAGTTATTTGCTTCCATCCCACTTGCCATTTTCTCACCAATAACAATGAGGAGGAGCCATCCAAATCCATGATCACAGAGGAAAGGCTGAGGCAATGGAAGCCAGAGCCACAAAACACCGATTGAATGCACTCATACAGTAACTTTGCCTGGGAGGTTTCTCAAACAAAAGCAGGATGGCGTAGTGGATAGAACATAGACCTGGGAGTTAGATGGACCTGGGCTGTAATCCCGACTCTGCCACTTGTCAGTTATGTGACCTTGGGCAAGTCACTTTATTTCTCTGTGCCTCAGTTACTTCATCTGTAAAATGAAGATTGAGACTGTGAGCCCCTTGTGGGACAAGGCTGTGTTCAACTTGATGAGCTTGTATCTATCCCAGCACTCAGTAGAGTGCCTGCCACTGTTACACCTTCATCTCACCTTTCACTCTCAAACTTTTCACTCCCCAGGCCCGCTGTGAGAATTCCTGCAATCACCTGACAAATAGTTTGCCTCAAAATACAACTCCTCCTGTGTAGTTGCAATTTATCAACCTCTTATCCTTAGGCCAAATGGCATCAGTACCAAGTTCTTGCCTCACTCCTGACAGTTATGTCACTTCTACAATAGTAGCTCTGTTCATCCATGCAATGGTGCCTCTCTCCTCCCCTCTCCACACTCAGTCAGTCACGAGACGTGTTTACATAATTGCTTAATAATAATGTTGGTATTTGTTAAGCGCTTACTATGTGCAGAGCACTGTTCTAAGCGCTGGGGTAGACACAGGGGAATCAGGTTGTCCCACGTAGGGCTCACAGTCTTAATCCCCATTTTACAGATGAGGGAACTGAGGCACAGAGAAGTTAAGTGACTTGCCCACAGTCACACAGCTGACAAGTGGCAGAGCTGGGATTCGAACTCATGAGCCCTGACTCCAAAGCCCGTGCTCTTTCCACTGCGCCACGCTGCTTCTCAATACAGTGCTTTGCACAGAGTAAGTGCTCGATAAGTATAGTTGAATGAATGATGCTCCATAAATATAATTAAATGAATGATATGTCATCATGGCTTTGAGCCGAGGGGCCAAGAAATGAGGAGTTTTCAGGAGAGCTGCTGAATTTGCCAAACAATGTGGTTGTTCCTTGAAAGTTAGTGCCTTCCAACTTTGTTATACTCTCACAAGTGCTTAGTACAGTGCTCTGCACCCAGTAGGCGTTCAATAAATCTGATTGACTGAGTGAACTTTCTCTTAACCTATTGCTTAGACTGTAAGCCCATTATTGAGCAGGGATTGTCTCTACCTGTTGCCAAATTGTAAATTCCAAGTACTTAGTACGTGCTCTGCACATAGTAAGCGCTCAATAAATATTATTGAATGAATGTTTGGGTATGTTGAATAATCATAAGAGTTCCAAGGCAGAGCATCTTTTTTGATCTTGAGTCTTTTAGGTATCTATTAATACACTTCCTCCCCTTTGTGATCTTATCTTCCATTAATTGGACAGTCAATTATTTATTTTGATCTCTCCTCTGAAAACATATTTTAACCCCCTTTCCTCCCCCAATAGAATGTAAACTAATTGTGGGCAGGAATCAGGACACGTATTTCTGTTGTATTTGGACCGTCAATTATTTACTTTGATCGTTCCATTGAAAACATTTTTTAACTCTGTCTCCCCAGTTAGAATGTAAGCTCACTCTGGGAAGGAAACGGGACACATGTTTCCGTTGTACTTTGCCAAGTGCTTAGTGCAGTATATTGCACCCAGTGAGTGGTCAATAAATATTATTTCTACCACCCCTGCCTAATAGTGAACAAGAGTGGCCTATATGTATAAGGATGGAAGGGATGGAGGATGGAGCGCTCAATAAATATGACTGAATGAAAGAAGGAATGAACGAAGGACTGCGTCAGAAGAAAGTTGTGGTAGTTGTTGGACTGCCTTCTCTCCGGGATGGGGAAATGATTCTGTTCCATGAAAAGAAAATTTGTCTTGGAGAATGTCTTGCTCAATAAAAGCATATTTAGAGTAAACAAATCCTCCATCCCAAATTAGGTCCAGGAGGCAAGGAAGCAGAACATGGCAGGGTGGATTAACAAAATTTATTTAAGGGAGTAACAGCTCCTCTTTTCTGGAAGGGATACAGTCTGTAAGCAATCAATCACTAAATCAATCAGTGGTATTTATCAAATGCTTGCCAGGAGCAGAACACTGTATTAAGTGCTTGGGAGAATACCAATAGTGTTGGTAATCAGCCAATCAATCAATGATATTTACTGATGCTGTTGATGGTATTAGTTAAGTGCTTACTATCTGCCAAGCACTGTTCTAAGATCTGGGGTAGATACAAGGTAATCAGATTATTCCACTTTAGGCTTACAGTCTTAATCCCCCTTTTACAGATGAAGTAATTGAGGCAGACAAGTGGTGGAGCGGAATTAGAACCCACGACCTCTGACTCCCAAGCCCAGAGTCTTTCCACTAAGCCACGCTGCTTCTCTATCTGAGCAGTTACTATGTGCAGAGCACTGAACTAAGTGCTTGAGAGAGTACAGTAGAACAGAGTTAGCATACATATTCCCTACATATAACAACCTTACAGTCTAGATGGGGGAGACAGACATTAATATGAATAAATATTTCACAGTAAATAATTAAATGATATGTTCATAAGTGAGGTGGGGTTGAGGGTGGGACAAATATCTAATGCTGAAGGGTCAAGGATCCAAGTGCACTGATGACACAGGAAGGAGAGTGAGTGGGGTAAAGAGGACTTAATCAGAGAAAGGCTCTTGGAAGACATGTGAATGTGCTGGTGTATTTATAAGCTAACTGGGTTGGACACTGGCCCTGTCCTGCATGGGGCTCACAGTCTAAGAAGGAGAGAGAACCGGTATCCCCATTTTACTTTTGAGAAAATTGAGGCACAGAAAAGTTAAATCACTTGCCCAAGGTCCCACCGATAGCAATTGGCAGACCCATGTTTAGAATCCTGGTCCTTCTGACTCCCTGAACCATGGTCTTTCCAGTAGGTTGAGCTACTTCTGATTAATTAGTTACTTAGGTTTCGATCTCCTTAATCAGGCAAATCTTGTCTTGTCTTATGCTGTCAAGTTATCTTTGACCCATAGCGACGCCATGGTCGCATCTCTCCCAGAACACCCCACCTCCATCTGCAAACATTCTGGTAATGGATTCATAGAGTTTTCTTGGTAAAAATACAGCAGTGGTTTACCACTCCCTCCTTCCTCAGAGTAAACTTGAGCCTCTGACCTCCCCTGCCACCCCTGCCCAGCACGGGTGAGTTATGACTTGTAGCAGATTGCCTTTCACTTGCCAGTCACCGGCCAAGCTAGTAATGGAATGGACAGGCCTCTGCTTGACTCTCCCACACATAGCCGAGACTGGTAGAGGACTGGAAACTCTCCAGGTGCCACTCTGACGGGGGAATCAGGCAAGTATTTATGGCTAAGTTGTTTTGATGTCACAGTTAGAGTTGCACAGTCCCATCAGCATCAGTATCATTAGAAGCAGCATGACTTAGCGGATAGACCCCTGGCCTGGAAGCCAGAAGGACCTAGTTCCTAATCCCGGCTCCACCACTCGTCTGCTGTGTGACCCTGGGCAAGTCACTTCACTTCTCTGTGCCTCAGTTTCCTCATCTGTAAAATGGGGATTGAGACTATGAGCCCAACGTGGGACAGGGATTATGTCTAAGATGATTCTCTTGTATCCACCCCAGTGCTTGGTACAGTTCCTGGCACATAGTAAGCTTATAACAAATACCACAATTATTATTATTATTATCAGTATGTGCCTGTGGCCTTGGTTTAACTAGATGTGGGAGGGCCCTCTGGATTGTAAACTCACTGTGGACAGGGAACATGTTTACCAAATCTGCTGTGTTGTACTCTCCCAATCGCTAACTACAGTGCTCTACCCAATAAGTGCTTAATAAATACCACTGATTGATTGTTTGAGTGACTGATTGAAGCTGAGCTTAACTAACTAGACACTGGAGCCTAGGGGAGCCACGCCTTCTCATACAGTGGGTTTCTGAGTTGCCCATCATCCTCAGTCACCACCAGGTCTGTTCTTCCTGTCCTTGGTGGAGGGGTAGAGTGTTGGAATTTAAGAGGCAGGGGGCCAGGCCTGGGTCCAGGCTGATGAGAGCAAAGAGACAGAGAGAAAATTCCCAGTGAACATGGGCCCCATTCCCACCTTTAAAATCCATTTGTGGTAAATGATTAACAACAATCAGAAGCAGTGTAGCCAAGTGGATAGAGCACAAGCCTGGAAGTCATAAGGTCATGGGATATAAGCCCGGCTCCATCACCTGTCTGCTGTGTGGCCTTGGGCAAGTCACTTCACTTCTCTGGGTCTCAGTTCCCTCATCTGGAAAATGGGGATTGAGATTGTGAGCCCCATGTGGAACAGGGACTGTGTCCAGTCTAATTTGCTTATATCCACCCCAACACTTATTACAGTGCCTGGCACATAGTAAGTGCATAAAAAATGCCATTATTATCATTTATTTATTTTATTTATCTTCTAGCTTCCCTCAGAAGAAGGCTTTCGTGGGGGCCAAGGCCCAGGAAGTTTGCCAGAAAAATAATGGTGCTCTCCTACCGTGTCAGCTCCCTGTAGAAAGGATAATATGTCTTGTCAGTCGGTCAATTAGTCATATTTATTGAGTGCTTACTGTGTGCTGAGCACTGTAACAAGCACTTGGGAGAGTAGAATATAACAATATAATAGACACATTCTCTGCCCACAACGAATTTACAGTCTAGAGGGAAAGCAATGAGTACATTCAGGAGGTGCTCAATAAATATCAGTACTTTTTTAAAAAATCATGTTTGTTAAGAGCTTACTATATGCTAGGTACTGTACTAAGCACTGGATATAAACAAACTAATCAAGTTGGAATCAGTCCATGTCCCACATGGGATTCACAGTCTTAATCCCCATTTTACAGGTGAGGTCACTGAGATCCAGAGAAGTGAAATGATTTGCTTAAGATCACACAACAGATAAGTGATGGACCTAGGAATAAAACCCAGGTTCCTTCTGACTCCCCCAGACCTTTTGATTTATCCACTAGGCCGTGCTGCTTCTTATCTCAGGCATGTACATGACTGTTCATCTTTAAATTTGTCCCAGCGGGATGCAGCTTGGAGAAATTTCCTTGAATAATAATAATAATAACAACATTCCCTCACTGTGAGGAGGGAATGTGTCTGTTTACTGTTGTATTGTACTCTCCCAAGTGCTTAGTGCAGGGCTCTGCACACAGTAATCACTCAGTAAATACGACTGAATGAAGTAGGAGTAATGATATTTATCACGTGTGCAGAACACGATACTAAACATTGAGAGTGAGCCCGTTGTGGGCAGGGAATGTCTCTATCTGTTGCCAAATTGTACTTTTCAAGCACTCTGCACACAGTAAGTGCTTAATAAATAAGATTGAATGAATGAACAGTCCCTGGATCTCACAGTCTAGGAATATTCATTCATTCATTTCATTCAATAGTATTTATTGAGCGCTTACTATGTGCAGAGCACTGTACTAAGCGCTTGGAATGAACAAGTCGGCAACAGATAGAGGCAGTCCCTGCCGTTTGACGGGCTTACAGTCTAATCGGGGGAGACTGACAGACAAGAACAATGGCAATAAAACCAAACGCATAAAAAGATAAAAGACCAGGAGATATACACAGAATGAAAACACAAAGCAGTATGGTCCTGTGACCAGAGGAGCAGAATTCCAGGCTCACAGGGTCTTCGAGCATACTGTTGTCACTACTGATTGGGTGCTCAGTAAGTACCATTGATTGATTGATTTGGCCCTGACTTGCTCCCTTGCTCACCCCTCCCAGCTCCAAGGGTGCTTATGTACGTGTCCGTAATTTATTTATTTTCATTTCTGTCTCCCCATCTAAACCGTAAGCTCATTGTGGGGTGAGAATGTATATATTATATTGCACTCCCTCAAGTGCTTAGTAACAGTACCCTGCACACAGTAAGCACTCAATAAATATTATTGATTGATAGTTTGATAGACTGGTTAGGATAGCTGATTAAGCGTTGGTCTGTCTGAAGGCAGGGAACAGTTCTGGGTGAATTGTTGGGCATTTTCTGTTGAGAAGCCTCCATCTTTTGGAGTCTATGATTCATGCTTATGCTATGTGAGACACCCAGATCTGGATTGCTCAATCTCTATTTTTCAAGATCATTTCCTAATTTGGAATCTGGGATCCAGTGCCCTGGTGACACAATTAGATTGACCCAGGCCTTGGAGCTAGAAGTCTTATTGTTTTGACAAAAAAATAAAATATTAATATTGGATGTCCTGGATCCCATCCCTATAAACCTGCATCTTGAGGATGCAGAGTTGCAGGCTAGCCAGGACCTCAGAGCTCATTTTAAAAGAACCAAATGTCAGGATCATACTTAGTGTAGCTGTGTGGCCCAGGGGAAAAAGCACAGGCCTGGGTGTCAGAGGACCTGGGTTCTAATTCTGACTCTGCCCTTGTCTGCTGTGTGACTTGGGGAAATCATTTAATTTCTCTGTTCCTCAATTCCCTCATCTGAAAAATGGGGATGGTTCTCCTCCCTCTGACTTAAAATATGAACCCTACAGGGACTGGGTCCAAACTGATTAACACTTGTATCTACCCCATTGCTTAGAATTGAGCTTGACACATAGTAAACTCTTAAAATAGAAAAAAATCTAACCTCAAACCAAGACAGTTGTCACAATAATAGTGGTAGAGGAATAGCAGTAGTAATATTAAGAATTAATAATTGTGGTATCTACTAAATGTTTACTATGTGCCAGGCACTATACTAAGCGATGGGTATATATGAGCAAATAGGTTTGGACAGACTCCCTCTCTGTCCCATGCGGAGTTCACAGTTTCAATCCCCATTTTACAGAGAAGAGATAGATATAGATAGACAGATTAGATAGATAGATATAGATAGATAGATAGATAGATGGATAGATAGATAGATAGATAGATAGATAGATAGATAGATAGATAGATAGATAGATAGATAGAAATGTTATTCAGGCCAGATACAGGCCCTGCCTCCCAGGAGCTACCAGTCTAATTGTGAGAGAGACTAGGTACTGAATCCCTATTTTGCAGCTGAGGAAAGCAAGAAGCACAGAGAAGCTAATCAGGTTGGACACAGTCCCCATCCCACATAGACCTCAGTCTTAATCCCCATTTTACAGATGGGGTAATTGAGCACAGAGAAGTGAAGTGATTTGCCCAAGGTCACACAGCAGGCAAGTGGAGGAGATGGGATTAGACTCAGATCTTCTGATTCCTAAATCCATGCTCTATCCACTAGGTCATGCGGTTCTTCTTGTTGTAGCAGTCGGTTCTGCTGGAGATGGATAAAGGTAGCTAGCACTGGTTTGCATCAAAGTACAGGAAAGGAGAACTTCCCACAAGGCCCTGAAACTGCCTCTTCAATCAGACAGAGCCCCATTGCTCACTTATGTTCTCACCCATTGCAGTAGGATGACAATTATTTAGGGGTCTGGGAAAGATCACAGACTGTTTTTTAAATGCTCTGGGGC
Source organism: Ornithorhynchus anatinus (assembly GCF_004115215.2). Lineage (NCBI taxonomy): Eukaryota > Metazoa > Chordata > Mammalia > Monotremata > Ornithorhynchidae > Ornithorhynchus > Ornithorhynchus anatinus. Next base: position 126,899,109 of record NC_041730.1, on the reverse strand, counting down.
CAGCAAACCCCAAAACAAATTCGGCAGACACTTCTCAGTCAACTCTAGGCTCTTGCATATGTTAAAGGATATTTGATCTGAGCCATATGTTTCTGCTTAATTTATCTTTCATGTTTCGGCGAGAATGATTCGCTGCCCCAAAAGCCTCAAACTTCCAGCTATTGCAGCAAAATGGTGAACTTAAATAGGTCTTCGTTACTGTGGAGTGCAAAGCTCTAAGTCTTTGCCAGGGGCCACAAGGTAAGTTGGGACATAGTGTTATTTCCATGATTGAGAAAATGTGAAAGGTCAAAGCACCTACCTAGAGTCATTCAGCTCGTTCGCCATAGAGATGTGAAAAGTTCACAGCTCTCCTGATCTATCTCCTCAACTTTAAAATGGGAGATTAGTACTTCTTGTCCCTCCTGCTTAGATTGTAAGCCCTGTTTGGGACAGGGACTGTGACAGGCTTAATCATCTTGTATCTAGACCCAGTGCTTAGTACTGTGCTTGACACTTAATTAGCATTAAACATACCACTGTTATTATTAACTTTAGTGCCTGGCAAATAGTAAGTGCTTAACACATACCATCATTATCTCAAACACTTCATATAGTGCTCTGCAAAAAGCAAGTGCTGGCCTAGTGATTGGAGCATGGGCCTGGGAATCAGAAGGATCTGGGTTCTAATCCCTGCTCCGCCACTTGTCTCCTGTGTGACATTGGGCAAGTCACTTCACTTCTTCATGCCTCAATTACCTCATCTGTGAAGTGGGGTTTAAGACTGTGAGCCCCACATGGGACAGGAACTGTGTCCAAACCAGTTTGCTTGTATCCACACAAACACTTAGTACAGTGCCTGGCACTGCTTAAAAAAATACCATAATTATAATTATTATCATTAATATTCTTAGAAAGATCTAACAGAGCTCCACCTAGTTCTCTGCCTTGGTTTCTAGGAGTGAATTTCTTCGGATTTATTGAGCACTCAGAGTGTGCTCAGTTCTGAACAGATGTGCTCAGCTCTGAACAGAATGTGCTCTAGAACCCTACTCTGTGACCTTGAGCAAGTCACTTAACTTCTCTGTACCTCAGTTTCCTCAACTGCCAAATGGAGAGTCATTATCTGTTCTTTCTCCTTCTTAGAACACTACTGGATATATAGAAAACACTTAACAAATGTTGTTATTATTATTTTATTATAATATTAATATATTATACACAGGGGGTCTGATACACAGGTGGAGGGGGTGGATTTTGAGAGACTATTTGAGAGAGTAATTTATTATAATTACTACTATTGGACTAGAATATTATTACTACTGTAGACTGTAAGTTCGTTGTGGGCAGGGAATGAGTCTGTTTATTGTTATATTATACTCCCCAAAGTGCTTAGTGCAGTGCTCTGTACCCAGTAAGCACTCAATAAATCTGATTGAATGAATGAATGAAGATAAGTAGCGGAGAAGCAGCGTGGCTCAGTGGAAAGAGCATGGGCTTTGGAGTCAGGGCTCATGAGTTCGAATCCCAGCTCTGCCACTTGTCGGCTGTGTGACTGTGGGCAAGTCACTTAACTTCTCTGTGCCTCAGTTCCCTCATCTGTAAAATGGGGATTAAGACTGTGAGCCCCACGTGGGACAACCTGATTCCCCTATGTCTACCCCAGCGCTTAGAACAGTGCTCGGCACATAGTAAGCGCTTAACAAATACCAACATTATTATTATTATTATTATTATTATTATAAGTAGTTCTTTTTAACATGTTAAGTTTGAGGTGATCACAAAACATCCAAATAGAGATGTCTTGAAGGCAGGAGGAGATGCAAGACTGCAGAGAAGGAGATCAGGATGAAGATGGAGATTTGAGAAACATCTGCTTAGAGGTGGTAGTTGAAGCCATGGGAGAGGATGAGTTCTCCAAGGGAGTGGTTGTAGATGGAGAAAAGAAGGGGACCCAGAACATAACTTTCAGGGATCTCCACAGTTAGGGGTAGGAGGCAGAGGAGGAGCCAGCGAAAAACTCTGAGAATTAGCGGCCAGAGATATGAGAACCAGGAGAGGACAGTCAGTGAAGCCGAGGTTGGATAATGTTTCCAGGAGAAGGGGATGGTCCACAGTGTCGAAGGCAGTTGAGAGGTTGAGGATGATTAGACTAGAGTAGAGCCCGGTGGATTTGGCAAGGAGATCATTGATGACCTTTCAGAAGGTGGTTTCTGTGAAGTGAAGGTGACAAAAGTCTGATAGGAAAGGGTCAAAGAGAAAATTGGAGAAGAAGAATTTGAGACAGTGGGTTTAGACAACTTGTTCACGGAGTTTGGAGAGGAACAATAGGAGGGAGATGGGGAGACACCTGGAGGGATCCATGGGGTCATGGGAAGTTTGTTTTAGGATGATGGGACATGGGGCATGTTTGAAAGCAGTGGGGAAGAAGCCAGTGGAGAACAAACAGTTGCCATGATAGCTAAGGAGAGAAGAAGGGAAGAGGCAAGTGTTTTGATAAGGTACAAAGGAATGAGGTCTGATACACAGGTGGAAGGGGTGGATTTTGAGAGCAGGCAGGAGATCTCCATTTCAGAGTTGATGAGAGGAGAAGTTGAAAATCTGTTTCTACTCCAGAGCCTACCAGAAGGCTTGATACATAAGAAGGGCTTAATAAATCTCATCATTATTATCATTGGAAACCTCAAAGAGAGTAAAAACCATCGGAGGAAACAAACACAAATCAGAGTGGGATCAGGATGAATAGGCAAATGTAATGTTACAAATAAATGTGAGACATGAAGATGCATGAAGAAGCCTTATAACATTAAACAGAGATATAGTTTTTACAGAAAGATCTTACATCTTCCTATCCAACAGTGATTCAGGAAAGCCTGGGTAGCAGGTAGGCAGAAGGAAGCAGTGTAGCCTAATAAATCCATCCATCAATGCTATTTATTGAACACTTACTATGTGCAACAGCAAGCGCTTGTGAGAGTACACTACAACAGAATTAGCAGACGTTCTCCATCCATAAGTATAGTGCTCTGCACATAGTAAGCGCTCAATAAATACGATCGAATTGAATTGAATTGAATGACCCTAGAGTCTAGAAGGGGAGACAGATATTAACATGAATAAATAATTTATTATATAGAATTGAAAGACACATACACAAGTGCACAGAAGCAGCATGGCTTAGTGGATAGAGCATGGACCTGGGAGTCAGAGGACCTGGGTTCTAATCCCAACTCTGCCACCTGTCTGCTCTGTGACTTCTCTGGGCCTCAGTTATCTCATCGTAAAATGGGGATTAAGAGTGTGAGCCCCATGCGGGACAGGGAATGGGTCCAACCTGATTAACTTGCATGTACTTCAGGCCTTAGAATAGTGCTTGTGAGTGCTTAGTGAGTGCTTAACGAGTACCATAATTAGGATGGGGAAGCAGGTGGGCCCCAAGGAGATGATAAAAAAAATGTGAGACAGCTGGGTGATAGACTACACCTCACTTACACACACACACATACACATAACACAAAAACAGCAATTTAGCATGCAAGTACATGGACACACATCCACACACTCAGCATGAGCCAAGGCATTTTGAGTAAACACATAACTTGCCCCTATTGCTGGAGTAAAGGATATCCTGGGTTTGAGCATTTCAGTAAGTGTGTATGGGTGTGTGTGTCTGTGAGAGTATGAGAATGGGCATCAGTGTGGGTGTGGCCGTGAGCGTGAATCTAGGTGTGAGGTCCGACAAGCTGGGGCCGGTGGGGCCGGGGGAGCCTAAAATGGGGGAGAGTGGCGTTCTTTGGGGAAAAGGAAGGAAGGAGATGGAGGAAATAGAGGAGAGGTGGGGGAAAGACAGGGGGAGAGATTAGAACAAAAGAGACTCAAAAGAGGGAGAGAAATTAGTCAATCAGTAGAATTTATGGAGCACTTATTGTGGGCGGAGCACTGTATGGAGTTCTTGAGAGAGAACAATACAATAGGGTTCATTCATTCATTAAATAGTATTTACTGAGTGCTTACTATGTGCAGAGCACTGTACTAAGCACTTGGGAGAGTACAATACGACAATAAACATACATTCCCTGCCCACAATGAATTTACAATCTAGAGGGAAGAGTTTACAGTCTGACACAATCCCTGCCCTTAAGGAGCTGATAGTTGAGTTGAAGGAGAAATGTAATAAGTGCAGTCCGTGATGGGCCCTGTGGTTGGACACAGGCAACATCAAGCAGGATAGGCTATGGGAAGGAAGTGTCCCAAGCTTTCTGTTGAGTGGAAGTAGGTAGGATGACCTCTCTGAAGGTCCATGACAAAGCAGAACACACCTTGCTAGGTGTGGATGTGCATAGGAAGTAATAATAATAATAATGATGATATTTGTTGAGCACTTACTATGTGTCAAGCGCTGTTCTAAGCACTGGGGTAGATACAAGCTAATCATGTTGGACAAAGTCCCTGTCCCACATGGGGCTCAAAACCTTAATTTCCATTTTACAGATGAGATGACTGAGGCACAAAGGAGTGAAGTGATTTACCCAAGGTCACACAGCAGATGAGTAGTAGAGCCATGATGAGAACCCAGGTCCTCTGACTCCCAGGTCCGTACTCTATCCACTAGGCAATGCTGCTTCCCTTAAGAGGGAGTAGGTGAGAAGACCCCTCTGAAGGTTCATGACAAGGTAGAATAAAACTGCCCAGGTGTGAGTGGCATAGGCTACGTGTGGGTCCCAGGGGTGGTGGAGGGGAGAAGCCCATGGCCCAGGGCAAAAGAGCAGAAATGTGTATCCCTCTTACTGCCTCATACTGGAAGGCCAAGGCAACTTCAAAACTGGAAAGCCAAAGCCATGGGAGTAGGGTAGAAGTCCAGCCCCATACAAACCTGTTTGTAGCTTTTATATGGGTCACCCGATCCATGCCTAGAGAAACATTTCCCAATTCTGTTTGGATTGACTTTCCCTTGGCCAGACAGGTTCTAGCTGGGACTCTTCAAACAGAAGCCAGATACCCGTGAAGTCATTTCCGTAAAGAAAAACACGCCCAACCTGGTTTCAGGGCGTGGTATGCCGAAAGGGAGACGTTTATCTGTCCTGTTACCGAGTAGCAGAACGGCGGAGAGGGTAACTGGCTTCAGCAGCGCATCCGAAGCAGGCTGTCAGAGGTCATTCGTTCCTTGGTGAGTTTGTGGAGAGAGTGGAGCGCTTTTCTGAATTTTACATCAGAGCTGGGATCCTGCCTGGAGATAGTCATGTTGTCAGTAATGGTGGCCCTGTGTTTTTCCCCTTTTCACTAGGAAAAAAAGCAGAGAACAGACAACATGGCTTGGTGGAAGGCTTGGGTGAGTTGATATTTTTATCTTTGAGAAAGACTTTCTGTTGTTTTTGACCTGGCTTATGTGTGAGTTTGTAGCAAGTTTTGAAATGAAAACTACAGTCTTTGAGGGAAGGATGTTGTTGGAATATAATATAGTATGAAAATATATAACTGAACCTACTATACAATATAGTAAAAATATTTTCCTTTGGATTAAGTCCATTTACTGTATTTGAGGATACAGTTGCATCTTTGTTCTTGTCTAGAACTGGGCCCTGTTGTAAGAGGAAAGGGATGTAACAACATAAGAAAATTGTGATATTTGTTAAGCACTTACTACATGCCGAGCATGGTGGTCGATACACTCTAATCAGATAGGTTCATTCATTCATTCATTCATTCAATAGTATTTATCGAGCGCTTACTATGTGCAGAGTACTGTACTAAGCACTTGGAATGTACAAATCGGCAACAGATAGAGACAGTCCCTGCCTTTTGATGGGTTTACAGTCTAATCGGGGGAGACAGGCAGACAAGAAAAAAACAATGGCAAATAAATATATATTATTGTATATATTATATATTATTGTATATATTGTATACAATATATTGTATATATTTTCGTTACCCTATTATTTTGTTAATGAATTGTACATCGCCTTGATTCTATTTAGTTGCCATCGGTTTTTACGAGATGTTCTTCCCCTTGATGCTGTTTAGTGCCATTGTTCTTGTCTGTCCGTCTCCCCTGATTAGACTGTAAGCCCGTCAAACGGCAGGGACCGTCTCTATCTGTTGCCGACTTGTTCATCCCAAGCGCTTAGTACAGTGCTCTGCACATAGTAAGCGCTCAATAAATACTATTGAATGAATGAATAAATAGAATCAGGGTGATGTACATCTCATTAAACAAAATAAACAAAATAAATAGGGTGATGAAGATATATACAGTTGAGGTATACAACTGACAGGTCACAGTGTCCTGTCTCAGAGTGGGCTCTTAGTCTAAGGGAGAAGAGCTATTTTATCCTACTTTTGTAGAGGAGGAAACTGAGGCCAAGCTCCTGCCTGCTGTGTGACCTTGGCCAAAGCACTTAAATTCTCCGTGCCTCCATTACCTCATCCATAAACTGGGGGAATCAATCCCTGTTCTCCCTCCTACTTAGATTGTGAGCCCTGTGTGGGACAGAGTCTGTGTTTGACCTGATTATCGTGTATCTTCCCCAGCTCTTAGAACAGTACCACCATTCTTATACTTACTATTATTAAGTGACTTGCCAAAGGTCACACGCCAGGCAGGATTAGGATTGGAGTCTCCAACTCCCAGGCCCGGGCTTTTTCCACTAGGACACGCTGATGTCTCGATGTCTGAACCACCGGTTATGAGATCATCCTCCCAGAGCCCAAATGATCACCCTCTTGACCCCACCCTCCCTCCCAACCAGAGTGATGAAGAAATGTTTGCTTCCATTGGAGACATTGCTTCTTTTGAAGAAAAAAGGAGAAAACCTAACGATAGTGGTTGTTTTGCTCAATTCATCAATCAATATTATTTATCCATCATTATTTACTGAGCATTTGCATGATACAGAGTACAATATTAAGTATTTGGGAGAGCACAACAGAGTTAGTAGACATCATCTCTGCTTCAAGTGGATAGAGCACGGGCCTCAGAGGCAGAAGGACCTGTGTTCTAATCCTGACTCTGCCATTCATCTGCTGTGTGACTTGTCACTTCACTTTGCTGAGCCTCAGTTAACTCATTTGTAAAAAGGGGATTAAGACCGTGAGCCCCGTGTGGGTCCGGGACTGTGTCCTACCTGATTAGCTTGTATCTGCCCCAGCACTTAAACAGTATCTGGAACATAGAAAGCACTAAACAAATGCCATAAAAAAGTGCATATTGCTTGAGCAGGCCTCTCTCCCCTAGCTAATAAAGAGAACTTTTGTGTCTCCATAGTCATTCGCACGACTACTCCGTCAAGCCTTGTATTTATTTAATAAGGGAAGACAAAGAGGTTGATGATCTTATTTGTTGTAATCATTCCTGGAGTTACTGTAAATGTGTAAAGACATGTCCAGTTGAATCATAATTCTTTCAGTAAAACATCTCTGATTAATATAATAAAACTAATGATTATGGTATCTATTAAGGGCTTACTATATAGTCTGTGATGGGGTAGGCGCAAGCTAATCATATCAGATTCAGTTTCTGTCACTCTGAAATAGGGATCATAATCTAAGAGGGAGGGAGGAAGAATGGTACCTTACTGCCATTTTACAGTTGAAGAAACTAAGGCACATGGTTTAGTGATCTGCTGAAAATCACAAGGCAGACCAATGGCAACATTGGGAAAAATAATAATGATAGTGGCATTTGTTAAGTGGTTAGTATGTGTCAGGCACTGTTCTATTGTCAGAGTGGATACAACAAATTGGGTTGGACATAGTCCCTGTCCCACGTGGGGCTCACAGTCTTATCCCCATTTCACAGTTGAGGTAACTGAGGCTCAGAGAAGTGAAGTGCCCAAGGTCCCACAGGAGACAAGTGATACAGTCAGGAATGGAACCCAGGTCCTTCTGACTCACAGGCCCCTGGTCTATCCAACAGGCCACACTGCTTCTCAGTAGAATAAACTAGAATCCAGTCTCCTGACTCCCAGCCTCTTGCTTTTTCTGCTACACCACATTACCTCCCAAATTAGATTCATTATCTGAACCTTTAGGAAAGGACCACTTCGCCGATCGTAGATACTTAATACCACTCTGTTGACTGTTGAGGCCTTTCAGGGCTCTCTGCCCTTTTGGGAGTTGCTTTTCCCAACATTTCCACAGGGCCAGCAGTTGAGGTCCCAGCAGCCTTTGAGAAAGGCAGAAGCAGAGCTGGGCTTGATCTTCTGCCTTGATTTGGCTGGGACAAACTTTTCTTCGCAGAGTTGTCATTTTTCCAAATTTTCCCAATTTCCAAATTTGAAATTTTGGGCTGCCTCCCTTATTCTGAGAAAGAAAAATCTTCTCTCTGCCCTCCCCCTCTCCCACCTCTTTCTTTCTCCCCCCTAGGGCTATTCCCAGGCAAGGTGAGGCCCTAGTTTTGCTGGTCTCTCTGCATTCCTGAAATTGAGGTGAACAGGGAAGGGTGTGGAGGCAGGCACACACCTTTTTCTGCGCCTTTGTTGAGGCTCCAGGCAACGCTGAGAACAGAAATAGCAACAGTAAGTAAGGTAAACCACCCATGGCATCCAACTCTGCAGTCAATCAGTCAACTAATCAATCAATCATTCATATTTACTGAGCACTATGTGCCAAGCACTGTACTAAGCACTTGAGTACAGGACCTGGGTTCGAATTCTAGCTCCGCCACTTGTCTGCTCTGTAACCTTGGACAAGCCACTTCACTTCTCTGGGCCTCAGTTACCTCATCTGTAAAATGGAGAATAAGACCATGAGCTCCATGTGGGACAGGGACTGGGTCCAACTCAATAAGCTCGTATCTACCACAGCCTGGCACATAATAAGTGCTTAACAAATACCTTAAAAACAAACGAAACAAAAACAGGCACAAGTTCCTTCACTCCAATTACAGAGATGATGCAGGGTCACGTGATGACGTCCTTCAGAATCATTTTATGGAAATGTGCAGACCCCGCCGTGAGACTCCATGGCAGGACAGAAAGGGGTCTCCAGCTGTAAGATGCCGGGAAAGGAAGAATGGAAAACTAGACTTCCTACAAATACACACACACATACACACACACACATATCAAACAGGGCAGGCTGGTAGATCCCTTCGACCCCCACAGCAATCAAAGACTGCTAAGAATTTAATACTGTGCTCTGCTCCCAGGAAAAACTCTATCCAAGCAAAAACTCCTCAGTATTGGCTTCAAAGGTCTTCATCCCCGTGCCCACTCCTACTTCACCTCCCTTCTCTCCTTCTCCAGCCCAGCCCGCACACTCCACTCCTCTGCCGCCAACCTCCTCACTGGGCCTCATTTTCGCCTGCCCCGCCATTGACTCCTGGTCCACGTCCTACCTATGGCCTGGAATGCCCTCCCTCCTCAAATCCGCCAAACTAGCACACTTCCCCCCTTCAAAGCCCTACTGAAAGCTCACCTCCTCCAGGAGTCCTTCCCAGACTGAGCCCCCCTTTTTCCTCAGTTCCCTCTCTCCTCCCCATCTTCCCGACTCGCTCCCTTTGCTCTACCCCTCCACCCCACAGCACTTGTATATATATATGTACATATCTGTAATTCTATGCATTTATATTAATGCCTGTCAAATTGTTTTAGTGTGTACATATCTATAATTCTATTTATATTGATGCTATTGATACCTATTTACTTGTTTTGTTGTCTGTCTTCCCTCTTCTAGAGTATAAACCCACTGTGGTCAGGGATTATCTCTCTTTATTGCTGAATTGTACTTTCCAAGCATTTAGCACAGTGCTCTGCATACAGTAAGCACTCAATAAATATGATTGAATGAATGAATTAATGAAAGGAAGCACTCAAAAAATTGATCTTTCTTATGGTACTTGTTGAGTGCTTACTTTATGCCAAGCACTGTTTTAAACACTGATTACCTTGCATGTATCCCAGTACTTAGTAGCGTGCCTGGCACCTAGTAAACACTTAATAAATACCATTTGAAAAAGTCTCCTCAAATCATTATCTCGTCTAAGAGCTCTCCCCTTCTATATGGCAACATGAATCTAATCCGACTTTACGGACTGAGATCATTTGTCATGGGAATCTTAGATGAGAAAATCTGGAAGCAGCAGGGCCTCTTTGAAAGACCACAGGCCTGGGAGTCAGAAGACCTGGGTTCTAAACTCAGGCCGGCCACTTGCCCGCTGTTTGATCTTGGCCAAGTCACTTAATCTCTCTGTGCCTCAGTTATCTCACATCTAAAATGGGGGTTAAATCTTCCTTATTAATGGTATCTGTTAAATGCTTACTTTGCGTCAAGCAGGGCTCTAAGAGCTAATCAGGTTGGACACAGTTCATGTCCCACAAGGGGTTCACAGTCTTAATCCCCATTTGACAGATGAGGTAACTGAGGCATAAAGAAGTGAAGTGACTTGACCAAGATCACACAGCTGATAAGTAACAGGGGCTGGATTAGAACCCAGGTCCTTCTGACTTCCAGGCCCATGATCTATCCACTAGGCCATGCTGCTTCTCCTCTCTCCAAGTTAGGTTGTGAGCCCCATTTTGGGACAGGAACTGTGTCCAACCTGATAAACTTGTACCCCAGCATTTAGAACAGTGCTTGATACATAGTAAACATTTAACAAATACAATAAAAAACTACATATTTATTGTGCCTTCCCTAATACAGCATTAGGTATGCAACTGCTCCTTGCATTTCAAATAAAATGTCTCCTTTTCATCTAGAAAAACAAGTCGACTCGACATGGCCAAGCGAGAAGCAGGATGACCTAGGAAAAAGAACACAGGCCTGGGAATCAGAGGAACTGGGTTCTAATCCTGCCCTCAGTTTCCTCATCTGTAAAATGGGGATTAAGTCCAGGTTCTCTTCTTCCCTTAGATTGTGAGCCTGATTGTAAAGTATCTACCCCCGGGCTTGGCACATAGTAAGTGCTTAATTAAACACAATTATTGTTATCTTTACGGCCATGGTATCCACAATTATTTTTCCCATTAAATCCATGGTATCCAACACTAAGCAGAAAACTCCAGGAACTTTGAGAATGGCTTGAAGGAGTCGGGAAGTGGGTCTTGAGCCTAGCTCTCCCTCTGCTGGTTTTCCCTTGCTCTGACAACGCGGGATGCTTTCAAAGAGGAAGAAGGGTTTTGCCCAGTGCCTTGAGAGATAAAAAGACTTTTTTTCAGATTGGCTGGCCTGTATCAGGACTGTGGCAGAGACAGAAATGGTATATTGATTCCTGAGAATCTGATAGATATCGATAAAAATAATAGAAGGCAAAGAGTCACTTCAATAAAATAGAATATAAACTTTTCTCTGTGATGGTTTTAAGTAAATAGCACAGGCTAGATGTGGGGATGGTTAATTTGTCCCACTCGGGATTCATGAGTCAGAAGGATCTGGATTCTAATCCCAGCTCTGCCACCTATCTGCAGTGTGACACTGGGAAATTCAGTGCTTAGAACAGTGCTTGGAACCTAGTAAGCCCTTAAGAAATACCACAATTACTTCGGGCCTCAGTTCCCTCATCTGTAAAATGGGGATTGACTGTGAGCCCCACGAGGGACAACCTGATCATCTTGTATCCCCCCCAGCACTTAGAACAGTGCTATGCACACAGTAAGTGCTTAACAAATGACATCATTATTATTATCACCTTCCTGTAACCAAATCCTCACACGGCTTCTCCATCTGGAAGTTTCAGATCGGAGGCTCCTCCAGTGTTCTCCACAGGAGACTCCATCACGGCATTTGTGTGGTATCTATTAAGGACTCGTTGTTGTCATTTTCACTATTATTATTACTATTATTATTATATATGTTAAGTATTTACTATGTACCCAGCACAGTTCTAAGCCCTGAAGAAGATACCAGCTAATCAATTTGGACACAGTCCCCACCTCACATGGGGCTCACAGGCAAAGTAGGAGGGAAGAGGATTTACTCCCCATTTTGCAGGTGAGATAACTGAAGCAGAGTCACACAGCTGTCAAGCAGCTGAGCCAGGATTAGTACCCATGACCTCTGACTCCCAAGCTCGGGCTCTTTCCACTGAGCCACACTGATAATGGCTGGCACAGTTTCACTAGCCCTCTGTCTTTTATCCTTGCCTGTCATGTTTCTGCTGGGCACAAAGAGTAAGGGGGCAGGTAGTAGTACAGCACACTAGGAAGTTCACACACAGATTTTTATCATATGAGACTCATTTATTATGGCCACCATGAGCACACCAGGGTGACAGAACTTTTTATTAATGGTATTTAACAGTGGTATCTGTTAAGGGCTTATTATGTGTCAATCACTGTACTAAGTGCAAGGGGAAGTACAAGATAATCAGGTCCCCCATGGAGCTCACAGTGAGAGGACTGTGCTCCCCATTTTGCATATGAGAGAACTGAACTAAGCACTTATTATATGAAGCAGTATGTCTTGGTGGATAGATTAGACTGTAAGCCCATCAAACGGCAGGGACTGTCTCTATCTGTTGCCGACTTGTTCATCCCAAGCGCTTAGTACAGTGCTCTGCACATAGTAAGCGCTCAATAAATACTGTTGAATGAATAGAGCAGGGGCCTGGGAGTCATAAGGACGTGGGTTCTAATCTTGGCTCTGCCACACATCTGCCCTGTGGCCTGGGGCAATTCACTTCACTTCTCCTTGTCTCAGTTCCCTCATCTGCAAAATAGGAATTAAGATTCTGAGCCCCATTTGGGTCTGTGTCCCAGAGACTGTGTCCCCCAGTGCTTAGAAAACAGTGCTTGACACATAGTAAGCTCTTTACAAATACCATCATCGTTATTACTCTTACTATTATGTGCCAAGCACTGTACTAAGTACCGGGGTAGATACAAGCTAATCAGATAGGACACAGTCCATGTCCCAATCCCCATTTTACAGGTGAAAGTAACGGAGACACAAAGAATTTAAGTGAGTTGCCCAAGGTCACCCAGCCAAGAGGTAAAGGCAGGATTTGAACGCAGGTCCTTCTGACACTCAGGATGTGCTCTATCCACTGGGCCACTCTGCTTTTCAACAGTGTAATAATAATACTGTGTTCTAATGCCACAATGGGGCACTATAAACATTTTTATTATTGTTATTATTATTAGGAAAAATAAAACTTCAATTCATGTTGTGGATCGAGCATGGGCCCGGGAGTAAGAAGATCGTGGGTTCCAATCCAAGCTCCGCCACTTTGCTATATGACCTTGTATGACCTTGCTATATGAAATGAGAAGTCACTCACTTCTCTGGGCCTCAGTTCCTTCGTCTGAAAAATGGGGATTGAGACCATGAGCCCCACGTGAGACAGGGACTGTGTCCGACCCGTTCACTTGTATCCGCCCCAGTGCTTAGTTCAGTTTCTGGCACATAATAAGCAGTTAACACATACAATAATTATTAGCATTATTGTCTCTGGACTTTGGAGGAAGGGGAAGAGTGAAAAGGAGCGAGGGGAGATGTGTTTATCAGTGCCTTTGAGGAACAGGCCAGGCCCTTGAATGGGCTGACACAGCTATGGGACTGGTACCCAACACTCAGCATTCACTCAGCAAATGCTGCTGATGGTTACAGTATCAATAACTCTCCCATTAGACACTCAGTTCTTATAAACGGTAATAGGTAAGGACTGGTATTTGCTATTCTTTTTCCAGAATGAACAAAATGGTGTAACAGTGAAAGGCAGCTCTTACTTTAATCCTGACCCAGATGCTGAAACTCTCTATAAGGCCATGAAGGGAATTGGTAAGTTGCTTCCACTTCCCTATGCTTTTCCTAATTTGACCAGTTTTCAATGACAGTTGAAAAGGCTCACCCTAATATCTCCAAGATCCGCCCTTTCCTCTCCAACCAAACGACTCTCTTACTGGTACAACCTCTCATAATATCCCGGCTGGATTATTGTGTCAGCCTTCTGCCTGATCTCCCCTCCTCCTGTCTCTCCCGAGTCCAGTCTATTCTTCATTCCGCTGCCCGGCTCATCTTCCTGCAGAAACGCTCTGGGAATGTCACTCCCCTCCTTAAAATCCTCCAGTGGTTTCTCACTCTGGGCATCAAGGCTCTCCATCACCTTGCCCCCTCCTACCTCTCCTCCCTTCTCTCTTTCTACTGTCTACCCCGCACGCTCCGCTCCTCTGCTGCCCACCTCCTCACTGTCCCCCGTTCTCGCCTATCCCGCCATCGACTCCTGGGTCACATCCTCCCACTGTCCTGGAATGCCCTCCCTCCTCACCTCCGCCAAACTAACTCTCTTCCCCTCTTCAAAGCCCTGAGAGCTCACTTCCTCCAAGAGACCTTTCCAGACTGAGCTTCACCTTTTCCCTCTGCTCCCTTTGCTCCCTCTCTGCCCGCTCTTCACCTCCCCTCAGCTAAGCCCCTTTTCCCCCCCTTTCCCTCTGCTCCTCCCCCTCTCCCTTCCCCTCCCCTCAGCACTGTGCTCATTTGTATATATTTTTATTACCCTATTTATTTTGTTAATGAGGTGTACATCCCCTTGATTCTATTTATTGCAATAAAGTTGTCTTGTTTTTGTCCGTCTCCCCCTATTAATAATAACGTTGGTATTTGTTAAGCGCTTACTATGTGCAGAGCACTGTTCTAAGCGCTGGGACTGTAAGCCCATCAATGGGCAGGGATTGTTTCTATCTGTTGCCGAATTGTGTATTCCAAGCGCTTAGTACAGTGCTCTGCACATAGTAAACACTCAATAAATACTACTGACTGAATGAATGAATGAATGAACCATGGGTTGGGAGTCAGAAGGTCATGGGTTCTATTCCCAGGTCTGCCACTTGTCTGCTGTGTGCCCTTGGGCAAGTCACTTCACATCCCTATGCCTCAGTTATCTCATCTATAAAATGGGGATTGAGACTGTGAGTCCTGTGCAGGACAAGGACTGTGTCCAACCCAATTTGCCTGTAATCATCACAGTGCTTAGTAAAGTTCCCGGCACAGAGTAAATGTTCAATAAATTCTATAATCATGATAATAATAATTATTATTATCATTATCATTCCTGATGTGTCTGTCACCAGTGCCCTCTCCCCAGTTATACTTCTTAAACTGTGAGCCCCTTCTGGGGGCGCTAATAGTAATAACAAACATAATTGTGGTATTTTCTAATTACTTACTATGTGCCAAGAACTGTACTAAGTGCTGAGGTAGTTACAAGCAATTCCAGTTGGATAAAGTCCCTGTCCCACATGGGGCTCACAGTCTCAATCTCCATTTTACAGCTGAGGGATTTGAGGCCCAGAGAAGTGAAATGACTTGCCCAAGATCACACAGCTTACAAGTGGCAAAGTCAGGATTAGAACCAATGACCTTCAGACTCCCTGGCCTGTGCTCTATCCACTACGCCATGCTGCTTCTGTTACTACTAAATTTAGGCTTATTTAATGTGGGATTAATATTATTATCATTATTATTAATAGTACTATTTATTACATGCTTACTCTGTGTCAAGCACTGTAATCCGTTCAGACACTGTCCCTTTTACACATTAGGTTCAAAACCTCAATAGGAGGGAGCTGTACAAAATTCAAGGGTGGCTTTGCTAAATTATGCTTGCTTTTTCTGTGGGCATCCCTGTGGTGAAAGAAGGTAATCCCTCCGGGAACTGGAGGGAGAACAGGAATTGAATCTCCATTTTACAAAGAAGGAAACTTAGGCAGAAAGAAACTAAGTGATTTGCCCAATGTCACACAATAGGCAAATGATAGAGCTGGGATTAGCACCCAGATCCTCTGACTCCCAAAGCAAATATTAAATGGAAGAGAAGACAGGCAGAAGAGGCAAAATAGGATAATCACCTGAAGTAGCATGTCTTAGTGGAAAAAACATGGGCCTGGGAGTCAGAAGGTCCTGGGTTCTAATCCCATCTCTGCCACATGTCTGCTATGTGACCTTGGAGAAGCAGCGTGGAGAAGCAGCGTGGCTCAGTGGAAAGAGCATGGGCTTTGGAGTCAGGGCTCATGAGTTCGAATCCCAGCTCTGCCACTTGTCGGCTGTGTGACTGTGGGCAAGTCACTTAACTTCTCTGTGCCTCAGTTCCCTCATCTGTAAAATGGGGATTAAGACTGTGAGCCCCACGTGGGACAACCTGATTCCCTTATGTCTACCCCAGCGCTTAGAACAGTGCTCGGCACATAGTAAGCGCTTAACAAATACCAACATTATTATTATTAAGTCACTTAACTTTTCTCGGCCTCAGCTCCCTCATCTGGAAAATTAGAATAAGACTGTGAACCCCATGTGGGTCAGACACCTTGTATCTACCCCGGTGCTTAGAACAGTACTTGGTACATAATAAGCACGTAACAAGTATGATGATGATGATGATGATTATGTCCTAAGATAGTTTTGGTGAGATCTTTCCTAGGATTCCTCTGGTAGAATTAATGATCTCACTGTCTTTTTGGCCCTAGGATTTTGGAATTCTTGGAATTTACCAATGCTTAGACTTTGTCTGGACATTTATTTCAAGCCTTAAATCTTGTTCTCCATTTGCTCAACAGGAACTGACGAACAAGCTATAATTGATGTCCTCACCAGGAGAAACAATGCCCAGCGGCAACAAATTGCTAAATCATTCAAGAATCAATATGGAAAGGTAAAATAAGCACTCCGGCTGGGCTAGTTTGTCACTTGGGCAACTTAGTGGTCAATGAATGAATATAACTGCTCCGTTGGCTTCAGGGGCAGGTCTCCCCTCAAGAGGAAAGAGCAGAAGTCTCTAGGGATCAAAGGCTCTGGAAAATAGCTTCAACTTTCAAAGTGGCCCCACTTAATGGGGGTGAACCTCCAGCTGAGCGGCGTATTAATAGTTCTGAAGCTAAGAGTTCTGGATTTCAAAAATGTAGCTATTGGCTCTGCAATCCATCTCCATTAGGCATTGTTTATTCCAGCCTTGCCCAAAACAGTTCAATTCCAACTTTTTGATCCTCTCTTCCTGAGCCAACTGAGGGAAGCAGTGTAGTCTAGTGGATAGAGCATGGGTCTGGAAGTCAGAAGGACCTGGGTTCTAACCCTTGCTCTGCCACTTGTCTGTTCTGTGGCCTTGGGCAAGTCACTTCACTTCTCTGTGCCACCGTTCCATCAGCTGTAAAATGGGAATTAAGACTGGGAGCCCCATGAGGGGCAGGGCCTGTGTCCAACCTGATTTGCTTGTCTCCACCTCAGCACTTAGAACAGTGCTTGACTCACAATAAGTGCTTAACAAATACCATCATTATTATTATTACAAAATCCACACATGTGCCTTGCTGGGCTGATAGACTACCTCCTGCTGAAAAAGGATGAATGAGGGTGGGATTGTTCCATTTAGTTCATTCATTAATTCAATAGTATTTATTGAGCACTTACTATGTGCAGAGCACCCTAACTGACAGGATGGAATGTTTTATGTGGACTCAACAGAACGGAAAAGTGATTTTTCTAGAGGACTTTCTGCCACCATCAAATGCTTGTGAGAAAGTTCTAACTTTGACATCCATCTTTTATTTATTGTTGCCCTTTCAATAGGATCTCACTGAAACCTTGAAATCTGAGCTGAGTGGCAAGTTTGAGAGATTGATCATAGCTCTCATGTATCCACCATATAAATTTGAAGCAAAAGAACTGCATGATGCGATGAAGGTAATTTCATCTCCTCCAGAAACCATAGTATGCATGCCTTGTTTTTTTTTTCCCAAAGGAAACATACAAGTTGATTTATACACAAAATTCCCGCCAATCAATAGATGGCATTTATTGGTTGCTTATTGTGTGCAGAGTATTAAGCACTTGGGAGAGTACAATACAGTAAGCTGACATGATCCCTGCCTTCAAGGAGTTTACAATCTAGCAGAGGAGACAGAGCTTAAAATAAATCACAGATAGAGGATGCAATTAAGAATAAAGGTATGATCATAAATACTATAGGGGATGGGATGCATACTTTAGTGCCCAGGAGGTGTAGTCTCAAGTGTATAGGTGATGCAGTAGGGAGTGGAAATATAGGCGATTAGAGATTAGTCACGAAGGCTTCCTAGAGGAGATATAATTTTAGTAGCATGATGAAGAGTCCACATCTGTCAGATATGAAAGAGGAGGGTGTTCCAGGAAGGAGGGATGACCCGGGCAAGTAAGAAGAGAGCAGATAAATATTTGTACAATTATTTATTTAGATTGTTTTGTAATGATTTTTAGTTCTGCCTCTCACATAAGGTGTAAGTTCCTTGCAGGGAGGGAATGTGCTGGTTCTGAGTTTTGAGTTTTGAGCAATTGATACAGTGCAGTAGACCCTGTGGACTGACATAAAATGTACTACTTCTACTAGGTGTGTTAATGAGGAATTCTGAGCCCATTATTTTACTTGGAAAACTTGGGAGCTTCCTAATGAGTACAGTTTTTCCATCCTCAAACTTTAAGGCTGAAGAAAATTAAAGCTCACTCTATCACCTTTTCCCCGCCTTTCTACAAAAAGAACACTAGCACTATCGATTTGTGTGAAGAAAAACACTGCAGTTTACTATCCTTCAGGGAAAATCTCCTCAGTGAGGTTGATCTCAATTCCTAGATTGAGAGCAATAAATGTTGGTGCAATGAAATCAGAAGCCAATCTCTCCACATACTATTTCAATATATTCAGAATTGCAAGTTTTCAGTTGTAGCAATTGCAAAGAGATAGCTAGAAGTTGAGGAAAATTTTGGTCCTCTTTAATAAGCCTGGTGCAGTACAATCCAAAGTCAAACTCCCCAAATACTATTAAATGTATTCAGAATTGCAATTTTCCAACTGCAGTAATTGCAAAGGAATT
The DNA here is from genome assembly GCF_004115215.2 of Ornithorhynchus anatinus. Classification (NCBI taxonomy): domain Eukaryota; kingdom Metazoa; phylum Chordata; class Mammalia; order Monotremata; family Ornithorhynchidae; genus Ornithorhynchus; species Ornithorhynchus anatinus. Next base: position 126,880,357 of record NC_041730.1, on the reverse strand, counting down.
ATTAGAGACTGAGAAAATGTGTTCACTTTTAATAAGCCTGGGAACACTGCAACTGTACAACTCAGCTCTAACAAGTTCTGGGCTATATTTGAGAATATACCCCATCAATTAGAATGTCAATTTCATGCTCTGTGCCTCAGTTCCCTCATCTGTAAAATGGGGATTAAGACTGTGAGCCCCATGCGGGACAACCTGATTCCCCTATGTCTACCCCAGCACTTAGAACAGTGCTCGGCACATAGTAAGCGCTTAACAAATACCAACATTATTATTATTATGTTCCCATTTTTGTCAGGGGATGAAAACAGATGGGTAAAGTTCAGATATTTTAAATAAAATGATGTTCAATCAAAATTCAGAAAATAACATAAAACTGTGTTGTCCTTTAAGATCACTGGGGATTCAAATATTTTATCATTTGGTAGATGTTACTTGTACATGTTTTTTCCCCCTATGTCCAGGGTCTAGGTACCAAAGAAGGTGTCATCATTGAAATCCTGGCATCACGGACCAAAGCACAACTGCAGGAGATCATGAAGGCTTATGAAGAAGGTAAAGTTAGTTGTTACTTGGATGCCTGGAACACTCAACTGCCCTAGAATGTGGGGCTGTTGGTTTTTTTGTTGTTATTGCAATTGTTTTTTGGATGGTATTTAAGTGCTTACTATGTGTCCAGCACTGTTCTAAGCACTGGGGTAGGTTTGAGTTAATCAGGTAATAGTCCGTGAGGCTCACAGTCTAAGTAGGAGGGAGACCAAACATTTAAGCCTCATTTTACAGATGAGGAAACTGAAGCACACATAAGATAAGCAATGACTTGCCCAAGGTCACATAACAGGTAAATGGAAAAGCCAGGATTAGAGCACAGTCATCTGAATCCCAGGCTTGTGCTGCTTCTCGACGAACCCTGTTTCAAGGAAAATGGATATTACAGTATACGTGTAAGAGAGCATGGACATCTTTTCTTCACACCACATATCAAGTTCTGTCCCGGTTGACGTGCACTGGCTCTCTAATTCCCTCACCACCATCTATCCAAAACACATAGTGAAAGCATGTCTTATGGGAGAACTGATTGAACAAAGCATAAAGAGTTCATTCAATAATGATAAGTACACCGACCTGGAGAACCCACTGACAATAGTAAGAGTTAAAGGAACCATAGAATTAAAATTCGCCAGCCATGTGTTGAAAGGTTTCAAAAAGAGTATTGAGGATGAGTCATCGTTGAGATTAACACTACATGTTCCTTTGCAGAGTACGGTTCCAACCTGGAAGAGGACATTAAGTCAGATACGAGTGGATATTTGGAGAGGATCTTAGTGTGCCTTCTTCAGGTAAAAGTGGTCTTGGTTCTAATAATTATGGAATTTGTGAAGGCCTTGCTCTATCCTGAATGCTGGGAAAGAATACAAGCTCCTTGAAGTAAAGCTAACCTTCTTACTGTACCACAATATCGTCCATCTCCCCACTGACCTCTCGTCCACGTCCTGCCTCTGGCCTTGAACACTCTCCCTCCTCAGATCCAACAGGCAATTACTCTCCTGTTGGTTGAAGACATATGTCCTCCAAGAGACCTTCTCTGACTAAGCCCTCCTTTCCTCGTCTCCCATTCCTTCCCGCCTCACCCTGACTTGCTCCCTTTATCCATTCCCCCTCCAGCCCACAGCCCTTATGTATATATCTGTAATTCATTTTATTTATATTTATATCTATCTCCCCCTCTAGACTGTAATCTCACTGTGGGCAGGAAATGTGTCTATCATTACATTATACTCTCCCAAGCACTTAGTAGAGTGTTCTATATACACTAAGCAGTCAGTGAATACAACTGACTGACTGAAGGGCAGGGCTCATGTCTATCTACTCTGTTGATATAATCAATCAGTCAATCAGCGGTATTTACTGGGCATTTACTGTGTGCAGAGAACTATACTAAATTACTAAATGCTTGGGAGAGTAGCATACAATGGAGTTGATAGGCACGCTCTAAGTGCTTACAAATTTAAGGGGGTAAGACAAAGAAATATCTATAGATCAGGGAAATGTCAGGGTATAAGAGTATATAAATTAACAATAATAATTACGGTATTTGTTCATTCATTCATTCAGTCGTATTTATTGAGCTCTTATAGTGTGCAGAGCAATGTAATAAGCGCTTGGAAAGTACAATTCAGCAAAAAATGGAGAGAATCCCTACCCAACAACAGGCTCAGAATCTAGAAGGGGAGACACAGACATCAAGTAAACAAGTAAATAGGAATCAATAGCATCAATAGAAATAAATAGAATTATAGATATATACACATCATTAATAAAATAAATAGAATAATAAATACGTACATATATACACAAGTGCTGTGAGCAGGGGGTGGGGGGCTAGAGCAGAGGGAGGGAATCAAGGTGATGGGGAGGGGAGGAGGAACAGAGGAAAAGGGGGGCTTAGTCTGGTAAGGCTTGTTAAGTGCTTACAATGTGCCAGGTACCCTACTAAGCGCTAGGGTGGATAAAAGCAAATTGGTTGGGACACTGTCCCTGTCCCGCATGGAGCTCACTATTTTAATCCCCATTTTACAGATGAGGTAATTGAGGGACAGATAAATTAAGTGATTTACCCAAAGCCACACAGCAAAGTGGTAGAGCTGGGATTAGAACCCATGACCTTCTGATTCCCAGGTCTGTGCTCTAACCACTACACCATGCTGCTGGGTGGGATAGTTAGCAAGTGCTTAATAAGTATAGAGGAGAGAACAATAGGCGACACTGAAGGGAGAGTGAGCTCAATGTGTAGGCAATGCAGAGGCAGCTTGCGTAGGGGAAATGAAATAGATGGGGAAGGCTTTTTGAAGATTGACTGCATTAAGGCTCAGAAGGTGGGGACAGTGATGGTCTATAGGATATGAAGAGGGAGGGAGTACCAGGTCTCAGAGGATGCGGACGAGAGGTCGAAGGCGAGGCAGTCTAGATCGAGGTAGGGTGAATAGGTCGGCATTAGAGGAGTGAAGTCTGTGGGCTGGGTTGTAGTAGGAGATCTGCCAGGTAAGAGGGGGATGCATTCTCCCATTTGTTTAGTAAAGTGGTCTTCACACAATATGTGCTCAGTAAGTGACACTGATTGACTGAAAGATATCGGATCAGACACAATCCCTAGGCCAATCCAGGCTCATAATCTAAGAGCTAGGCAGGAGACGGACCTCATTCCCATTTTACAGATGAGGAAACTGAGGTTCAGAGAGAGAGAAATAAAGTGACTGGCCAGTGAGAGAGCTGGAATTAGAACCCATGTCTTCTGGCTCCCAGGCATTAGTAGTAGTAAGAGTAAGAGAAATAAAGCTTAGTCACTGTTCTCTTCATGCAGAGCTCCAGATTAAATGGAGAGAATGTACAGTCAGTGACATGTATGCAGCACTTTCTCTGTGCAGGACACTGGCCGAGTACTTGGGAGGGTACCATGCCACACATTTTGTAGAAATGTCTCTTGCCCACCAGAAGCTTATATTCTAGAGGGAGAGCAGCAGCATGGCTCAGTGGAAACAGCCCGGGCTTGGGAGTCAGAGGTCATGGGTTTGAATCCCGACTCCGCCCCTTGTCAGCTGGGTGACTATGGGCAAGTCACTTCACTTCTCTGTGCCTCAGTTCCCTCATCTGTAAAATGGGGATGAAGACTGTGAGCCTCACGTGGGACAACCTCATTCCCCTGTATCTACCCCAGCGCTTAGAACAGTGCTCTGCACGTAGTAAGCGCTTAACAAATACCAACATTATTATTATTAGAGGGAGAGACAGACATTAAAATAAATTATGGCTATGTACTAGGTGCTGTGCTGAGGTACAGAGTGCAAGTAGATAGGCGGGCCAAGTCCTTGGATAGTCTTCTACCTCATCATCCAACATCTGGCAAAAAAAGGGATTTGAACTCCAAGCTGATGGTCAGATCTTGAGCAGGCACATTTGATCCACCTTTGGGAAGCTGGACTTCGTTACGTAGGGAATATGGCTCACGGACCGACCTATTTTTTTAATGGTATTTGTTAAGGGTTTACTATGTGACAGGTACCGTACTAAGTGCTGAGGTAGATACAAGCTAATCAGACTGGATACGGTCCCTGTCCCACAGGGGAGTCACAGTCTTAATCCCCACTTTACAGATGAGGGTACTGAGAGGTACAGAAGTTAAGTGACTTGCCGGAGGTCACACTGCAGATAAGTGGCAGGATGGGGCTCAGAACCCAGGTCCTCTAACTCCCAGGGCTGTGCTCTTTCCACGAGGCCATGTTGCTTTCTTTTGGGGGCAATCATGAGTGTGGGGGCGGGGAGGGGTGGAGGAAAGGAAATTGGGACGGAGGGATGTCAGAGCCACTCCAGGTCCATCTAGGACCCTAAGAAGACCCACGTGCTCACTTTTCAATTGTATTTATTGAGCTCTGGTTGTGTGCAGAGCGCTCTACTAAGTGCATGGAAGAATATAATATAGCAACACAAAGATACATTGCCTTTTCACAATTATCTTACACTCTCTTTCTCTTTTCAGGGCAGCAGGGATGATGTGAGTGGCTATGTGGATCCCGGCTTGGCTGTCCAGGATGCCCAGGTAAGATTGCTTAGTGGTACGAGCACGGGCTTGGGAGTCAGAGGTTAAGGGATCTAATCCCGGCTCCGCCACTTAGCCGTGTGACTTTGGGAAAGTCATTAACTTCTCTGTGTCTCAATTACCTCATCTGTAAAATGGGGATTAAGACTGTGAGCCCTGCATGGGACAAACTGATTACCTAGTATCTACCCCAGCACTTAGAACAGTGCTTGGAACAGAATACAAGCATGACTCAGCTTGGAGTTCAAATCTCTTTTTTGCCAGAAGCTGGCTGATGAGATAGAAGACAATCTAAGAACTTGGCCTGCCTATTATTATTATTATTATTATTATTAATTCTCCATATTGGGAGCTCCCCAAGTTCTCTGCCCATTTCCACCTTTCTTTAATGATCTGGATTCCAGGAAACTCCCTTGATACCATTTACCAACCCCACCTGCCTAGAGTAACTACCCAATACAACAAGGATTCTCAATGGGGATTCTCACTGTGGGGCATACAGCTATCTGTATAACTTCTAATTTGCCATTCAAGCAACATGCTAAAGGGACTGCCGGGTTAAACCTTTTGTACAGAAAGAAGGCATTTCCCCCCTATTCATCAGTGACATTAAGACCAAATGTGCAGTTTAATCAGTGGTATTTTCTATATAACAGGTACTCTACGCTGCTGGTGAGAAGATACATGGGACTGATGAGATGAAGTTTATCACCATCCTGTGCACCCGAAGTGCTACCCATTTGATAAGAGGTATGTTGACACCACCCCAGTATTTGACATTTCGTTGACAGGATCAAATGGCCCATTTCAGGAATTGGCGAGAAGCAGGATGGCCTTGTGGAAAGAGCATGGGCCTGGAAGTCAGAGGACCTAGTTTCTAATCCCGGATGCACACCATGTACTTGCTATGTGACCTTGGAAAATTTACTTACCTGAGCCTCAGTTTCTTCAACTGTAAAATGGGAATTAAATACCTGCTCTCCCTCCTACTTAGTCTGTGAGCCCCATGTGGGACAGGTACTGTGTCCAATCTAAGTTTTATCCACCCCAGTGCTTAAAACAGTGCTTGACACATAGTAAGCACTTAACAAATACCCCAACAATAAAAATATGTAAGCCAACAATGGATTGGTGGATTGAATGGACAGTGGATTAAGGTGGTTCACTAGTGTTTCTTTATGAAACAGGGGGAATCATGCTGTCTTGGAGTTCCTTGCAGAAGTAATCAATCAATAAATGGTAATGATTGAGCACTTATTATGTGCAGAGTACTGTTCAACAAACTAGGAGAGTACAGTATAGTAGATTTTTTGGCGGGGGAGGTTGGCATTTGTTCAGCCCTTATTATGTGTCAGTATCTGTTCTAATAATAACAATAATAATAATTATGGTACTTGTTAAGTACCAAGCACTGTTCTAAGCACAAGAGTGAATACAAGTTAATCATGTTGGACACAGTCCCTGTCCCACATGAGGTTCACACTTACGGATCTCCATTTTACAGATGAAGTAGCTGAGGTCCAGAGAAGTTAAGTGATTTCCCCAAGGTCACACAGCAGGAAAGTGGCAGAGCCAGGATTAGAACCCAGGACCTTCTGACTCTCAGGCCCATGCTCTATCCGCTAAGACACTGTTTCGCAGGGATGGGGTAGGTGCAAGTTAATCAGGTTGAACACAATTCTCATCTGAATTAGGGCTTGCAGACTAAGTAAGAGGGAGAATGAGTTTTGTGATTCTCCATTAATAGTTGAGGAAAATGAAGCACAAAGAAATTAAGAGACTTGCCCAAGGGCATACACCAAGCAAGTGAAGGAGCTGGGATTAGAACCCAGGTCCTCTGGCTTCCAGACCCATGCTCTTACCATTAAGCTATGTTGATACCTGCCCTCAAGGAACATAGCTATCAATCAATCAGTGGTATTTATTGAAAGCTTACTTTAAACTTCAAACTCACGCTTACTCTAGACTTTAAACTCATTGTGGTCAGGAAACGAGTCTACCAACTCTGTAGTCTCCCAAGCAGTCAGTACAGTGCTCTGCACACAGTAAGCACTCAGTAAATACAATTGATTACTGTATGGTACCAAGTGCCGGAGAGAGTGCAGTATGTTAGAGCTGGTAGACATGTTCCCTGCCCACAGTGAGATGAAAATCTAGAGGTAAGCATATAGTGAAGAGGTAGACATTAATATAAATTGTACTTAGAGGAAGTGGCAGAGAATAAGGTTAGGTACATAAGTGCTATGGGGCTGGGTTTGCTTAAAGATACCGACCCAATTGCATAGGTTACACAGAAGAGAGAGTGAATAATTGAGGAAATAAAGGATTACTTGAGGAAGGCCTCTTGGAGGAGATATGAATAAGGCTTTGAAGTTGGGAAGAATGGTTGTTTGTCTTATATGAAGCGGGAAGGAGTTCCAGGCCAGACTGAGGACTTGAGTAAGGAGACATCAGCTAGGCAGATGACATCAAGGTACACAGTGCAGTTTGACTTAGTGGAGCAAAGTGTGTGAGCAGGATTGTACTGAGAGATTAGCGAGGTAAGGTAGGAGGGGGAGAGATGATTGAGAGTCTTAAAGCTGATGCTAAGAATTTTCTGTTTGGTAATGACTGAAGGATTTTGAGAAGTGGGGAGACCTGAACCAAACTCTTTTTTTTTAGAAAAATGATCTGAGCAGCAGAGTGAAGTAAGGAGTGGAATGGGGAGCAGGAAGGAGGTAGGGAAGAGAAGATTCTAGAAGTGTTATGAAGGAAGAATCAACTGGATTTGGTAACAGACTGAACATGTGGGTTGAATGAGAGATGAGTCAAGGATAATGTCAAGATTCCAGGCTTGTAAGACAGGGAAGATAGAGGGACTGGGCATCAGGAGACCCAGGTTCTACCCTCAGCTCCATCACTTGCCTTCTGAGTTACCTTGGGCAAGTCACTTCACTTCCTCTGTTTCAGTTTCCCCATCTGTAAAATGGGGATTACATACTTGTTCTGCCTCACCCATCGACTGAGAATGGCTTAGTGGAAAGAGCAAAGGCTTGGGAGTCAGAGGTCGTAGTTTCGAATCCGACTCTGCCACTCGTCAGCTGTGTGACTTTGGGCAAGTCACTTAACTTCTCTGTGCCTCAGTTACTTCATCTGTAAAGTGGGTACTAAGACTTTGAGCCCCACATGGGACAACCTGATAATCTTGTATCTACCCCAGGGCTTAGAACAGTGCTCGGCACATACTAAGTGCTTAAAAAATCTCAGCAGTTAGAACAGTGCTTGGCACAAAGTAAGCGCTTAACAAATACCATCATTATTTAGGACAGGGATTGTGTCCAATCCTATTACATTGTATCCACCCCAGAGTTTAGCACAATCCTGGCACAAGGTAAGTGCTTAAAAAACAGAAAATTATTATTCTTATTATTAGTAGAGGAAAATTCCAAGTTCTAGCTCTAGTCAGGACAAGCCTAATTGTCAGAGAATGTTTTGAGAGTGAGCAGAAAAGGGGAAGGTGAAGTTCACTGTGATTAAGTGAAAAGAAAAGTATCTAGGGTTATCATTCCCCACTCCAACAAAAAGATGATGATCACAGAGTTCTCAGTAAGGATGCAAAGAAGAGATTTTGTCACTGTCCCCCATTCTGTTATGGTGTTTCTCTGAAACTTTACTGAGACACTGGACCATGACAGGAAGGGTATTACAAACTAAGGCATCGTTTTGTCACTCTTTAAAAGCAATTATGCCTGTTTCTGGAATAATATGAGTGGTTCTGTCCACCACATAGCAGAGACAAAAAAGGACTGTGGAGGGCAGTGAAATAGACCGAAGGCTAATCAGAGTGACTGTGGTATCTGCTAAGCGGGATGACACAGCTTCTACAAGAGAACAGACTGAAAAGATGAGGACTCTTGGGTCTGGGAAGACTAGTGCTAAAATCATATCTTTTTATATTTTAATATTAATGTTGGTATTTGTTAAGCGCTTACTATGTGCCGAGCACTGTTCTAAGCGCTGGGGTAGATACAGGGTAATCAGGTTGTCCCACGTGAGGCTCACAGTTAATCCCCATTTTACAGATGAGGGAACTGAGGCCCAGAGAAGTTAAGTGACTTGCCCACAGTCACACAGCTGACAAGTGGCAGAGCCGGGAGTCGAACTCATGACCTCTGACTCCGAAGCCCAGGCTCTTTTCCACAAGTGCTTTTCAAATGTTCAGATTAGTCATTCTCTATAACCACTCCAAGATACAATTTGCATTTTTCAGTCTTGTGGTATCTCATGAGTGTGTAGGGGTGGGGACTAAAATGCATAGGTAGGGAGGAAAATAAGGTGTGGGAAGATGAGAAATTAATCAAAGAAGGCTTCCTGGAGGAGATGTGATGGACAGGGAAACCCCCCTTACCTGCCAACACACATAAATACACACCACCATCCCATCTCTCCCTTAATACCCACTCTCTTGCCATCCTCCTTTCCCCTCATCTTTCCCCTCACCGCACATCTCCTTTAAACCGTAAGCTCCTTAAAGGCAGAAATCATGTCTTCTAAGACAACTGAACTCTCCCAAGTATTTAGTACAGGGCTCTGCAGTCAGGCAGTCAATCAGTTGTATTTATTGAGTGCTTACTCTGTGCAGAGCACTATACTAACCGTTTGGGAGAGTACATTACAACAATCTAACAGATACATTTCCTGTTAACAGAGAGCTTACAGCCTCGAGGACTGTACAGAGTAAACACTCAGTAAATGCCACTGATCAATTGATTCACTCATCCACCCACACCTATCTCCCAGCCAATTACTCTCCCATCGTCTATCAATCACCGAGACACATCCATTACCGGATTAAATCAGAGCAGAGTAGTAGTGAGTCAATGATGGAGATGGCGGTGATGGAAAGGTGGATGGATATTCTCATTCAATCATTCATACTTATTGAACATTTGCTGTACTTAATGTTTGGGATGATACGGTAGAGTTGATAGAGGCAATCTCTGCCCTCAAGGATCAGTCTAGTGGAGGAGACAGATGGTAAAATGAATTACTGGTAGGAGAAGCAACCAGGTGCAAAGATGTGTTCATAAATGCTTTGGAGGTGAGGATGGGGTGAGTACCTAAATGTGTAGAGGGTGGGGACTCTAATGCATAGGTAGATAGGAAAATGGGTTCTCATCCCTGCTCTGTCACTTGTCTGCTATGTGACCTTGGGCAAATTACTTCACTTCTCTGGGCCTCAGTTCCCTCATCTGTAAAATGAGGATTGAGACTGAGAACCCCATGTGGGACAGGGACCGTGTCCAATCCCATTTGTTTGTCTCCAGCCCAGTGCTTAGAACAGTGCCTGGCACATAGTAAGCACTTAACAAATACCATAATCAGTATTATTAGTCAAGGAAGGCTTCCTGGAAGAGGTGTGATTTTCATAGAGCTTTGAAGAGGGGAAGTCTCCTGCTATTGCTGCTCTGATCCTTGCTGGATTCCCCATGATTTCTCCTCTGCAGAGTCTAGCAAGAAGCAGATCATTCTGTTTATTATTATATTCTCCCCCAAGTGCTTAAAAATAGTGCTCTGCACACAGTATGAGTTCAAAAAATAAGATTGACTGACTGACTGCTAGGGTGAACCCACCGAGAACAGCTTCTCTATTTAAATTATATTTAGCCTTAATATATATATGCAAAATCGGGTGAATGGATAGATACGTAAAGGAACAGAGAGACTAACAGAGGCGGAGTTAGCATCACATTCCCTCACATTTCCGGCCTGCAGAGCCAAACTGTCACTTTAGGATTTGTGGCACTGAATGCACTCTGAGGTTGGTTCATCTGTGTTCTTCTTTCTCCCAGTGTTTGAAGAATACCAGAAAATCGCCAATAAGAGTATCGAAGACAGCATCAGGAGTGAGACCCACGGCTCTCTGGAGGAGGCCATGCTGACTGTGGGTGAGAGATTCTGGATTATCTCCGTTCTGCCCCTGTAGCCTCTTCTCAGTCTTCGGCTGTAACCAACCTGCATTGGTATCCCATTTCATCAATGTGCTCGCTACAGGACATATCAGTCTGACCCGAGCCCACATCCACAGTCAGAAATATTAAACCGCTAGGGTATTTTCTTGACCCCCTCGGGTAGAGAAGCAGCATGGTTTATTGGATAGAGCACGGGCCTGGGAGTCAGAAGGTCAGAGGTTCTAATCCTGGCTCAGCCATCTGTCACACTGTGTGACCTTAGGCAAGTCATTCACTTCTCCGGGCCTCAATTACAATCATCTGGTAAAGGGGAATTGAGATTGAAGCCCCATTTGGGACAGGGATTATTAAATGTAAATTAAATATGTGTCCAACCCAATTAGCTTGTGTCCGCCCCAGTGCTTAATAAAGTACTTGGAACATAGTAAGCACTTAACAAATACCACAAGTATTATAATTTATTACTCAGATCCACTTTAAGTGCATACAGAGGACAAGATTAGAATTTAGCAGAAGCCTGGACTTCGGTACATATTTCCCGAAGGTTTGGCAGCAGTGTCTCCATCATCTACTCAGCCTTAAATTCCCATCCCGTCTCCGTGTTTGTATTAACACCTCCGGTTTCCTGTACCACTTCTGAACATGGGAGGCAGTCATGATGTAAATCTTTCCAAATCCAATTCATACTCCCTCTTTCCTCTCTTCTTTCCTGGATACTAGTGGCCCAGTCTTCCTGTCCTCTCTCACCATAATGTAGATGCTACATCAGTGAAACCCTGTCTGGAAAAACTGTCCCTTTCCACTGTAAACAGATCTTACAGGGGTTTATCAAGGTCTTCCAGAGGTTGTTAGAGTACCACCCCCTCACCAAGAACAACTGCTATACCCTCCATATACCCGTCTCACCAAATTCCCATTATTGAGTTGCATGTAGGGTCTAACTAACTGCAGCTTCTTCTTTGTCTAGTGAAGTGCACCAAGAACATCCATAGTTACTTTGCTGAGAGACTCTACTATTCGATGAAGGTAATACCATTATAGAAATCTTCTTTGTCATTTTCTTTTCCTCCTGGGTCACCCCAGGAGTAGAATCCAGGTTGCTATTATTTTGCATGACCTATTCATTTGTGAATGTGCAAACGCCAACAATATGTCTCATTCCCCAAATGCAGCCATTCTACAAATAGCCTCACGAAAGCCCATTTTGCTTGCTCTCCTCTTCACACGGCTGCACTGAACGGACCCTCGGTAAACACTTTTCGACGCTGTGTTGGTTACAGGGAGCAGGTACCCGCGACGGGACCCTCATAAGGAATATCGTTTCGAGGAGTGAAATTGACTTAAACCTCATCAAATGTGAGTTCAAGAAGCTATATGGTCAGACCCTCTCCAGTATGATCATGGTAAGTGGTGAGTTGATACAGTGGGAAGCTCTCGGAATCACTGAATTCAGACCTAGACACCTAGACACCTCTTGGAGTGTCAACTGTCAGAACGAGCTATCGATTAGCTTACAATAATAATGATGGAATTTGTTAAGTGCTTACTATGTACCAGGCATTGAACTAAGCCCTGGGGTAGGTAGAAGCAAATCAAGTTGGACAGTCCCTGTCCCATGTAGGGCTCAGAGTCTCAATCCCCATTTTACAGATGAGGTAATTGAAGCCCAGAGAAGTGAAGTGACTTGCCCAAAGTCTATTCATATCATATTGAGAATCAGTGTGGTCAGGTGGAAAGAGCACAGGCCTGGAGGTCAGAAGACCTGAGTTCTAATCCCAGATCTTCCACGTGCCTGCTGTGTGACCTTGGGCAAGTTACTGAATTTCTCTGTGCCTCAATTTCCTCATTTATAAAATGGGGATTAAATATATTTTCCCTCTTTCAGACTGTGGGACAGGGTCTTCGCTGTTCATCTTATATTGTACCTATCCCATGTTTGGCATATAGTAAGCACAAACAAATATCAATCTATGGTATTTATCAAGTACTTACTGTGTGCAGAGCACTGAATAAGCTTTTGGGAAAGTCTGATACAATAGAATTAGTAGCCATGTTCCCTGCCCACAAGAGGGGGAGACAGACATAAGAATAAATGACGAATAGAAGAAATAGTAGAGTATAAAAATATTTCCATAAGTATTGTGAGGTTGGGTAATAATATCAGAGTTATTATTATAGTTATTGTAGCTCAAGGTCCATTCATTGATTTTTAAGCCAAATTAGAGATTGACTTCAATCCAGGTTTGATATTAAAATGTTGCCTTTATTCACCTCTAGACACTTAGCCCACCTCCTGCCTCTGGGCTGGAGCACCCTCCTTCCTCTAATCAACAGACAGTGACCCTCCCCCCATTCATAGCCTTATTGAAGGCACATCTTCTCCTAGACACATTCCCAGACTAAACTCCACTTTTTCTCATCTCCCATTCCTTCTGCGTTGCTCTGGCTTTCTCCCTTTTCTCTTCCCCCATTCCAGCCCCACAACACTTATATACATATCTATAATATTATTTGTATTATTGTATGTCTCCCCCACTTTAGACCATAAGCCCATTGTGGGGAGGAAATGTGAGTGTTTATGGTTGTATTGTACGCTCCCAAGTGCTTAGTATAGTGCTCTGCACACGGTAAGTGCTCAATGAATATGGTTGATTGATAGAAGTGGCCCAGTGGTCAAACCCAGCCATAGACATGTGAAGGTAGGCATGGCCAGGAGTGAGATAATAATGTTGGTATTTGTTAAGCTCTTACTATGTGCAGAGCACTGTTCTAAGCACTGGGGCAGATACAGGGTAATCAGTTTGTCCCACGTGAGGCTCACAGATAATCCCCATTTTACAGATGAGGTAACTGAAGCACAGAGAAGTTACGTGACTTGCCCACAGTCACACAGCTGACAAGTGGCAGAGCCAGGAGTCGAACCCATGACCTCTGATTCCGAAGCCCACGCTCTTTTCACTGAGCCACACTGCTTCTCCATGAGGTGGGAAGGTGCTAGAAGTCACAGTTTTCTTGTATTCCCCAAGAATGGTGGTTAGCTCCCTTCTGCCTCATGACTGGTACCCTAATGCACACCAGCAAAGCTTTTCTGCTCCCCCGTAAGAATGGCCAAAGGGAGAACACCAGAGTAGAGGGAAAAAGGAGAATTTTCTTTGCCTGGGAGAATGCCTAAATGTGTGTTCCCCAGACTGGAAGCTCATTGTGGGCAGGGAATATGTCTGTTGATTGTTGTATTATACTCTCCCAAGCACTTAGTACAGTGTTCTGCACACAGTAAGCTCTCAATACATAATATTGAATGAGTGAATGAGTAAAACCTGAGGCAGAAGAATAAATTCCCTATGGTTTAGAAAGTCATTTTAGATCCAAAGCTGAAAGAATCTTGAAGACAGGCTTGAATCAATTCAGTGAATCCATCTTTCTTTGAACTGGTTTCACCCTATAATAATGATAGTGGAATTTATTAAGTTCTTAGTACGGGCTAAGCATTGTACTGGATATCGGAGTAGATGCAGTATAATTAGATAAAGGCTGGTCCCCCATGAACCTCATAGTCTATTAGGAAAGGAGTATTTCATGCCCATTTTAATGAAGAGGAAACTGAGGCCCAGAGAAGTGAAGTGCCTTTCCTAAGGTCACACAGCAGGCAAGTGGCAGAGTCAGAACTGAAACCCAAACCTGTAAGCAGTGTTGCTCAGTGGAAAGAGCCCAGGCATGGGATTCAGAGGTCATGGGCTTTAATCCCAGCTCTGTCGCTTGCCAGCTGTGTGACTTTGGGCAAGTCACTTAACTTCTCTGTGCCTCAGTTACCTCATTTGTAAAATGGGGATTAAAACTGTGAGACCCACGTGGGGCATCCTGATCAGCTTGTGTCCCCCCAGCGCTTAGAACAGTGCTTTGCACATAGTAAGCGCTTAACAAATACCATCAGCTGTGTGACTGTGGGCAAGTCACTTAACTTCTCTGTGCCTCAGTTACCTCATCTGTAAAATGGGGATTAAGACTGTGAGCCCCACATGGGACAATCACATTGCCCTGTGTCTTCCAGCGCTTAGAACAGTGCTCTGCACATAGTAAGCACTTAACAAATACCAACATTATTATTATTATTACATATTCTGCTCCTCCAAGGACTGTCACTCTAGACTGTAAACTCTTTGTGGGCAGGGAATGTGCCTACCAACTCGTGTTATATTGTACTATCCCAAATGCTTAATGCAACCCTCTGCATAAAGTAAGCACTTAATAAATATGATTGATCGATTGATTGACTGATACAGAGCCCTGCACAATGTGGCTGCTTAATTCAATCTGTGGAATGAGTGCCATTCTGTTCTTTCCCCAGAATGTAGTTCTGGTTGACTCCTCTCACTTGGAAACGAAGCCAGAGTCTCGCTGAAGGGACTTCCCAAGGGACATTGCTCCATAAATAAAATATGCTTTAGCTAATCTATGTCATCTTCTGTCAGGCTGACTAATGACCCTTCTTTAAGGTCTTGACTGAATGTTAATTTTCTCATGGAATTGGCAGCCACCATCACAGTCCATAAAATAATGCTGAGAAAAATGATAATAATAATAATGTTGGTATTTGTTAAGCACTTACTATGTGCAGAGCACTGTTCTAAGCGCTGGGGTAGTTACAGGGTAATTAGGTTGTCCCACGTGAGGCTCACAGTTAATCCACATTTTACAGATGAGGCAACTGAGGCACAGAGAAGTTAAGTGACTCGCCCACAGTCACACAGATGACAAGTGGCAGAGCCGGGATTCAAACCCATGACCTCTGACTCCCAAGCCCGGGCTCTTTCCACTGAGCCACGCTGCTTCTCTGTAAAAAGGGTCCTTCATCTTTCCTCTCTGCAAGGTGCAAGGGCTGTGTTTAGCTCTAGGGACTAAACCAGACAGAGGTGTAGAGTGAGTCTCTTAAGGAGTTTGACCAAGATATCAAGGGCCACACACACGTACTGGGATGTTCCTTGTGGCAAGGACAGTAAATAAATGGCCAGATTAGATTCTTTTCACCTCTGGGATTCTGGGATAACCAGAACTAAGCAATGGAAGTGTCTAGTGGTTACAGTAAATTGAAGCCGACATTTCCAGGCAAAACAGTACAGCTTCTCATCCTTATTTCCACAGATACGGTTCTAGGAAAAGCCAAAAGGCACAATAACAAATCGTTATCATCCATGGTTTTGCTTCAGATCTAACTATTCTCTGCACTGCATCTGGAGCCCAGAAATCTCCTAGGGGTTTGCCATTTATTAGTCATTTCCCTCATACAGCTGCCATGCTACAAAACTTATGACCTTCTGTCTTCTTATTGGGAATTCTGAGGTATTGTCACCTCCTTCTTCTGCTCTTCAGCACCAGGAGAAATAGCAACCCCTAGGATGAGCCAGGAGTCCACAGTTCTACCTCTGGGAATTTGACTTATCAATATTAATAATAACATTTGTTAATAATTATGGTATCTGTTAAGTGCTTACTTTGTGCCAAGCACTTTTCTAAATGCTGGAGCATGGGTTCATTAATTCATTCATTTAATAGTATTTATTGAGCACTTACTATGTGCAGAACACTATACTAAGCGCTTGGAATGTACAATTTGGCAACAGATAGAGACAATCCCTGCCCAATAACGGGCTCACAGTCTAAACGGGGGAGGCAGACAGCAAAGCAAAACAGAACAAAACAAAACAAAACAACAACATCAAGATAAATAGAATCATGGAGAATCAGCGAGAAATACACCTCATAACAAAATAAATGTTAATAAATACTATATACAAATATGCACAGTGCTGAGGGGAGGGGAAGAGGGAAGAGTAGAGGGCAGGAGGGGAAAGCAGAGAAGAGGAGCAGAGGGAAAGGGGGGCTCAATCTGGGAAGGCCTTCTGGAGGAGGTGAGCTCTCAGTAAGTTAGGTTAAGTGCTTTCTATGTGCCAGGCACTGTATTAAGGGCTAGGATAGATATAAACAAATCGGATTCAACACAGTTCATGTCCCACATGGAGCTCACAGTCTTGAACCCCATTTTACAGATGAAGGAACTGAGGGACCGAGAAATGAAATGACCCACCCAAGGTCACAAAGACAAGTGGCAGAGACAGAATTAGAACCCAGGTCCTCTGACTCCCAGGCCCATACTCTGTCTACTAGGCCAGGAGAGTCTGGCAATGAGAGTTTTGCTTCCCATGAGTGCATCCCTATGCAGCCACAAAACGCTCACTACTTCTCTCTCTCACTCTCTCTCTCTCTCTGAATATCTATTTCTCCATCTGTTGAAGAGGGCTATTAGTCGACACCAGATGATGTTTGGAAAATGTATGGAAAGAAATTGTGGCATCCCACAATTTGCATGATATCTACTATCATCCTAGTGGTTCAAGATTAGCTTTGTGTGACTATTAGGCCAATATAGGAATGAATTTACATTTTTCATCCAATCCCTTAAATTCATTTCTACAGGAACACATTCTGGGAAATGAGATACATCTATTCTCTTGAACATTCAGGGCATGGTGAATGCCCCTGAGAAGTCAGCTTGCCATAATATTGTGCTAAATCTAGCCTAAATGTTCTAGGGGGTTACGATCTGTCAAATGTCATGGAAAGTTATAGTAACCTAATAGAATGGACAGGAATAATCCTAACCTAATAGAATAGACAGGAATAATCCCTCCAGAAGAGAACTGATTAAGTGACAGGATTATAGACCCAATCTGTATCCTTTTGTTAGCCATGGATCTTCAATGGAGACTAAGAACTGAACGTTTTTTGAATTCTGCTACCTAGGCAGAACACTGTCCATTGATCCTGAGAGGTAGGTAGCCAAACCAAGAAGGCTAATATGTCATTAAGGAGACTGAAAAGGTTGTGACACCAACATAGTGTGGCGCCAACATGATTATCAAGGTTCAGACCAATCTGAATGGATACTGAATAATTGTACTGACCAATCTTTATCACTAGGAAACGTGGACCTACTGCAAACTTTTAGAGCACTTTCATTGAATAATAAATTGTATTTATAGAGCACATACTGGATTCAGAGCACTGTATAAAGTGCTTAGAATAGTACAATTCAACAGAGATGGTAGACAAGATCCCTGCTCTCAAAGAGTGCCCTTATATGCAGTGCTTAATATCAGATGAAAAGGGAAAATTTAAAATAATGAAGTCCTGGGATGGAGTCAGTCATTACACCAATATTGATGTGTATTGGTGTATTTGTTAAGCACTTACTATGTGATATGCACTGTACTAGGTGCAGGGATAGATACAAGGTGAACAGTTCTGTTTCAATTCTATCCCCCACACCCCACACTCCAAGGGGGAGGGAGAAAATGTTTTGAATCCCCACTTTAAAGATGAAGAAATTCACCCAAGATCAGCCAGTAGGCAAATGGTGGAGCTGGGATTAGTCAGTAAGTCAATCAGTTGTATTTACTGAGTGCTTACTGTGTGCGGAGTACTGTACTAAGCACTTGGAAAGTACAATACAGCAAAAAAGAGAGACAATACCTGCCCACAATAGGCTTACAGTCTAGAGGGGATTAGAACACAGGTCCTCTGACTCCAAAGCCTATACTCTATCCTTTAGTTCATACTGCTTCTAGAGCATTGAAGGAGCTTGTCCTTTTCCACTTTTGAAGTGATTGATAATAATGCACAAATCCCATCAACCATACCCCCATGCCCTACACACATACACACGCACACACACTCACACATATGGGTATGTATATTTCACTTGCCAGTCTCTGTGCTCCATACTTATTTTGTCCTCTCCCCCATCTTCAGAATGTATTCTACCAGTCCAGTCTTCCCCCACCCCAGTGGATAACAAGTTTTACTCTGCCTTTAAAGGGACCAGAGCAGTAGAAGAAATAGAAATTCACAAAGTGGGAACTAATAATAATAATAATCATGGTCTTTTTTAAATGCTTGCTATGTGCCTAGCACTGTACTAAGCACCTGGATAAATACCAGAAAATCAGTGACTGGCACTTTCAGTTTCAGTAGCAGAGAGAATACATATGGAATCCCCATTTTACAGATGAGGTAACTGAGGCTGAGAGAAGTTAGGTGACTTGAGTAAGGTCACACCACAGGCAATTGGTGGAGCTCTGAGACAAGGCCTATTATTATTATGTACCTGTCTGTAATTTGTATTAATATCTGTATCCCCCTCTAGACTGTTAACTCACTGTGGGAAGGGACTGTGTCTGTTTATTGTTGTACTGCACTCTCCCAAGCATTTAGTATAGTGCTCTGCACACAGTAAGTGCTCAAGAAATACGATTGACTGGCTGACTTTTATTCTTCCTATTTACCCTTATTCCCCTTCCTCTGCTTTAGGGAGACACGAGCGGAGACTACAAGCAAGCCCTGCTGACCCTCTGTGGGACGGACTCCTGAAGGACTTTGGAAGCCAAAGATGAAGATAAAAGCCAGACCACAGGCCGATGAGAGAGGAAATAAGTCACTGGGCTTTCATTTTCAATATTTCTATTTTCTTTTCTTTTCTTTCCAAACCCCAAGCCCTTTAAGACAATATCTTAACCAGTATGGAACCAACCCAAATGGAAGTCTCTTACCACTTAGTTCTACATCCAGGCAAAGCCAGAAGACAGCATAAACAAAGGAAATAAAGCTTCAGGGAACAACTCAAGAAAAAATTATGTTCAACATCCTGCAGATACAGTAGTTTCTCAGCAGCTTGTTTTCTTTCCTACTAATGGGAGTTATCTTGGAAGAAATACTCAACCAAGGCATTTAGGAACAAAATTTGATTGGGGTGATGCCAAAATAGAACATAATAATGGTAACAGTAATCACTGAATTTATTGAGCACTTGCTGTGTGCTAAGCACTGAGGTAGGTGCAAAATAATCACACCAGACACGGCCTCTGACCCACATGGGACATCTTCAAAGCTCTTTCCATTGCTTGAGTATTTTTGAATTTCTCCCTAGAAATACAACCCCTTATGGAAAAAATGAGGCAAAATGAGGTTTCTATGACTTCCGAAGAAAACATTCCGAGACACTCAGAGGTGTCCAGTTCCTTGCTGGTCAAGACCAATGGAGTAAATCTAAATTACTGATGGTGATCGTGTTTATGACTTCACATCAGGGTGAGCTGGCTGCCTGGGGAAGCTATGATTTCTTTGTTGTGGTTTTCAGGCTAATAAAGATTTATACATTAAAACATAAAAGTCTTTGTGTTGCCAATGGCAATTATGCTGGGACTTGTTCATATTTGTCAATGAGCATACGAAGAGCCTAATGAATAGGTAGTTGGAATTATTAAAATTCTTGTAGTTTGACCATGTGTCTTGTGGCTCAAGAGACTTACGTGTTAGTTTTCATCAGGGTAAGTTGCATTCCCTTCCCTATTACTAATAATAGGGAGGATAATGTGGCAAGAGAGAAGCAGCATGGCCTGGTCCCTAGAGCACAGGCCTGGGAATCACAAAGACCTGTGGTCTAATTCTGGCTCTGCCACTTGTCTGCTCTATGACCCTGGGCAAGTCACTTCAATTCTCTGGGCCTCAGTTACCTCATCTGTAAACTGACGACTAAAACTGTGAGCCCAATATGGGCTAAGGACTGTGTCCAACCTGATTATCTTGTATCTACCCTAACAATTTTAGTACAGTGCCTGGCACATAGTAAGCATTTAACAAATGCCATAATAATAATAATAATGATAAAAATGATTTTGGCATTTGTTAAGTGATTACTGTGTGCCAAACACTGTTCTAAGCGCTGGGATAGGAACAAGATCATCAGACTGGACATAGACTCTCTGCCACCTGGAACTCACAGTCAGAATAGGAGGGAGAATAGTTTTTGAATCCCCATTTTACAGATGGGATCCTGTGATTGATTGATTGAGCTCTGGTCCTGATAGCTCGCTTTGACCAGCTCCCAGAGTACCCTGGACTTCACTGCCCATTTTGGAGATGACCCACGGAATGTCCGGAAGTTGGTCTATGCCGCCAACCACATGAACCGAGAAGGGTGTTTATCTGATCATACCACACCCAGTTGAAGAGCTTGATTTTCATCATGCTAAGGCACTGCACCCTCTGATTGGTTTCTACATATAGGATCTGATTTATCTGCCACAGACACAAAATTTTTCTCTCCCATTGTTCTTGTCAGACATTAAATGAAAATGTAATAATAATAATAATAACTGTGGTATTTGTTCGGTGCTTACTACGTACCAGGGACTCTACTAGAGAAGCAGCATGGCTTAGTGGAAAGAGCCCAGGCTTGAGAGTCAGAGGTCATGGGTTCTAATCCTAGCCTGCCACTGATCAGCTCTGTGACTTTCAGCAAGTCACTTAACTTCTCTGGGCCTCAGTGACCTCATCTGTAAAATGGTGATTAAGACTGTGAGCCCTATAAGGGAGAACCTGATTGTCTTGTATCTACCCCAGCATTAAGAACAGAGCTTAACAAATACCACCATTATTATTATACTAAGCTCTGGGTTGGCTAGGGCAAATTGGGTTGGACACAGTCCCTGTCCCACATATGGCTCACAGTCTCAATGCCCATTTTACAGATGAGGTAACTGAGGCACAGAGAAGGAAATTTACTTGCCCAAGGCCACACAGCAGACAAGTGACAGAGATGGGATTGGTACCCATGACCTTCTGACTCCCAGGCCAATGCTCTATCCACTAATAATAATAATGTTGGTATTTGTTAAGCGCTTACTGTGTGCAGAGCACTGTTCTAAGCGCTGGGGAAGACACTACATCATGCTGCTTCTCAATATATGAACTGCCCCCTCTAAGCCTCTCAGTACCAGTTCAGTGATATTCATTCTATGCTTACTGTATGCAGTGTACTGTATTACTACTACTAATAATAATTATGGTATTTATTAAGGGAGCGTGTCTCAGTGGAAAGAGCCTGGGCTTGGGAGTCAGAGGTCATGGGTTCTAATCCCAGCTCTGCCACTTGTCAGCTGTGTGACTTTGGGCAGGTCACTTAACTTCTCTGTGCCTCAGGTACCTCATCTGTAAAATGGGGATTAAGACTGTGAGCCCCACATGGGACAACCTGATCACCTTGTATCCTCCCCAGCGCTTAGAACAGTGCTTTGCACATAGTAAGTGCTTAGCAAATGCCATTATTATTATTATTATTATTCTTATTATTATTATTATTATTATTTGCCACGCACTGCCCTAAGCACTTGGTTAGAAAAAAATTAATCAGGTTGTTCTGAGTCATTGTCCCACATGGGGCTCAAAGTCTTCATCCCTGTCTTTCAGATAAGGGCACTGAGGCCCAGGGAAGTGAAGTGACTTGCCCAAGGTTACACAACAGGCATGTGATGGAGTTGGGATTAGAAATCAGGTCCTTCTGACTCTCAGTCTGTGCTCTATCCACTAAGCAATGTTGCATTTGGGATTGTACAATTGAACGGAGTTGGTAGACTCATTCTTTGCCCACAAAGAATTTGCAGTCACACCTCTCCAAGCTATTCCTTTGTGTTATTCCTCTGGAACTGGGGGTGGGAGAAGCTTTTATTCATTTATTCAATGGTATTTATTGAGTGCTTACTACGTGCAGAGCACTGTACTAAGCGCTTGGAATGTACAATTCGGCAACAGATAGAGACAATGCCTGCCCATAGTCTAAATGGGGGAGACAGACAGCAAAGCAAAACAGAGCAAAAAGACATCATCAAGATAAATAGAAACAATGAGATATACACCTCATTAACAAAATAAATAGGGTAATAAATAATATATACAAATAAGCACAGTGCTGAGGGGAAGGGAAGGGGGAAGAGCAGAGAGTGGGAGGGGGAGGGGGAAGAAGGGGAGCAGAGGGAAAGGGGGCTCAGTCTGGGAAGGCCTCTTGGAGGAGGTGAGCTCTCAGTAGGACTTTAAAGAGGGGAAGAGAGTTAGTTTGGCGGAGGTGAGGAGGGAGGGCATTCCAGGACAGCGGTAGGACGTGGTCCAGGGATTGACGGCGGGATAGGGGTGAACAGGGGACAGTAAGGAGATGAGGGGCAGAAGAGCAGAGTGTACACGTTGGGCAGTAGAAAGAGAGAAGGGAGGCGAGGTAGAAGGAGGCAAGGTGATGGAGAGCTTTGAAACCAAGAGTGAGATAATAAGGGTGACATTTGTTAAGTGCTTACTATGTGTGAAGTACTGTTCTAAGCACTGGGAGGGATACAAGGTGATCAGGTTGTTCCACGCGGTGCTCACAGTCTTAATCCTCATTTTACAGATGAGGTAACTGAGGCACAGAGAAGTTAAGTGACTTGCCCAAAGTCACACAGCTGAGAAACGGCAGACCCGGGATTAGAACCCATGAACTCTGACTCCCAACCCTGTCCTCTTTCCACTGAGCCACACAGTGGCTGAGGGTGCCATGTCTGCAGCCGCCACCCCCACGGGAAAGGAGAAGACTTCGGGTAAGTCACTTAACTCCTCTGTGCCTCAGTTGCCTCATCTGTAAAATTGGGATTAGGACTATGAGCTCCAAGCTTGACAAGATGATTACCTTGTATCTCCCCCAGTGCTTAGAACAGTGCTAGGCATATAGTAAGCACTTAACAAATACCATCATCATTATCATTATTATTATTATATCCACCCCCACTACCCCAGAAAGAGGGAGGAAGACTGCTTAGGCAGTGGATTAGGTAGCTTGATACTGTAGCAGGTTATTTGGTCCCTTGGAGGCCTTTGCCAAATAAACGGATTATAGTTCAAAATGCCAGTAATACTTCAGGGATCCGGTGAGCAAGCAGTCAGAGGAAGGGAGACAAGAATAAAATACATAGATTAGCAGTGGTAATAGTAGTTATTTAGTACTGTTTCAAAGCACTGGACTAAATCCTGGGATAAAATAGTTGGGTGAGAAAAGATTTAACCTCTGGCCCCCGGGGTCTAAAAATAAAGGGAAGACGGAATGGGCAACACACCCATAACGAAAGATGAAATAATAGAATGCAAAAAATGAAAATGAGAAGAATTATGAGTGTAAACTGTGTGTAATAGGAGAATAATTAATAAACAAGAGAGAGAGTCTATTGAATGCCTTGAAGCTAAATGGCCAGAAGTTACCTCAAACTTCTCTCCTCCCATTTCTCAGTTCATCAACCTACCTCCCTCAGTCTGTCTTTCCTCTCTTTTTCTCTCCTCCCAAGGAGCATGGCCGTGGGAGGGATTGGGCTGTGGACAGGGAGAGGAGAAAAGTCCTTCTACCTCCCCTTCCAAAGCTTTTAATGATCACGGTGATACTATCAGGATTGCCCAGAAGCCAAAATAGTAATAATAATAATGTTTATTAAATGCTTACTATGTGTTGAGCACTGCTCTATGATCTGGGGTAGATATAAGCTAATCAGGTTAGCCACAGTTCATGTCTCATGTGGGGTTCACAGTCTTAACCCTCATTTTACAGATCAGGAAACTGAGGCCCAGAGAAGTGAAGTGACTTGCCCGAAGTCACACAGCAGACAATTGGCAGAGCTGGGATTAGAGCCCAGCTCCTCTGAATCTCAGGCCTCCGTTCCATCCGTTAGTGCACGCTGCTTCTCAGGGTTCAGGTTTTCCAGGGATGGAAGCTAACTTCCTGGCCTCTAGTGTGGGATGTGAAAATCCCCTGGCAGGCACCAGAACCCATCCAGTAAACTGTACAGTGCTCTAGTGGCCCTAAATCTGGTGGATTTGAGTTTCAGACACCTCATATTCCAGAAAGGTCTGCAGTTTATCTCCATCAAAAGGCACAGAGGAAGGTGTTAGCAAGAAAAGGTCAACGGCAAGAGGGGAGAGGTCAAAAAGCAAGGGCTTCACTCCGTCTCCTACATTTAAGTTCCTATAACCTAAATCCACTGTCTGCCTAGATTTGACCCCAGTCAGCCTATCCCTTTCCAACCACCCCTCAAAACACAAAGTCACTGGGAAAAAGTCTGTTGTCACAGCACCATCTTGTGGAAAACTTCCACAAAATCCTTCCTCTCGATATTGAGGCACTGCGTCTAGCACACGCAACCCTGAAGTGAGACTGAAGAGGAAGAGCTGGGCAGGTAGGCTAAACCTGAATGTACTTTATTTTACTTGATCTGTGACCCAATACTCCTATTTTTCAATTCAGAAGTTTGTCTGAAGTTGACATTTGGATTCAGTTGAGCCATATAGCGTTTTTCCATTTGGTTCCCAACCACTTAAACGGTGAGCCCCGTGTGGGACGGAGACTGTGTCTGATGTGATTATCTCGAATCTATCCCAGCATTTAGTGCAGTACTTGGCCCAGAGTAAGTGCAGGACGAATGCCACCATTTTTATGACTTCAATTGTTTTAGCAGGGGAGAAGGCTGATATTCATCCCTACTCCAAGCCCCACAGCATTTATCTATAATTTATTTCCCAAGAACTTAGCATAATGGTCTGCACACAGTAAGTGCTTTATAAATATTATTGCATGAAATACGATTGAATAATGTCTGTCTCCCCCTCTAGACCATAAGCTCATTGTGGGCAGGGAATGTGTCAGGTTATTGTTACATTGTACTCTCCCAATCATTTAGTGCAGTGCTCTGCACACAGTATATGCTTAATAAATAATGACTGTGGTATTTGTTAATTGCTTACTCTCTGTGCCAGGCACTGTACTAGGCTCTGGGGTGGTTACAAGCAAATTGCTTTGGACCTAGTCCCCGCCTCATATGGGGCTCACAGTCTCAATTGCCATTTTACAGATGAAGTAACTGAGGCCCAGAGAGGTGAAGTGACTTGCCCAAAGCCACACAAGACAAGTGGTGGAACCAGGATAAGAATCCATGACCTTCCGACTCCCAGGCCCGTCATGCTCTATCCACTACACCACACTGCTTCCCCGACATAATTGACAGAATGACTAATGTCTCTTTAGAAATAGAGTGAAAATGGGTTGGCTCAGGTAGGAAGAGCTGATTTTAATAACCCCAGGGGAAAAAAAGATTACCACAGATCATGTTTAAGCATACCACTCAGTTTTGAAGCCTTGTGAAGTCCAATGCTTCAATGTGTGTCACTGCTGAAGAGCAAGTGAATTTGTGCCACATTATAGGAGGACTTGCAAGGGGGTGGGTAGCGACTGAACCGAGCCCTCACCTGGATTGCCTGCATGGCTGGCTTTGGCTCTCACATGCAGACACTGATTTGCATACTATCATTTTGCTCACATCAAAGGGTAACAGGCTCAGAGATAATACACTGTTATCTCTGTATAAGGAAGTCAAAAAAAGTGGGCTGGGTCCCTGAAAAAGAGGGATTAAGAGAACTTCAAAGTGAGGGGGGGAAATTAGTCACTTCAAGTGATTTGGAACTAGGTAGATGGGTCCTACCAGAATTGAGTAGAAATAAGCAAAGTGAATTTGGGGAGCAGGTGGGGTGATAATGTAGTGGGCTGTAGGAGCAGGTGGCTGTAATAGAGGAATTGTTGGTTGGAAACAAAGGAGGGTTGATTTCCCAAGGTTGGGTTGAACTAGCTGGTGGATACTTCCTACTTTTGCTTCTGTAATAGGCCAGCTTAAACTGGAGGTTGGTTCTGGGCTTTTGTACCCTGTCCAGGTGAATTGATGTTGTAGCTGTGATCAATCTAGCCCCAGTATTTATATGGATCTGCTGTGAGCAGAGCCCTAATATTAAGTGTTTTGTCCTGAATGTATACCACTCAGTGGAAGGGTGAGGGATCGACAACCCTGAATCTCCAGCTCAGCTTATCCAGGTGACCAGCTGCTTTTGTAGACTCTGCCTTTTGTCTCCAAATCCTGGAATTCAGCTCAAAGATCTAGGTAAGTGACCTAAAACATCAGTAGCCACAAGAAATTCCTTTACCCTGACCATGGCTAGGAGGGTTTATGGGATTATATTATCCACTGGTGAGCCTTAGACCCAATGTTTAGAAGTTTTCTTTTCAGGCAAAGAGAAAGGGAAACTCACTGGATAGTCTTGAGGGGAGCTACTGATCTGGTCACGGTTACCAAAGACCTTTGGTCATTTCGACCCTACTTGTGCCTAACCCCTCTAGACTGCGAGCTCTTTGAGGGCAGGGAATTTCACTGTTTATTGTTGTATTGTACTTTCCCAAGTGCTTAGTACAGTGCTTTGCACACAGTAAGGGCTTAAGATATATGATTTAATAAATGAATTAACCCTTAGTTTGTACTGTTCTCCTAACTTTCTACCATGAACAGTTTCACTGGGACCCTGCACTTAGAAGAGGGACCCTTTGAAGAGTTACTCCACTATGGCCCCTCCCTTAGAGAAGTGAAAAGATTGAGCCAAACCAATTAGTGAGGATTGGGAAAGAAGTAAGGGGGCCAAATTGTTGGGGAAGGAGACCCTCACCTATCTTAGAGGCAAGAGTTTGGTGAGCTCTGCGCATGGGAGAGCGGGACACAAGGAAAGCTCAGGCAAGAGCGTGGCCTAATGCTTTAATCACAGGCCTGGAATGCAGAAGGACCTGGATTCTAAAACCCACTTCTGCCACTTGTCTGCTATCTGACTTTGGGCAAATCATTTAACTGCTCTGTGCTTCAGTTACCTCATCTATAAAATGAGAATTAAAACTGCAAGCCCCATATAGATCAGGAACTGTGGCCAAACTGATAGCTTGTATCTACCCCAGAGTTTAGAACAGTGCCATGCACATAGAAAGAGTTTAACAAATAGACTGTAAACCCGTCAGTGGGCAGGGATTGTCTCTATCTTTTGCCGAATTGTACATTATAAGCACTTAGTAGAGTGCTCTGCACATAGTAAGCACTGAACAAATTCTATTGAATGAATGAATGAACAAATACCAATTTAAACACACCCACACCCACACAGGGAGGGATTGAGAGAATCACCAGATTAGGATTTGGATATTCTGGAAGTTCATAGTTCGGTGGCTAGAATTCCAGAGGAAGAAGCCTCCTGCCCTTGAACAAAAGGACACCCCGTTCTCGAGAAGCAGTATGGTGTAATAGAGCAAGGGCTTGAGAATCAGAAGGTCATGAGTTCTAATTCCAGCTCCCCCGCTTATATACTGTGTGACCTTGGATAAATCACTTCACTTCTCTGTGCCTCAGTTACCTCATCTATAAAATGGGGATTGAGACTGAGTCCTACGTGAGAACGGGACTCTGTCCAACCCAATTTTCTTGTATCCACCCCAGCACAGTGCCTGGCACACAGTAAGTGCTTAACAAATACTACAATTGAATGACTGGCAGATAGTGAGACTGGAACCTCAAGAGAAGAGGGGGAAAGACCTGAGAAACCTAAGCCTCAGAATGCTTACAGGGAAAAGCAGAGGGTGCTGAGAGGGAAAGTATTAGACCCAGGAAAAGGCAGTTTGAAGTGGATTTATTTACATAGGTACAATATTTAATAATTTCTTGACAATCTCAGCTCTTGGTGTCTGCCTGCGGTAAAGGGTTGGAGAAAAAGTCCCAGGTTCTGGGGAGAAACATGGATTTGGAGAGTCTCCAGATGGGGACCTCTTTTTCTATAAGCTTCCTGCAGCCAGCCCTAGGAGAGGGGTGATAGACTATTTGTTCAGTATTTATTGAGTGCTTACTATATGCAGAGAGCACTGTACTAAACCCTCATAGGATCCTTCTACCTTTGGGGAGATTCCTGGCTTTTAGTTATAGGATGTTGGCAGTTATTGAGGTGCAGGGACTTGGGAAGGACTGATCAGCCCCCAAAACGTGCATTAGAAGAACTGGAGGGCTTGACCAAGACAGCGTGATCACAGCATGCTTGAGTGAGTATGCAATACTGGATCTGGCAGCTGAAGTCAGAATATATTCCAATTCATCGGGAAGCTTTTCTAGGTCAATGGGTATCCTTAAAAATATTTGAGTCAGTCATTCAGGAACTACTGTGTGCTGATTAAACTCTTGCATGATAATATACATGAGAATCAATACTATTGAGTACTTACCGTTTGCAGTGCTCTGCACACGGTAAGTGCTCAATAAATACCATGGATTGATTGCAGAGCACTGTTCTAAGCTTCTGGTCAGTACCAATACAGACCAAGATATCCTTTCTGTGCTTGCAACTGTGTCTCAAAAAATCTGAGTAGAAGATGCATTTCTTTCTGTGTTGAACCTACTATTTTTTTTGTGGTATTTGTTAAGCACTTACTATATGCCAGGCACTGTGCTAATCGCTGGGGTCAATACAACCTAATCAGGTTGGTCACAGTCCCTGTCCCACATGGTGCTCCCAGTCGTATTCCCATTTTACAGATGAGGTTACAGAGGCCCAGAGAAGTTAAATGACTTGCCCCGGTTCACACAGCAGACATATGGCAGAGTCAGAATTAGAACCCAGGTCCTTCTGACTGCCAGGCTTGTGCTCTGTCCACTAGGCCACACTGCATCTCTATTCCATATGAAGGAATTACTGCAATGCTAGCTAACCAATCTATTTTTAAGAAAAAAGGTAAGGAGAAGTCTCTAGTTTCCTAGGCTGGGAATATAATGAATCAACAAAAATTGTGGAATCTCTACTCTTTCAATACCAGAAGAGATTATTCATTCATTCAATAGTATTTATTGAGCGCTTACTATGTGCAGAGCACTGTACTAAGCGCTTGGAATGTACAAATTGGTAACAGATAGAGATAGTCCTTGCCCTTTGACGGGCTTACAGTCTAATCGGGGGAGACGGACAGACAAGAACAATAGCAATAAATAGAATCTAGGGGATGAACATCTCATTAAAACAATTACAAATTACAAATTGACTCTTTTCATTATTCCCCCACTAGAGTGTAAGATCCCTGTGGTCAACGCTCTTATTGTCTACTATCTATATTGTGCTACTAGTAATAATAATGATACTTGATAAACACTGTGTGTCAAGCACTGTTCTAAGCATTAGGGTAGATACAAGTTAATCAGGTTGGACCCAGTCCCTACCTCCATGGGGCTCACACTCTTAATCTCCATTTTACAAATGAGATAATTGAGGCCCAGAGAAGTTAAGTGACTTGACCCAAGATCACACAGCAGAGCCAGGATTAGAACCCAGGTCCTTCTGACTCCCAAGCCACTGCTCTATCCACTAAGCTACGCTGTTTCTCTTAATGAACTGTCCCAACTGCTTAGTGCAGTGCTCTGCACCGATTAAGTACTATTAATTAGCATAGCACTGATAATGAAAAGTCTCACTAAACTGTCTTTCATGAGCCCATTTGCAGCCTGGAAACATAGTCATGGAAAGGTAGGCCAGAACGGCTGAGGAAAACATAGACCCCTCCCCAAATCTGGGAGAATGTGGGTTAGCACTCACAGATGTGGAGGTGTTCATTTATTCAATCGTATTTATTGAGAGCTTACTATGGGCAGAGTACTGTACTAAGCACTTGGGAGAATACAGTACAATAATAATTAGGCATTTTCCCTGACCACAATGAGCTTACAGTGTAGAGGTTCCTCTGCTGCTTAGTCAAGCAAGCTAAGTGCCCCAGCTATAAAATTCTTCTAAATAAGACCTGGGTTCTAGTCCCAGCTTTCCCTTTTGGCCTGCTGAATAACCACTTAACTTCTCTGTGCTGCAGTTTCCTCAATCATAAAATGGAAATTAAAACACTATCTCCTTCTTGGGCTCTGAACCCCATGTTAAATGATGTCTATATATGATCTGATTATCTTGCATCTACCCTAATGTTTAGGTAATGTTAGTCATATAAGTGGCTAATAAAGAATAATAATAATAATGATGGTGGTATTTGTTAAGCACTTACTTATGTGCCAAGCACTGTTCTAGGCTCTGGGGTAGATACAATGTAATCAGTTTGTCCCACATAGGGGCACACAATCTTCATCCCCATTATACAGTTGAGGTCACTGAGATACAAAGAAGTTAAGTGGCTTGCCCAGGGTCACACAGCAGACAAGTGGCAGAGCTGGAATTAGAACCCACGTCCTCTGACTCCCAAGCCAGTGCTCTTGCCGCTAAGCCATGCATCAGAATTATCATTTTAAGCACCACGGCTGACCAGGCCTTATTGGATTGCTCCCCAGTTCTTCCCTCATCTTCAGTGTAACATCCTTCTGGCTGGTAATTAGAACCTGAGTTGAATTTTTAAACTAACATTAATGTAGTCTGACAACAACATTTAATGAGTACCCATTATGCACAGATAAAAATTAGCCAAAATGGTGGAATTACTGCTTGCATAGCTCCATAACTCAGTTAAGGGTGAAACAGAATCACCCTTATAAAGTTTTGTTGCTAAACATCTATCAGAGTTGATTGGAGACTTGGGGAAGAAACCAATTCCTCCTACGAGAAATAAATCGAGGTTCCCTAGAGGATCTGGTGCCAGTGGCTTGTTGACAAAATGATGAACAGGATGTGTAGCTTGTCTGGTGATAAATAGCCAGGGAGGCAATCTCACTGGATAATTCAATTTAGTGTTTCTGTTAAGATGGCTATGCAGGGTTACAAATGTTGACAAATTGTGGAATTGAGTTACAAACCAAACAAGTTCCTGAGACAAAGATTGCAGTGTCCTACCCAGAGAGATTACATATGAATGTACATATTCAAGCATCTTGGGCTAGAATATTCCAGAAAATCTGTTCCAAGAAAAAGTGTCTAATTGGATTATCATCTAGTCCTAATGCAAGGTCAAGGCACTGTGAGCCCCATGTGGGACAGGACTGTATCCAGCCTGATTGACTTACATCTACCCAAGAGCTTTGAGCAGTAATTGACACATAGTGATTTAAAAAAAAAACAGAAACAACCTTCTCCCATCTGTTTATAAAAGCAGGTTAAATCCATGCGAGGCAGGTGGGAAGTGTGAAGGAGAAGAAGGAAGGGGAGATAAGGGGGAAAGAGGGGAAAAATAGAGAAGGGGTAAGAATGAGGGAAGCTTATTCTGCTCCCTGATGACTAACTACAAGAAAGAAGGAAAGGATTAGTTGTGGTATTTATCAGGAATTTACTCTGTGCCAGTCACTGAGTGTGTGTGAGAAGCAGCATGGTTTAGCGGAAAGTGCCTGGAATTGGGAATCAGGGGTCGTGGGTTCTAATCCCATCTCTGCCACTTGTCAGATATGTGACTCTGGGCAAGTTACTTAACTTCTCTGTGCCTCAGTCACCTCATCTGCAAAATGGGGATTAAGACTGTGAGCCCAGTGTGGTACAATCTCATTACGTTGTGTCTACCCCAGCGCTTAGCACAGTGCTTGGCGTATAGTAAGCGCTTAACAGATACCATCATTATTATTATTGAACCATGGCTGAATACAAGGAAAATAGTGGAGTTAATAATAAATAATGATAATGACGGTATTTGTTAAGCGCTTACTAAGTGCCAAGCACTGCTGTAAGTGCTGGGGTAGATAAAAGGTTATCAGGTTGTCCCATGAAGGGCTCACAGTCTTAATCTTCATTTTACAGATGAGGAAGCTGAGGCACAGAAAAGTTAAGTGACTTGCCCAAGGTCACACAGCTGACTTCATCCCTCTCCCACACAGAGCTCACAATCTAGGCCGAGGAGGCCAGACCTACTGAATATTTAGAAAAATTATGGACAATAGGAGGATTTAAAAATACAAGAAATAAAATATAAAGCTCAAAATAGGGAGATACGTAATGTTGGAGGGCTGAGGGAGGGGACAATATTCGTACAGTTGGGAAGAGCAGCTGTTTCTGGCTCCCCGCTCCTGGAATTGGAAAGGCTGGGGGAAGTGGGGACTGGACACTCATGGTGATGGGAGGGAGGCTACTCAGAGCAGGAGAAGCTTCTAGATTTCACAGTAAGATGGCGTTCCACATACATAGATCCCAGCCCTAAGACTGAGGCAGATTGAACAGGAAATGTCCCTGAGGATGTCCCTCCTGGGCCTTAAACTAGACATGTCTAATAAGCCACTCCTCCTCCTAGCTTTCCCATCTCCTTCTGCAACACTCCTCTCTGTCTCACTAGATAGCTCTTCAAAGGTAGGGATTGTCTGTACCAACCCTATTGTACCCTCCCAAGAGCTTAGCACAGTGTTCCATAAATAGTAAACACCCTAAATACCATCGATTGATTGAGAGAAATGTATAACCTTAATGTCATCTTTGATTCTTCTCTCTCCTTTTCCCCTCATTTTCAATGTTTTCCCTCACATTTTGCAATTTCCTCAATACTTTTTCTCCCTCCTGCTTGATGGTGAGCCCCATGAGGGTCTTAGAACAATGCTTAACATGTGGTAAGCATTTAAATACCATAAAAAACCTTTTTTATAAAATCCTACTGGTTCTACTGGTTCTTTCTCCCTATTTGTTGGATCCCCTATTCTTTTCCTCATCCTGACTCAAGTTCTCCTAACCTGACTGAACTACTACCCTCCAAACCCAACCTCTTCTCTC
This sequence comes from Ornithorhynchus anatinus, assembly GCF_004115215.2. NCBI lineage: Eukaryota > Metazoa > Chordata > Mammalia > Monotremata > Ornithorhynchidae > Ornithorhynchus > Ornithorhynchus anatinus. Next base: position 126,847,414 of record NC_041730.1, on the reverse strand, counting down.
AAAACTATACACTGCCGTCCACATCACCATCCTAAAACAGTGTTCCACTAGCTGTTCACCCTCCCTCAATCCTTCGATCACTACCCATTTCTCTCTTTCTCAAGAAAAAATATCCTGACTCTCAGCCTCAAGGTTCTCCAGCAGCTAGCGATCATTTCTACCAACTCTGGTCCAGTGGAAAGAACACTATTCTGAGAAGAAGAGCTTCTTTCCAGTCCCAGTTCTGTCTCGCAGGGTTATGATGTAAGGAGTAGTGGTTTCTGACTGAAGAGTCATTTAGGATGTTCACTTAGGTGGGCAGGTCCAACATATGCTGTCTTAAGGACTTAATGCAGTTCTTCGGATGTTGCAAGTGCTCCATAAATACCATCGATGGACTGAATTTTTTACTTTTTTCCCCCCAACTGAATCTTTTCCACTGTCACTTGTTCTCGCCTCTCCCACCTCTGGCCCCTTACTCATCACCTCCTACCTCCTTGGAACTCCCTCCCCTTTCAAATCTACCAAAACATGAACTCTCCAAAACCCTTCTGAAATCCCACCTTTTCCAGGAGGCTTTCCCCAATTAATTTTTCCTCTCCTTCCCAGGTTCCAGCCTTAGTATTCTTTATGCTCAGAGATCTCCACAACACATTATTAGAGAAGACAGAGAGTTGAGCTTTCTATTTGTTGAACTTGAACTTCCTCTGGATTGTAAGCTCATTTTGGGTAGGGAATGTGTCCACCATCTCTGTTGTATTGTACGCTTCCCAAGCATTTAGTAATAATAACGATTATGATACTTGTTAAGAACTTATGTGCCATACACTTGTCATGTGTTATGTGCGTACTAAGTGCTGGGTGGATTCAAGCAAATCGGGTTGGACATGGTCCCTGTCCTATGTGGGCTCACAGTCTCAATCGTCATTTTATAGATGAGGGAACTGAGATCCAGAGAAGTGAAGTGACTTGCCCAAGGTCATACTGTAGACAAGGGGTGGAGCTGGGATTAGAACCCAGGACCTTCTGTCTCCTGAGCCCGTGCTCTATCCACTATGCCATGCTGCTTCTCCAGCAGTAAAGTACACTATACTCCATAATACGATGCTCTGCACACAGGAAATGCTCAATAAATGCCATTACCATTGAGGTGTCAGGGGAGCCTCCATGTAGAGATGTCCTATAGACAGGAGAAGATGTGAGATTGTAGAGATTGAGAGAGGTCAGAACTTGGGAGGAAGATATCGGAGTCAGTCACGAAAAAGGATTCCTCCTTCACCTCTTGCTGTTGTGTCTGTATTCAGCAAAAACCCTCTGTGGTATTTGTTAAGCACTTACTATATGCCAGGAACTGTCCTAAGCACTGAGATAGATACAAGCAAATCAGGTTGGATACCTCAACTGGCACTTTTCACTCTTTTTGTAAGCAACCTTCTGACTGCTCCTTGCTCCTTTCTCTCCCATTCCTGGCCCCATTACTCATATCTTTCTCTCTACATGGAATTTCATCTCCATTCAAATCTGTTAAATCAAGTCTGTTTGAAAGTGTTCTTTCTCCGGAGACATTCCCGGATGAATTCTCATCTTTCTACTTACACTATCTCATGGGCTATGCCGAGCATGGTTATGAATTTCTGTCTTTTATTTATTGGCCTATTTTAGTTTTTATAATTTAGTTCTTTTTATCATAAATCTATATTCACACAGAAAAGACAAAAACTAAAAAAGTGTGCATATATCTATAAAAAGAGCATATACATACTCACTCTATACGAATTCTTTGTTGTATCTTTGTAAACTGTTTCTTGGTTTCTTTATGCTATTGTAAATTTCTCAAGGCAGGCATCTAGTTCAGAACTTGGCAGCCAGTAGATGCTCAATGCTGTTGATGATGGATCAAGATGAAAATTGGAATTTTTCCCATGTATTAAGATTTTCAAATCAGAGCATACGGGAAAAGAAGTTTCTTAGCATTAATATCCTGATGACATACACAATAAAACATCTTTAACTCTTGCATCTGGATAAAGGGATCATCATTTCTAACATCACTGTGAATGTATAAAGACCTATCTGTACTGGACATCTTAGTGGCTAGGGAGGCAGCTGACAACCTTCTTCTTTGTGGTATTTGTGAAGTGGTTACTATGTGCCAAACACTGTACTAAGAGCTGGGGTCGGGACAAGTTAATCAATTTGGATGCAGTCCCTCTTCCTCACAGGGCTCACCGTCTCAATCCCCATTTTATAGATGTGGTAACTGAGACCCAGAGAAGTGAAGTGACTTGCCCAAGCTCATGCAGCAGATATATGGTGGAGTCCTCATTAGAACCCAGGTCCTGCTGACTCCAGGCCTGTGCTCTACCCATTAGGCCCCACTGTTTCTCAATTTCCTGCAAATTCCTGCATCAAGACAAGGTCTTGGAAGGTCAAAGAGAGAGCGGCAAATCATCCCGATAGAAGTCTGATCATCTCAGACTTTTAGTGATTCTTTTCAGGTAGGTTTTCCATAAACTGACTTCTTCAGATCTAGCTGAAGCTAGGGCCAGTGTCTGCTCTTCTGTCCTGACAGCCACTTACATTGTGTAACCCTGAAATGTTTAATATCCCTCTGTCTGAGAAGGGCTTCAGTGGTGCCAACTTTAATGTTTATAGCTTTAGCTATTTTAAGAGTGAAAGAAGCACATATTAAGATCCACAAAATAACTTTATCATGAGAAAAGTGGGTATGGTTTTCCTCTTGTCATAACTCAAATGACTAAACCAATTCCACTGGCACCTGAACTGTCCCTTTGCTCTCAGCAGATGCTATATTTGGGATCCGGCCCTGCATGGACAAACCACCCTAAAGGAACTCCCGAGAGCAGAGACAGAACGGACGTGAGTTCTCCTCGGATGGTTTCAATCTCTCCATCCTATAGTGGCAAGTTAGAGTGGCAAGGGCGACCTGCACCCTCACCCATCTATTTAAGCCATTGGAATCCCCTCCCAGAAGCCCTTTCTCCTCTTCTGCCGATTATTCAGCTGAAGCGGGATCGCTGACAGAACTAGCTCTGGCCCCATGCCTCCCCAGAGGGAGAATGCTGGCCAAGCCTGTTTGTGGCTAGTGGCTGGAGAGTAGGAGCTGGCTTTGCTCCCAGTACAAATAAAGGAAAAGCCAGCTCTCCCTATGGACTGGTTGGGAAGAATTGGGAGCTAAGCCAGCATTTTGGGTCCCTCTGTTTCAGCTGAAGGAACAGTATCCCAATCTCCCTCTATAACTCCAAGCACTGCTCTGTGTATCTCCAGACAAGTTCTTCAGTGATCGTTACCTAATAGTATTAATTGTGGTGTTTAAACCCTTGCTACGGGCCAGAAACTGTACTAAGGACTAGGATAGATACCAGATAATCCACTTGGAATCAGTTCCTGTCCCACATGTGGCTCACAGTCTGTGAAGAGGGGGAGAACAGAGTTTAATCCCGATTTTATAGATGAGGAAACCAAGTGCCACGGCTCAATATTGGCACTCTGTTCCTGTGACTTAGGCCGCAAATGGGTCCTGCACATTGTACTTTGCAGGGTATGTCCCTGCCCGTCTACTAGCTCATTGCACACTCTGTGCTCCTGGGAGACCCCAGCTGACAGGGAAGAGGAAATCCTAACACAAACCGGGAACAGAATAATCAATTCCTACACATGGGGGCTCATTCCAGAAGGCTCAGAACCATTGGTCCAGAGTGGGAGAACAGATATTTAATCCCGATTTTATAGATGAGGAAGAGGAATTCAGTGATTTGCCCAAAGTCACCCAACAGGTGTGCAGCAGAGTTGAGGTTAGAACCCGGGTCTTCTGACTCCCAGGCCTGGACTCTTTCCAATTGGCCACACTGCTTCTAATATTTGTGTATCTTCTGTTGGTCCAGGACAAAAAACACTGTTTTGATAGGTGACTCAATTCTGCTGGTGGGGCAATCATATTGGGGATAGAGGTAGTTGTGGACAGGGAATGTGTCTGCCAATTCTTTTCTATTGTGCTCTCCAAAGTGCTTACTACAGTGAAGCACTGTAGCCTAATGGACAGACCGACAGTCTGGGAGTCAGAATGACCTAAGTTCTAATTCCAGCTCCACCACCTGTCTGCTATGTGATCCTGGGCAAGCCACTTCACTCCTCTGTGCCAGGGTTCCCTCATCTGTAAAATGGAGATTAAGACTGGGAGCCCCATGTGGGACAGGGACTAAGTCGAGCACGTAGAACAGTACCTGGCACATATTAGGTGCTTAACAAATACAATTATTATTGCTTCTATTATTGCTCTGCGTATAGTAAATGCTCAATAAATACCACTGATTGATTGAAGAGCCCCTTGGGCTGTTGTGTTAGGTGGAAAGGCCCACTAGAGCCCTGAGCACTCGAACAACCATTCAATCAATCAGTGGCTTTTACTGAGCACTTATTCTGTTCTAGGCCTTGTACTAAGCATTTGGGAGAGTCCAGTGGAGTAAATACCCCTCTCAGGATCACACCTGGAGAGTTTCCAGTACTCAACCAGTCTTGGCTACAGAAGGGAGAGTCAAGCAGAGGCTTAACCATTCCATTCCTAGCTTGGGCAGTAGCTAGTGAGTGGAAGGCAATCTGCTACAAGTCAAAACTGCCCTATGCTGGGCAGCAGCGGCATGGGACAGAGTCGAGGGCAGAGACTTGCTTACTGCGTGGAAGGAGGCAATGGTAAACCACTTTCATATTTTTACTGAGAAAACTCTATGGACACATTACCAGAACACTTGCAGATGGAAGTGGAGTGTTCTGGGAGAGGCATGTCCATGGTGTCGCTAGACCCGACCCCATGGCATAAGATAAAAGCCAACAATGGAGTAAGTAAACCCAGTCCCTGCCATCAGGGTTCTTACAACCCAGTGGTGGGAAAAGGCATTTAAATACACTATAAGTAGGGGAAGCAACCCAGTTTTAAGACCTATGCATCAGTCAAAAGATTGATGGCTTTCAGTGTGCAGAGCACTATACTAAGCACTTGGTAAAACACAAAAGAGGTGGTAGACACGATCTCTGCCCATGAGGAGCTTGAACGCTGGCTAAAGAAGACTCAACGGCTACCAACACAATGGCCTCCTGAGCCAAGTGCCACGGCTCAATATAATAATAATAGTATTTGTTAAGCGCTTACTATGTGCAGAGCACTGTTCTAAGTGCTGAGGTAGACACAAGGGAAACAGGTTGTCCCACGTGGGGTTCACAGTCTTAATCCCCATTTTACAGATGAGGTAACTGAGGCACAGAGAAGTGAAGTGACTTGCCCACAGTCACACAGCTGACAAGTGGCAGAGCCGGAATTCGAAACCATGACCTCTGACTCCAAAGCCCGTGCTCTTTCCACTGAGCCACGCTAGCCCGTGCTCTTTCCACTGAGCCACGCTGCAATATTGGCTGTGACTTAGGCCGCAAATGGGTCCTGCACATTGTACTTTGCAGGGTGTTATGTCCCTTCCCGTCTACTAGCTCGTTGCACAACTCTGTGCCCCCGGCAGAACCCAGCTGACAGGGAAGAGGAAATTCTATCACAAACCGGGAACAGAATAATCAATTCTACACACGGGGGCTCAGTCCAGAAAACTCAGAACCAAGGCTCATCCAACTTTCTCAACTCCAACATCATAATCTGAAGAATTTTTTTTAATGATATTTAAGTGCTTACTGTGAGTCAAACAATGATCTAAAGCAGTGGGGTAGATACAAGTTAATAATGTTGATATTTGTTAAGTGCTTACTATGTGCAGAGCACTGTTCTAAATGTGGCTGGGAGAAGCAGCGTGGCTCAATGGAAAGAGCCTGGGCTTCGGAGTCAGAGGTCATGGGTTCGACTCCCGGCTCTGCCACTTGTCAGCTGAGTGACTGTGTGGGCAAGTCACTTGACTTCTCTGTGCCTCAGTTACCTCATCTGTAAAATGGGGATTAACTGTGAGCCTCACGTGGGACAACCTGATTACCCTGTATCTACCCCAGCGCTTAGAACAGTGCTCTGCACATAGTAAGTGCTTAACAAATACCAACATTATTATTATTATTACAAGATAATCAGCTTGTCCCACGTGAGGCTCACAGTTAATCCCCATTTTACAGATGAGGTAATTGAGGCACTGAGAAGTGAAGTAACTTGCCCACAGTCACACAGCTGACAAGTGGCAGAGCCGGAATTCGAACCCATGACCTCTGATTCCGAAGCCCGTGCTCTTTCCACTGAGCCACGCTGCTTCTCTAATGAGGTTGGACAGAGTCCCTGTCCCTCATGGAGCTCACAGTCTTAGTAGGAGAGAAAACAGAAGAACTGAGAAGTTAAGTGACTTGCCCACGATCACATAGCAAAAATTTGGCAGAGCAGGATTAGAACCCAATTCCACTGATTCCCCAACAAGTGCTCTTTCCACTTGGCCATGCCCTTTCCTAATGGGCGAGAAGCAGCAGAGAGAGGAACTTTTCCTTTATAGTAGCTGTGAGTTAAAGAATAAGGAAGATAGTAGAGGGATGGAGAATAAGAGGAAAAGTTTGAAGTCGTGGATGAATTTGCAGTCAGCTAGATTATAATTACCTTAAGGAAGGACTCATGTCTACTCGTCCCATTGTACTCTCCCAAGCATTAGCCCAGTGATCTGCACACAGGTATTCAGCAAATGCCATTGATTCACTGGGGCGGGAGGGGCCAGGCAAGCTGAAATCCATGAAAACGTGTCTTGGAAGGGGTGGAGGAAAATGGGAGGGACCATTTTCCTGGTGAATTTGCAAAAGCAGAGGCTTGGCACCAAGCATTTGGAGAGGAAGTGATTTCTTCCAGGCTCATGTGAAACTGCCAGAACCTTTCAGACTATTATTCTCCAATTTAATATTTCACCCTCAGGGATGATCTGGCTGTGAGATTTTTGCCCCTGAAGTTCCCATCTTGGGAAATGTGAGCCAGTCATTGTGGAGCTCTGCAGCAGCATTAAAAGTTCAGTCCTCACTACTGCTAATGCTAACAATAATTGTATTAGCTAAGCGCATGCTTATATACCAAACCCTATACTAAGAGCTGGGATAGTTACAATTAGTCTGATCACAGTCCTTGTCCCATGGGAGAAGGGACAACAGGCAGATATGGTAGTTGAAAATGTTAACAGATGGTGACTCTCCCCCGACCTTCCAAACTTTATAGAAGGTGCATTTCCTTCAAGAGGCCTTCCCTGGCTTAGCCCTCCTTTCCTCTTCTGCCACTCCCTTCTGCATCACCCTGTCTTTTTTCCTTTATTCATTCTCCCTTCCCCGCCCCACAGCACTTATGGACATATCTGTAATTGGTTTATTTGTACTGATGTCGGTCTCCCCAGCTCTAGACTGTAAACTCATTGTGGGTAGGGAATATGTCTGTTTATGGTTATATTGTACTCTCTCAAGTGCTTAGTACAGTGATCTGCACACAGTAGGTGCTCAATAAATACAAGTGGATGGATGAATGAAAATGGTGCCCTCACTCAAAGCCCCATTTTTAATTTAAAACCCAGTCAGATGGAGGACAACAATAACCAGGTGTGCCCTAGCTGGATCACTGTCTGGAAAATTTACCAGCATGGGTTTTCCCAGGAATTGAGGGCTTTCTCAGAATTGGAATTTCCCAGTGTTTCCCTTTGTCTCAGCAAACAATCAATTAATGATATTTATTGAGCCACTTACTGTATGCAGAGTGCCGTACTAAGAGCTTGGGAGGGAACAATAGAACAGAGTTGTAGACACATTTCCTACCCTCAGTGAGCTTACAGTCTAGAGGGTGAGACAGTCATTAATATCAATAACTAATTAATATATATCTAAATGGATGCTATGAGGCTGAGGGTGGGATGAATATCAAATATCTAAAGGGAATAAATCCTAGTTCATAGATGATGCAGAAGGGAGAGAGAATTGAGGAGAAAGGGACTTACTTGGAGAAGGCCTCTTTAGAGAAGCTGTGATTTCAATAGGGCTGTAAAGGTGAAAAAAGTGGTGGTCTGGTCAGGTGGTCTAGCAGGAGTAAATCCTTCCTCCCCCACACTCTGACAACACCCCCCCATTCCCTTTCCTCCACCACCTTGCTCAACATGCTCTTTATAGATGTATTTCCCAACCCTAGGCCTTCAAATGCTTGTTTCTTTTCAGCAATTCTCAAAGCTTCTTCCCAGGAAAATCTTCCTCTGGAGAAGAAGTGTGGCCTAGAGAAAAAAATACGGGTCAGGGATTCAAAAGGCCTGGGTTCTAATTCCAACTCTACCATTTGCCTGCTGTTTGCCCTTGGGCAAGTCACTTAGCTTCTCTGTGCCTCAGTTACCTCATCTGTAAAATGGAGACGAAATACCTCTTCTCCTTCCCGCTTAGACTACGAGCCCCAGGTGGGACAGGGACTGTGTCCAACTTAATTGTCTTGGGTCTACCCCAGCATTGAGTGTGGTCTTAGCACATAGTATGTGCTTAACAAGTACCACAGTTGTCATGTGTCCTTCTGATGGAATGGAAGGAGAGGAATACTAGCTTGTGTTTTCAAACCTTCAAGCTGAAGTTGTCTCTTTTCCAAAGAAAGTTATGTATAGAGGTACAGGATTAGCAAAGCAGAGGGTATATCTTTTGCATTTTCATTTTTGCCAGGAGCTGCTCAAATAAAATTCATGGTTGTGCAATAATAGTTGAAAAACATTTTTAATAGAGTACATTTTTTGGAAACTTTCCCTTTACATTGGAAATCTGCTGGTTGAAACAACCTCACATTGCTGTCAAACTCTAATGACCTGCACTGGACTGTTTTTTTTCATCTGATTCTAATATGGGAGTATAATCTAAACAGAGTCAACTCAACAATAATAAACTTCCAAGTTTTAGTACTCTATGGCCAGAATCTGGATTGATATTTTGGGGAGGAGGAGAAAGAGAAGGGAGGGGAAGCCGGAGAAATCTAATTGAACTCAAAATGTAATCAACCAAACCAAAGCCATTCAATTGTTGGAGATGTCTTTGGGTATCTTTTAATTTTATGCCACATTCATTTGGAGCCAATTAAATTATATTTTGCAATAGTGGTTGAGCCTGGTGATGCAAGCAGTTAATTCCATGTTGATAACATTAATTAAATCTCCACCAGCAGAGATAATTAGGCAACAGAAAGCAAAAGAGAACTGAAAAGTTGTAAAGGGAATTGTGGGCCCTAATGCATTAGTTAGCACTTAACAATAATAATAATAATAATGGTATTTATTAAGCATTTACCATGTGGCAAGCCCAGTTCTAAGTGCTGAAGAAGACACAAGGTAATCAAGCCCCACACAGTCCCTGTCCCACACAGGCCTCACAATCTAAGAAGGAAGGAGAACAGGTATGGAATCCCCATTTTGCCGATAACTGAGGCACAGAGAAATTAAATGACTTTCCCAAGGTCATACAGTAGGCATGTTTCAGAGCCATGATGAGAACCCAGGTCCTCTAACTCCTGTGTTCCTGCTCTTTCCACTAGGCTACACTGCTTTCATCTCCATCCAAACTACTACCATGCTGGTACAAGTTCTCCTAATATCTGACTGGATTATTGTCAGCCTCCTCTCTGATCTCCCTTCCTCCTGTCTCTCCTCTCTCCAGTCTATTCTTCATTCCGCTGCCCGGCTCATCTTCCTGCAGAAACGCTCTGGGCATGTCACTCCCCTCCTCAAAAACCTCCTGTGTTTGCCTATCAACCTCCGCACGAAACAAAAACTCCTCACTCTTGGCTTCAAAGCTCTCCATCCCCTTGCCCCCTCCTACCTCTCCTCCCTTCTCTCTTTCTACTGCCCATCTCATGCACTCCGCTTCTCTGCTGCTCACCTCGTCACAGTCCCCCGTTCGCGTCTGTCCCGCTGTCGATCCCTGGCCCACATTCTACCATTGTCCTGGAATGCCCTCCCTCCTCACATCTGCCAAACTAACTCTCTTCCCCTCTTCAAAGCCCTACTGAGAACTCACCTCCTCCAGGAGGTCTTCCCAGACTGAGCCCTCCCTTTCCCTCTGCTCCTCCTCCCCTCCCCATTACCCCTTCTCCCGCCCTCTGCTCTTCCCCTTCCCCTCCCCTCAGCACTGTGCATATTTGCATATATTATTTATTACTCTATTTGTTTTGTTAATGATGTGCATATCTATGATTCTATTTATCTTGGTGATATCTACGCCAGACTGCTTGTTTTGATTTGTTCTGTTTTGCTTTGCTGCCTGTCTCCCCCGTTTAGACTGTGAGGCCGTTATTGGACAGGGATTGTCTATTATCTGTTGCCAAATTGTACATTCTAAGCGCTTAGTACAGTGCTCTGCACATAGTAAGCACTCAATAAATACTATTGAATGAGTGAATGAATAATTCAATAATAATGATAATAGTAATAGGAAAGTTGTAGGGTGATGCGTGTGGGGAGGAATGCCAATCATAATAGTAATAGTGGTATTGAAGTGCTTACTATGCATCAAGTACTAGATTAAGCACTGGGGTAAGTACAAGAATAATCAGACCCCACATGGGACTTTCAGTCTAAGTAGGAGGGAGAACTGGTTTTGAATCCACAATATTACAGATGAGAGAACTGGGGCACAGAGAAGTGAAGTGAGTGACTCACCCAAGGCCACATAAGGAGGTAAATGTAGGAGGCAGGATTAAAACCCAGGTCCTCTACCAGGCCTGTGCTCTTTCCACTAGGCCTTACTATTTCCCCATCCCCGGACTCTTTCTAAGTCGATCTGGGTCTTCGGAAACCTAACTGGTGTTTTCACTTGTGGAAAGAGACCCATGGCCCTGAGTCCCGCGAGACAATTGCCAACAGTGTTTGACTCGCGAAGCTTCTGACCAAGAGGGCTGCTTCAGCAAATTTGGCTGAGAGGAAGAGGGGTCCCCGAAGGGGAAAGGAAGCCAAAATGATATAGTGAGGCGGGAAATGGCTCCCGCTCTCCTCCCCAGCAGAGTGTGGGGGAGGTTTGTGGTGTCGTGAGTGAAGCCCGCAGTACTGCCACCAAAAATGATGTGGGTGGCCACGAAGGGAAGCTACAGACTGAATCTCTGTCTTGGTGAGATCTCCTCCTGGCCTGTTCTGGCTATTCAACTTTTCTAGACTCTAAGTGGGCGGGGAATGTGTCCGTTTATTGTATCGTACGCTTCCAAGTGCTTAGTACCGTGCTTTATACACAGTAAGCGTTAAATCGATACCTATCTATGATTCTATTTATCTTGATGGCATTGATGCCTGGCTCCTTGTTTTGTTTTGTTGTCTGTCTCGCCCTTTAATACTGTGAACCTGCTGTTGGGCAGGGATTGTCTCTTTCTGTTGCCAAATTGTACATTCCAAGCACTTCGTATAGTGCTCTGCACACAGCGCTCAATAAATATGATTGAATGAATGAAAACGAATGAACTGATTGAATGAATGAACTTCCCTCAATGTACAAAATAGGATGACAGCTCACACTCCTTGGTCCTGAGCCAATTATGACAGGATTTCCATTCCACACTCCTACGTTGTCTGTATACCAGACAGTTGTTGCTTCCACTTGGGCCTGTTCCTGCTATATGTTGGTGCTCATTATGGAAGAATGATAGTGTTCTAACCCCGAAGAGACTACAGTCAGGTCATGGGTTCCAAATCTGGCTCCGCCACTCGTCCGCTATTCATTCATTTATTCATTCATTCATTCAATCGTATTTATTGAGCGCTTACTATGTGCAGACTGCTTGGATTGCACAATTAGGCAACAGATAGAGACAATCCCTGCCCAACAACTGGCTCACAGTCTGTGTGACCTGGGGCAAGTCACGTCACTTCTTTGTGCCTCAGTTACCTCATCTGTAAAACGGGAATTGAGACTCTACGCCCTATGTGGGACAGGGACTGTGTCCAACCCGATTTGCTTGTATCTACCCCAGTGCTTATTATAGTTTTTGGTGCATATTAAATGCTTAACAAATACCACAATTAGTATTATTATTATCATTATTATTATTATTGTTACATTAGCATTGCATGATATGCAATGCCTGAGTGTTGCATGGTGTGCAAGGCCTGAGTGTATTTGCTTATTTGTATATGGTCATACCCCATAATAGTTTTGGGGTTTTCTAACTATATGAAGGAGGAGCCTAGTTGTTGTTGTTATTAAGCTCATATGAGTCAAACGCTGTTTGAAGAACTTGGGTAGATACAAGTCAATCAGGTTGGATGCAGTCTTTGCACCAAAGGAGGCTCAAAATCTAAATGGGAGGGTGAACAGTATTTATAATAATAATTATGGAACTTGTAAAGTACTTACTGTGTGCCAAGAACTGTTCTAAGCACTGGGTTGATAGAAGTTAATCAGGTTGGACACAGTCCCTGTCCCACATGGGGCTCCCACTCTTAATCTTCATTTTACAGATGAGGGAACTGAGGCCCAGAGGAGTTGTGACTTGTCCAAGGTCATACAGCAGACATGTGGTGCAGCCGGCATTAGATCCCAGGTCCTTCTGACTCCCAGGCTTGTGCTCTATCTACTAAACCACACTGGAATCCCCATTTTAGAGGGGAGAAAATGGAGGCCCAGAGCATTAAGTGACCTGCCCAAGGTCACACAACAGGCAAGCGGCAGAAGTGGGATTAATCAATAAAATAATGAATGATATTTACTGAACACTTATAATGTTGGTATTTGTTAAGCGCTTACTATGTGCCGAGCACTGTTCTAAGCGCTGGGGTAGACATAGGGGAATTAGGTTGTCCCTTGTGGGCCTCACAGTCTTATCCCCATTTTACAGATGAGGGAACTGAGGCACAGAGAAGTTAAGTGACTTGCCCACAGTCACACAGCCAAGTGGCAGAGCTGGGATTCGAACTCATGAGCCCTGACTCCAAAGCCCGTGCTCTTTCCACTGAGCCACGCTGCTTCTCTTCTGCTTCACTTATGATGTGCAGAGCACTGTACTGACCACTTGGGAGAGTACCATGCAACAGAATTAGCAGACATTCCCTGCCCATAATGAGCTTACATTATAGGGAACCCAGGTCCTTTGATTCCCAGCCCATGCTCTTTCCACAAGGCCATACTGCTCCTCTTTAGTTATATCTCCAACAGCTAAAATACCCAGGATGTATCCTAAAAATATCTGGTAAAACTACTCATGGCTTTTATGACTCAAATGGGTCATTCAATTAGGCCTCTCAATACATCCTTGGGCAATGAGGCTGGACCACTAATTATCGGGAATTCATTCGACATGGAGGTGTTCTCCTCAAGGCTCTTTGTTCTGGTCTAATTATTCAGCTTTTAAAATCACCAGTGATTCACTCAAGACTCTGTTAGGGTATGGAGCCTGTGTATACAATAGAAACTACAGAAATTGAACAGCCGATAAGCGTGCCAGGAACATTTTGTTTTGCAAAATCCTTGCCTGGCCCTAATAGTGGGCAAGTTGATTTAGGCACCCCTGGAAGACCTTGGCTCCCATCCGCCTGTTAGGCAATGATGTGTCCCAAAAAGTAGAGCTAAGAGCATTACAGGAAAAACTCAGTCCTTCTCTCCTGCATCAAGGGAGATGAGCAACTCCTGACCAGCTCAATGTCAGTCCACCTAAAGTTTCCAGGGATGAAAATGACATTGTAATTTAATGTTGTGATTTGCCCATCCACTATTGCATCAAGCAGAAACTCCTCACCATAAGCTTTAAAGCACTCAATCACCTTGCCCCCCTCCTACCCTAACTCCCTGATTTTCTACTATTAACCCAATTTGCATACTAGACTCCTCTACCTCCAATTTTCTCACTGCACCTCAGTCTCATCTATCTCACCACCTACCCCTCGTCCACTTCCTGCCACTGTCCTGGAACACTCTTCCTCTTCATACTTCATATTCTCACCCTCAACAAAGCCTTATTAAAAGCATATCTCCTCCAAGAGGTCTTCCCCGATTAAACCCTCATTTCCTCTTCTCCCATTCCATTTTGTATCACCCTGTCACTTGGGTTTGAACTCTTAATTCACCCCTCTCTGAGCCCCATAGCTCTTACCAGTTGTTGGGGCCCATTTGGTGCCTCTGCCTCCCCACGAGACTGTAAATTCCCTGAGGACTGGGATCACCCAGCTCCACCACTTGTCTGCTGTATGACCTTGGGTGAGTCACTTCACTTTTCTGAGCCTTACTTACTTCATCTATAAAATGGGAATTGAGACTGTGAGCACCATGTGGGACAGGGACTGTGTCCAACCTGATTTGCTTGAATCTACCCCTAAACTTAGAACAGTGCTTGACACATAGTAAGTGCTTAATTATTATTATTATTACTCTATTGTAATCTTCCAAGCACATAATACAGCACTCTGAACATAGTGACTTCTATTTGATCCTTGGATCCCCTCCAGCTCTTCAGAGGGGAGTAACAAGGGCCTCTCCTCTCACAAGTCAGCTGTTGGGCTGCCTCTCGGGAACTCTGCATAAAAATAAAGTGAAAAATAATTATGATAAACATCAAATGCTTACTACGTGCCAAACACTGTACTAAGAACTGGGGACAATATAAGATTAACAGGGCAGAAAAAGTTCTTGCCCCACATGGGGCTCACAGAAGGGAGAGCGAACATTAAATTGCCATCTCATTTCTCACTGAGAAATGAAGGGCCTTGCCAAAGGTAACCAAGCAGGTAAGGGGCAGAGGCAGGGTTAGACTAATCAAAAACACTGTACTAAGTGCTTGGAGGGGTACAACACAACAGAATTGGTAGACATGTTTCCTGCCCACAATGAATTTATATTCTAGAGGGCGAGACAGATGTTAAAATAAGTAAATAAGTTATGGATCTGTCCATAAGAGCTATGGGGCTCAGGGAGGGCTGAGTAAAGAGTTCAAATCCAAGTGCAAGGTTGATGCAGAATGGAGAGGGAGAAGAGGAAATGAGGGCTTAAGTCAGGGAAGCCTCTTGGAGGAGATGGGCTTTTAATTAGGCTTTGAAGGGGGTGAGAGTGATTATCAGATATGAAGAGAAAGGGTAAGGACATGGGTGAAAAGTCAGTGGTGAGATAGATGAGATCAAGGTATAATGAATAGGTTGGCATTAGAGGACTGAAATGTGTATTCTGGGTTGGAGTAGGAAATCAGGGAGCTGAGGTCGGAAGGATGCCAAGGTGATAGAGTGCTTTAAAACTTAGAGTAAGGAGTTTCTATTTGATGCAGAGGTGGATGGGCAACCACTGGAGGTAGCTGAGGAGTTGGAAAACTTGGACTGAACACTTTTGTAGAAAGATGATCCATGTAGCAGAGTGAAGCATGGACTGGAGTGGGATAGACAGGAGGCAGGGAAGTCAACAAGGAAGCTGATGCAGTAATCAAGGAGAATAAAATAAGTGCTTGGATTAATGTGATAGCAGTTTGGTTAGAGAGGAAAGGGTGTATTTTAGCAATTTGTGAAAGTTCATTCATTCAATCATATTTATTGAGCGCTTACTGTATGCAGAGCACTGTATTAACTGCTTGGAAAGTACAGTTTGGCAACTGATAGAGACAAACCTTACCCAACAAAGGGCTCACAGTCTAGAAGGGGGAGACCAACAACAAAACAAAACAAGTAGACAGGCATCAATACCATCAAGATAGATAAATAGAATCATAGATAGATACACATCATTAATAAAATAGAGTAATATATATGTACAAATATAAACAAGTGCTGTGGGGAGGGGAAAGGGGTTGAACTGACAGGATTTGGTGGCAGATTGAATATGTAGGCTGAATGAAGGAGCTGTTGAGGAAAATCCCGAGGTTACAGGCTTGTGAGACAGGTGGTGGTACTGTATACAGTGATGGGAAAGTCACAGGGAGGAAAGTATTTGGGAGGGAAGATGAGGAGTTCTGTTTTGGATATGTTTAGTTTGAGGTGTCACTGGGACATCCAAGTGGAGATTTCTTGAAGCCAGGAGGAAATGTGAAGCTGCAGAATGAGAGATCAGGGCTGGAGATTTAGATTTGGGAATCATCTACACAGAGATGGTAGTTGAAATCATGGGAGCGAATGAGTTCTCCAAGAAAGTTGGTATAGATGGAGGTTAGAAGGGCATCCAGAACTGAGCCTTGAGGGACTTCCACAATTAGGGGATGGGAAATAGAGGAGGACCTGTGTAAAAGAGAAAATGAGTGGCTAGAGAGGTAGGATGACATCCAGGAGAGGACAGGGTCAGTGAAGTCAAGATTAGATTATGATTCCAGGAGAAGGGGGTAGTTGACAGCATCAAAAGCAGCTGAGAGGTGGAGGAGGATTAGGATGGAGCAGAGGCCATTGGATTTGGCAAAAAGGAGATCTTTGATGACCTGAGAGGGCAATTTTGGTGGAGTGAAGGAGGAAGAAGCCAGATTGGAGGGGGTTGAGGAAATAATTGGAGGAGAGGAAGTAGAGGCAGTGGGTGTAGACAACACACTCAAGGAGTTAGGAGAGGAATGATAGGAGGGAGATGGTGCAGTAACTGGAGGGAGCAGAGGGGATAAGGGAGGATTTTTTTTAGGTTAGGAGAGACATGAGCTTGTTTGAAAACAGTGGTGAAGAAACTACTGAAGAGTGAACACTTGAAGATGGTGATCGGGGAGGGAAAAAGAGAGGGTGCAAGCATTTTGATAAAGTGGCCAGCATAGTTGGCAGACACGTTCTCTGCCCATGACAAGCTTAATTCCACCTGTATATTCTCTCTCAAGATTAGTACAGTGCTCTGCACACAGTGCTTAATGAATAGTATTACCACTAATCTCAGTCAAATGTATTTGAGTGTTTATTGTGTGCAGATCACCATCTTAATGGTTAGGAGAGTACAGTATTAGAATAAACATACGCACTCCCTGCCCAAATGAGCATACAGTCTAGAACGGGAGACAGACAGGAATAAAAATAAATAAATTGCAGATATGGACATGTGTGCTGTGGGGCTGGGAGAGAGAATGAATAAAGGGAACAAGTCAGGCCGATGCAGAAAGGAGTGGGAGAAGAAGAAAGGAGGGCTTAGTCAGGGAAGTCCTCCTGGGGGAGATATGCCTTCAGTAAGCCTTTGAAGACAGAGAGAGTAACTGTCTGTTGGATATGAGGAGGGAGGGTATTCTGGGCCAGAGGCAGGACTACCGCTGCATCCAATCTGATTATTTTAGATCTTTCCCAGCATTTAGCGTATTTTCGGGCACATAGTATGTGCTTATATATACTATTATGTTGTTGATGATGATGATGGTGATGCATAGACTGAGCTCCTCATCTTCCCTCCTTCCTCTCCCTGACTTTCCCTTCACTGTGGATGACATCCCTGTGGGAGGCACTACTAACCTTCCCGTCTCACAAGCCCGCAGCCTTGGTGTCATCTTTGACTCTCTCTCTCACCCTCACAACATTGCCAAGATCTGCCCTTTCCTCTCCATCCAAACTGCTACCTTGCTGGTACAATTTCTCATAATATCCCGACTGGATTATTGCATCAGCCTCCTCTACGATCTCCTATCCTCCTGT
The DNA here is from genome assembly GCF_004115215.2 of Ornithorhynchus anatinus. Lineage (NCBI taxonomy): Eukaryota > Metazoa > Chordata > Mammalia > Monotremata > Ornithorhynchidae > Ornithorhynchus > Ornithorhynchus anatinus. Next base: position 126,829,928 of record NC_041730.1, on the reverse strand, counting down.
CTCAGCCCGCTTCAGCCTATACTTCACTTCCCTGCACGGATTATCTTTCTACAGAAACACTCTGGGCATGTCACTCCCCTCCTCAAAAACCTCCAGTGGTTGCCTATCAAACTTCGCATGAAACAGAAACTCCTGAGTCTTGGCTTCAAAGCTCTCCATCCCCTTGCCCTCTCTTACCTCACCTCCCTTCTCTCCTTCTACAACCCACTCTGCACACTCTGCTCCTCTGCCGCTAACCTCTTCACGGTGTCTCATTCTCTCCTGTCCCGCCATTGACCCCTGGCCCACGTCCTACCTACCACTGACCTGGAATGCCCTTCCTCCTCACATCCCCCAGACTAACTCTCTTCGCCTCTTCAAAGCCTTACTGAGAGCTCACCTTCTCCAGGAGGCCTTCCCAAACTGAGCCCTCCCTTTCCCTCTGCCCCTCCTCCCTTCCCCACTCCCCCGACTCCCTCCCTTGTTTCTACCTCCTTCCCCTCCCCACAGCACATGTGTATATTTATATATATTATTTCTCTATTTTATTAATGATGTGTATATATATATATATACATGATTGTATTCATATATTTTGATGGTATTGATGCCTGACTACTTGTTTGTTGCCTGTCTCCCCCTTTTAGACTGTGAGCCCACTGTTGGGCAGAGATTGTCTCTATCTGTTGCCAAATTGTACATTCCAAGCGCTTAGTATAATGCTCTGCACACAGTAAATGCTCAATAAATGCGACTGAATAAATAAATGAATGAATGCAATATTAAGGGTCTAGTGGCAAGAGCAAGGGTCTGGGAATCAAAGGACCTTGTTACTAATCCCAACTCTGCTGCTAACTGCTGTTGTGACCTTGGGCAAATCGCTCAACTTCTTGTGTCTCAGTATTTTCATCGGTAAAATGGGGATTATTCATTCATTCAATAGTATTTATTGAGCGCTTACTATGTGCAGAGCACTGTACTAAGCGCTTGGGATGAACAAGTCGGCAACAGATAGAGACAGTCCCTGCCGTTTGACGGGCTTACAGTCTAATCGGGGGAGATGGACAGACGAGAACGATGGCAATAAATAGAGTCAAGGGGAAGAACATCTCGTAAAAACAATGGCAACTAAATAGAATCAAGGCGATGTACAATTCATTAACAAAATAAATAGGGTAATGGAAATATATACAGTTGAGCGGACGAGTACAGTGCTGTGGGGATGGGAAGGGAGAGGTGGAGGAGCAGAGGGAAAAGGGGAAAAAGAGGGTTTAGCTGCGGAGAGGTGAAGGGGGGGTGGCAGAGGGAGTAGAGGGAGAAGAGGAGCTCAGTCTGGGAAGGCCTCTTGGAGGAGGTGAGTTTTAAGTAGGATTTTGAAGAGGGGAAGAGAATCCGTTTGGCGGAGGTGAGGAGGGAGGGCGTTCCAGGACCGCGGGAGGACGTGGCCCGGAGGTCGGCGGGACGGGCGAGACCGAGGGACGGTGAGGAGGTGGGCGGCAGAGGAGCGGAGCGTGCGGGGTGGGTGGTAGAAAGAGAGAAGGGAGGAGAGGTAGGAAGGGGCAAGGTGATGGAGAGCCTTGAAGCCTAGAGTGAGGAGTTTTTGTTTGGAGCGGAGGTCGATAGGCAACCACTGGAGTTGTTTAAGAAGGGGAGTGACATGCCCAGATCGTTTCTGCAGGAAGATGAGCCGGGCAGCGGAGTGAAGAATAGACCGGAGCGGGGCGAGAGAGGAGGAAGGGAGGTCAGAGAGAAGGCTGACCCAGTAGTCTAGCCGGGATATAACGAGAGCCTGTAGCAGTAAGGTAGCCGTTTGGGTGGAGAGGAAAGGGCGGATCTTGGCGATATTGTATAGGTGAAACCGGCAGGTCTTGGTAACGGATAGGATGTGTGGGGTGAACGAGAGAGACGAGTCAAGGATGACACCGAGATTGCGGGCCTGAGAGACGGGAAAGATTAAAACTGTGAGACTCATGAGTGGCATGTACTGTGTCCAACCTGATCATCTTGTATCTACCCTAGTGCTTAGTACAGTGCCTGGCACATAGTGAACAGTTAACAAATACCATTAAAAAAATGGGCAGCTAGAATGCCTTTTCCCACCCTCTACCACCTTCTAAAGCTGTGTAGCAGGGAGGGTAACATTTCATGGCATCCAGATAATTTCCTGCCTAGAAATGGGCAAAATCTGCAGCATAATAGGTAACTTGGATTGCTCCTTTCTCTTTTCCAGTTCAGGAGGGTGACACTTCCTCCAGAACTTGCAAGTTGATCTAGACTGTGAGCTCACTGTGGGCAGGGATTGTAACTGTTTATTGTTGTATTGTACTTTCCCAAGGTCTTAGTACAGTGCTCTGCACACAGAAAGCGCTTAATAAATATGATTGAATGTATGAATAAATATATGAAAATTGTAAATCTCTGGACTCTGGACCTCTGAAGGCACTAATCACTGTGAGGATGTTGATGATGAAAGCACCCCTCCTTCAAATACAGCTTTCCTCCACTGTCACAATCACCTGGCCCTAAGACCCCAGGCCCCTAACCCCCCTACAAACCCTCCATTTTCCCCTGATCATATGCACCCTCTCCGAATAGGCTCATTTTCCTGGCCCAAAAAGCATATCCAATGAAAAGAGCTCCTGAAGTTCCTGACTTCTGGGAAGCAATGTTTGTGGGGGAAACCAAAATAGAGTGGTTTGGAACTGTTATCGTGACTCCGCCTGGCGCATTGCAAAGCAAGTCAAAACAAAAAACATCTGAGCACGTCCTGCCTGAAGCTTAACAGCTATAGCCTTCCCAGACCTATTTCTAATTCCTCAAGGTGGGCGGGGGGGGGGGGGGAAGTATCGCTTTTGAAGGACGTTGACCCCTCTAGACCGCAAGCTCTTCCTTTAGACCATGAGCTCCTCTAAACCATAAGCTGTTCCTCTAATCTGTGAGCTCCTCCTCCAGACTGTGAGCTCCTCCTCCAGACTGTGACCTTCTCCTCTAGATTGTGAGCTCCTCCTCTAGACTGTAAGATGCTCCTTGAGACTGTGAGACCCTCCTCTAACTGTGAGCTCTTCCTCTAGACTATGAGCTTCTCCTCTAGGCTGTGAGCTTTTCCTCTAGACTGTGAGCTTTTCCTCTAGGCTCTGAGCTCCTCCTCTAGACCATGAGCTCTTCCTCTAGACTGTAAGATGCTCCTCTATACTGTAAGATGCTCCTCTAGACTGAGAGCTCTTCCTCCAGACTGTGAGCTTTTCCTCTAGACTGTGCCTCTAGACTGTAAGATGCTCCACTAGACTGTGAGCTCCTCCTTGAGACTGTGAGCTTTTCCTCTAGACTGTGCCTCTAGACTGTAAGATGCTCCTCTAGACTGTGAGCTCCTCTTCTAGACTCTGAGCTCCTTGTGGGCGGGGAATGTGTCTACCGAGTCTGTTGTATTGTACTGTATCGAGTGCTTAGTATGCTCCTCTGCACATAGTAAGCACGCAATAAATGCAATCAACTGACTGCTGAATTGAAGACCACTAGGGTGGGGATCTAAAATGAGTCTAGCATTGACAGACTTTTCCACTACTAATAACTCTTTAATATGATAACTATGGTATATGTTAAGCACTTACTATGTGCCAAGCACAGAATTAAGCACTGTGATTATCATATGTCTGTCTTTCACATTAATGTCTTTCTACCTTTCTAGATTGTAAGCTTGGTACGGGCAGGAAACATGTCCACTAATTCTGTTATATTGTACACTCCCAAGCACTTAGTACAATGCTCTGCAAGTAGAAAACACTCAGTAAATAGAACCGATTGATGGGTAGATAGAAGATAATGAGGTCTGTCACAGTCCCTTTCCCACATCGGGGTTGCAGTCTAACTGGAAGGGAGAACAAGCACTTAATCCCTATCTTGAGGATGAGGAATGTGAGGTCCAGAGAAATTAAATGATTTCCCCAAAGTCACCTCCCTTCCTCCGCTCTCGCCCCACTCCAGTCTATTCTTCACTCCGCTGCCCGGCTCATCTTCCTGCGGAAACGATCTGGGCATGTCACTCCCCTTCTTAAACACCTCCAGTGGTTGCCTATCAACCTCCGCTCCAAACAAAAACTCCTCACTCTAGGCTTCAAGGCTCTCCATCACCTTGCCCCTTCCTACCTCTCCTCCCTTCTCTCTTTCTACCGCCCACCCCGCACGCTCCGCTCCTCTGCCGCCCACCTCCTCACCATCCCTCGGTCTCGCCTATCCCGCCGTCGACCCCCGGGCCACGTCCTCCCACGGTCCCGGAACGCCCTCCCTCCTCACCTCCGCCAAACGGATTCTCTTCCCCTCTTCAAAACCCTACTTAAAACTCACCTCCTCCGAGAGGCGTTCCCAGACTGAGCTCCTCTTCTCCCTCTACTCCCTCTGCCACCCCCCCTTTACCTCTCTGCAGCTAAACCCTCTTTTTCCCCTTTTCCCTCTGCTCCTCCACCTCTCCCTTCCCATCCCCACAGCACTGTACTCATCCGCTCAACTGTATATATTTCCATTACCCTATTTATTTTGTTAATGAATTGTACATCGCCTTGATTCTATTTAGTTGCCATTGTTTTTACGAGATGTTCTTCCCCTTGACTCTATTTATTGCCATCGTTCTTGTCTGTCCATCTCCCCCAATTAGACTGTAAGCCCGTCAAACGGCAGGGACTGTATCTGTTGCCGACTTGTTCATCCCAAGCGCTTAGTACAGTGCTCTGCACATAGTAAGCGCTCAATAAATACTATTGAAAGGAAAGTGGAAGAGTCAGGATTAGAACCCAGGTCCTCTGATCCCCAGGCCTGTATTCTTTCCACCAGATCACACTGCTTCCCCTCTTTCACACTAAACATTTGTTAGGCCATGTGAGTCAGGATTTCATTCACTCATTCATTCAATTGTATTTATTAAGCACTTACTGTGTGCAGAGCACTGTACTAAGCACTTGGAAAGTACAATTCTGCAACAAATAGAGACAATCCCTACCCAACAATGGGCTCACAGTTTAGAAGTGGGGAGAGAGACATCAAAACAAGTACAGAGGCATCAATAGCATCAATGTAAATAATTATAAATACAGATATATACACATCATTAATAAAATAAATAGAATAATATTTACATATATACACAGGTGCTGTGGGGCATGGAGGGGGGTAGAACAGAGGGAGAGAGTCGGGGCGAAGGGGAGGGGAGGAGGAGCAGAGGAAAAAGGGGGCTTGGGTGATGCTTTAGCCCAAACAAAATTTTCTACTGAAAAAAATTAGTGTCAAACTTTATTCCTTGTTGTTGTTGGGGAAAAAAGTGGATTGTCCCTTTGCCCCTTCTATGTCTTTCATTTCCAAGGTGTACACCCCGTTCTCCTAAAACTCGGCAGTTACATTCTTGCCAAAATCCAGTCAAGCAATGGTATCTGTTGAGCACATACTGTGTGCAGAGCACTATATTTGCGCTTGAGAAAATACAATACCACAAAGTAAGTCTAGTTGTGTATTTTCTCCAAGCACTTAGTACAGTGCGGTGCACAGAGTAAGCACTTAATAAATATCATTACAACTATCTCTAGACTGTAAGCCCAGTGTGGGCAGGGATTATCTCTCTCTATTGCTGAATTGTACTTTTCAAGCGCTACATACAGTGCTCTGCACATAGTAAGCGCTCAATAAATATGATTGAATGAATGCATGCATATCTGACAGATCATTGCTCTCCCCATCTTTTTCTTTTTTTAATGGTATTTGATAAGCACTATCAAATGGGGATTTGTGCCTATGTGCCAGCCATGGTGTAGATACAGGCAATCAGGCTGGACATGGTCCATATCCCATATTGGCTCACCGTATTAATCCCCATTTTACAGACGAAGTAACTGTGGCACAGAGATTCTATTTATTGCAATTGTTTTTGTCTGTCTGTCTCCCCTGATTAGACTGTAAGCCCGTTAAAGGGCAGGGACTGTCTCTATCTGTTACCAGTTTGTACATTCCAAGCGCTTAGTACAGTGCTCTGCACATAGTAAGCACTCAATAAATACTATTGAATGAATGAATGAATGAATGAATTGCCTTGCCCAAGGTCACACAGCAGACAAGTGATGGAGTCAGAATTAGAACCCAGGTCCTTCTGATTCCCAGGCTCATGCCTTATCCACTAGGCCATGCTGATTCTCTTTTCAATAGTATTTATTTTATTTATTGAGTGCTTACTATGTGCAGAGCACTGTACTAAGCGCTTGGGATGAACAAGTCAGCAACAGATAGAGACAGTCCCTGCCGTTTGACGGGCTTACAGTCTAATCGGGGGAGACGGACAGACAAGAACAATGGCAATACACCCTTCTGAAGTCGTGCCTCCTCCAAGAAGTCTTCCCCAACTAATATCTCACCTCCTCATCCAGTATTGCCCTAACAGCCAGTTCAGCTCCTCTGCGTTCCTTAGGTGTTGGGGTACGCACATCCCAGGAGCACTTATGTCTCCTACTTGCTCCTTTTGATTTTCATGTGTCTCGCTCTCCGACTAGATTGTAAACTCCTTGGTGATAGGGATAATAATAATAATAATGTTGGTATTTGTTAAGCGCTTAGTATGTGCCGAGCACTGTTCTAAGCGCTGGGGTAGACATAAGGGAATCAGGTTGTCCCACGTGGGGCTCACAGTCTTAATCCCCATTTTACAGATGAGGGAACTGAGGCACAGAGAAGTTAAGTGACTTGCCCACAGTCACACAGCCGACAAGTGGCAGATCTGGGATTCGAACTCATGAGCCCTGACTCCAAAGCCCGTGCTCTTTCCACTGAGCCACGCTGCTTCTCTGATCATTTCTACTAATTTCACTCTACTTCCCCAGGCACCATGTACCATGTTCAACCCATAATAGTTACTCTGTAAATACTGTTGGTTGATCGTCTGAATCAGTACAATTGAAGACTTGATCCCTTTCTACAAAGAGCTGTGGCTTAGTGGAAAGAGCCAGGGCTTGGGAGTCAGAGGTCATGGGTTCTAATCCTGGCTCCGTCGCTTGTCAGCTGTGTGACCTTGGGCAAGTCACTTAACTTCTCTGTGCCTCAGTTACCTCATCTGTAAAATGGGGATGAAGACTGTGAGCCTCACGTGGGACAACCTGATTACTTTGTATCTACTCCAGAGCTTAGAACAGTGCTTGGCACATAGTAAGCACTTAACAAATACCAACATTATTATTACTAGTGGGGAAAACAGACATAACATAATTTACACATAGGAGGAAGGTGAACTCAAATGGTAAAGATAAGTAGTTTGGCCTAGTGAAAGACCACAAATACGGGTGTCAGAGGACTTGGGTTCTAATCCTGGCTCTGCCTTTTAATAATAATAATGATGATGATGAGGATATCTGTGAAGTGCTTACTATGTGCCAAACACTGTTCTAAGCTCTGGAGTAGATACAAAGTAATCAGGTTGTCTCACATGAGGCTCACAGTCTTCATCCCCATTTTACAGATGAGGTAACTGAGGCACAGAGAGGTGAAGTGACTTGCCCGCAGTCACACAGATGATAAGTGGCAGAGCTGTCATTAGAACCCCTGCCTTCTGACTCCCAAGCCCAAGCTCTTTCCACTAAGCCATGCTGCTTCCTGTGAGGGACCTTGGACAAGTCACTTAAGTTCTCAATATCTCAGTTACCTCCTCTGTAAAATGCAGTTTAGATAATTCTCCCTTTCACTCATTCATTCAATAGTATTTATTGAGCGCTTACTATGTGCAGAGCACTGTACTAAGCACTTGGAATGAACAAGTCAGCAACAGATAGAGACAGTCCCTGCCGTTTGACGAGCTTACAGTCTAATCGGGGGAGACGGACAGACAAGAACAATGGCAATAAATAGAGTCAAGGGGGAGAACATCTCGTAAAAACAATGGCAACTAAATAGAATCGAAGCGATGTACAATTCATTAACAAAATAAATAGGGTAAAGAAAATATATACAGTTGAGCAGAGGAGTACAGTGCTGAGGGGAGGGGAAGGGAGAGGGGGAGGAGCAGAGGGAAATGGGGGAAAAAGAGGGTTAAGCTGCGGAGAGGTGAAGGGGGGGTGGTAGAGGGAGTAGAGGGAGAAGAGGAGCTCAGTCTGGGAAGGCCTCTTGGAGGAGGTGAGTTTTAAATAGGGTTTTGAAGAGGGGAAGAGAATCAGTTTGGCGGAGGTGAGGAGGGAGGGCGTTCCGGGACCGCGGGAGGACGTGGCCCGGGGGTCGACGGCGGGATAGGCGAGACCGAGGGACGGTGAGGAGGTGGGCGGCCGAGGAACGGAGCGTGCGGGGTGGGCAGTAGAAAGAGAGAAGGGAGGAGAGGTAGGAAGGGGCAAGGTGACGGAGAGCCTCGAAGTCTAGAGTGAGGAGTTTTTGTTTGGAGCGGAGGTCGATAGGCAACCACTGGAGTTGTTTAAGAAGGGGAGTGACATGCCCAGATCGTTTCTGCAGGAAGATGAGCCGGGCAGCGGAGTGAAGAATAGACCGGAGCGGGGCGAGAGAAGAGGAAGGGAGGTCAGAGAGAAGGCTGACCCAGTAGTCTAGCCGGGATATAACGAGAGCCCGTAGCAGTAAGGTAGCCATTTGGGTGCAGAGGAAAGGGCGGATCTTGGCGATACTGTAAAGGTGAAACCGGCAGGTCTCGGTAACGGATAGGATGTGTGGGGTGAACGAGAGAGACGAGTCAAGGATGACACCGAGATTGCGGGCCTGAGAGATGGGAAGGATGGTCGTGCCAACCACGGTGATCGGGAAGTCTGGGAGAGGGCCGGGTTTGGGAGGGAAGATGAGGATCTCATTCCAATTTAGACTGTGGTCCCCATGTGGAACAGGACCTACCTGTGTCCAACTGGATTAACTGGTATCTACCCCAGCGTTTAGATACACCAAGGGCCTGGGAGTCAGAAGATAATGGGTTCTAATTCCGGCTCTGCCACTTGTCTGCTGTGTGACTTTAGATCAAGTCATTTCATTTCTCTATGCCTCATTTACTTCATCCGTAAAATTGAGATTGAGACTGTGAGGCCCATGGGTTCAGGGCCTGTATCCAACCCAATTTGCTAGTATCCACCCCAGCACTTAATACAGTGCCTGGAACATAGTAAGTGCTCAAGAAGTGCCATTATTATTATTGCTATTATTATTAATACCATTTTTTTAAAGAAAGGTACAAAAGTGCAATCAGAAGTAGTGAACACAAAACTGCTGTGATTGGAGAAGAAAAATTTAACCAAGGTAAACCTGGGATTTCAGAAACATTTTGAAGATGTGGAGAGCTTCGGTCTGGTGCATTTGAAGGGGGTGGGAGTTCCAGGCAGAAGGAAGGGTGTGAGCCGGGGGTCGGAGATGGGAGAATTGAACATGAGGGTCAGGCATAGTAATGACATTTATTGAGCTTCCACTGACAGTCAAGCATCGGACTAAAAAATGATGGGAGAAGGTGAATCTGGGCAGAATGGAGAGGGCAAGCTGAAGTGGAGTAGAAGAGAGTGGATAGTTCAGATGGGGCAAGCAGACCAAAGGACTCAGAATCAGTGTTGATGCAAAGATAATGAATAGCCACTGGAGGTTTTTTAGGATGGAGAGATGGGTGTAGAATGGTGTATTAAGAAAGATTATCTGAGCAGTAAAGTGAAGAAAAAACTGAAGCGGTGAGAGATTGGAGGCAGGGAGACCAGTGAGGAGGCTGATCCAGTAGGCGAGCAGAGACATAGTAAGTATCTGGACCAGAATGGTGACTGTTCGGAGGAGAAAAAAGAACAGATCTGTGAAATGTCACATGGGACAAGCCCACAGGATTTAGCAACAGACCGGACCTAACAGTTGAACCAGAGGGAAAAATCAAGGATGATGTCAAGATTATGGGTTTGAGAGGCACAGAGGATTGCAGAGGATCAATGAGGAAATTAAATAAAAGAAGAGGCATGGGAATTGAAGTCATAAAAATCCTTGAGCTCCCAGAGAATTAGTTTAAAGTGGGAATAGTGGGAAACACAGAACAGAGCCTTGAGGGACACCCAAGTTAGAGATTGAGAGGAGAGCCAGCTAATGAGACTGAGAAGTATTGGTCAGAGGAGTAGAAAGACAGCCAGGAGAAACCCCTGAAACCAAGATTAGATAGTGGTAACAAGAGATAGGAGTGGTCCACTGTGTCAAAGGCGACTGAGTTGTCAAGGAAGTTTAGGGAGCAGAAGAGACCATTAGATATGATGAAGAAGTGGTTGAAAATGACCTTGGGAAGTGGGTTTTAGTGGAGTGAAGGAGAAAGAAACCACAAGGAAGTAAGTCAAAAAGGAAATTGGAAGAGAAGTAGAGTCAGCCAGTGTATTCAACATATTCCAGGAGTTTGGACAGATTATTCCATTGTACTCTCCCAAACACTTATTACAGAGCTCTGCACACAGTAAGCTCTTAATCACTACTATTGATTGATTGATTAAATGGCAATAGGGCAATGGAGAGATAGCTGGATGGCACAGTGGGATCAAGAGAAGGCCTTTTTAGTAGTAATATGTTCTTGTAGGAAATGTTGCTTGAAAGCAACACTGGCCAGAAACCGAGACCATCAGTTCCCAGAGTTATAGAATGAGAGCCAATCAACAAAGTGCAAGGATTCTTTAAATTCAAGGCAGGAAGCCCTGTTTGACATGCTCTCTCTTCCTATCTATTGGGTCACACTCTGCTAGCCTCCTGAAATTACCTGCTCTCATGTGCTGACTTGCAAATGCCAACCTCAAAACTTTCTCTGCCTATCTAAGGAAGTTATAATAGCTTGTAGAATATACTGTGTCCTTTGTGAGCCCGCAACACATTGCTTTGCTAGTGACTGTTTGTGAATCTTTGGACAACAACAAAGCAGAGACTTGCGAAGGCACCGATGTGCTCTACTTGAGGACAGATAGTTGCCGACTCGTGGGGTCGGGGCAAAGAGAGAGATTTGGCCTTCTCTCCCTGCTTTACCCAGTAATGGGCCTGGATCAATCAAGGACTGCTATGTAGAGCCACCACCTTGACACCTAAGGCAGATAAAAGGTGGTTGCTTTGAATCACGAGGAGGCAGCACTCACAAGAAGCAGAGAGGAAGCGTTCTAGGTGGGAACCAGCTTTTGAAGGGAAGAGGCGTGAGGAAAAGCAGCGAGTAGAGGAGACTTGCAACGTTAGTAGTCCATGTCTCCAATAACTTCTCCCACCTTCTGCCGTGAGATAGGCAGAATGGACTCCCTTGACCAGCAGACTGGTACTGAACCCTTGGTGCAGTGGGCAGTGAGAATGTGTATATGTCACTCCCTTGATAAAACTAAGTAACAAACTTTCCACAGTAACCTTGGTGGTTAGTGGCATGGTTTAATTCTCTTCATGTCATTGAGGCTTCCCTGGGCCAGGAAAGTCCTGGTTGGTAGGAGCCGGGAGATCGTGATAAATCCTGTACATCTAGGGATGTATAAGCCTATAGATCTGGCTTAGTTTCCCTCTTTTCTGTCCTTGGTAAGTAAGCAAAGTTTTATCTCCAAGTTCAGAGTGTATGGGAAATATCTAGAGGTACCACAAACACGATAGACTGTAAACTTCTTGTGGGCAGGAATGTGTCTCTTTATTGTTATACTGTACTCTTCCAAGTGTGTAGTATAGTGTTCTGCACACAGTAAGTACTCAATAAATGTGACTGACTTGTTAAAATTATAATGCAAGACACTTCTTCATTCATTCATTCATTCAGTCATTCAGTCATATTCATTGAGTGCTTACTGTTTGCAGTGCACTATTCTAAGCACTTGAGAGAGTAAAATATAACAATAAACAGACACATTCCCTGCCCACAGTGAGCTTACAGTCTAAAGGGGAAGAGAGACATGAATATAAATAAATAAATTACAGATATGGACATAAGTGTGCAGCTGGGAGAGGGAATGAATAAAGGGAACAAGTCAGAATGATGCAGAAGGAAGTGGGAGAAGAGGAAAGGAGGGCTTAGTCAGGGAAGGGCTTTTGGAGGAGATGTGACTTCAATAAGGCTTTGAAGAGGAGGAGTGAGTAATTGTCTGTCGGATAACAAATATTTAATGCACCTGGAGTCCAAGAAAAAGGAAACAGACTTGAACAAAGACCAGCATGGCTTTAGGAATTGTGGTGGGCAGTGTCTCAACAATGGAGCACCAAGGAAGTTACTAAATTAAAGACTTATAGAAGCTAATAGATGGATAGAAGCTACCAAGTTCTGAGAGAAGGTGAATGAGTTCAATCTAACTAGCTGGACAAATTGCCTATTCTTCCTAGGTTCCTGCTAGCAGAATTTATGTTACCTCCTTTAATGCTCCCTTCTACACTAAAGGGGTTAACCACATGAAATTCTAGCTGTCACTGACCAAACCATGAGACCACAAGTGTTTCTAAATCTGGTCACCATGATGACAATTTATGGAGCTCAACTTCCTTAATGCTGAGAGAGGATGAAAAAACAATTTAGAAAAAACTGTTTATTCCTAGATCTAGGGGACAGATTGTGAAGACTATTGCTCAAAATCTCATCGGAATTTCAAAGAGGAAGTCACGTGGGTCAAGTTGTAAAGCAAATATAAATGCCAAATGGGCTAGGATATTATTTATCTACTTACTTCTATTTTGTTGTCACACTTAACTAATGTAGCCTGTATTCATTCCAACTTTTTCTCTCCTAAACCAATCAGTGGTATTTACTGAGTACTCACTGGGTGCAGAGCACTGTACTAAGCATCTGAGAGAGTGCAATGCAACAGAGCTGAGAGATAATTTCCCCCTAAACAGTCAATCAATCAATCGATGGTATTTATTGAGCACTTCCTATGTTCAGAACACTGTACTAAGCACCTGGGAGAGCACAATATGACAGAATTAGCAGATACGTTCCCTCCCCACGATGAACTTACACTCTCAAAACTGTTTTGATATATCTCATACGAAGCAGCGAATAGGGTAACATGTTAACCAGTTAGAATACTCTTCCCTTATTCATTCAGTCATTATTTATTGAGTGCTTATTGTGTGCAGAGCGCTGTAGTAAGAGCTTGGGAGAGTAAAATGCAACAATAATCAGACATGTTCCCTGCCCACAACAAGTTTACAGTCTAGAGGGAAGGAGACAGACTTCAATACAAATAAATTATAGATATGCACGTAAGTGCTGTGGGGCTGGGAATGGGGAAGACCAAAGGGAGCAAGTTTAATAATAATAATGTTGGTATTTGTTAAGCGCTTACTATGTGCAGAGCACTATTCTAAGCGCTGGGGTAGATACAGGGTAATCAGGTTGTCCCACGTGAGGCTCACAGTTAATCCCCATTTTACAGATGAGGTAACTGAGGCACAGAGAATTTAAGTGACTTGCCCAAAGTCACACAGCTGACAAGTGGCAGAACCGGGAATCGAACCCATGATCTCTCACTCCGAAGCCCAGGCTCTTTCCACTGAGCCACGCTGCTCCCTCTCTCCTCAAGTTTAGGTGAGGCAGAAGGGAGTGGGAGATGAGGGAAGGGGGAGGGCGTAACTGGGAAGGCTTCTTGGAGGATATGGGCCTTCATCAGTACTAAAAAGTAAAAAGACAGAGGGGTGGAGAAGGGTTAGCAGGAGACACATGACGGATCCCTATGCGAGAGTTATACACTTAGTGTGAGCTCTCTCTAGACTGTGAGCTAGTTGTGGTCAGGGAATGTGTCTGTTTGTTGTTATAGGGTACTCTCCCAAGTGCTTAGTACAGTACTTTGCACACAGTGAGTGTTCAAAAAATGCATTTCAAAGAATGAGTGAATGAGGGGACCCAGTCACTGTTAGCTCAGGGTTTGTCTGCTCAATGGATCCCGGTTTGAGGGAGCTCAGGTGGCAGTGTGGCTCAATGTTTGTTTCTAAGGACTTATTTGCATAGATCCAGAAGCGGAAATGAATACGGCCATTTTCTTCCTGTGGTTGAGCTGACCACATCTTTTCCCCACATGATTGCGTAGACCTAAATCGATACACTCTCAAATATGGAGAAAATCAATTTGTCTCAAATCCTAATCACTATGTTCCCTCAAAAAGCATGGTTTCAATCTGCATTTTGGAAAGAACATTGGTAGGGAATAGGGCAGTGTTTTTCTAACCACCCACAGTTACCAGGATAGAATGTGTTGCTAAAGAAATAGTTGTGCTCAAGTGTGTTGTGATGATCGAGGAGCTCTAACTGCAGCATGATTTTCCTTCACACGGAGTTCATCAGAAACACCCTCTCCCCAAATAAAAGAAGAACTGAGTCTACTCTTCACTTCTAAGAAAATTTAGCTACCTCAGTCCAAATTCATCTATCACCTGTTTTCTCCTTTCCTTCTCATTTCTGTCTCTTTCGACTCTTATTTTTTTCAATCCATTCCTCTCATCTGAGACAGAGCCCTTTATTCATCCCCCTCCCAGCCTCACAGCACTTATGTGATTACATAATTAAAATCTGTAATTTATGTATTTATATTAAAGTCTGTCTCCCCCACTAGACCGTAAGCTGGTTGTGAGCAGGGAATGTGTCTAGTGTTTTATTGTACTCTCCCGTGCACTTAGTACAGTGCTTTGCACCCAGTAAGTGCTCAATAAATATGATCGAATGAGTGAATAAATGAATAACGTGGGGAGAGGAGAATCTAAGTTAGTTTGAGGTCTTCCGGCTGCTATCGGCAAACCGGAAAGATAAGGAGAAAGAAATGGTGTGGCCTCGTGGATAGAGCCCGGGCCTGGGGTGTCAGAAGGACTTGGGTTCTAATCCCAGATCCGCCTCTTGGCTGCTGTGTGACCTTAGAAAAATCATTTATCTTCTCTGTGCCTCAGTTACTTCATCTGTAAAATAGAGATTAAGATGGTGAGCCCCATGTGGGACAACCCAGTAACGTTGTATCTACCCCAGCACTTAGAACAGTGCTTGGCACATAGTAAGCGCTTAACAAATACCTTCATTATTATTATTATAGGAACTGTGTCTAACCTGATTAGCTTGTATCTACCCCAGTGCTTAGTACAGTGTCTAGCACATAGTAACAAATAACATAAAAAAATACCATGAGAGCAACCCTACCAGTAGACTAGACTATAAGCTCCTGGAGGACAGGGATCTTTTCTACTTACTCTATTGTAATCTCTCAAGTAAAAATAGTTTTAATTAACTGCTTACTGTGCAGAGCACCTTCCTAAATACTTAGCACATTTCTCTGTACACAATAACCTGATTAAATTGTAAATTGAAAAAATGTATTACGTAAGTACCAAGGGTAAATATAAACATAAATCCCAGAAATGGCAGAAGGGTTTATGTGATCTGTAGCTTCAAGAATGCTCCCTTCCAGCTAGGCTTAGCCGTCAGTGTGATGACATGGATTCTTAACTAAAGGTCACCCAACCGTATTGGGTAAGAGAACTAAGTTCTCTGCCAGATGTAAGGAAATGATAGTGGGTTATAGCTCTGCTCCTTCCATTCATATGCCTGGATAATAATGATAATAATTTTGGTATTTGTTAAGCGTTTGCTTAGTGCCAAGCACTCTTCTAAGCGCTGGGGTAGATACAAGGTTACCAGGTAGTCCCACGTGGGGTTCACAGTCTTAATCCCCATTTTACAGATGAGGTAACTGAGGCACAGAGAAATTAAGTGACCTGCCCAAAGTCACACAGCTGGCAAATGGCGGAGCCGGAATTTGAACCCACAACCTATGACTCCCAAGCCCGTGCTCTTTCCACTAAGCCTCGCTCCTTCTAAGGAGCTGGGTAAGGATAAGGCTCTGGTGGGCTCAGTTGTGGGGTGGAGTAGGGGACGTGGGAAGCATTCATCATTCAGGGCAAGGTGAAAGTGGCCACTTCTCCCTTCCAGCTGGGACAGCTTGAGAGTAAAGTGCCTGTGTATATGGGGTGTATACGGATTGTTGGAGAAAGCTGCACTATTCCCCAGAGAGTTGAAGCACAGCTGGTTTCATTTCAAGCGCCTTTATTCCCACTCCCTACCAGGAGGTCCCAAAACAAGGGGGTGGGTCCAGAAACTGAGCATGTGTTGCCTGCAAATCTGGCGTTTATTCCTTTTTTCATTTACATATTCCCACCCTAGTGCAAATCCTCCATGG
Source organism: Ornithorhynchus anatinus (assembly GCF_004115215.2). NCBI lineage: Eukaryota > Metazoa > Chordata > Mammalia > Monotremata > Ornithorhynchidae > Ornithorhynchus > Ornithorhynchus anatinus. The sequence goes on along the minus strand of NC_041730.1, from coordinate 126,813,837 downwards.
CCTTCCATTGGTTGCTGGGCCATCAATCCATTCCCACACTCAGTCAGCAGTCACCACCATCGAAATCTGCTCCTTTTAGTGGGGCAAACCGGCCCCTGCCATGATGAGAAGCAGCATGGCCTAGTAGATAGAGCTTGGGTCTAGGAGTCAGAAGGTCATGGGCTCTGAACTTGGCTCCGCCACTTGTCTGCTGTGTGACCTTAGGGAAGTCACTTCACTTCTCTTTGCCTCAGTTACATCGTCTTTAGAATGGGGATTGAGACTCTGAGCCCCACGTGGGTCAGGGACTGGATCCAACCCTATTTACTTGTAAACACCCTAGTGCTAGTACAGGGCCTGGGACAGCACTAAATAACTACATAAGCACAGTTACGATTATTATTTATGGGTTTGCTGCCGCTACGTGGCCTATATCCAAGTTTTTAAAACTGGGTGGAGAGAGGGGCTGGTGGCAGATCCCCGTTAGACTCCAAAGTGCTGGGAAGCCAAATTGGAAGGAGGCACATGGGGAGGGATGACCTGAGCTCCACCCACTGTTCCTGGCATGGGGTGGGGGAGAAAGGGGTGAAGGAAACTGGAACCAGGGGCTGATCTCTGAGGAGAGGGGGAGGAAATGTCAGCCCCAAGGCAGCGGAAACTTAATAATAATAATGTTGGTATTTGTTAAGCGCTTACTCTATGCCAAGCACTGTTCTAAGCGCTGGGGTAGACACAGGGGAATCAGGTTGTCCCACGTGGGGCTCACAGTCTTCATCCCCATTTTACAGATGAGGTAACTGAGGCACCGGAAGTGAAGTGACTCGCCCAAAGTCACACAGCTGACAAGTGGCCGAGCCGGGATTCGAACCCATGACCTCTGACTCCAAAGCCCGTGCTCTTTCCACTGAGCCAAACTGCTTCTCATGCAGAGAACTTCAGTTCTCTGCATGGTGACCGAGCCCATAATAATAATTAAAAACTTATTAAGCACTTATTATGTGCCAAGCACTCCTCTAAGCACTGAGGTAGATACAAGGTAATTGGGTTGGATACAGTCCCTGTCCCACTGGGCGCTCACAGTCTTAATCCCCATTTTACAGGTGAGGTTACTGGGGAACTAGGAAGTGACTTGCCCAAGTTCACACAGCAGGCCTCTGGGGTAGTTGGGATTCGAATCCAGGACCTCCGACTACCAGGCCCGTAATTTTCCACTAGACCATGCTGCCCATCCTCGAGCCACCCTCCCCATCCCCTGACCCAGAAATCATTCCCCTGAATCCTGGAACTTATAAGGATCAAAAACCTTTCCCTCTCTGCTAGATTGACAACTCCTCGAGGGCAGGGATCATGCCTAACAAATCTGTTCATTCATTCAGTTGTATTTATTGAGCGCTTACTGTGCAAAGAGCACTGTACTACATGGTTGGGAGAGCACAATATGACAATCAACAGACACATTCCCTGTATTGTACTCTCCCAGATGCTTAATATGGTGCTCTGCACACAACACAGTGCTCTGCACCCAGTAAGCGCTCAATAAATATGATCGAATGAATGAGGCGCTTGATAAATACCTTCAACTAATGGATCCCAGGGCATAAATTCTCAGGCTCTGGTATGGGACTTCTTTTCTGGACCCCCACTCTGACCAAATCTGGCAGAAAGAGAGTGCTCCTTAAGATGACCCATTTTTATCTGGCCTACCCTTTGCACTCGACTCTCATGTCTGCTGTTCCCAAGTGCCGACAGCGGCCACATCTGGTGCTGACCCGGATGGGATCTTACACCCTATCACGGCCTGCGTGGACAGAGTCCTCTCCTCTCTTCTCTGCTCCATTTTCCTTTCCTTGGTGAATTCTTGCTATCCTGGTAAGCTGCTCCATGCTCACAATCCAGCCCAGACTCAGTTCTGCTTCTGCCTGCCCTGGCTGTCGATAGCTTTTGGTTCCAGTTATCCTGGATCAGAATCTGAAAAGGTCATCCATCCTATGTTCCTTGTCCCTAGTCAGAGGAAGTTCTGACAAGCCACAACAGGCTCAGAGAGTGTAAACAAGTCCCGTGTTTCATTCACTCATTCATTCAGTTGTATTTATTGAGCGCTTATTGTGTGCCAAGCACTATAGTAAGCACTTGGGAGAGTACAATATAACAATCAACGGACACACTCCCTGCGCATAAAGAGCTTACAGTCTGCGGTTCCTCAACCTGGCCGCAGCTGGGCCCTGCAACCCCTGATAATCAGAGAAGCAGCATAACGTAGTGGATAGATCAGGGGACTGGGAGTCAGAGGGTCATGAGTTCTAATCACTGCTCCACCACTATTCTGCTGTGTGACTTTGGGCAAGTCATGTCACTTCTCTGGGCCTCAGTTCCCTCATCTGTAAAATGGGGCTTGGGGCTCACAGTCTCAAGGAAAGTTGCCCAACCTGATTTGTTTGTTTACACTTAGAACAGTGCCTGGCAAATAGTAAGCACTTAACAAATAACACAATTATTGTTATTATTATCATCATTATTATAACTGCACCAGACTGACTGGCCTAAGGGATCTTGATTTAGGATGACTTAGTCATGCCGGAGGATTGCTCAGAAAAATTCAGTCAGTCAGTAAATCATACTTAATGAGTGATTACTCTGTGCAGAGCACTGTCCTAAGTGCTTGGGAGAGTTCATTGTTGTTGTCTTATACTGCCGAGTTGTGTCTGACCCTTAGCGACACCATGGACACGTCTCTCCCAGAACGTCCCACTTCCATCTGTAATTGTTCTGGTAGCGGATCCAGAGAATTTCCTTGGTAAAAATCAAGAGGTGGTTTACCATTGCCTCCTTCCGCATGTAAACTTGAGCCTCTGCCCTCGACTCTCTCCCGTGCCGCTGCTGCCCAACACAGGAGAGTTTTGACTTGTAGCAGATTGTCTTCCACTCTCTAGCCACTGACCAAACTAGGAATGGAATGGACCGGCCTCTGCTTGACTCTCCGTCCTGTAGCCGAGACTGATAGAGTATTGGCAACTCTCCAGGTGCGACCCTGAGAGGAACTTGGGAGGATACCATATAACAGACACATTCCCTGCCCACAGCGAGCTCATGGTCTCCAAAGTGGGTTGGAACCACACCAAGGTGCAAAAGAGAAGCCAGAGAAACTGGAAGCTATTGCTGATGGTCTGACTGTTTGCCCTGAAAGTTTGGGGATCCAGTGGATAGAGCCCGGATCTGGGAGTCAGTAGGTCATGGGTTCTAATCCCAGCTCCACCATATGTCTACTGTGTGTCTGTGGGCAAGTCACTTTGCTTCTCTGGGCCTCATTTACCTCATTTGTAAAATGGGTATTGAGACTGTGAGCCCCACCTGGGAGAGGGACTGTGTCCAACCTGATTTGCTTGGTTCCTCCCCATTGCCTAGTACAGTGCCTGGCGCACAGTAAATGCTTAACAAATACCTTAATTATAATTATCATTCTTTTATTATTATAAATAATAAAGGTCATTTTGGTAAGCCATGCCTCTTGATGCTTAGTATCTGCAACTGCTATAGAAGTATGGTTGGCTGAGAAGAGCCCACTTGGATCCCATCCTTAGATCCGTTTTTCTTTCCTTTCATTCATTCATTCAATAGTATTTATTGAACGGTTACTATGTGCAGAGCACTGTACTAAGCGCTTGGAATGTACAAATCGGCAATAGATAGAGACAGTCCCTGCCCACTGACGGGCTTACAGTCTAATCAGGGGAGACAAAAAACAATACTAATAATATTAACACGTGTGGAGCTAATGGTAATGATAATAGCGCTAGCAGCTAATGATGATAATAATAATGATAATAATAACGATAATAGAATTGTTCCTCAGGGAGCCGTTGAGAAGAAGAAGGTCGGCTCCCCGGAGCCGAGAAGACAGATGAGCGTGGCCCATCCGTTGGACGCCTCCTCTCCGCCGAGCCCCGTCCAGAGGGCCGGGCCGGAGCGGGGCCAGACGGTCGGGTCCACTTCCTTTCTTTTTCCTTATAGGTGATTATCCACAACACCGTGTGGGTAAAAGCAAGCTTAGTGTAATCTGCATGAGCAAATAAACACAAGTTGTGAAATCTCTAATTATTGTGTGCCCTTTTCTGCTTCTCCCAAGAAGTGGAAAAAGAAAGAGCTTTGGCAACAGGGCTTAGGGCAGCCTGAGTTCAGAGTACAAATCATAACCGATAGCCCTCCTTTGACGTTTACCATGAGCTTATCATTCCTCGCTCGTTTCCCGAACCCCGAGCCCACCCGATGCCAGGAGCCGGTCACTTCAGGCCACGGAAGGTGCGTGACAGCAACCCAGACAGAGACAGAAACAGCTGGAGAATGCGGCACACGGATTAAAAGCTTCCTGGCTTCAAGTGTTCTGCTGTCCACATCTCCCCACTCATTTGCCGAGATACAAGCAAGTTGATCTGAAATGAGGTCATTTTCTCCTAAAATGAAGGGCCAGAAAGCTTCATAAATTGTCTGGAACTTGGCCTAACCCATGAACCTTTTCTAAATCTAGTTTATCAGCAGGTCTTCTCTAATTCTTAGGTCTGATGTTGGTTGAGGTTTGACTAAGTCTTTTCATCCACTATTTGGCTCTGTAATAACAGTGATATTTATTAAGAACTTTATGCCAAATACTCTGCTAACTGCTAACCAGACTGAACAGAGTCTACATCCCACACGGACCACCACTCTGAGAGAGAGCAAGAACAGGAATTTAATCCCCTTTTTACAAATGAAGAAGCTGAGGCCCAGTGGAGTTAAGTGATTTGCCCAAGGTCACCCGACAGCCAAGTGATGGAGTTGGAATTAGAACCCAGGTCTCGACAGACCCAGCCCATTTTTTCATTCCATTAAGCCATGCTATTTCCCTAAAGAAGTGGAAAAAGAAAGAACTCTGGCAAAGACGGTATAGGGAATCCTATGTACTGAAGAGTACTCCCTAATTTCTGGGTACTGATAGCCTTCTCTTGACTTTTACCACCAGCTAACATTTAAAAAGCTTTTGGAGCTGATCCGCAGATGGGTTCTCCATGAACACAGAGCAATATTTATTCATTACCAAATGACTGAAACCGAACGAGGCAGCCAGAGTGGTTTCTCAATGTATTTGACAACCCTCTCTAGTTTCATCAGAGTTTTGCCTCTAGAGACCCCTAGAACAGTTCTGCAGATGATGCCAGTTATTGGGTCATTCACAGGGTGAAATTCAAACTCGACTCAAAGAGGGTCTGAGGTTGGGGGAGCAAGGTACCTCTAAATCGTGGCCATTTGGGAAAAGCTGGGGACCGTCTGGGGAAGGCACGGTGGGTTGAAGGAGGATTGGTTTTCTCTGTCCGCATAAGCCTGGGGCAGGTGTTGGGCGTGAAACTGGATTGGAAGCTCATTGTGGGCAGGGAATGTGTCTTTTAAATGTTATATTGTACTCTCCCAAGTGCTCAGTACAGTGCTCTGCATGCAGGAAAAACTCAATAAATATGACTGAATGAACAGAGAAGCAGCGTGACTTAGTGGAAAGAGCATGGGCTTGGGAGTCAGAGGATGTGGGTTCTAATTCCAACCCTGCCACTTATTAATAATAATGGCATTTGTTAAACGCTTACTATGTATCAAGCACTCTTCTAAGCGCTGGGGTAGATAAAAGGGAATCAGGTTGTCCCACATGGGCTCACAGTCTTAGGCCCCATTTTACAGATGAGGTAACTGAGGCGTGGAGAAGTGAAGTGACTTGCCCAAAGTCATACAGCTGAGAAGTGGAGGAGCCGGGATTTAGAACCCACAACCTCTGACTCCCAAGCCCATGCTCTTTCCACTAAGCCACGCCACTTGTCTGTTGTGTGACCTTGGGTCTGAAGGAGTAACTGTGCCTCAGTTACGACATTTGTAAAATGGGGATTAAGACTGTGAGCCTCACATGGGACAACTTGATTACCTTGTATTTACCCCAGTGCTTAGAACAGTGCTCGGCACATAGTAAATGCTTAACAAATTCCATAATTATCATTATTATTATTATTATTAATTAAAGGTATAAAACAGGATCATAGTCATCCTGATAAGACTGGGGGTGTCTGGGGCAGACATGGGTGGTGGGGGTGAAACAAATATTCAAAAATGGCAGCATCAGGGGCGCCCCACAGGCCCTTGCCACCTGGTGACAGTTGCTTTTAGCGCTTAGAACAGTGCTTCACACATAGTAAGCGCTTGACAAATGCCATCATTATTATTATTATTAATGCCTCTCTACTTCTTTTGTTTTGTTGTCTGTCTCCCCCCTTCAGGACTGTGAGCCCATTGTTGGGAAGGGATTGTCTCTGTTGCCTATTTGTACTTCCCAAGCACTTAGTCCAGTGCTCTGCACACAGTAAGCGCTCCATAAATGTGATTGAATGAATGAGTGGTGGGAAGGAGAGGAACCCACAGGTGGCCTGGCTGGGCCAGAGGTTCCATCAGGCTGGCTCGAAGAGCAGGAGCAGCTGGGGCAGACCTGGGGCCCCGCTGACCACCTGAAGGGGCACGTGGTGCTGTCAGTGGTCCACTGGCTACCTGGAACACAGCAGGCCCTGCAGCCTCAGGGATGGGGCAGGTCAGGCCACAGCTCTTTTGCTTTTTTGTATTTGTGGTGTTTGTTAAGCCCTTACTCTGTGTCAAGCCCTGATCTAAGTGCCCGGGTAGATACAAGTAAATCCGACTGCCCAGGTGGGGGCTCACAGTCTTAAGTAAGAGGGAGAGGGCTGAAGAGTTCATGGTGAAATAATAATAATAATGTTGGTATTTGTTAAGCGCTTACTATGTGCAGAGCACTGTTCTAAGCGCTGGGAAGGCTACAAGGTGATCAGGTTGTCCCACGTGGGGCTCACAGACTTGATCCCCATTTTACAGATGGGGTAACTGAGGCCCAGAGAAGTGAAGTGACTCGCCCACAGTCACACAGCTGACAAGTGGCAGAGCCGGGATTCTGAAAGAGTAGCAGACAGCAGAGTTTCGCATGCTTTACTCTTGGATGTGTGTGAAACCTGGCTGAAGTTGTAATTTCAAAGCAAGCTTTTTGTTCAAGTCCAAACAACAGATTCCCAATTTATCTTGTTTCAGAGGAACATGAAACATCTCAGATACAGAATTGGTTAATATAAAAATCAACTACATTAAAAATTCATTACAAGGTTTCTTACCGGCTCCAGGTCCGGCTCCCTATAATCACTATGACGTCTGCGGTCCAGGCAGATCGAGTTGTTGTTGTTGTTGTCTTATGCTGTCAAGTCATGTCCGACCTATAGCGATGCCAAGGTCACATCTCTCCCAGAACGCCCCGCTCTCCATCTGTGATCGTTCTGGTAGTGGAACCAGAGAGTTTTCTTGGTAAAAATACAGAAGTGGTTTACCATTGCTGCCTTCCATGCAGTATACGAGTCTCTGCCCTCAGCTCTCTGCCATGCTGTTGCTGCCCAGTGCAGGGGAGTTTTGACTTCTAGCAAATTACCTTCCACTCACAAGCCACTGGCCAAGCTAGGTATGGAATGGGTAGGCCTCTGTTTGACTCTCCCTCCCAAAGTCAAGAGTGGTAGAGTACTGGAAACACTCCAGGTGTGACCCTGAGAGGGCAGATTGACTTAGAGCCATAAAATAAACACCCAAAGGCAACTGCTTTAGCAATTTCAATGAGGAGAAACAATCCGGCCCCTTCTGCTTTACTTTGAGCTTGGATCTGTGACCACTGGGCATTTGGTATTCTCCCCACCCTCAGCCCTACAGCACTTATAATAATAATAATGTTGGTATTTGTTAAGCGCTTACTATGTGCAGAGTACTGTTCTAAGCGCTGGGGTAGATACAGGGTAATCAGGTTGTCCCACATGAGGCTCACAGTCTTAATCCCCATTTGACAGATGAGGTAACTGAGGCACAGAGGAGTTAAGTGACTTGCCCACAGTCACACAACTGACAAGTGGCAGAGCTGGGATTCAAACCCATGACCTCTGACTCCCAAGCCCATGCTCTTTCCACTGAGCCACGCTGCTTCTCATGTACATCTCTATAAATTGTATTGTATAAATTATTTATTTATATTAATGTCTTTCTCCCTCTCTAGACCGTAAGCTGGCTATGGACAGGGAACATGTCTGATAACTCTGCTGTATTGTAATCAATCAATCAATTAGTGGTATTTATTGAGCACTTACTATAGTAAAATACTGTACTAACTGCTTGGGAGAGAACACTGTAACAGAATTAGCAGAAGCATGTCCTGCCCATAAAAATAATAATAATAATTGGGGTATTTTGTAAAGCACTTACTATAGGCTAGGCACGGTACTAAGTGCTGGGGTGGATACAAGCAAATCGTGTTGGACAGAGTGCCTGCCCTAAATAATAATAATGTTGGTATTTGTTAAGCGCTTACTATGTGCAGAGCACTGTTCTAAGCGCTGGGGTAGACACAGGGGAATCAGGTTGTCCCACGTGGGGCTCACAGTCTTAATCCCCATTTTACAGATGAGGTAACGGAGGCACAGAGAAGTGAAGTGACCTGCCCACAGTCACACAGCTGACAAGTGGCAGAACCGGGATTCGAACTCATGACCTCTGACTCCAAAGCCCGTGCTCTTTCCACTGAGCCACACCCTAAATGGAATTCAAAGTCTTAATCCCTATTTAAAAGATGAAATAACTGAGGTAAAGAGAAGTGAAGTGACTTGCCCAAGGTCACACAGCAGACAAGTAGAATTCTGGTCCTTCTGACTCATTCATTCATTCAGTTGTATTTATTGAGCACTTACTGTGTGCAGAGTAGTGTACTAAGTGCTTAGAAAGTACAATTTGACAACAGAGACAATCCCTACCCAACAACGGGCTCACAGTCTAGAAGGGGGAGACAGAAAACAAAACAAGTAAGCAGCGTCAGTAGCATCAAAATAGATAAATAGAGCTATCCACTGGGTCACACTGCTTCTCTGATGAACTTAGAGGAAAGGGAGTTCACTCTCCCAAGCATTTAGTACAGTGCTCTACACATAATAAGCACTCAATTAAGTACCATTGACTGTTGGATTGAAGCTCACTTTGGGAGGAAATGTGTCTATTTATTGTTATATAGAGAAGCAGCATGGCTTAGTGGAAAGAGCACGGGCTTGGGAATCAGAGGTCATAGGTTTTAATCCCAGCTCTGCCACTTGTCAGCTGTGTGACTTTGGGCAAGTCACTTAACCTCTCTTGGAAATGGGGATTAAGACTGTGAGTTCCATGTGGGACAACCTAGTGCCCTTGTATCTATCCCAGCGCTTAGAACAGAGTTTGGCACATAGTAAGAGCTTAATAAATGCCATTATTATTATTATTATTTTATCATGGTCTCCGGAGAGCTTAGTACAGTGCTCTGCACACAGTAAGAGCTCAATAAATATAAATGACTGACAGATAGCTGTGTGCCGTTCCTGATTCTCGTGCTGGCTTCCTCTAGCCATTCTGGAACAGGATTCTGGAAGCAGGAGGAGCTTGGAATCTGGGAGATGCCAATAGGACAGAGGGACAACAGGGAAAACTCGCCTTCCCTCACATGGGGAGTCAAGGACCCCTATAATTAGACTGTACCTCCCCCGATTAGACTGTGAGCCCATCAAAGGGCAGGGACTGTCTCTATCTGTTGCCGATTTGTACATTCCAAGCACTTAGTACAGTGCTCTGCACATAGTAAGCGCTCAATAAATACTACTGAATGAATGAATGAATGAATAATACCCTCCCAAGTGCTGGGCAGAGAACATGCTGCTAATTCTGTTGTAATAATAACGATGGTATTTGTTAAGCGCTTACTATGTACCAGGCACTGTACAAAGAGCTGGAGTGGATACAAGCAAATTGAGTAAGAGCTAGTCCTTATCCCACTTGGGCCTCACGGTTTCAATCCCCATTTTACAGATGAGGTAACTGAGAACCAGAGCAGTGAAGTGACTTGCCCAAGGTTACACAGCAGACAAGTGGTGGAGTCGGGATTAGAATATATGATCTTCTGACTTGAGGCTCATGCTCTATCCCCTAAGCCATGCTGCTTCTCTATTCTTCCAAGGTCTTAGTACAGTGCTCTGCACAGAGCAAGCGCTTAATAGATACCATTGATTGATTGATGAGGAACCCACACTGAACTCTTGCTGCTGCTGCTGAGGAATACCAGAAAAGCTGAAAACAATCCTGGAAAATCAAGTTGTGGGGCTTGCTGGGAGACAGTGCAGCCTAGCAGAAGGAGCACGGGACTGGGGGTCAGGAGCTCAGCTACCCCTCTTTTCCCCCCATTTCCCTCTGCTCCTGCCCCCTCCCTTCCCCTCCCCTCAGCACTGTACTCGTCCACTCATTTGTATATATTTGTATTACCCTATTTATTTTGTTAATGAGATGTCCATCCCCTTGATTCTATTTATTGCTATTGTTTTTGTCTGTCTCCCCCGATTAGACTGTAAGCCCGTCAATGGGCAGGGATTGTCTCTATCTGTTGCTGAATTGTACATTCCAAGCGCTTAGTACAGTGCTCTGCACATAGTAAGCGCTCAATAAATACTATTGAATGAATGAGAGAGTCTTTAAACTGTAAGCTCTGTGACAGAGAACGTTTCTCCCAACTCTGTTATATCGCACTCTTTCAATTGCTTAGTACAGTGCTCTGCACACAGTAAGAGCTCTATAAATATGATTGATTGATTGATTGATAGGTCTAACTGGTCTAGTGTGTGACCTGGTACAAATCACTTAACTTCTCCATATCTCAGTTTCCTCGTCTGTGAAACGAGGACAAAATGGCATGTTCTTCTCCTCATAGGACTATGAATCCTATACGGGGTAAGGGGCTGGATCTAATTTGATGAACTTTCATCTCAACAGTGATGATGATGATCAGTGGTATTTATTGAGCACTTACTGTGTGTAGAGCACTGTTCTAAGTGGTTCTTGTCTTATGCTGTCGAGTCGTCTCCGACCCATAGCAACGCCATCGACACATCTCTCTCCGAACGTCCCAACTCCATCTGCAGTCGTTCTGGTACTGGATCCAGAGAGTTTTCTTGGTAAAAATACGGAAGTGATTTACCATTACCGCCTTCACGTAGTAAACTTGTGCCTTCTCCCTTGACCCTGTGCCCAGGACAGGTGGGTTTTGACTTGTAGCAGATTGCCTTCCACTCACTAGCCACTGTCCAAGCTAGGAATGGAATGGACAGGCCTCTCCTTGACTTTCCCTCCCATAGTCGACACTGATAGAGTACTGGAAACTCTCCAGGTGCGACCCTGAGAGGGGTTCTTGGGAGAATATAATAGTGCAGAGTAGGTAGACACATTCCCTACCAATAACAGAAGCAGCATGGCTCAGTGGAAAGAGCTTGTGGAAAGAGCTTGGGAGTCAGAGTTCACGGGTTCTAATCCCAGCTCTGCCACTTGTCAGCTGTGTGACTTTGGGCAAGTCACGACTTCTTTGTACCTCAGTTACCTTATCTGTAAAATGGGGTTTAAGACTGTGAGCACCAACTGGGACAACCTGATTACCTTGTATCCCTCCTAGCACTTAGAATAGTGCTTGGCACATAGTAAGTGCTTAACAAATGCCATCATCAGCCTACAGAAGCCTACAGTAGAGATTGGGGCACATATATATTAGAATTACATATAATTTTTAGATGCGTACATAAGTGCTGTGGGATGGTGGGTGGGGCAAATATCCAAAGGTCACAGATCCAAGTGCATGGAAAGCCCTTATGGAATACAATCAGCATTACTATTATTATCAGAAAGTTCCTTGTGGGCAGAAGTCATGTCTACCAACTCTGTTACACCGTACTCTTCCTAGGACTTATTACACTGTTCAACACACACAAGTGCACAGTCAATACCATTAATTGATTTTGAAATCCTGGGGTACATTCACCCCTAAAGCTCAAAGCTGAAGTAGAAAACCATCAAATGGAAAGCAATAGTCAAATGTGACCCTCTCGGTGCAGTATCCACTGTAACTTGGAGGATGGGAAGAATCATTGCAATCTACAAGCCCTTAAGTTTGCTTGTTGTCAGACCTAAAGAGCGGGTGGGAAGGTGATCTAAGCAAACCAGTTGTTTCTGCTCAGAATCCTTTATTTCTTGATGGGGAACCTCTACCCTGTTTTATCTGCATGTGTTTCCTAGTTATTTACAGAATGATACTTTTTTTATCATGGTTTGTAGTATTTATTCGAGGTCATCATTTTGTTTTATATCGAGGAAATGTTATCGAAAAAACTATTGAGTTGTACCCTTATCTGTTTCAGGAGTCTACTAGTAAAATGGAAAGAGCATTTTTAAGCTCTGGCATTTGACTTCATTTATTCATTCATTCAAACATTTATTGAGTGCTTTCTGTGTACAAAGCACCATACTAAGCGCTCAGGGGAGTACAATATATCAATAAACAGACACATTCCCTGCCCAGAAAGGGTTTCATGTGGGGATCATCCCTAAGAAGAAGTGGAGGAAGAAGAGGAGGAGAAAGAGGAGGAGAAAAGGGGAAGGAGAAGGAGGAGGAGGAGCAGTAGCGTTTATTGAGTGCCTAGTTGGTGTCATGCACTCTACTAGGTTTTGGAAAGAACAGAAAGGTAAATTGACAAGTTGCCTGTCCACAAGATGACATAATCTGTTTCATTTTCTTACCAGTCACTTCTGTATCTTTCCCTGCCCAACTTCCAATTTAGAGAAAGCCAGGAAATTTTTCCCAATATTGGGCCATGGAGCAGAGCTGTGAGGGAGGAAGTTTAAAGCATGGGATTGGCCTTTTCCATATTGAAAATTTAAATTCACTTATCAATCAATCAAGGGATTGGGCAGGGACTCTGTCATATTGTTATATTGTAATCTCCCAAGTGCTTAGTATGGTGCTCTGCACACAAGTGCTCAATAAAAGTGATGGATGGATTGATTGAACATTTGCTGTGTGAAAGCACTATACTAAGAGCTTGAGAGAGTACAACAGAGTTGGTACATTCAAAGTGCTTAGAACAGTGCTCTGAACATAGTAAGCACTCAATATAGAGATTGAATGAATGAATGAATGAATGAATGAATGAATGAATGGAAGACATGTTCCCTGCTCACAAGGAGAAGCAGCATGGCCTAGGGTAAAAAGCATGGGCCTGGGAGTGAGAGGACCTGGATCCCAATCCTGGTTCTGCTACTTTTCTGCAGTGTGACCTTGGACAAGTCATTTAACTTCTCTGTGTTTCAGTTGCCTCATCTGTAAAATGCAGATTAGATTGTGAAACCTAGGTTAGACAGGGACTGTGCCCAAACAGTATTATCTTGTATCTACCCCAGAGCTTAGTACAGTACCTGGGACATAGTGAGTGTTTTGCAAATGCCATAAAACGGAGCTTACAGCCTAGAGAAGCAGCGTGGCTCAGTGGAAAGAGCCCAGGCTTGGGAGTCAGAAGTCATGGGCTCGAATCCCGGCTCTGCCACTTGTCAGCTGTGTGACTGTGGGCAAGTCACTCAACTTCTCTGTGCCTGAGTTACTTCATCTGTCAAATGGGGATTAAGACTGTGAGCCTCATGTGGGACAATCTGATTACCCTGTATCTACCCCAGCACTTAGAACAGTGCTCTGCACATAGTAAGCGCTTAACAAATACCAACATTACTATTATCAGAGAGAAGAAGGAGAAGAAGGAAGAAAATGAAGAAGGAAGTATACTTGTTAAGTGCTTACTATGTGCCGAACACTGGGCTAGGCATTGACACAGATACAATCAGCTCAGACACAGAATCTATCCCATGGGGCTCAGAGTAAAAGTGGGTAGAATAATAATAATAATGTTGGTATTTGTTAAGCGCTTACTATGTGCCGAGCACTGTTCTAAGCGCTGGGGTAGATACAAGGTAATCAGGTCGTCCCACATGAGGCTCACAGTCTTAATCCCCATTTTACAGATGAGGGAACTGAGGCACCAAGAGGTTATGGAAGCAGCGTGGCTCAGTGGAAAGAGCCTGGGCTTCGGAGTCAGAGGTCATGGGTTCGACTCCTGGCTCTGCCACTTGTCTGCTGGGTGACTGTGGGCAAGTCACTTAACTTCTCAGTGCCTCAGTTACCTCATCTCTAAAATGGGGATTAACTGTGAGCCTCCCGTGGGACGACCTGATTACCCTGTATCTCCCCCAGGGCTTAGAACAGTGCTCTGCACATAGTAAGCGCTTAACAAATACCAACATTATTATTAAGTGATTTGCCCAAAGTGACACAGCTAAGTGGTGGAGCTGGGATTCGAACCCATGATCTCTGACTCCTAAGCCCATGCTCTTTCCACTGAACCACGCTGCTTAGGTATTTAGTCCCCATTTTACTGAGACACAGAGAAGTTGAAGTCAGTTCCCCAGAGTCATACAGAGGTAGAATACTATTAGAACCTAGATCTCCTGACATTTTGTGGCAAGATTTTCCCCTGCCACTCAAAGAACCAATGATTGTCTCCCGAGTGTATAGGCCAGAAGTTTGTAGGGCTCTCAGAGAGGTGACAGACTGCCTCTTCCTCTTCCTGTTCTTACCAATTTCTCTCTACTCCTCTTTCTTGCTTTTTCTTGGTAGAGAAGCAGCGTGGTTTAGTGGAAAGAACATGTGTGTAGGAGTCAGAAGTCATGGGTTCTAATTCTGCCTCTGCCCCTTGTCAGCTGTGTGACTTTGGTCAAGTCACTTAACTTCTCTGTGCCTCAGTTACCTTATAAAATGGGGATTAAGACTGTAAGCCCATGTGGGACAACCTGATTGCCTCGTATCTACCCCAGCGCTTAGCAGAGCGCTTAACAAAAACCAACGATGTTATTATTATTATCATTATCCCATTACAACGGCCAACCCTAACCTTCTTTTAAAAAGCCAAATATGTCAGCCAGAGGTTTACCAGCAAAGAATGGTAATGATTGTGTATTAAGCGTGTGCTATATGCATAGCATGGGTTCGGCATAAACAATCAGATTAGACACAGTCTCTAACGTACATGAGGCTCACAGGATATAAGGGATGGAGAACTGACATTTTTCCCCATTTTGCAGAATTGAAGAGAGGTGAAGTGACTTGTCCAAGTCACAGAGTGGGCATTAGAACCCAGGCCTCTGACTTCCAGTCCAGTGTTCTTTCTGGTAGACCTTGGTGTTTTATTCCAGACCTGTGACCAATTAATTGCTTTTGGTCATTGTGCTTTAGAAAAGATGAGAGGGAATAGGAAAGAGACCAAAGAAGAGGAACAAAACTGATGAAAGAGATGAAAAACAGATCACCTAAGGAAAGGTTAAAGGAATTGACATGGATTAGTCTGGTGAACACTAAGAAGAGTGGAGGGGATTTAATAAGTGTCTTCGAGAAGATAAAGGATTTTTTGAAGAAGGTGCTGATCAGTTGTTTGTTGGGTCCACAGAGGTCCAAATGAATGGAAATGGGCTTATATTAAAGCAGAAGAGATTTGGGTTGGACATAAAGAAGAACTTAGTCAGTGAGAGAATGTTGAACTAGGCTAACAAGGAAGGTTGGAGAGTTTATGTCCCTGGAGATCTTTTTTAAGCCACTATTTTCCCTGGATGGCTTAGTCATTCATTCACCAGAGGCAAATATAAATCCTTTCAAAGTTTTCCATTTCTAAGCCAAATCTCTCAGTTTGTCACAGAGATCCTAAAATTTAACTCTGATCCCCTCCAGACCTTGCTTGTTTCTAAGGTTCCAAAGGTCCTTTTATAGCAGACATTTTCTCAGAACTAGATAAGTGATCTGTTCAGCAAGATGTGAGAGTCAGGGGAATGTGGAACTGTCTAGGTTTGGTACTGTCGACACTGAGGATTTTATCAGTTTGTGAGTGTATCACCTATGAGACAGATGCAAAATGGGTAATCACATCCAGAGTACATCCAGGAAGGATTTCCCACATTGGGATGTGGGGACATATCCTATTAGCTCTCTGACCATTCATTCTTGGTCTCCTTCACGGACTCCTCCTCTGCCTCCCACCCCCTAATTGTGGGGGTCCCTCAAGGTTCAGTTCTGGGTTCCCTTCTAATCTCCATTTACATCCACTCTCTTGGAGAACTCATTCACTCTCATAGCTTCAACTACCACTTCTGTGCAGGTGACACCCAAATCTACATCTCCAGCCCTGACTTATCTCCCTCTCTCCAGTCTCGCATCTCCTCCTGCATTCGAGACATCTCTACTTGGATGTCCTCCTTCCATCTCAAACCTAACATGTCCACAATAGATCTCCTTATCTTCCCACCCAAACCCTGTCCTCCCCATGACTTTTCCATCACTGTAGATGGCATCACCATCTTTCCTGTCTCCCAAGCCCACAACCTCGGTGTTATCCTGGACTCTTCTCTCTCATTCAATCCACATATTCCATCCTTCACCAAATCCTGTCAGTCTCACCTTCACAACATCGCTGAAATCCACCCTTTCTTCTTCATCCATTCTGCTGCCATGTTAATACAATCACTCATCCTATCCCGCCTGGATTACTGCATCAGCCTCCTTGTTGACCACTCAACCTCATAAATAATGTTGGTATTTGTTAAGCGCTTACTATGTGCAGAGCACTGTTCTAAGCGCTGGGGTAGATACAGGGTAATCAGGTTGTCCCACATGAGGGTCACATTTAATCCCCATTTTACAGATGAGGTAACTGAGGCACTGAGAGGTTAAGTGACTTGCCCACAGTCACACAGCTGACAAGTGGCATAGCCAGGAGTCGAACCCATGACCTCTGACTCCGAAGCCCAGGCTCTTTCCACTGAGCCACGCTGCTTCTCATGTCTCTCCCCACTCCAGTCTATAGTTCACTCTGCTGCCCAGATCATTTTTTTACAAAAACATTCTGGACACATCACCCCATTCCTCAAAAAACTCCGGTGGTTGCCCATCCACCTCCATATCAAACAAAAACTTCTCTCCATTGTCTTTAAAACACTCCATCACCCTGCCCCCACCTACCTCACCTTGCTCCCCCTCTTCTACGATCCAGACTGCAAACTTCACTCCTCTAGGGCTATTCTTCTCATAGTGCCTTGATCTACTGTGAGCCTCACGTGGGACAACCTGATTACCCTGTATCTCCCCCAGCGCTTAGAACAGTGCTCTGCACATAGTAAGCCCTTAACAAATACCAACATTACTGTTACCACCTGTCTCACCACCAACCCCTAGCCGACATCCTGCCTCTGGCCTGGATTGCCCTCCCTCCTCAAATCCACCAGACAATTACTCTCCCCCCCTTCAAAGCTTTATTTAAGGCACATCTCCTCCAAGAGGTCTTCCCAGTCTAAACCCCACTTTTCCTTATCTCCCACTCCCTTCTGCATCACCCTGACTTGCTCCCTTTCCTCTTCCCCAATAATAATGATAATTGTGGTATTTGGTAAGTGCTTACTATGTGCAAAGCACTGTTCTAAGCGCTGGGGGCATACAAAGTGATCAGGTTGTCCCACGTGGGGCTCACACTTTTAATCCCCATTTCACAGATGAGGTAATTGAGGCCCAGAGAAGTTAAGTGACTTGCCCAAAGTCGCACAGCTGGGAAGCAGCAGAGCTGGGATTAGAACCCACGGCCTCTGACTCCCAAGCCCAGGCTCTTTCCACTGAGCCATGATGCTTCTCTAGCCCCCCATCCCAACCCCAAAGCACTTATGTACATATCTGTAATTTTATTTGTAATGATGTCTGTCTCCCCCCGCTAGACTGTGAGCTCATTTTGGGTAGAAGATGTCACTGTTTATTGCTGTATTGTACTTTCCCAAGCACTTGGTACAGTGTTGTGTACATAGTAACTGCTCAGTAAATATGACTGAATGAATGAATGAATCTACTGGCACCCACAGCTTTTTGGGCATGGTGGACAGCCATGAAGGGTTCATTCCTCATTCATTCATTAATTCAATCTTATATATTGAGCACTTACTGTGTGCAGAGCACTGTACTAAGCACTTGGAAAGTACAATTCAGCAATCAAGAGAGACAATCTCTGCCCACACCAAGCTTACATTCTCGAAGGGGGGAGAAAGACATCAAAACAAGTCAACAGACATCAATATCCCTCGCTCCTGCATACTAGATGGAGGATGACTGGGAGCTGGGGCTTTCTCCCTTCCCTGACTCCTGAAGGGAATGGGCAATCCTGGAAGTGAGGAGAAGCCACAGGAAAGGGGCCCCAGTTTCCAGAAAAGTCCCTCCCCTTTTTTCCTATGTGCTTGTATGGATGTCCTTTTTGTTCTGAGCAGCACCCCAAATTCGCCTACACTCAAAATGAAAGTATGGCAACTTCCTTCACATGAATTATATATCAGAGCTATTTCCAACAGTTAGATCACATTTGAAAATGCAATCTGTTTTAACCCAAAGGACAATTTATATGAAAACATGCTCATGCTCTTCGTCAGATGGTTCATGCATTCATGATATTTATCCAAATGGAAAATATGTTTGTGTTTGAATGCCTTTTCCTACCCAGTATTTTTTGGAAAGGGTTTTAACAATGTCAATCCCTTGAATTAGTGGCATTTTCTGGATTTTAGATCCAGCTCCTTTGCTATTAAGAGATTGGAGAGAAAAGAGTGGGAATTTATCTTTGGTTTCTGTTAAGGGAGAGTCATCAATAATGTTTTCAGGTCAATTAGGGACCTTCCTTTCTTCCATTCGTAGCATCTTGAATCAACAGAAAACACTATGGAACTTCATTGTATGGCCACCCCCTTGCTATTTAATACTGACTGCCTTGGACTAAATTTTAGACATGCTTGGAGCCTGAATATTAGTAACAACATTCCCTTCTGTTCCCAACCCTATTCAATGCAGTAAATCCAATTTAATCTTTCATGTACCCCGGTCCTTGGCATATAGTAAGATTTTAATAAGCTGCATAATTGTTATTGCTGCTATCATTATTATTCATTCTGTTCCAGATCTTGGGCTTCCTCTTTGTAAAAACCAAATCATTCATTCATTCAATAGTATCGATCACCTTCGTTACCTAGCGGAAAAAGAATGGTCCTGGGAGTCAGTAGACTAGGTTCTAATTCTGGCTCTCCTCTTTGTCTGCTGTGTAACCTTAGGAAAGTCACTTAATTTCTCTGTGTCTCAGTTCCCTCATCTGTAAAATGAGGATCCACTACCTCTTCTCCCTCCCTGTTACTCTATGAGCACCATGTGGGACAGCGATAGTGTCTGATCTGCTAATATAGTATCTACTCCAGTGCTCGTGGAGTACTTGGCACATGGTAAACACTTAACAAGCACCACCATCATTATCATTAGTATAAACACTTTCTTTACCCACTCTATGACCGCTTTCCTTTTCATGCTGCTTTAGATGTTTTGAAGGAGCCTCACAATCTTTCTTTCTCAAGCCCCCCTGGTCTTCTCTCGATTCTTCTACTACCCAATTATGAGAATGGGACTATCCCTGCTATATTAGCAATTGACAAAATGACCCCAGCTGTCTTCATTTTCTTCAAATCCAAGTGTATTTGTCTTCAAATAGGTTTTTTTGCCTTCTTTTTTAAACGTATTTATTTTCAGGGCAGTTAATCTCTTGGCTACATATTTCTATTCCAGCTCCTCTTACATCACTGAAATGTTGTTCTTTGGGACCTGTTTTGATGTTTAAGACGCCTTTTGATTCAAAACAAGACTGTGTTTTTCCAAGAGTAAGTGAACTTGAGAACCAAAAGGTTGAAGTGCAAAACTGAAATACCAAACTCCCAGATTCCAAATAGTTTTGTCTTTGGAACGACGCACTCTCACATACTTAGTTACAAAACCCACCCCTCCGTTCTGGGAAGAATGCTGACCACTCTGACCAAGTGGTACTCTTCTGTGGAGTCGGCCAGTGCATCCCCAAGGATTCTGAGGAGGAGTTGGGTTATCTGTTGTAATTGTCAATGAACCTAAACTCCAGCTCTATGAGAAGAGTATCCCCAAATGAATAGCAGTTGGTTTTCATCCAAGAAGTTCATAGTTCATATAATCCTGTAGACACTGAAAAATAGGACTTGACCTGGGAAAAGTGAGGATTGGACCCTCCATGAATCTTTCGTGAAGCTGTCCCCAAACAGCCCCTAACGTTCACTTTGCAACTTAACCTACTTTCACTGGAGAATAGGAGGGCCAAGATCAGACTGCCAAGGAAGGCAGGGTGGATCATACAACCTTTTCTGCTGCCTTGCAGCCTATCATCACCTCCCCTATACATGCTTTTGCCGCCATTTTGAGACTGGAAGAAAGCCCTAAGGAGGATGAAGATGAAGCAGCATGGTCTAGTGGATAGAACACGGACCTGGGAGGCAGAAAAACCTGGGTTCTAATCCCCACTCCAGTACTCGTCTGCTGTGGAACCTTGAGCAAAACACTTAACTCCTCTGGGACTCAGTTACCTCATCTGAAAAATGGGGATTAAGACTGTGAGCCCCATGTGGGACATGGACTGTGCCCAACCTGATTACCTTGCATTTACCCCAGCACTGAGAACAGTGCCTGGTACATAGTAAGCATTTAACAAATCCCATTAAGAGAAAAATGAAGAGAAGTGACAGGAACTGCCTTGAAGGCAAAGAGTTCATTCCTGCTCATGACATGCATAAGAAATGTCATTACTCGATCAGACCTTGCATTTACCCCAGCGCTGAGAACAGTGCCTGGTACATAGTAAGCATTTAACAAATCCCATTAAGAGAAAAATGAAGAGAAGTGACAGGAACTGCCTTGAAGGCAAAGGGTTCATTCCTGCTCATGACATGCATAAGAAATGTCATTACTCGATCAGACCGGATTTCAGTCTATCTCGATGTTCTGTCTCTGATAGGGTAAACAAGATGCTTGGAGGTACAGCTTGATTACTGCCTTCCTGAGCATCAGTCTGGAGTTACATCATCTTTGTTAACCTCTTACCTATTCCTTCTCCATCTTTAATAATCCCATCATTAATGTATTAAGGACCATTCAAACCCTAATTTTTGTTTATGATATTTGTAAAGCACTGTACTAACCAACTGGGAGAGTACAGGACAAATTGGTAGATGCATTTCCGGCCCACAGGGAGTTTACAATCTGGTAAGGGAGGCAGACATTAAAATATTTACAGTTGGGGAAGCAGCAGAGTATTAAGACAAAAGATAAAGACTAAGTATATGCGATTCATCAGTCAATCAATCATATTTATAAAGTGCTTACTGTGTGCAGAAGAAAGTACTAAGTGCTCGACTACAATAAACAGAGTTGGTAGTAACGTTCCCTGGACACTAAGAGCTTAGAGTTTAGAGGAGGAGATGGACCTTAATATGAGTAAAAAATATTATGGATATGTACATAGGTGTTGTGCAGCTGAGGGAGGGGTGAATAAAGTGTGCAAATTCAAGTGCAACAGCAGCACAAAAGCGAAGGGGTACAGAGGAAATGAGGGCTTAGTTAAGGAAGGCCTCTTTAAGCAGATGTGCTTTTAATAAGGTTTCGAAGGTGGGGAGAGTGATCTTCATTGGATATGAAGAGGGAGGGCATTCCAGGCCAGAGGCAGGATGTGGGGGAGAGGTCGGCAGTAAGACAGGTCAGATTGAGGTGCAGTGACTAGGTTGGCATTAGAGGAGCGAAGTGAGTGGGCTGGGTTGTAGTAGGAAAGCAGTGAGGTGAGGTAGGAGGGGGCAAGGTGATTGAATGCCTAAAAGTCAATGGTACGGAGTATTTCTTTGATGCGGAGGTGGATTTGCATCAACTGGAAGGTCTTGTGGAGTGTAGAAACATGGACTGAGTGGTTCTGTAGAATGATCGGGGCAGGAGAGTGAAATGTGTACTGGAGTGAGGTGAGATAGGAGACAGGGAGGTCAGTAAGGAGACTGATGCAGTAATCGAGATGGGTTAGGACAACTGCTTGGATAGGTAGAAATCCCAGGCCTGGGAACTTGTCTGGACTGCCCATTGTGTAAAATTGACTAAACTTTCATGGTGCTATATAAGACCTTCAGTTTTCCTTTTCTTTTGTGAAGCAGTTGCTTTCCTCAACCAGAGATTGTGCACTTGAACATCTGTAAGCACAACCTCCTCTTTTGTATGTCTTGAAAACACCCCGATGTGCCAATATTTCTGTAAAAGAAGGACTCTCATATTGAGCTAAGCAGAGTTTACAACAATCAGGATGGAAGTTCTCTCCTATAGCTAGAGCAATAGGTCTTCTGCTCTGTTCGACCTCCATCCAAGTACTTACTCCTCGGCTGATTCCACGACAGCCACAGGGCACAGTTTCCACCTGAGTTTTCCTCATAAATCCCATCTCCCTTTAGCTTGCTTGCTTTCTCACTTGCTCTCTTGCTTGCTTTCTTACTTGCTTGCTAGCTTGCTTGCTTGCTCAGAAGTGAAAACTGCCTATGAGGATGAGCAAGGAAGAAGATAAAAAAACTTTGCAAGAATAGTGGATGTGTCTTTTCCCATCACCCTCCATAAATGGTTCTTTGGCTATTTACAGTTAAATCCAAAGACCAGTCTATGTAAACTACTATATCTATGCGTGTATGCACATTGAGAAGCAGCGTGGCTCAGTGGAAAGAGCCCAGACTTGGGAGTCAGAGGTCATGGGTTTGAATCCCAGCTCTGTCACTTGTCAGCTGTGTAACTGTGGGCAAGTCACTTAACTTCTCTGGGCCTCAGTTACCTCATCTGTAAAATAGGGATTAGCTGTGAGCCTCACGTGGGACAACCTGATTACCCTGTATCTACCCCAGCGCTTAGAACAGTGCTCTGCACATAGTAAGTGCTTAACAAATATCAACATTATTATCGTTATTATAGAGAATATATGTGCACGCACATACAGTCCTCTAGACTCAAAGTTTGTCGTGGGCATGGGATATATCTGTTTCACTGTTATATTGTATTCTCCCAAGTGCTTAATACAGGACTCTGCACACAGTAAGCGCTTAATAAATATGTTGATATATAAAGCAGTTCTGGTAACACTAACATTTCTTATAGCAATAGGAAACAAAGGCATTGATGCAATTCACGATTTTGAGGTTATCATTGGCTCATATGGGCAGGGAATGTGTAATATTGGACGCGCTCAAGCATTTAGTACAGTGCTCCACACACATAAGCACACAGAAATACGACTAATTTATTGGTTGATATGATGAGCACATTTCTCTCTGTTGTTATGAATTCATGATAGAGAAAACTTTTGCCATTATAATATTAAGCTTCCCTTTCTGTTTTATGATATTTTTCTCTGTATATCTTGATGCTTGTATGGTCTGGGAGAGGGAATATGGAACCCAGAGTCAGGAGACCCATGTTCTAGCCCCAGTCCTGACACTGGACCATCACTAAGTAGCCTAACCTCTCTAGGCCTCGGTTTACTTATTTGTAAAATGGGGATGCAAACCCTCCCTACTTCTTTGACTGTGATACAGGAACAGTAACTAATCGCATTAGTTTGTATCTACCCCTGTGTTCGTCATGTACTAAGCGCTTAAATACCAAATTATTTATTGTTGTTTTTGTTAATAGCGATAATACGCATATCTTGTTCTGATCAAAATCAGAAGTGTGGGCGATATAAATATCACTCCTCCACATATATTTTCATTTTTTGATTTGAAAACTTCCCACTTTCAGGCTCTTCACTGAAGCTCTCAGTCTTTGTCGAGATTCCCAGGGGTGCCTGCAGTTTTCCAAGGCTTTGTCCCAGTGAACCCTCTCCCAGCAGCCTGGCTTTTCCCAGGAAAGAGAACATCGGGAGGGGTCGGGGAGTTGATCAGTCCCAACTCTGGCATTGTTCCCTCTCAGCTGGACTAGAGTTCAGTTGTGTAGAGTAAATTTTCTCTCTCCCTTCCCCCATTACACTGAGGCTAGGTTTCAGATACTCAGTTCCCATTTTATTACCAATTGGCATCTTATCAAAGACGGAAAATTATTCTGCCCATCTGCCATTGTAGCCACCACCATGCCACCCTTGCAGAATATCACGGTTGCTTCCTTTACCCTTCCTGGAGAGTTGGAGTTCTTTGGTCCCTTTTCCCAGCTATGTTACATCAAACGCATTTTCTCTAAGTTTGATCCTCCGGCCCGAGGGAGCTGGAGAATTTATCAAAACCAGTAGTCTTAGTAGGTGGGTCAGAGAAATTAGCAGCATGGACCATCAAAGCATCAAAGTCTTCAGGAACCCACTCCCGAAGGCCAGCCGTGATTCAGTTGAGAGCCGATGCCTTTCTCACGTTCAAAGATGGAGAGGTCTAGTCCGAGCAGCTGTGTGTGTGTGCTCCCGTGCATGTTTGTATACATATATGTATAGATAAATGAGCATCTGATTTAGTAAATTTAATTAATGTAGATCACCACCTATAAGACTGTCATATACTCCATGAGTATTCACTGCCGGTGTTAACACGGTAAAGGAAGTAGAAAAGATCACGTCGTTGAGGCAGACGAGAGCGCCTGATGAGCAGAAGGAGAAGAAGGTATTCTGCCCTATGAATTTACCTCGGTTCTCGAGTGTTGGCCTAGCAGAAAAGGACGTCTTGATATTACCCTGCAGCAAACCTGACCCTCATTTGCTTCAGGACTAGAAGGCTAAGGATCTGAGAAGTAGATGGATCTAAGAAGCAGTGTCAACTACTGAATAGAGCATGCCCGGGAGCCAGGAGGACCTGGGTTCTAATCTGGCTCCGCCACTTGTCTGTTAAGTGGCCTTAGACAAGTCACATCACTTCTCTGTGTCAGTTACTTCATTTGTAAAATGGGGATTAAGACAGTGAAGCCCATGTGAGACATGGACTGTATCCAACCTGATTACCTTGTATCTATTCCACATCTTAGTATAGTGCCAGGCACACAGTGAGCACTTAACAAAAGCTATTAAAAAAAACCCAGCCTATGGCCAAAATCTTTTAGGGATTCACATGTTGTTGTTATGGTATTTCACATCCCTCTGCTGGAATGCTATTACCTTGAGTCCAGTTTAAAGGATCTGAAAGTAAAGAGATCTGAGTGACAATTCCTAAAATTGCAGGTACTCTATGTTAATATTTGCCCTTTTGTGAGGGATTAGGGGTCACTTAAGGTATACTCTCTCCATCTGCTGACGTTCCAAGGCTGTCGACAGCCAGGAATACTCACCCTTAAAGAACAAATTACTGTGAGAAGAAAAAACAGTCCTGGTCTCTAAATCCAACATGTAGTATTGTTGGCACAGTTAAAGTAAACTCTATGATCTATAGGATGCAAGTCCTCTTCATGAAAGAAGTGTGGTCTAGTAGAAAGAGCATGGGCCTGGGAGCCAGGGCACCTGGAATCTAATTCTAGCTTCACCATTTGCTTGCTGTATGGTCTTGGGCAAGCCCCTTAATTTCTTCGTGCCTCAGTTTCCTTATCTGTAAAATGAGGTTTAAATGCCTATTTTCCCTCCCCCTTAGACTATAATCCCCTTGTGTTACAAGGACTGTGTCTGACCTGGTTATTTTGTATCTTCTTCAGTGCTTAGTTCAGTGCTCGTCATATGGTAAGTGCTTAACAGATATCAAAGTATTATGATTCTTGTGATTCTTTCTAGGGTGGACCATTACAGTGAGGAGCCCTGAACCGTATTCTGACCCCAGCTTCAGGTATCAGCTAGATCGGTGAAGGTAGGTCTCAACACTGTAATTTAATTTATTTATATTAATGTCTAGACTAGACATTAATCTCTTACAGTCTCTCTAGACTGTAAGCTCGTTGTGGATGGGGAATTCATCTCCTGTATGGTTATATTTTACTTTCCCTAAGAACTTAGTACAGGGTTCAGCACAGAATAAGAGCTCAATAAATACGATTGACTGACTGTCACTCTTCTTCTTCCAAGCTGAGTCATAACAGCACCAGCAGTTGGATTTCTCTGTTCTCGGGCTTTGTGTGTCCCAGGTTGCTCCGTGAAATAGCACGTCCTGCTTTTTTCTTTTAACATCCTAAAAGGACAGATGAGTTTTCTTGTCAGTCTAGGAAGCAAGCTCGATTGGGTTGGCCCCGCTGCTCAGCCTTAGGGATGCTTTCGAAACTTCTGTGTGCATGGTGGACAGGGGCAGGTGCTCGTATTCTTCCACCGGGGGTGGGCTCTGACAATTGAAAATCAGCGACTTCACTTCCTTCTTGAAGTTGCTGTTCAGGAACCCGTAAATGAAAGGATTGATGCAGGTGGAAGCCATGGCGATCAGGTGGCACAATGAGAAGATGAGATCGTTGTAGCAGACGAAAATATCTTCACTGTACCAATCCTCGAGGCTGTTGAAAATGTGCAGCGGCAACCAGAAGACTGCAAAGGCGGCAACCATGGAGGCTAGCACCATGTTGATCCTCTTCATCTGATTCAGCCGGGAACTGTATTCACTCTTCTGGAACATGTCTCTTCTCCGCTGAAGACGTAAATGGATCCTCAAGTAGCACACCAGAATGAAGATCAGAGGGATGCAGTATTGGAAGAGGAGCAGAAAGGTCGCGTAAATCATTCTGTGCTCCCGGGAAGGCCAGGATTCTGTGCAAATGACCTTTTCCACCGAAGTGCCGGTGATTTTGAAGAGCTTCTGGTATAACTCATCGGTCAAAATACTGTTGGCTAGGAAAGGGAGGGACAGGAGACAAGCAAGAGTCCAAATGAGCATGATCGCTAGGTAAGCCTGGGAAATGCTGGGTTTCCAACCGGTGGGATTGATGATCAGCTGATGTCTTTCCAAGGCCACGAGGACGAGGGATAGGATGGAAACTGTCACAGAAGTACACTGTATGAAGGCCGACATTTTACACATCACTTCGCCAAAGACCCAGTGGTCCATGATGGTGTAGGTAACGGTGAAAGGCAGGCAGACGAGACACATGATCAAGTCGGATAGTGCCAGGTTGCCGATGAGCGTGTTAGTCACGTTGGTTTTGTCCTTCTGCCTGGCTATCACGCCCATCAGACAGATGTTTCCCAGGACGCCCACGATGGTTTCTAAGCTGTAGGCAGTGACAAGAAACATCGACAGATCAACCGAGCCCTGGCACTGATCTGAAAAATTGGAGGCGACGCTCTCTAGCAAACTCTTGTTCTGCTTCTGGGACAGAAGCAGGAGGGGCAGGTCTGAAAAGTTGTTCTTGTTCATGCTGGAGAAAAAAAGCCAATGCAAAGATTCTTTTATGAAGAGGTGAGCTTCTGAGCTATTTCAGGTTCTTCAGTATGATCTCAAAAGTCACCTGGGAGCCACCCTGCAAGACAAAGAAGATCATTGTTCAACATCTCAAAATAAATCCGGTAATCAAGGCCATTTGTTGAGCATCCACTGGGCACACAGCAGTGTACTAAGTACTTAGAAATGTACATCAGAAGCAGAAAAACCAGATTCCCTGCCCTCAAGGACCTTTCCATCTATTTAAATGCCAGTTGAGCAGGAGCACAGGTGAAGACAAGTGTAAAACATTTGTTTCAACTTATTCTAGTTTCCCTTTGCCTTAGCCTTGTAGTGCCTCAGTTCTCTTTCTCCCCCTTGTAAAATGAATCGAGGGAATCATTATAAAGTAATAAATTGTTTGGGTAAGAAATGTTGCAGTTAAAATTCAAGGCCTCAGATGCAAGAACTACCTGTATTGGGAAGTTTGTGACACTAGGAAATTCGGGGGGTCTTCCCCGGAAAAGTCTTCTGTGGGGAGAG
Source organism: Ornithorhynchus anatinus (assembly GCF_004115215.2). Classification (NCBI taxonomy): domain Eukaryota; kingdom Metazoa; phylum Chordata; class Mammalia; order Monotremata; family Ornithorhynchidae; genus Ornithorhynchus; species Ornithorhynchus anatinus. The sequence continues at coordinate 126,786,180 of NC_041730.1, read as the reverse complement.
TGGTCTTTCGCTGCTCTGCCGTCAATCGCTCAATTAGTGGTATTTATTGAGCACTTTCTGTGTGCCGAGAACAGTACTAAGACCTTGGGAGAGTAAACATAAAACAGATTTGGTATGCACATTCTCTGCCCACAGTGAGCTTAGAGTCTGGAGTGCTACCTGCCCCAATTTTTAATTGGCTTCTGAGGATAATTCCCTCATTATTTGGTGATTATATATTATATAATGATATATTGCAATAATATAATGTAATAGATATTATTATACATGTTGCTTGTGAGTTTCACTCCCTTGGTTCTCTTGAAATGGTCTCCCAGCCGGGGACAAACCTTTTAGAGCCCTAGCTTCCTTTCTTAAATGGCTGTGAATCTGTCTTTCATACCTAGCTAGGCATATCAGCGGTATTTACTGAATCCTTAGTTTATTCGATCAATCAGTGATGTTTATTGAGTCCTCAATTGGAGAAGCAGCCTGGATTAGTAGAAAGAGTACGCGTTTGGTAGTCAGGAGTCGTGGATTCTAATCCATGGTCCGCCACTTATAGGCTGTATGACTTTGGGCGAGTCATTTAATTTCTCTACATCTCTGGGCCTCAGTTACCTCATCTGTAAAATGGGGATTAAGACTGTGAGCCCCACGTGGGACCACCTGATTACTTTGTATCTACCCCAGCATTTAGAAGAGTGCTTGGCACAAAGTAAGTGCTTAACAAATACCATCATTATTATTATTATTATTATTATTATTATTAATTGGTGCAGAACACTGTACTAAGCACCTGGGAGAGTAAAGGGTAACAGAGCAGGTAGACCTGTTCCCTGCCTACAAGGATCTTGCAGTCTAGAGGAATCTAATCTGTCATTTCACAGGGCATATTAATGCAAGAAGTGGGGCTCCTTGTGAATGGAGTTAGACTCTTAAAGAGGAGGAGTGCTCCTTTTTTTGTGAGTTTTCAATAGATAGAAATGAATCTATTGTACCTATACCCACAGCCTTTCGATGCTGACACAGTTCATGTATAGTAGTACTCCGCAGTGTAACCACAGGGTGGAATTTTGGTTTGAGTGGATATTTTACCATTGACATCCCTCCTCAAATTGTTTATTAAGTGCATGCTGGTGCAAAGCACTGCACTAAGTATAAGGGAAAAACTACATGATGAGATATATAGACATGAACCCTTAATCCCAGAGGGCTCAAAGCTCTGTACCTCGATCTCATCTATCTTGCCGCCGACCCCTGGCCCGTGTCCTACCTCTGGACTAGAACGCCCTCCCTCCTCAAATCCAACAGACAGTTACTCTCCCCCTCTTCAATGTCTTATTGAAGGCACATCTCCTCCAAAAGGTCTTTTCTGACTAAGCTCTCTTTATCTCTTTTCCCTCACTGTTCTTTCTGCATCACCCTGACTTGCTCTCTTTATTCATCCCCCCTCCCAGCCCCCAGCACTTATGTCCATATCTGTCATTTATTTATTTGTATTAATGTCTGTCTCCCCCTCTAGTCTGTAAACTTGTTGTGGGCAGGGATTGTGTCTGCTTACCGTTATGTTGTACTTTCCCAAGCACTCAGTACAGTGCTCTGAACACACAGTAAGCACTCAGTAAATATGGGTGAATGAATGAATAGTAGTAGTAACTAGTAAAGTTATTTATTGAGCACTTACTGGGAAGCAACTTGATCTAGTGGAGAGAGAATGAGCCTGGGAGACAGGGAACTTGAGTTCTAATCCCAGCTCTGCCACTGGCCTACTGTTGTGACCTTGGGTGAGTCACTTAACTTCCGTGCCTCGGTTTCCTCATCTGTATAATGGAAATTCAGTTTCAGTAAGATCTTACTTAGACTGTGAACCCCATGGGGTACGGGGACTGTGTCCAACTGATTAGCCACTGTCTACCCCAGGGCTTGGCCCATAATAAGCACTTAACAAATATCATTCTTAGTATTAGATTATCATCATTTTCTTCATCATTGCAATATGATGTAGTAAGTGGATGGAAAAATGCAACAGAAGCATGAGGCATGTCCCCTGCCCCCAAGGAGCTTACACTCTAATGGGGAAAATCAACATAAAAATATTTACAAAGGAGGTTATCGGAATCAATTGACCAGTTAATCCTGAATATGTACACGGGTGATGAGAGAGAAATGAGGCATTATCTAAGTGCTAGAGGTGTCTAATAGGGTGATGAGACTCAGGTGTGGGGAGGTAATTGAGAAGGCTTTTTAAAAGCAGTGGGATTTCAGGAGAGCTTTGAAAGTCAAAAGGACCTGGGTTCTAATTCCAGCTTCATCACTTGTCCGCTGGGTGACTTTAGGTAAGTCACTTCACTTTTCTTTGCCTCAGTTCCCTCATCTGTAAAATGGGGATTAAGACTGTGAGGCAGGGACTGTATCTAACCTGATTAGCATATACCTACCCCAATGCTTAGTACAGTGCCTGGCACATAGTAAGCCCTTAGCAAATATGGTTAAAAAAAGAAAAAAGAAAAGCTGTCTGAAGGATTAGGAGAGTTCCAGGCAGGGGGCACAAAGTGAGTGAGAGGATGGGGTGGGAGAAAAGGGGTGGTCAAGAGTGATGTACCACTACAATGTTGGCTTAGGAGGAACGAAAGAGAAAACGTGAGAGAAGCATGTGAAGGGAGCTGATGTTAAGTAAGGGAAGACTTGGCGTAGAACTTTGAAGCCAATCAGTAGTTTCTGCCTGATGCAGAGGATATGGAAAACTATTGGAAGGGTTTGTGGAGAAGGGAGCTGTGGAGTGAACGAAGATTCAAGAAGGTGAGCCTAGCCGAAACAGACATTATACATGGAAGAGGAAAGAGGGATGGACGCAGGGCGACTAGCGATTCAAGTGATAACAACTGTCCAGTTGTGAGTGACGAGGGTAGTCCTGGGGACTTCAGCAAAAAGAATGAATGTCTCTTTCTGGAATTATTGCCTCATCTACTTCCTGATGACTGAGTCTCATCCTAGAAAGTCTCCAAGTTCCTCATGGTTCAGCAAACAATGAAGATCAAAGTAGTACATGGGTGGTAGAGAACACCACCAGTGTTAGATACCTAAAGGGGAACTGGGTCCGGTTAACTCTCCCAGCCCCAAAATCACTTCTTTGAGATTCCTTGTTTGGATTCTTCTTTACAGCTTGAATCAACCAACATAAATCCATAAAACCAACATAAGTCTCAGGTTTGGCCGTACCCATCTCACATTCTTCTGCACATCTATGAGTTGGGGCTTCCAAAATCTAATTCGGGTGGATTTAGAGAAGCAGCGTGGCTCAATGGAAAGAGTATGGGCTTGGGAGTCAGAGTTTGTGGGTTCTAATCCCAGCTCCACCACTTTTCTGCTGTGTGACCTTGGACAAGTCACTTTACTTCTCTGTGCCTCAGTTACCTCATCTGTACACTGGAGATTAAGACTGTGAACCCCATATGGGACAATCTGATTAACTGGTATCTATCCCAGCACTTAGCACAGTGCTTGGCACATAGTAAGTGATTAACAAATACCATCATTATTATTATCATATAAAATAAGCCATAATGACACCAATAGTGGCTGAGAGGACCAGGCCAATTACAGTTATTTATTCTCCTTTTTATGGTCTTTGTTAATCATTTACTATGTGCCAGGCACTGTACTAAGTTCTGGGATATATATAAGATAATTAGGTGGACACAGCCCATGTCCCACGGGGGCTCACAAGTCTTAATCCCCATTTTGCAGATGAGGTAATCAAGGTACAGAGAAGTGAAGTGAATGACACAAGTTAATGCAGCAGACAAGGGACGGGGCCAAGATTAGAGCCCAAGTCCTCCTGACTCCCAGGGTCCGTCTCGGATGAATTGTTTCCAATTAGGGCTTTGATAAAGCAGCATTGATAATTGAAGAGTGGGGATTCAAATAGTGACTTTTTTCCAAGGCTGAAATGAAAACAGCCTCACTGAAATGACCGCATGTGTCATCCTTTCTTTTCTTCATTTTCCTGAGCCGACACTCTCATCCCCTGCTCTCCAGAAGAGTTTGGAAACTCACAGTCTCCACACCACTTAACCCACGAGAGGTCCAGTCCTAGCGTTCAAAGAGAAGGGAAATGAGTCAGTCCATTTGATAAAGACGTTGTCTCAACATCTCAGTATATTAAATGTGAAGAGAACATTTTTGTTTTGTTTTGTTTTCTGGACAATTACATTAAAGGATTACATTTGATGTTCTTACTGCAGCTGTCTTCTCAAGAGCTCAAAGCAATTTGAAAACATCATTTCATTTGCACAAACTTTTCTTTATAAGGCTTTTCTGGAGAGACAGACTTTTCCCCTTCTCTTTCTTGCTGTCCACCTCACTAAGGTATTTAGCAAGTGTTCTGTGTTTTGGTCTCTTCGGCATAGGAAAGAAGTTCCTTAGTTCAGGTCAGCTAGGAGAACAGTGGCAAACCAGCACAAAAGCCCAAATTTCCCAATAAACTAGTCATATAGGGACAAATAATAATAATTAATAATTATGGTATTTGTTAAGCACATAACTATGTGCCAGGCACTGTACTAAGCGCTGGGGTGGATACAAGCAGATTGGATTGAACACAGTCCCTGTCCCACGTGGGGCTCACGGTCTCAATCCCCACTTTTACAGATGAGGGAACTGAGGCCCAGAGAAGTGAAGTGACTTGCACAGCAGACAAGGTTACACAACAGACAACTGGTAGAGCTGGGATTAGAACCCATGACCTTCTGACTCCCAGGCCTGTGCTCGTTCCTCCACATCATGCTGCTTCTACAAATATCTGTTGTACTAAGAATTCCCTTTTTGAGATACAGGAGCATGTCTAATTCCTTCCTGTGTTGTCTCTCTTAGTGCTTAGTACAGTGCTCTGCACACAATAAGCTCTTAATAATACTGCTACAAAACTGGATATGCATCCAAACCCCATCTTCCCCACTAAGATTGCCTCCTTTGTATTAGTTTGGTATCTTCCTCTTTGATTTTACCTTTTCCTGATAGTTTCACTTCAACAGAAGAGAGTACCAAGTCAGACCTGATGTGCCAAGAGAAGACCATTAACCTCAGCCTCTCTTCTTCCAGTCAGTTATATATCTGAGTCCCACCGCAGAGTTCAGTGGAGACCTGAGAAAATTATCTGAATTTGTGTTTCTCCCAGGACATTTCTTGTCCTCAGCTCAGTTTGGTAGTCACCCCCAGCACGAGCCTACAAGATGCCAAGAAGCTCACTTCCGCTCACTTCAAGCTCCTTCTGTTGAACTCGAGTCAGAAAGACCTGAGTTCTAATCTCGGCTCTGTCACTTGTCTGCTATGTGACCTTGGGCAAGTCACTTCACTTCTCTGGGCCTCAGTTCCCTCAACTGTAAAATGGGGATTGAGTCTGAGCCCCATGTGGGACAGGGACTCTGTCCAACCTGATTAGCATGTATCTACCTTAGCATTTAGAACAGTGCTTGACACATAGTAAGCACTTAACAAATACCATCATTATTGTCATTATTATTATGTGGCCCAACAGATCTTTTTATTAGTAAAGGAGAATAAAACCCCATAATAAACACACCATTACCCTTAATCATTCATTCATTCATTCATTCAATAGTATTTATTGAGCGCTTACTATGTGCAGAGCACTGTACTAAGCGCTTGGAATGAACAAGTCAGCAACAGATAGAGACAGTCCCTGCCATTTGACAGGCTTACAGTCTAATCGGGGGAGACGGACAGATGAGAACAATGGCAATAAATAGAGTCGAGGGGAAGAACATCTCGTAAAAACAATGGCAACTAAATAGAATCGAGGCGATGTACATTTCATTAACAAAATAAGTAGGGTAATGAAAATATATACAGTCAAGCGGACGAGTACAGTGCTGAGGGGATGGGAAGGGAGAGGGGGAGGAGCAGAGGGAAATGAGGGGATAAGAGGGTTAAGTTGCAGAGAGGTGAAGGGGGAGTGGTAGAGGGAGTAGAGGGAGAAGGGGAGCTCAGTCTGGGAAGGCCTCTCAGAGGAGGTGAGTTTTAAGTAGGGTTTTGAAGAGGGGAAGAGAATCAGTTTGGCGGAGGTGAGGAGGGAGGGTGTTCCAGGACCACGGGGGGACGTGGCCCGGGGGTCGACGGCAGGATAGGCAAGACCGAGGGACGGTGAGGAGGTGGGCGGCGGAGGAGCGGAGCGTGCGGGGTGGGCGGTAGAAAGAGAGAAGGGAGGAGAGGTAGGAAGGGGCAAGGGGATGGAGAGCCTCGAAGCCTAGAGTGAGGAGTTTTTGTTTGGAGCGGAGGTCGATAGGCAACCACTGGAGGTGTTTAAGAAGGGGAATGACATGCCCAGATCATTTCTGCAGGAAGATGAGCCGGGCAGCGGAGTGAAGAATAGACCGGAGCGGGGCGAGAGAGGAGGAAGGGAGGTCAGAGAGAAGGCTGACCCAGTAGTCTAGCCGGAATATAACGAGAGCCCATAGCAGTAAGGTAGCCATTTGGGTGGAGAGGAAAGGGCGGATCTTGGCGATATTGTAAAGGTGAAACCGGCAGGTCTTGGTAACGGATAGGATGTGTGGGGTGAACGAGAGAGACGAGTCAAGGATGACACCGAGATCGTGGGCCCAAGAGACGGGAAGGATGGTCGTGCCATCCACGGTGATAGAGAAGTCTGGGAGAGGACTGGGTTTGGGAGGGAAGATGAGGAGCTCAGTCTTGCTCACGTTGAGTTTTAGGTGGCGGGCCGACATCCAGGTGGAGACGTCCCGGAGGCGGGAGGAGATGCGAGCCTGAAGGGAGGGGGAGAGGACAGGGGCAGAGATGTAGATCTGCGTGTCATCTGCGTAGAGATGGTAGTCGAAGCCGTGAGAGCGAATGAGTTCACCGAGGGAGTGAGTGTAAATGGAGAACAGAAGAGGGCCAAGAACTGACCCTTGAGGAACTCCAACAGTTAAAGGATGGGAGGGGGAGGAGGCGCCAGCGAAGGAGATCGAGAATGACCGGCCAGAGAGGTAAGAGGAGAACCGGGAGAGGACGGAGTCCGAGAAGCCAAGGTGAGATAAGGTGTGGAGGAGGAGGGGATGGTCGACAGTGTCAAAGGCAGCAGAGAGGTCAAGGAGGATCAGAATGGAGTAGGAGCCATTGGATTTGGCAAGAAGTAGGTCACGGGTGACCTTAGAGAGAGCAGTCTCGGTAGAGTGGAGGGGACGGAAGCCAGATCGGAGGGGGTTCAGGAGAGAATGGGAGTTAAGGAATTCTAAGCAGCTATTGTAGACGACTCGTTCTAGGATTTTGGAAAGGAAGGGTAGTAGGGAGATAGGGCGATAACTGGAAGGGGAAGTGGGGTCAAGATCAGGCGTTTTTAGGATGGGGAGATGTGGGCATGTTTGAAGGCAGAGGGGAAGGAGCCATTGGAGATTGAGTGGTTAATAATAGAAGTTAAGGAAGGGAGGAGGGCAGGGGCGATGGTTTTAATAAGGTGAGAGGGAATGGGGTCCGAGGCGCAGGTGGAGGGGGTGGTACTTGCGAGGAGGGAGGACATCTCCTCTGAGGATACTGCAGGGAAAGATGGGAAAGTAGGGGAGAGGGTTGGTGGGGGGAGAGGGGGGAGGCGGAGGGGTGACTTTGGGGAGCTCAGACCTGATTGTGTTGATTTTTGTGATGAAGTAGGTGGCCAGATCATTGGGGGTGAGAGATGGGGGAGGGGGAGGAACAGGGGGCCTAAGGAGAGAGTTAAAGGTCCGGAACAATTGGCGGGGGTGATGGGCATGGGTGTCGATGAGGGAGGAGAAGAAGTTTTGCCTGGCGGAGGAGAGGGCAGAGTTAAGGCAGGAAAGGATAAATTTGAAGTGTATGAGGTCGGCTTGGTGCTTGGAAATCATCTGGTTTCTAGTCTCCCAGCGAAGAAAATCACGCAGCTGGAACCCCCTGACTAACCTTAAAAAAGATAAAGAGCATGGTCTAGTGGATAGGGCACAGTCCCGAGAGTCAGAAGGACCTGGTTTCTAATCCCGGCTCTGCCACTTTGCTGTGTGACCTTAGGCAAGTCACTTCACTTCTCTGTGCCTCAGTTCCTCATCTGTAAAATGGGGATGAAGACTGGGCATCCCATGTGGGGTGGGGACTGTGTCCAACCTGATTACCTCGTGTCTACCCTGGCACTTAGAACAGATCTTGACACATAGTAAGCGCTTAACAAATATCATCATCATCAACTAAGCAGTAGTGGAACTGTGTCCTATGGAATGGCTCCCATCCTGGCCCCAAGAGTCTCTCTGGACCTCGTTAGCAGAGGCAGCGATGTGCTGCTTCCTCCTTTTTCTGGCAGAGCCGCCCACCCTCCTTGAATTCTGACATCTGGGCCGGCAAGGCCGGTGCAGGGACACAGTGAAATGCCCTCCGCCACAGCATTCACCGAAATAAAAATATTTCTACAGGTTTTATGGACCTGATAATTATTATGGTATTTTTTAAGCATTTCATTCAGTCATTCATTCATTCAATCGTATTTATTGAATGCTTTACTGTGTGCAGAGCTCTGTATTAAGCACTTGGAAAGTACAATTTGGCAACAAATAGAGACAATCCCTACCCAACAATGGGCTCACACTCTAGAGGGGAGTGACAGACAACAAAACACACCAAGTAGACAGGCATCAATAGCACATTTACTATGTGCTAGGCACTGTACTAATTGCTGGGATGGATACAAGCACATCAGGTTGGACAAAGTCCTGTCCCACCAGGGGCTCACAGTCTCAATCCCCATTTTATGGAGGAGATAATTGAGGCCCAGAGATGTTAAGTGATTTGCCCAAGGCCACATGGCAGACTAGTGGCGGGACCGGGATTAGAACCCATACCTTCTGACTCCCAGGCCGGTGCTCTAACCATTAAGTCATGCTGCTTGATCAATGTTAGCTCCTTTTTACTGCCTGTGGGTGAATTTGCATGGTGTCTGGCAACCGTAGGGGACTCAGCTCCAGCCCCTTTGGCAGCTGCTGTGACGGGCACAGCTGCCAGAATTTACGGAGGGTTGGCAGCCCCGCTGGGATCGAGAGAGAGCGCGCATGTCGTCTGGAGGAGGCTTGTGCGTGCTCGAAGGAGGAAGGGAAGGGGCTGTCAGAGGGTGAGAGATTTAAGAAAACAGTGAGGGATAGTGAGCTGGTGCCAGATGCCTAATACAAAAACATAAAAATATGAGGCAAGGACAACGATATATGAGAGAAGAGCTGGAGGGCGATGGACCGATTACAGACAATGACTCTCTCCTCCTTCAAAGCGTTATTGAAGGCGCAACTCCTCTAAGAGGCCTTCCCTGACTAAGCCCTCCTTTCCTCTTCTCCATCTTCCTTCTGCGTCGCCCTGACTTGCTCCCTTCATTCATCACCCCGTCCCAGCCCCACATCACTTATGTCCATGTCTGTCATTTATTTCTTTATATTATTGTCAGTGTCCCCCTCTAGAGCTCGTTGTGGCCAGGGAATATGTCTGTTTATTGTACTCTCCCAAGCATTTAGTATAGTACTCGGACACAGTCAGCGCTCAATAAATACGATTGATTGACTGAGCGTGACAACAAAAAGACAGGGATTAGAAGAAGCCCAGAGGTGCCTCTGATCACAGGAGAATTCTCTGCTCTGCAAAAGTACTGAAAGGACAGCTTCACTATTAGGAACCAGGTAATAATGTTGGTATTTGTTAAGCGCTTACTATGTGCCGCGCACTGTTCTAAGCGCTGGGGTAGACACAGGGGAATCAGGCTGTCCCACGTGGGGCTCACAGTCTTAATCCCCATTTTACAGATGAGGTAACTGAGGCACCGAGAAGTTAAGTGACTTGCCCAAAGTCACACAGCTGACAAGTGGTAGAGCCGGGGTTCGAACCCATGACCTCTGACTCCAAAGCCCGTGCTCTTTCCAGTGAGCCACGTTGCTTCTCTATATCTGAGTGGTGACCCGAACCCTGACTTCCTTTTTAAAATGATAAAAGCAAATATACTCACTAATAATGATCATGGTATTTATTAAGTACTGTGTGGCAAGCACTGTACTAAGGGCTGGGATAGGTACAAGAGCGTCAGGTCAGACACAGTGGGGGCTCACTGTTTAAGTCGGAGGGAGAACAGATATCGAATCTCCCTTTTACAGATGAGGAGACTGAGGCACAGAGAAGTTAAGCATTGCCCAAGATGATATAGCAGGGAATAATAATAATAATAATGTTGGTATTTGTTAAGTGCTTACTATGTGCAGACCACTGTTCTAAGCGCTGGGGTAGACACAGGGTGATCAGGTTGTCCCACGTGGGGCTCACAGTTTTAATCCCCATTTTACAGATGAGGTAACTGAGGCACAGAGAAGTGAAGTGACTTGCCCACAGTAAGCTGACAAGGGACGGAGCCAGGATTCGAACCCATGACCTCTGACTCCCAAGCCTGGGCTCTTTCCACTGAGCCACGCTGCTTCTGGGAAGGGAAACAGGTTGTTCTATTGGAAAGAGCACAGGCCTAGGAGTCAGAGAACCTGGGTTCTAATTCTAGCTCTGCCCACAACTTGCTGCGTGACGTTTTTGTTTCGTTCTATTTGCTCTGCCGTCTATCTGCCCAGATTAGACTGTGAGTCCGTCATTGGGCAGGGATGGTCTCTATCTGTTGCCGAATTGTACATTCCAAGTGCTTAGTACAGTGCTCTGCACATAAGTAAGTGCTCAATAAATACTATTGAATGAATGAATGAGTCAAGTCCCCTAACTTTTCTGTGCCTCAAGTCCCACAACTTTAACTGAGGATTCTATGCTTCATCCCACTTCTGCTCGGGCTGTGGGCCCCACGTGGGACAGGAACTGTGTTCAACCTGATTAACTTGTATCAGGCCTGTGCCTAGCACAGTGCGTGACACAGAGTGATCACTCAGGAAACTGTTTCTCTTCGACAGTCCTCTTCTTGCCAAATCCAATGGCCTCTATTCTAACCTAGTGCTCTTCAACCTCTCAACTGCCTTTGACACGGTGGACTGCCCCCTTCTCCCGGAGATGTTATCTAAACTTGGTTTCAGTGGCAGTGACCTCTCCTGGCATCCCTCCTAACTCTCTAGCTATGCCTTCCCACTGTCTTTCGAAGACTCCACTAAGTCCCTCTCTCCTCTATCTCACTGACAACCTCTTTCTGATGCTCTCCCTGCTGCCTGGAACTCCCTCCTCTTTCACATCCCTCAGACCACTGCCCTCCCATCACAACTTCTAGGAGGATCACTTCCAAAGGTGATTCACAAGTTACACAAAATATTCTTCCAGGGCGAATGTTTCCCTCAAAGGAGCACTTTCCAGGAAGACACTTCCAGCTGATCAAGAAAAGCAGTGTGTCTCAGTGGAAAGAGCACGGGCTAGGGAGTCAGAGGTCATGGGTTCAAATCTCGACTCCACCGCCTGTCAGCTGTGTGACTTTGAGCAAGTCACTTAACTTCTCTGTGCCTCAGTTCCCTCAACTGTAAAATAGGGATTAAGACTGTGAGCCCCACGTGGGATGACCTGATCACCTTGTATCCTCCCCAGCACTTAGAACAGTGCTTTGCACATAGTAAGCACTTAACAAATGCCATTATTATTATTGTTACAATAAATAGTAATAACAATACTTATTATTATGGTATTTCTTAAGTGCTTACTATTCACTAAGCACTTGGAGAGCTACAAGTAATAAGGTTGGACACAGTCCCTGTCCCACATAGGGCTCACGGTCTTAATCCTCATTTTACAGATGGGGTAACTGAGGCACAGAGAAGTTTAAGTAACTTTCCCAGGGTCACACAGCAGACGAATGACAGAGCCGCAATTGGAACCCACGTCCTCTGACTCCCAAGTCCGTGCCTTTGCCACTAGGCCATGCTGCTTCCCTAAATACTACTCGGTGATGGTAAATGTCAGGGACCCATCCAGAAACAAGTACAGTGGTCCAAAATTTCACCTTATAAATCTTGATAAACTTCAAAGGGCTTTTTTCAAACTTCCACAACCTTTTTTTGTGTGTTATTTGTTAAGCGCTTACTACATGCCAAGCACTGTATTAGCACGGGGGTGGATGCAAGATAATCATGTTGGACACAGTCCCTGTCCCACATGGGGCTCACAGTCTTAATCCCCATTTTATTCATTCATTCAGTAGTATTTATTGAGCGCTTACTATGTGCAGGACACTCTACTAAGAGTTTAACAGATTTTACCTCATTTTACAGATGAGGTAACTGAAGCCCGGAGAAGTTAAGTGACTTACCCAAGGTCACACAGCAGATAAGTGGCAGAGAGGGATTAGAACCCAGGACCTTTTGACTTCAGACCTGTGCTCTATCCGCTAGGCTGTGTTGCTTCTAGTAGACTTGGTAGAAATGTTCCCTGCCCACAAGAAGCTTACAGTCTTGAGGGCAATTTACACAAATTTCTATCTGTCCTGGATAAGGGCTTCATTCAATCATATTTCAATCAATCATATTTATTGAGCACTTACTGTAGGCAAAGCACTGTACTAAGCACTTGGGAGAGTACAATAAAACAACCAACAGGCATATTCCTACCCACAAAAAGCTTACAGTCTTGGGGAGACAGACATCAATATAAAGAAACAAATAGATTAATTAAATAAATTACAGATATATACATATGTGCTTGAGGGGATGGGAAAGAGGATGAATGAAGGAGTAAATAAGAGCAGCACAGAAGGGAATGGGAGAAGAGGGTTTAGTCAGGGAAGCCTTCTTGGAGGAGTTGTGCTTCCCTTGGAATAATGGGTTTTCCTGCTGCCACTGAAATTCCACTTGGAGTAAGAGCAAGTATGCAATCTTCTATCTGGCAGGGCAGCCTGCTAGCAGTGAGCAGAAGATGAAGCCAAGCAGCCAGCAAGCTGACAGTTCAACTTCTAAGAGGATCATTTCCAAAGGTTATTCATAAGCTATTCAAAATATTCTTCTGGGGTGCATGTTTCCCTCTAAGGAACACTTTCCAGGAAGACACCTCCAGCTGACCCAAAGGCTTGCTGGGATTCATCATTGCCCTAGTGATCTTTAGAAGTCAGTGAAGTTTCCAAAGAGCTGCTCCAGTCTCAGAGCGGAGCTGAGGCACGTGGAGAATGCTGGCTTCAGATTATCACAGTGCTATTATCACAGTGTATAAATGCAAGATAAATAGCCAATAAACTAGTCTCTGTATTTTCCCAACACGCACCATTGCCAAGTCATAAATGTTGAGCAAACACTTTGGTGAGTACAAAGGATCAAATGGGCAGGCTCCAACCTTTCTCTTTATTGATCAAATGTTTACTGAGCTACCTAATTGCATAACGTTTATTGAAGGAAGAAGGTCCTAGTATATGTCTCCCTTGTCACATCTCCATCAGGGTTTTGATTTCTCCGTTTGTCTTCCTTGGTGCTGAGGCCCGTTAGAATTTTCCCGGGAGATAATGCAAGCAGTTCTTCTCCCGCTATCGTTAACAAGTGCCATAATTAATTAATAAATCCTGGGTTCCTCAGGACATGATATTCCTGACCACTGGTGATGTAATATCAATCATACATATTTACTGAGTGCTTACTATGTGCACTGTAATGTACTAAGTGCTTGGAAGAGTACAACTTGGTAGGCATTTTCCCTGCCCACAGTGAGTCTAGAGGAGGAGATAGGCATTAATATAATTCTCTGCCCCCCATCTCCAGCCTGCAACTCCTTCCCTCTCCATATATGCCAGACCACCACACTTCCAACTTTCAAAGCATTGCTAAGGTCACATCTCCTCCAAGAGATCCTCCCCCTATTAATATTAAGCCCTCTTTTCCCCCATTCCCTCTCCCTTTTGCATCACTTATGCACTTTGATCTGGAAGGTTTGGACATTTGATATTTGCCCCAACCCCACAGAATTTGGGGTTATTATTATACGAACATAACCCACAGCACTTGGAATTGTACTTATAATTTATTATTATAAAGATATAATTTATATATTTAATTTATCTATTATAAAGTATTTACTTTGATGTCTGTCTCCCCCTCTAGTCCGTAAGCTCATTATGGGCAGGGAACGTGTCTGCTAATTGTGTTTGATCATGCTCTGCCAAGCACTTAGTACAGTGCTCTGCACATAGTAAGTGCTCAACAAATACAATTCATTGTTTGATAAATGTCCCCTCAACCTACTGTAGAGAAGCTACCGTAAGGGGAAACCAGGGAAAGCTATCCCAGGGCTTGCAGAATTCCCAGGCACCTGGCAGAAGGGCTGGGGATGGACTGCGGTAATAATGATGATGATAATTGTGGTATCTGTTAAGTGCTTACTATATGCCAGGCACTGTACTAAGTGCTGGGGTGGACACAAGCAAATTGGATTGAACACAGTCCCTGTCCCACATGAGGCACACAGTCTCGATCCCCATTTTACAGATATGGTGACTGAGGCATAGAGAAGTGAAGCGACTTGCCCCAGGTCACGCAGCAGACGAGTGTTGGAGACGGGATTAGAACCCATGACCTTCTGACTCCCAGGCCCGTGCTCTAGCCACCTCTCCATGCTGCCCAGCATCCATCTCTCCATATTCTACTTCAGTTGGGTAGCTGCCTTCCAGGGTAACCTTCATGAGGATCAAAATACAGACACACTTAGGCTCCAATCCTTCGTCTGTGCTGTTAGAATCATTATTCATATCACTGCTAATAATTCACTAGTTAATATTTTTCTCAGGATCAGTTGTAACAGTTGAGTGCCAGGTCAGAAAGATAACATTAGGAGTATTTTATTTCCTAGCAAGGTTATTAAAGCTTTTGTATGACATTCAGTCTAAATATACTAGCCAAAGAAAATGTCCCTCTGTGCTACCATTTCCCTAAATTTTTACAAATGTGTACGTGTGCGTCAATGAGTGTGGGAACTCATGTGGCAGTTAATTTGATTATTAGGATGTTCTTATTAAATTCTGTAGAAGGAAGGTGACAGAGTTGCACCCATAAATCCACACGAATGGATTCAAGTGAATTCACAGGTAGGTTTTTGGCAGGCAGTGAAACCGCGAAATTCCTCCAAGAATAAAGCCTTTCCAAGTAGAAAAATCAAAATGAGAAAATACTGCCATTCTCCCACCCACACCTTGCAAAGAAATAGAAAATCTTACCGGCTCACGTCCGCAACACAGGATAAGCTAGGGTGGATGGGTCACCTCTGGAGTGGGCTACGATTACTCAGGAACCTGAAGCGACGCTAAGACCCCCTCCTGGAGCCTGGAACCTGGAGCCTGAGCTACATGTTGCCAGTGACCAGCTCTGCTCCCTCTGCTTCGACAAGTGGCTTGGACAGCGTTTTCTCTCTCAGACGCTGAGTGGGGCATTGCTTGTATTTCACCTTTGAAGTTCTGGCTCCCTCTGTTGATATGTATTTCACACAGTCCGGCCAAACGACAGCAGCAGAGATAAGGCATGAAGTTTTGAAGAAGAAGGGCAATAAACCCAACCGATCGGATCGATCGTTGGTATTTATTTTCTGCCTTCTATATGCGGGGCACCGAGCTCTATAGCGGACCAGTGCAAGGTCCACGCGGGGAGAAACATGCATGCCTAGTGGGTAGAGCATGGGCCGGGGAGTCAGAAGGTCATGGGTTCTAATCCTGGCTCTGCCACCTATCTGCTTGGCAGAATCACTTCACTTCCCTGGGACTCATTTACTTCATCTGGAAAATGGGGATTGAGACTGTGAACCCACGTGGGACAGGGACTGTATCCAACCTAATTTGTATCCATGCCGGTGCTTAGTACAGTGCCTGGCACATGTAAGGGCTTAACAAATGCCATAATAATAATAATTATTATTATAGGAACAAAGTGGAAAAGCAGTGGGGAAGAATAATCAATGGGATTTATTGAATGTTGACTGTGTGCAGAACAATGTAAAAGTGCAATTCAAAGGAGTAGGTAGACATGATATCTGCTTACAAGGAGCTTACAGTCTGTACGTAGCTAGTTATCTATGTAGTAGGCGAGTAGTGAGATGAAGTAGGAGGGAAAGTCAGGGAAGGCCTCTTGAAGGAGATGTGATTTCCATAAAGCTTTGAAGGTGGGGAGAGTCATGGTCTGTCAGATATGAGGAAGGAGGCCATTCCTGGCCAGAGGCAGGATGTGGGCAAGAGATCGTCAGTGAGATAGACAAGTTCAAGGTACAGTGAGTAGATTGTCATTAGAGGATTGTCATTAATGTGTGTGGGCTGGGTTGTAGCAAGGTAAGGTAGGAGGGGGAAAGGTGATTGAGTGCTTTAAAGCCAGTGGTAAGGAGTTTCTGTTTGATATAGAAGTGGAGGGAAAATCACTGGAGGTTCTTGAGGCGTGGGGAGATGTGGACTGAAAGTTTTTATAGAAAAATGATCCAGGGAGCAGAGTGAAGTATGGACTGGAGTGGGGAGAGGCAGGAGGCAGGGAGGTCTGCAAGGAGGCTGATCTTGTCATCAAGGTGGGTTAAGAAAAGTGCTTAGATTAAGATGGAAGCACTTTGGATGGAGAAAAAAGGGTGGATTATAGTGGTGTTGGGAAGGTTGAACTGACAGGATTTATGTTAGATTGTGTGGATGGATGAAAGAGAGGACTCAAGAATAACTGCGAGGTTACGGGCTTTTGAGACAGGAAGGATGGTGGTGCTGTCTGCAGTGATGGGACACTGAGAGGGCAGGGTTTGGGTGGAAAGACTGCTGTTGGCGACACATTAAGTTGAGGTGAAGGCTGGATGTCCAAGTAGAGATGTCTTGAAGACAGGAGGAAATGCGAGACTGCAGAAGGAAGAGAGATGAGGTATGGAGATTTGAAAATCATCCACATTGAGATGATAGTTGAAGCCAGGGGAGCGAATGAGTGAACGAATGAGTGAGCGAGTGAACGAATGAGCGAATGAGGCATAGAGCGGGTAATTGATTTGCCCAGGGTCACACACGGGAGACAAGTGGTGAAGGCAGGATTAGAATCCCAGTCTTCCGACTCCCAGATCCGTGCTCTTACCAGTGGGCCTCACCTTTTCCTGGGTCTGATCAGTATTCCATGCTACATTGTTTGCACGTAAGGGTAGTCTCTTGTCCTGTTGATGTGTTCACCCCCTGACATAGGTCTTTAATTGGCCTTTTGGGAAATCCAATTTTGCCCAGGCTGCTAGAGAAGAGCAACTGAGCAATCAAGTAGTGTGGGAAGCACTGCGGTCTAGTGGAAAGAACACAGGTCTGGAACTCAGAGGACCTGGGTTCTAATTCCACCTCCACCATTTGTCTGTTTCATGATCTAGTGCAAGCCACTTAACTTCTCTGTGACTCAGTTACCTCATCTGTAAGCTAATTATGGCATTTGTTAAGTGCTTAAAATGGGGATTCAATATCTGTTTTCCCTCCTATGTAGATTGTGAGGCTCATGGGGGGCAAAGACTGGTCAACCTGATTAACTTACATCTGCCACAGTGCTTAGAACAGTGCTTGGCACATAGTAAGAATTTAATAAATACCATCATAATAATAATTATTATAAATATTACTAATCAGTCATTCAGTAAAGAAGTAGTGTTGCCCAATGAATAGTGCATGGGCCTGGGCATCAGAAGGACCTGGGTTCTAGTCACAGTTGTGCCACTTGGTCTGCAGTTTGACTTTGAGCAAGTCACTTCACTTCTTTGGGTCTCAATTACCTCATCTATAAATAGGGATTAAAAGTTTGAGTCCCTTGTAAAACTGTGTCCAACCTGACTAGCTTGTATCTATTTCAGCACTTAGTACAGTGCCTGGCATAGAGTAAGTGGTTAACAAATACCAATTTTTTATGATATTTACTGAGCACTTACTGTGTACAGAGCACTGAACTCAAACCTGGGGAGAGAACAATACAAGAGAGTTGATAGAATCATTTCCTGCCCAGAAGGATCTAATAATAATGATAATAATAACTGTGGTATTTGTTAAATGCTTATTATGTGCCAGGCACTGTACTAAGTGCAGGGGTGGATACAAGTAAATCGGGTTGAACACGATACAAGTAAATCGGGTTGGACACGGTCCCTGTTCCACATGGGGCTCACGGTCTCAACCCTCATTTTACAGATGAGGGAACTGAAGCACAGACAAGTGAAGTGATCTAATAGAACAGACTGATCCCTGTGCCGTTGTTGTCACTGATCATTTGTAAATATTTTTCTGCCTGTTTTCCCTTTTCTGTTTATGAACTGGGCCTGGGCCACTTCTGTATTTTCTGTATTTCTCTATTTCTGTATTTTCAACTTCCCAAGTAGTTAGCCTGTTGTATCGCACCGGGCTAACTGCAGAAAATATGCAGATCGACCAATCAATCAATCGTATTTATTGAGTGCTTACTTTGGGCAGATCGCTGTACTAAGGACTGTACTAAGATAGAAATAGCTCATTTAGGTTTATGCCAGTTCAGGATTTGGTGAAGGAGACAAGAAATGACTTTGACTTCTGCAAGTGAGTAGCGAGGGAAGAAGAAATCGTATAGAAGACGGAACACGATTTATTGCAAGGGCCCTAAGAAATCCAACAGTCCAGGGCTAAAAGGGGAGGTCTCCATTTATTTTCAAAAGAAGAAAATCCTCTCACTTCACAAAGAGGCAGAAATATGAATTAAAAAGGTACCGGTTTGGGCCAACCTGTGCCCCTCTCATCTTCTCTGCAATATCTCCTAGACAGAGAGTGCAGAGACAGGTTTCTGCTATCTCCCTCAAAAGAACAGGCCAATATTCCCCTTCAGCTCATGGCTGTGCCTAGGTTACAGAACCATTTTCACTTGGGAAAAAATCAATTTGAGCCTAGAAATCCTTAGGTTATAATCGTTTCCACTGGACAGAGATGGCACTTTGGGCACATTCTATTTCTCTACCTTTACGTAGTAATAATACTTTGGACTCAACATCTCACTGCAAGGACCTCAGCAGTTTATGGATTTTTCCGGGTGGATACTGATGATTGATGGTGATGATGATGACATGTAACATGCCATCTGAACTCAGGTAGAAGTCCTAATTCATTTGGCATCGAACCAAGTCTCAGGTACTTTTTTATGGTATTTGTTAAGAAGCAGCGTGGCTCAGTGGAAAGAGCACGGGCTTGGGAATCAGAGGTCATGGGTTCTAATCCCAGCTCCACCACTTGTCAGCTGTGTGACTTTGGGCAAGTCACTTAACTTCTCTGTTCCTCAGTTCCCTCATCTGTAAAATGGGGATTAAGACTGTGAGCCCCACGTGGGACAACCTGATTACCTTGTATTCCCCCCCAGCGCTTAGAACAGTGCTTAGCACATAGTAAGTGCTTAACAAATACCATCATTATTATTATTATTATTGTTACCCCTGGATCTGCCACTTATCTGCTGTGTGACCTTGGGCAAATGACTTCACTTCTCTGTGCCTCAGTTACTTCATCTGTAAAATAATAATTATGGTATTTGTTAAGTACTTACTATGTGCCAAGCACTGTTCTAAAAGCTGTATGGGGACAGGGACGGTGTCCAACCTGATTTGCTTGTGTCCACCCCAGTGTTTAGTACAGTGCCTGGCACATAGTAAGCACTTAACAAATACCATAATTATCATTATTATTATACAAACAAATAGGATTGGTCACAGTCCCTGTCCCACAGTCTCAATTCCCATTTTACAGATGAAGTAACTAAAGCCACAAAGCAGACAAGGGGCAGAGCTGAGATTGGAACCCATGACCTTCTGACTCCCAGGCCTGTGCTCTATCCACTACTCCGTGCTATCCCCGCCAGCACTTAGTACAGTATCTGTCACATAATAAGTGCTTAACAAATACCATTATTATCATTGAATACCATTATTATCATTGATATTATTATTATGCACTTACTATGTGCCAGACACTACTAAACAGTGGGTCAGATTCAAGCTAATCATGTTGGAAACAGTCCCCTATGGGGCTCAAAGTCTTAATCCCCACTTTACAGATGTGGTAACTGAAGCACAGAAAAGACTTGCCCAAGACAAGTGGATGTTAGCTTGGATGCATGTCGCTGTGATCGATGATGCTCTGATAGAATTGTAGGTCTTTTTCTCTAGTCTAGAGATGGATCTATATAGTCACAGATAATTAAGCCTTTCAAAACCATACACCTCTCGTAACCATCAGATTCCAAGGGAGGTTCAACCATATGAACCAAGCCATCTAAAAGTTTCAACCATCTTGCATTGTATCATTGGCTTCCTAGCACTAGCCTCTTAGAGAAATAGAAAAGGATCATCTTTTGGATCAAATCAACTCCCCTGGTGTATAGAATGCCAGTGGATAAGTCACTTCACTTTTGGGAACCTCATTTTCCACTATCCAAAAATGCGTATCTTCCATCCACTTACTGGTTGGCCACTGATCCAGTTAATAATAATAATAATAGTGATATAAGTAATATAATAATGATAGTGATGATTATGAGAAGCATTCATTCACTCATTCAGTCGTATTTATTGAGCACTTCCTGTGTGCAGAGCACTCTACTAAGCCCTTGGGAGAATACAATACAACCATAAACAGACACATTCCCTGCCCACAACGAGCTTACGGTCTAGAGGCGCAGGAGACGATCATTGTTATAAGTAAATGAATTACAAATATGTACATAAGCTCTTTGGTAAAATAACCACTCCAGTATTTTTCTGGATTATTTTTTATCCATTCATGTTTAATATTTATAGCTATACTCCTTTACTCTTAAGTGTTAGACATGCATCCATTTATGTCTATTTATAGCACTTGCTGTGTGCAAAGCACTATATTAAGCACTTGGGAGACTACAGTACAACTATAAACAAACACATTCCCTGCCCACAATGAGCTTACTGCCTAGAGGTGTAGGAGACAGACATTGTTATAAATAAATGAATTACAGATATGTGCATAAGCTCTTTGATCAAATCACCACTCTTCAGTATTTTTCTGGATTATTTTTTATCCACTCTTGTTAAATATTTATAGCATTACTCCTTTACTCTTAACTGCTAGACATTTATCCGTTTATGTCTACTTCTCTTCCCCGTTAGATTATGAGCACCCTGTTTTCATCTTCTTCTACATCCCAAATGCCCATTATAAGTATCCAGGAGACACTGGAGAATAAATACTGGTGATTCTGTTCATATTTTGGGTAAGGAGAAGAGGATGTGGTATATAAAAAGAAATTCCATAGCAATGCTATCATCCGAGACCAGGGAGAATTGCAGGAGACAGATAAATAAAGCAGGCAGTAGAATGAAAGAAAAAAGAGGGACAGGACAGAAGGACCAAGGAAGAGAACAGAAGAAGGAAGGGTGAGAGTGAAGAGGATTGGGAGAAAGGACAAATATTATAGAAAGGACATATCCTGTTTTGCCCAAGTTAAGGCAGTGAAGCTAACCCTGGCTCAGTTCTCCCTCACCCATATTCTATTGCCTGACCAGGAGCCAGAAACAGCAAATTTGTTGGCTCTGTGTCCCTCCCTTGCAGACAAAGAAGACTTGTTTTCACTGGTAGACCCCAAAGCCTCCCCGCACCTCATCTCCCGGGTGGTCTACCCTCAGTAACAGACCCCAGGGGTCTGGACTGGTTCCAAGTTACCTGAGAACCAGACGGTCCTCAATCCTGTAGAGAAGAAAATTGTGAATAACAGCGACAACCACCACCCTCTCTCTGCCTTACTGGGCCTTCCCTTTCCTTCTCACCCCTGCCAGTAAAAAGCTCCCTTTACTTGTGGTATCTTTTAAGTGTTTACTATGTGCCAAGAACTGTACTAAGCATGGGGTTAGATACAAGCTCATCAGCTTGGACCCAATCTCTATCCATCACTGGACTCACAGTCTTAAAGGGGTGGGAGAGCAGGTACTGAATCCCTGTTTTACAAATGAGGAAAATGAAGAACAGAGAAGTTGAGAGTTGCCTGAGTTCATACTTCAAGCAAGGGGCAGAGCTGGATTAGAATCGTGTGTGTGTATTTATGGTATTTGTTAAGCGCTTACTATGTTCCAGACACTGTACTAAGCATTAGGATAGATAAAACATAATCAAGTTGAACACAGTCCCTGTCCTACATTGTGCTCACAGACTTAATTCCCGTTTTACAGATGAGGTAAGTGAGGCACAGAGAAGTTAAGTGACTTACCCAAGATCGCACAACAAGCAAATGGCAGAGCTGGAATTAGAACTCAGGTCCTCTGACTCTCAGGCCCATGCTCTATCCACTAGGACATGCCGCTTCTCTGCTTCTCAGTGGTTGTTTTGTTTTCTTTACTTCTGCATTTCCATACATCAACATACTCTACTGTTGAAGCGCGGAGTCATCCACACATCGATCTTTCAGTATTGTCTTCCTTCTCTCATTAAATTAGATCATCAACTTCTTGAGAGCAGAGATTGCATCTTGTTCCTGTATTATGTTATTCTAAACACTGTACAGTGCTCTGCACAAAATAGGAGCTCAAAAAATACTATTGATAAATCAGTTATTTGGCACCTGAATACACAGTGCCTGGGAAGAAACATCATGCCTGGAGCAACCCACTGCAATTCTATTTTTAATTATTGTATGTTATTTATTAAGCACTTACTATGGTCCAGGCAGTGCATTAAGCAATGGGTTTGATACAGTAGAAGCCGACCAGACACAGTCTTCTTGTCCTCATAATTTCCTCAGATCCCAGCATATTTCCTGTAAACTGTAAACTCCTTATGGTCAGGGGTCATGTCTACCAACTCTGTTGATGATGATTATGGTATTTGATAAATGCTTACTCTGTATCAGGCACTGAACTAAGCATTGAGTAGATATAAGCAAATTGGGTTGGACACAGTCCCTGTCCCATGTAGGGCTCACAGTCTCGTTCCCCATTTTACAGATGAGGTAACTGAGGCCCAGAGAAGTGAAGTGACTTATCCAAGATCACACAGCAGATACGTGGCAGATCTGGGATTAGAACCCATGACCCTCTGGCTCCCAGGCTGTTGTATTCATTGATTCATTCAATAGTATTTATTGAGCACTTACTATGTGCAGAGCACTATACTAAGGCATTTTCCCAGGCACTTACTACAGTGCTCTGCACACAGTAAGCACTCAGTAAATGCTATGATTGATTCATTGATCTATCGATTCCAATCTCCCCCCTAAGAGTTTCCAGTTTTACACTACTGCCCAATCCCAGCCTCACCTGCTCCTTTCCACTGCCTGTTTTCCCCTCCTGGACAACAGCCCCTGCTCCCAGTAATAACAACAATAATATAATAATATTTGTTAAGGTTCCTTAAGGAGTTGGGATTTCAGGAGGCTTTGATGATGAGGAGAGCTGTTGTCTAGACATCAGACGTTCTTAAAATGCCCCTTTTCCTTGGAAATCTGTTTGTTGAATCACAGAGACTGACATCTCCCTCTCTATGCAATCATCTGTTTCAGTCTTCTGCTTCCAGGATGGTGGATTGACCAAGCCATCTTGAACAGGAAACTAAGGCCCAAAGAAGTGAAGTGACTTGCCCAAAGTAATTCAGCAGACAAGTGGCAATGCTGGGAATAGAACCTGGGGCATATTTGGGGGTTCATCTAAGGGTCTGGCTCCTTAAGGGCTGGATGCTGAATTTGGGAGGGAATGCTGAATGTCCAGTGCCCTACCTATGGTAGAGGTCACTCTGAATTTTTAGATTATACACGGGCACACACACATGCACAGCATGGTATAGTAGATAGAGCCCTGGCCTGGGAGTCGGAAGGTCATGGGTTCTAACCCTGGCTCCTCCGCTTGTCTGCTGTGTGAGCGTGAGCAAGTCACTTCACTTCTTTTCGCTTCAGTTACCTCATCTGTAAAATGGGAATTGAGATCATGAGCCACACGGGGGACAGGGCCTGTGTCCAACCTGATTGGCTTGTATCCTCCCCAGTGCTTAGTACAGTGCCTGGCACAGAGTAAGTGCTTAACAAATACCATCATCATCATCATCATCATCATCAAAGAGAAAACTAGTACTCACTTCACGTCTCAGGATTGCACCTAGAGAGTTTCCACTACCCTACCAGTCTCGACCATGGGAGAGAGAGTCAAGCAGAGGCCTGTCCATTCCATTCCTCAATTGGGCGGTGGCTAGCGAGTGGCAGGCAATCTGCTACAAGTCAAAACTCACCTAGCTGGGCAGCAGCAGCATGGGAGAGAGCTGAGGGCGGAGACTCAAGTTTTCCACTTGGAAGAAGGCAATGGTAAACCATTTCTGAATTTTGGCCAAGAAAACTCTAAGGACACATTACCAGAATGATTGTAGAAGGAGGTGGGGCTTTCGGGGAGAGATGTGTCCTTGGCATCGCTATGGGTCGGAAACAACTCGACAGCATAAGACAAGTATTTACTCGGTCAAGGGTTCAACTGCAACAGAAATGAATTCCCACTTGTACTGGCCACCCACTGTAGTCATCGACCACCTGACACATACCCCCAAAGAAGCAGCATGGCTTGGTGAAAAGACCATGTGCCTGGGAGTCAGAGAACCTGGGTTCTAATTCTGCCTCTGCCAAATGCTTCCTGTGTGACCTTGGGCAACTCACTTACCTTCTCTCTGCCTCAGTTCTCTTGTTCTTCTTCCCGCTTAAACTGTTAACCTCCTGGCAGGACAGGGACTGTGTCCAACCTAATTCACTTGTAGTTACTCAAACCCTTAGAACAGTGTTGACACATGAGCATTTAACAAAAACCATAAAAAACAGCAAGGCTCATGGGAGGAACAGAACTATGCATCTTCCCCCATCATCAAAACCCTCCTGAAATCCCACCTCCTCCAAGAAGCTATCTTTGATCCATTATCCTGGGTAATAATAATAATGTTGGTATTTGTTAAGCGCTTACTATGTGCAGAGCACTGTTCTAAGCACTGGGGTAGACACAGGGGAATCAGGTTGTCCCACGTGGGGCTCACAGTCTTAATCCCCATTTTACAGATGAGGTAACTGAGGCACAGAGAAGTTAAGTGACTTGCCCACAGTCACACAGCTGACAAGTGGCAGAACCGGGATTCGAACTCATGACCTCTGACTCCAAAGCCCATGCTCTTTCCACTGAGCCACGCTGCTTCTGCTGCTTCTGGGTCATATCAACACAGTAGCCACTCTTAGAACTTACATATTTTCCATCACTGTATACCCTTAGTTATACTATGTCCAGTCAGTGGAGTGTAAGGGAAACCTTCTCTTGCACCTGGGGATAGACTGGAAAAATGCCCTGGTTTACTCAGGATAGACCTAGTTTTTTATGTTAATAATCTGGATAATATTAGAAAAATTTACAAATATCCCTGGTCACTAAATCAATAGTACTTGTTGAGTGCTTACTATGTGCAGAGCACTGAACTAAGCACTTGGAAGTGTACAGTGCAATAGAGTTGGTAGATAAAACCCTTTGCCCTCAAGGATTTTACAGATTAATGTGGGAGACTGTCAAGTCATTATTTTTAGGAAACATGTTTGCTAATTCTGTTGTATTGTACTCCCCCAAGCTCTTAGAACAGTGTTCTAAACATAGTAAGCTCTCAGTAATTACCACTGATTGAGAAAGTGAATTACCCCTTAAGGGAAGTATTTTGGACTATCTCCATCAAACTTGTGAGTCACTCTTGAACTATCCTCTCTTGCTCAGTCCAAATGCTTGGTCTTTGATGTCCAGTTGAAATCTTCTCAGTGCAGCCACCATGGAACTGAGAGACAATGATAATGATGATGATAATAATAACTGTGGCATTTGTTAAGACCTATGTGCCAAGCTCTATGCTCAATGCATGAGTAGAAACAATACATTCAGATCAGATGCAGCACCCATTCCACATGGGGTTCACTGTGCAAGGGGGAGGGGAAACAGGTATTTAATTCTTATTTACAGATGAAGAAACAGAGGCCAAGAGATGTTACCTGACTTTCTCAAGGTCACACTACAGGCAAGAGGCAGAGCTAGAATCAAAATCCAAGTTTTCAGAGACCCAAACCTGTGCCCTTTCCCCTTGGCCATGCTGTTTCTCACAGTACCCACGTTCCAAAATGCTGGAGGAATTTAGTTCCACATTCCTAACATCCATTTTCTCACCTGGTGGTAAGTGAGAATTGTACAAACTTGGGATGTTGTCCAGTTTAAAATAAAAATAATGTGATCAACCTTCCTAAAAGTGCCTTTACAGATACACAAACGCACTCCTCATTCGTGTATATCATATAGGAAGCAATTCATTAATCAATCAATCAATCAATGGTATTTATTGAGGGCTTACTGTTTGCAGAGCACTGTACTAAGCACTTGGCAGGGTACAAAAGAACACAACTGTTAAACATGCCCCCTGCTTACAGTGAGCTTGTAATTATTACTATCATTTTTGTTAGGGCTATTATCACTGTCTTCCCTTCAACCAAAGAGGAATGAAACCCTAGAAAGACGTATTTGATCAATAGTATTTTAATCAATGGTATTTATTGAGTGCTTACTGTGTGCAAAGGAGTGTACTAAGCACTCCCCTTAAAAATCCAAATGCTATGTCCTTAAAGTATGAGACAAGAAGCTTTTGATGTTGCTTCTTAATTTATTTAACCCCAAGTTCCAGTGCCCAAGGAAGATAGCGGCTGATTAAAATTGGGTTTTTTAATAGGATCGAAAAAGAAAGTTGTGAAATGCATGCCATTTAGAATCAGAGCTAAACTATAAAGCCCTTAACAATGTCAGCAATAGAAGCATCAGGATTCACTGAATTTTTTAAAAAAAATTTTATGATTGGTTAATCAAATGAGAGAAATTTGGAAACCTTAACCTACGTTAGATTCGAATGGACAGTTTTTAGAATGGTCGTTTTTCTTCACAACTTTGAAAGTGCAGGTCATAGTGTTAAAAATAGGCTCACACATTTCTTCATCAAAACTCGAGGGTGCAGAGTATCTGTCGGGGAGAAAATTCAAAAGTGAATAGGGTGAGCATTTTTCAGTAATAAACACCACTAACTTGATTTCCAGTAAGATATCTGTTAGCATATCAGGTCACTGTCAAACAAGGCCAATCAGTACAACAATGTATAACTAATAATGTTGGTATTAAGTGTTTACTATGTGCCAAGCACTGTTCTAAGCGCTGGCTAGATACAAGGTAATTGGGTTGTCCCACATGGGGTTCACAGTCTTAATCCCCATTTTACAGCTGAGGTAACTGAGGCACAGAGAAGTTAAGTGACTTGGCCCAAGTCACACAGCTGACAAGCAGCAGAGCCGGGATTAGAACCCACGACCTCTGACTCCCAAGCCCGTGCTCTTTCCACTGAGCCACGCTGCTTGTCAAACCTGTCCAAAACTACAAAAGTAACACCCTAGATATCAGAAATAAGGTAAATATTATATACTACAGTCTTCACTGTGCAGTCTGCACTCTGCAGGAAAATACTAGGCAACTCCTGAATCCACCATCAGAAGAATGGTTGGGAGTTAGAGAAATGTTTGCCTAAATATTCTCCATCTACACCGACTCCCTGGGAGAATTCATTCGTGCCCATGGCTAGTGCTTGGCACATAGAAACAATTAACAGATACATTATTATTATTATTATTATTATTCTACTACCGCCTCCACGTGGAGGATTCCCATATCTACCTCTTCAGCCCTGATCTCTCTCCTTCTCTGCAGTCTCCTATTTCCTCCTGTCTTCATACCCCGGATGGCCCACTGACACCTCAAACTTAACCTGTCCAAAACTAAACTCAGCATCCTCCCCCCCGGCAACGAGCTGACTTATTAGTGACTGTCCATGACCCCATGAATGACAAGGAAGAGACTAGCGAAGGCACTCGTAGATTCTACCTGAGACAGGTGATATCAGCCTGTGGGGGCAGAAGCCAGAGAGAGGAGTGGCCTTCTCTCCCTGCTCTACCCGATAATGGGTCTGGACTAATAATAATAATAATGTTGGTATTTGTTAAGCGCTTACTATGTGCAAAGCACTGTTCTAAGCGCTGGGGGATACAAGGTGATCAGGTCGTCCCATGTGGGGCTCACAGTCTTCATCCCCATTTCACAGATGAGGTCACTGAGGCTCAGAGAAGTGAAGTGACTTGCCCACAGTCACACAGCTGACAAGTGGCAGAGCCGGGATTCGAACCCATGACCTCTGACTCCAAGGCCCGGGCTCTTTCCACTGAGCCACGCTGCTTCTCCAATGACTGCCATGTAGAGCCACAGCTAGGACGCCTAAGATGGATAAAAGATGCTCGTTTTGAATCGCGAGGAGGCATGCGCTGAAGTAGCATGGACGTATGAAGAAGCACATGGAGAGAAGCAAGGAGGAGAGTAGCATTAAAGCATAAGCAGTATTAAAGCAGGAGGAGCAGCAGAAGGCAGCAGCACTTGGAAGCAGAAAGAAGACAACAGACTGGTATCGGACCCTTGGTGGAGTGAGCGAGTGTGTGTACGTGTCACTCCTTTGCACACTGGTAAAACTAAGTACGAAACTTTCCGCAGTAGCCATGGTGGTCGGTGGTGTGATTTGACTCTACTATGTGTCATTGAGGCTCCCTGTTCCGGGAAGGTTCTGGTCGGTACCAGACGGTGGCTCGTGACAAAACCCTATCCTCCCCTTGACTTTCCCATGACTGTAGACAGCACCCGGTGGTGTTATCTCACAAGCCTGTAACCTTGGCCTTATCCTCGACCCATCTCTCTCTTTGAACCCACCTATTCAATCTGCCACCAAATCCTGTCAGCTCAACTTTTGCAACATCACCATAACAACAGTGATGGTATTTGATAAGTGCTTACTATGTGCCAAGAACTGCTCTAAGTACTGGGGTAGATACAAGCTAACTGGGTTGGACACAGACCATGTCTCACATGGGGTTCACAATCTCAATCCCCATTTTATAGATGAGGTAACTGAGGCCCAGAGAAATTACGTGACCTGCCCAAGTTCACACAGCCTCCTTGCTCATTCCCCGTCTGCCTGGAACATCTTTCTACAGAACCATTCAGTCCATGTCTCCCCACTCTTTAAGAACCTCCAGGGGTTGCCCAACCACCTCCGCATCAAACAGAAACCCGTCGCCATCAGCTTTAAGCTCTCCCCAACCCTACCTTACTTTGCTGATTTCCCACAACACTCCAGCAGGCTCACTTGGCTCCTTTGATGCCAACCTACTCATTCTACTTTGATCTCATCTAGCTCGCCGCCAACTCCTCACCCATGTCCTACCTCTGACCTGAAACTTCTTCCCCTTTATATCCAGCAGACCATCACTCTCCCCACTTTTAAATCTTTATTAAAATCACACCTCCTCCTAGGTCTTCCCTAACTAAGCAAACCACACCTTCTCCAAGAGGTCTTCCCTAATTAACCCTCTTTTCTCCTACTCCCTCTCCCTTCTGTGTCGCCTATGCCCTTTGATCTGCTTCCTTTAAGTGCTCGATAGTCACCCCACCCTCAGCCTCACGGCAATTTTGTATATATCCATCGCTTATTCTGTTTGTGTCCCCTTCTAGACTGTAAGCTCGTTGTGGACAGGGAACGTATCTTTCAAATATATTATAGTGTATTCCCCCAGGTGCTTCGTACAGTGGTCTGCACACCATAAGTGCTAAATAAATACCATTGATTGATTCCTGGTAGAAGATTCTTTGTGCCTACTGTTTCTCATAAAATTTTGTCTCAGAGCTGAAGGGCATAAAAATTGACAACCACTTTACCAAAGAAAAATGCAAGATTTCAGTGTTTATAGAACTTACTTGGGGCAGCAAATCACGTTGTCCTTATTACATGTACAGAGGTTGCAGTCATGCATCCAAGTTTCTCCCAAAGTATATAGATTGCCATTACTGAAACATTCTAAATGCAAAAAATAATATTAATAATTGTGGTATTTGTTAAGAACTTACAGTACTAAGCACTGGGGTGAATATAGTCCCTGTCCCGTGTGATGCTCACAATCTCAATCCCCATTTTACAGATGAGATAACTGAGATCCAGAGAAGTGAAGTGATTTGCCTAAGGTCACATAGCAGACAAGTGGAGGAGCCGGGATTAGAAGCCAGGTCTTTCCGACTCCCCGGCCTGTGCTCAATCTACTAGGCCATGCTGCTTCCCCAGGTAGAACAGCCTCAGTAAACAGGTGCCATGGCCTGAAAATGGGCTTAATTCTCCTCACAGCCCTAGCACTCATATGTGTATCTATTTATTTCACTGAATTAATTACTCACGTAACTGCCTACCTTTATTTTTATCATTGGTATCTCTGCTTTATACCAAATGAATGTTGGCCCATTTATGTCCACTCATCTCTTCCAGTAGACTGTAAGACTTTTTGAGAGCAGGCACTTTCACTTTGCTTTAAATTCCCAGATAGAGGGTAGAGTTTGGATGGCCAGTGCAGTCATTCTAAGATAGGAGACGTGGAGATAGAGAGGCAGAGTGGCTTAGTGGATAGGTCATGGGCCTAGGAGTCAGAAGGACCTGGGTTCTAATCCTAGCTCTGCCACATGTCTGCTGAGTGACCTTGGAAAAGTCAATTAACTTCTCTGGCCCTCAGCTATTGTCATCTGCAAAATGGATATTAAGAATGTGAGCCACATGTGGGACAGAGTCCCTGTCCAACCTGTAGACTGTAAGCTCACTGTGGGTAGGGAATGTGTCTGTTTATTGTTGTATTGTACTCTACCAAGCGTTTGGTAGAGTGTTCTGTGCACAGTAAGCACTTAATAAATACAACTGAATGAATGAACCTGATTGATTTGTATCTACTCCGGTGCTTAGAACAGTGCCTGGCACATAGCAAGTGTTTAACAAGAATCATAATTATTATTATTATTGGAGTTACACATAATTTCATGTGTGTTATTCCTGGTTCCACAGGTAATAATAATAATAATAATAATAACAGTGGCGTTTATTAAGTGCTTCCTATGTGTGAGGCACTGTACTGAGCGCTGGGGTGGATACAAGAAAATTAGGTTGGACACAGTCTTTGTCCCATATGGGGCTCCCAGTCTCAATCCCCATCACACACACAAACACACACACAAACACAGTTGCTCCAGAACAATTGTATTCCCTTCCCAGGCTCCTGTTTAACACGGGAGCCACTTCCAAAGCAAGGAACTCAATGACAGGAGAGAGGCTGAGGGTTTAAAATTAAAATCGTGGCCATAATGGTGACTGATGCCATGTCTCTACCAGAAGGGAGACAGAGCAGCTGAAAACAAAACTGTTAGAAAGTAGACCAATGGCCACCCACAGTGCTGTGCACACAGTAGGATTCAATAAATACTGTTAATGATGACGATGGGTAAGCTGAACCAGCACATGCAGAGTACATTGTAGACACCCTTGTGAGAATGAGATTTTCTGCTCTTACCTGCTGGATTTAGCTTTAAGGGGTGGAAGGTGCAGCCTAGATATACTGGGGTGGTTCTCACGGAGACAGTAAAGACAACTAGAATGAGCTTCTAGTGACCAGGAGGATGAAGAAGATGGGGATTAAAATGGAAAAAATGTTAATACAGAAAGCGGATTATAAGAAACTCAAATAATAAAGCTCCTATTATTACACCCAAGGTAGAAAGAGACTGGAACCCTTTTCTCCCAGCAATACTGTACTTGGAGGGATTTTAAAAAATAATATTTGTTAAATGCTTACTACATGCCAGGCACTGTACTACTACTACTACTACTACTACTACTAATAATAATGTATTTGTTAAGTCCTTACTATGTGCCAAGCACTGTTCTAAACGTTGGGGTAGATACAAGGTAATCATGTTCTCCTACATGGGGTTCTCAGTCTTAATCCCCATTTTATAGATGAGGTAACTGAGGCACAGAGAAGTTAAGTGACTTGCCCAAGGTCACGCAGCCAATAAATTGCAGAACCGGGATTAGAACACAGGTCTTTCTGACTCCCAGGCCCATGCTCTAACCACTATGCCTATATTTCTTTCCATTCATGGAATGTGACTGTTATTGTTTACAGCTTTAGCTTAGAGGACACAAACTGCCTGGAGGCAGTTTGGCCTAGTGGAAAGAGCATAGACCTGTGAGTCAGAGGATCTTGGTTCTGATCCTGTCTCTGCCACATGTTTACTGTTTGAACTTAAGCAAGTCACTCCTCTGAGTTACCTCATCTGTTAAAATGGGGATTAAGACTGTGAGCCCCAAGTGGGATATGGACTGTGTCTACCCCAGTGCTTAGTATAGTCTGGCACCTAGTAAGCGCTCAACCGATACCTGCATGGCTCAGTGGAAAGAGCACGGGCTTGGGAGCCAGAGGTCATGGGTTCGTATCCCGTATCTGCCATCTGTCAGCTGTGTGACTGTGGGCAAGTCACTTAACTTCTCTGTGCCTCGGCTACCTCATTTGTAAAATGGGGATTAAGACGGTGAGCCTCATGTGGGACAACCTGATTACCGTGTATCTAGCCCCGCGCTTAGAACAGTGCTCTGCACATAGTAAGCGCTTAATAAATACCAACATCATTAACATTATTATTATTAAAAGAGAAAAAAGTGTTCCTGATATTTCCCAAATGCCACCACACTCATTCTTCTCTTCCCATTTCACTCCTCCATTCCCATTTCCTTCTCACCATCTTCTATCACCATTCTTTCTTCCCTAAATGATCTGGCATCTGACAGCGATATCCCAGAATTGACCCAAGATCAAGCTCGATTCAAGTAACCAAACTTTGCCTTATCCCTCGAGGTTTTCTGAGCCTCTGAATCTTGGTAGAGATCCAATAATAATCATGATAATAATAATAGTTTTAATAATAACTGTGCTCTTTAAGCACTTAGTATGGGCCAAGGACTCTACAAAGCACTGGATTAAATATAAGACAATCAGGTCAGACATAATCTGTGTCCCACACAGATCTCATGGTTACCCTCCCATAAGCGTAGTGCAGTGCTCTGCACACAGTAAGCATTCAATAAATATCGCCAATTGATTGAGTGTAAACCTCTCTATACTGTAAACTTCGTGTGTGTAGGGATTGTCTTTATTGCTGAATTGTACTCTCCAAGCGCTTAGTACAGTGCTCTGCACACAGTAAGCGCTCAATAAATGTGAGTGAACAAATGAGTGAATGATAGGGAGAAGAGGTATTTCATCCCATTTTGGGAAGGAAGAAATCGACGCACAAAGAAGTTAAGTGACAGCAGTTACTGACAGAGCCGATCAGAACCTAGGTCTGCTGACTCTAAATTTGTCTTTCGAAACTTGTCCATCTCGTTTTGCAAATTCTTTGGACACCTTGTAACAGGGTTCTGCAAATTTCTCCTAGTGCTACATTTGCAGTATTTACTTTTCCCTTAGTGCTATTTCAATTCTAGAACTGGCTTTCAACATTTGAATGGTACTTCAATCAATCATATATATTGAGCGCTTAACTGTGTGTAGGGCACTGTAACTCATTGTGGGCAGGGGATATGCTTGTTGTGGATAGAGCAACGGCCTAGGAGTTATGGGTCATGGGTTCTATTTCTGCCTCTGCTACTTGACTGCTGTGTAACCTTGGACAGGTCACTTCACTTCTCTGTGCCACAGCTACCTCATCTGTAAAATTCATTCAATAGTATTTATTGAGCGCTTACTATGTGCAGAGCACTGCACTAAGCGCTTGGAATTTACAAAGGGGATTAAAACTGTGAGCCCCATTTGGGACAGGGACTGTGTCCAACCCGATTTGCCTGTATCCATCCCTGCAGCTAGTACAGTGCCTGGCACATAGTAAGTGCTTAACAAATACCACAACCATCATTATAATTATTATTATTATTGTATTGAGAAGCAGTGTAGCTTAGTGGAAAGAGCATGGGCTTGGGAGTCAGAGGTCACGTATTCTAATCCCCGCTCTGCACTTGTCAGCTGTGTGACTTTGGGCAAGTCACTTAACTTCTCTGTGCCTCAGTTACATCATCTGTAAAATAGAGATTAAGACTGTTTGCCCCACTTGGGATAAGCTTGTATCTAACCCGGCGCTTAGAACAGTGCTCAGCACATAGTAAATGCTTAACAAATACATCATCATTATTATTACTGTACTCTCCCAAGCACTTTGTACAGTGTTTTGCACATAGTAAGCACTCAATAAATATGATTGAATAAATGATTGAACTCAATGCTAGGGAGAGCACCAGAAAACAATATAACAGACACATTCCCTGCCCACAACGAGCTTACAGTCTAGAGATACCTCAAGAATCTCCATTCCTCTCGACTGACCGACTGACTCAGCCCTATTTATTATGACTTCCCAGATTCCCATAATCTCATTTAGTCTCAAGTATGACCCCAGAGCATTCCTCTGTCAAAAAAAATTTGAATCCTCTCAATTGTGTTTCCCAGAATGATTTTGTGACACGCTTCATTCCTCCTCGTGAAGACGTATAACATATTTCAGACCCACAAAACCCACTTCATCTCTAATCCAATTGCCAAGTGAGATTTCTAAATACTTCAAAGAGATTAGCGTTCCCACAGGATTGTCGATCTTCAGATTCCTCCCTTCCTCCCAATATATAGCATGATTCACTGAGTATCAAAACTTAAGCTGAAGGCTATTCCTGAG
The DNA here is from genome assembly GCF_004115215.2 of Ornithorhynchus anatinus. NCBI lineage: Eukaryota > Metazoa > Chordata > Mammalia > Monotremata > Ornithorhynchidae > Ornithorhynchus > Ornithorhynchus anatinus. Next base: position 126,751,611 of record NC_041730.1, on the reverse strand, counting down.
CCCTTCTATCAAAGAAATCCATAGGTGACTTACCATATTGAGATAGTTTGGTGCTTCCCTGAGGACGAGTGTTTAGAAATTTGTGGCTGATGGAAGTTAAGAGCCTGTTGTGGGACTGAGGAAAATATCTGTAAGCGAGAAGGAGGAAGGAAGAGTTCTACTGAAATGATCAGATTATTCTGAAACAACTGTAAACCACATTTGAGGAGGTTTCGGTTGGCCAATCACAGAGAGAATAAGGAAGAGGTTGGTGGGAGTGAACAACCTTGATGTCATTAGAACAAGAATATTGTGTTCCAGCCATTTCCACCAGAGTGGAGAATCACTCCTCGTAATATATTGTCTCAGGCAGTTAATCACACTTAACTGTTTTTTTTCCTGATTCGCATATGCGTTCCTGCGCACACACACACATACACACACACACACAGAGCATGTCTACATGATCATTTGTTTTTCTCTTTTCTGGAATTCTTTTTCCCATGTTTGAAAGCCCATTTAATAATGTTGGTATTTGTTAAGCGCTTACTATGTGCCAGACACTGTTCTAAGCGCTGGGGTAGATACAGGGTAATCAGGTTGTCCCACATGAGGCTCACAGTCTTAATCTCCATTTTACAGATGAGAAACTGAGGCCCAGAGAAATGAAGTGACTTAAAAATAATAATGTTGGTATTTGTTAAGCGCTTACTATGTGCAGAGCACTGTTCTAAGTGCTGGGGTAGACACACGGGAATCAGGTTGTCCCATGTGGGGCTCACAGTCTTAATCCCCATTTTACAGATGAGGTGACTGAGGCACAGAGAAGTTAAGTGACTTGCCCAGAGTCACACAGCTGACAAGTGGCAGAGCCGGGATTCAAACCCATGACCTCTGACTTCCAAGCCCAGGCTCTTTCCACTGAGCCACGCTGCTTCTCCTAAGATCTCGATGCATTGGCCGGTAACCGAACCTGGGCCTCCCATGTGGCAGGTGAGAATTCTACCACTGAACCACCAATGCACCACTGAACCACCAATACAATTTACTGCCACCGATTCCCGACTCTGCAACTTGTCAGCTGTGTAACTATGGGCAAGTCACTTAACTTCTCTGTGCCTCAGTTACGTCAACTGTAAAATGGGGATTAAGACTGTGAGCCTCACATGGGACAACCTAATGACCCTATATCTACCCCAGCGCTTAGAACAGTGCTCTGCACATAGTAAGCGCTTAACAAATACCAACATTATTATTTACAGGAGGTAACACCTCACCCTACTTACTCAGATTCTCTCTGTTGCTAAATAAAATAGAAAAGAGTAATCAGCCCATCAATAAATCTTATTTATTGAGCACTTATTGTGTATAGAGCACAGTACTAAGCACTTGGGAGAATACACTATAACAGAGTTGGTAGACATGTTGTCTCTCCACAATAAGCTTACAGTATAGAGGCAGATGCAGACATTCATATGAATAAATTATGGATATAATAATAATGGTATTTGTCAAGCATTTACTATGTGTCATCCACTGTACTAAACACTGGGGTGGATACAAGTAGATAAGGTTGGACCCAAAACCTGTCCCACAGGGGCTCACAGTATCAATCCCCATTTTTGATTTGCCTAAGGTCACACAGCAGACAAGTGCTGGAGCCTGGTTTAGAATCCATGACCTTCTGAGTCCTAAGCCTGTGCTCTAGCCACTATGCCATGCTGCTTCTCTACAAAATAACTGTGGTATTTCTTAAGCACTTACTATGTGCCAACCACTGTACTAAACACTGAGGTGGGTACAAGCAAATTAAGTTGGACACAGTCCTTGCCCCATATGAGGCTCGCAGCTTTAATCCCCATTTTACAGAAGAGGGAACTGAGGCACAGAGAAGTGAAGTGACTTTCCAAGGTCACACAGCAGAAACACAGTGGAGCGGGGATATGTACATAAGAGCTGTGGGGTTGAGGGAGAGGTGAGTAAAAGGTGCAAGGGGGCCGCAGAAAGGAGTGGGAGAATCCAACAGACGATTAGTCTCCCCTCCTTCAAAGCCTTACTGAGGGCACATGTTCCGAGAGGCCTTCCCTGACTAAGGCCTCCTTTCCTTTCTTCCCCTCCCTTCGGCACAACCTCGACTCGCTCCCTTTATTCTTCCCTCCTCCCAGCCCCACAGCACTTACGTCCATGCTTGTAGTTCATCTATTTATATTAATGTCTGTCTCCTCCCCTAGACTGTAAACTCACTGGGGACAGGGAATGTGTTCATGAATTGTTATATTGTATGCTCCCAAGCACTTAGTATAGTGTTCTGCCCTCAGTAAGCGCTCAAAAAATACAACTGACTGACTGATATTCTATGTAGTGGGGAGAACAGGTATTGAAGCCCCATTTTACAGATGAGGTAGTTGAGGCACAGAGAAATTAAGTGATTTGTCCAAAGTCGTACAGCAGGCAGATGGCCTATCCCAGATTAGAGCCCAGGCCCTTTGACTCCCAGGCCTGTGGTCTTTCCCCTAGGCCACACTGGTCCTCTAATGAAGGTCATCCTTCGGGAATACAGTGTGACTATGTTCTTTCAGTGAATATTATCTCTAACCATTCACTCAGATTTATTGAGCGCTTACTGTGTGCAAAGCACTGTACTAAGCACTTGGGGGAATACAATACAACAGCTAAAAGATGCATTCTCTGCCCACAACGAGCTCACAGTCTAGATCATATCAAGTGGATTCACAGGGCTTTAGTGTTGGACTGAATTCATTCATTCATTCAGTTGAATTGATCGAGCACTTACTGTGTGCCAAACACTGTACTAAGTACTTGAAAGAGTACAGTATATCATTAAACAGATTGAATCTACAGTTTTGACTGCACACTTTCAAAGTGGTCCCTATTTGTTCTGAAAGACCTTTGTACAGCAATATCCCTAATGGGATGTGTTGGAAAATGGAGGCTTCCTGTAAAATATCATGGCAAGACAGAAATCAAACTGCCGAACCTTCCTCTCCAAAGGTTTAATACATCAAAACCATAAAAAACTCTCTTCATTTGACCCATTTGGCTTTGAATTCACGTATTCCAATCTCATTCATTCATGCATTCATTCAATAGTATTTATTGAGCGCTTACTATGTGCAGAGCACTGTACTAAGCGCTTGGAATGAACAAGTCGGCAATAGATAGAGACAGTCCCTGCCGTTTGATGGGCTTACGGTCTAATCGGGGGAGACGGACAGACAAGAACGATGGCAATAAATAGAGTCAAGGGGAAGAAGATCTCGTAAAAACAATGGCAACTAAATAGAATCAAGGTGATGTACATTTCATTAACAAAATAAATAGGGTAATGAAAATATATACAGTTGAGCAGATGAGTACAGTGCCGAGGGGATGGGAAGGGAGAGGGGGAGGAGCAGAGGGAAATGGGGGGAAAAGAGGGTTAAGCTGCAGAGAGGTGAAGGGGGAGCGGTAGAGGGAGTAGAGGGAGAAGAGGAGCTCAGTCTGGGAAGGCCTCTCGGAGGAGGTGAGTTTTAAGTAGGGTTTTGAAGAGGGGAAGAGAATCCGTTTGGCGGAGGTGAGGAGGGAGGGCGTTCCAGGACCGCGGGAGGACGTGGCCCGGAGGTCGACGGCGGGACGGGCGAGACCGAGGGACGGTGAGGAGGTGGGCGGCAGAGGAGCGGAGCGTGCGGGGTGGGCGGTAGAAAGAGAGAAGAGAGGAGAGGTAATAATAATAATGTTGGTATTTGTTAAGCGCTTACTATGTGCCGAGCACTGTTCTAAGCGCTGGGGTAGACACAGGGGAATCAGGTTGTCCCACATGGGGCTCACAGTCTTAATCCCCATTTTACAGATGAGGGAACTTAGGAAGGGGCAAGGTGATGGAGAGCCTTGAAGCCTAGAGTGAGGAGTTTTTGTTTGGAGCGGAGGTTGATAGGCAACCACTGGAGTTGTTTAAGAAAGGGAGTGACACGCCCAGATCATTTCTGCAGGAAGATGAGCCGGGCAGCGGAGTGAAGAATAGACCGGAGCGGGGCGAGAGAGGAGGAAGGGAGATCGGAGAGAAGGCTGACCCAGTAGTCTAGCCGGGATATAACGAGAGCCCGTAGCAGTAAGGTAGCCGTTTGGGTGGAGAGGAAAGGGCGGATCTTGGCGATATTGTAAAGGTGAAACCGGCAGGTCTCGGTAACGGATAGGATGTGTGGGGTGAACGAGAGAGACGAGTCAAGGACGACACCGAGATCGCGGGCCCGAGAGACGGGAAGGATGGTCGTGCCATCCACGGTGATAGAGAAGTCTGGGAGAGGACCGGGTTTGGGAGGGAAGATGAGGAGCTCAGTCTCACATTTCCTTCTACAAATCTTCCCACTTCTTTTTAGTGCTCCCCAAGTCTTTGGACTAAGACATTGAAAAGCATGTGTTTGTGAAAAACACACATTCAGATTTCACCTCCTGATTTCCATGCAAACACAAACCAAAAAAAGTTGGGAAAGAAGTTTTAGGCCTTTCTTTAAAGATTTCTCTTAACCCTTCATCCTGATTCCTTTTATTCCCTGAGCTTCTGGCTCCATGATTTCTACTCAGGATTGAACTAAAAGAGGGTACGTGGATTCAGGCCAATCGTAGAGTCTAGATTTCTACCTCCAAAACTACAATTATTAATTGTACTTATTACAGTGCTCTGCACACAGTTAGCCCTCGGTAAATACGTTTGAATGAATGAATGAATGTGTCTGTTCATTGTTCTATTGTATTCTCCCAAAATCTTAGTACAGTACTCTGCACACAGGAAGCGCTCAATAAATATGATTGAATTGAATGAATACCCCAGTGCTCAGCATGAAACAAATGCTCAATAAATGCCATAATTATTTGGCAAAGCATTTAGCGGGCAAGAAGCTGGCTCTACCCACCTCCTCTTCTCTGGGTCAGAGCAAACCAACCCTGTTGCAGGCATTTGCCATTCTTGCCTCTCAGGTTTATATAAAGTGCTTTTGTGTAGCCGGGCACGTGGTTCACACCTCCTGCCGGCAGAAAGATTCACAGAAAGGCGAGGGACCAATTTGAGAAGCTGGACAAGAAAGGGATGACTCACTGAAAGTCGGAGGCAATCCCAACTATAGAATAGTTGGTGCTGATTAAAATGTAATGAAAAGGACAATCTTTCTTATGGAAAATTTGCTTCTATGGAAACAGGCACATTTCCCATTGTTTGGAGACCTCCTGTGCCTGTACCCAGGGGGTCCTCAATAAATGCAAATGAAATTGGATTGAGTTGAACTGAAAAATCTGGAAGGGTTTTGAAAATCCAAATGTGGCTATTCATCAGGAAGCAGATATTAATGATAATACCTTGCCTTTCCCCAGGAAGCTCAAACTCCTGTGCCGGCCATCAGCCAGATATTGCAGCCTTATTGCAAGAGCATATAAAACTCTACAGATCATTCAGTCAATCAATAAATAGTATTTCATGAGCGCTTTCTGTACTAAGTGCAATAGAGCTGGTAAACGCAATCCTTATCCACAAAGGGCTTCGTATAGTGATCGGCACAAAGTAAGCACTCAACAAACACCAGTGATGATGAAGGATCATACAGTCAACAGCTTGCACATCCTACCTCCGCAGAGAGGTAGTTCTTCCTTCCTACACACACATAAATAATATTAGTAATAATAATGACAGTATTCGTTAAGCACTTACTATCTGTCAAGCACTAGAGTAGATACAAGCTCAACAGGTTGGACACAGTCCCTGTCCCACGTGGGGCTCACAGTCTCAATCCCCATTTTACAGATAAGGTAACTGAGGCACAGAGAAGTTAAGTGACTTGACCAAGGTCACACAGCAGACGAGTGAAGGAGCCAGGATTAGAACAAAGGTCCTTCTGACTCCCAGGCCCTGCACTCTATCCACTAATAAAAATATTAATTATGATATTTAAGTGCTTACTTTGTGCCAGGCACTGTACTAAGTAAATCGAGTTGGACACAGTTCCTATCCAACGAGGACTCACAGTCTCAATCCCCATTTTACAGATGAGGCAACTGAGGTACAGAGAAGTGAAGGGACTTGCCCAAGGTAACACAGCAAAGTGGCGGAACTGGGATTAGAACAACAATAAAAATAATAATAATTGTATTTGTTAAGCACTTAGTGTGTGCCAAGCACTGTTCTAAGTACTGGGCACTGTTCTAAGCACCAGGGTCCTTCTGAGTCCTAGGCCCCTGCTCTATCCACCAGGCCATGCTGCTTAAAAGCAGGTGTATTCTGAAGACGTTTCCAGACTTGAAATTGAGGTGACAGGAGATTTCACAGGTCTCCAACCTCTTTTAGGTGGCCAGGGTGTGTACTTCGACAGGCAGGGCACCTGAAAAGGAGGGAGAATAAACACTGTCTTTTGGATCTGTTGCCATCTTGCTTCCAATTTGACCTCTGTGTAGGTTAAGCTCCGGAAACAGCATCATGAAAGGAGCATATTTTCAGGAGTTGTGTTGCTTGAGTCCTCCTTCCTTCTCTATCCTGGGAGAAAAGGGAGAAGGCAAGAGGGAGAACTTTTATATTCAAGTGGGCTGAGAGGATGCTCACACGGGATTCCCTGGGGCACATCTCCACTCCTTTCTCATAAGACTTTTCATAGTCTCACGGGTGTGAGATGGCCATTCTAATGTCCAGACTATTGTTCGTTATTCTCCAAACAAGTCTGGGAGGGTGGGGACAAAGGAGAGGGAACGTGTCTACCAACTCTGTTATATTGTTATATCATACACTCCCAAGTGCTTAGTACAGTGTTCTGCCCACAGTAAGCACTCAATAAACCTGTCGAATTGATTGAAGGAGAAGGAACCTCCAAGAGGCCTTCCCTCATCTCCTCCCTTCTGCCTCACCTACACATGTGGATCTGCTTCATTTAAGCACCTGATAGTCACCACACCCTCAGCCCCACAGTACAGAGATCTGGATAATAATAATAATAATGATGGTATTTGTTAAGCGCTTACTATTTGCCATCCACTGTTCTAAGCGCTGAGGGAGATACAAGGTCATCAGGTTGGCCCGTGTGGGGCTCACAGTCTTCATCCCCATATTTTTTCATTCATTCAATAGTATTTATTGAGTGCTTACTATATGCAGAGAACTGTACTAAGCGCTTGGAATATACAATTCTGCAACAGATAGAGACAGTCCCTGACCAATGATGGGCTTACAGTCTAATCGGGGGAGACAGACGGACAAAAACAAGACAACATAATCACGATAAATAGAATCAAGGGGATAGACACCTCATTAACAAAATAAATAGGGTAATTAAAATATACAAATGAGAACAGTTCTGAGGGGAAGGGAAGGGAGGGGGGAGCAGCAGAGGGAAAGGGGGCTCAGCTAAGGGGAGGTGAAGAGGGGAAGGGGGAGGGAGCCTAGGGCAGAGGGGGAGCAGAGAGGGAGCAGATGGAAAAGGGGAAGCTCAGCCTGGGAAGGCCTTCTGGAAGAGGTGAGCTATCAGTAGGGCTTTGAAGAGGGGAAGGGAGTTAGTTTGGCTGACAGAGAAGGGAGGTGAGGTAGGAGGGGGCAAGGTGATGGAGAGCCTTGAAGCCCAGAGTGAGAAGTTTTTGTTTTGCGCAGAGGTGATGGGCAACCACTGGAGGATTTTAAGGAGGGGAGTGACATGCTCAGTGCGTTTCTGCAGGAAGATGATCCAGGCATCAGAATGACTGGAGAGGGGAGAGAAAGGAGGAAGGGAGGTCAGAGAAAAGGCTGTCCAGTAATCCAACCGGGATATTGTGAGAGTTTGTACCAGCATGATAGCTGTTTGGATTGAGAGGAAAGGGCGGATCTTGGCGGTACTGTAAAGGTGAAACCGGCAGGTGTTGGTGACGAATTGGATATATGGGGTGAATGAAAGAGCTGAGTCAAGGATGACACCAAGGTTGTGGGCTTGAGAGACAGGAAGAATGGTCATACTGTCCACAGTGACAGGGAAGTCAGGAAGAAGACAGGGTTTGGGAGGGAAGATAAGGAGCTCAGTTTTGGACATGTTGAGTTTTAGGTGGTGGGCAGACATCCAGGTGGCGACGTCCTGGAGGCAGGAGGAGATACGAGCCTGAAGGGAGTAGGAAAGAACAGGGGAGGAGATGTAGATTTGGGTGTCATCAGCATAGAGATGATAGTTGAAGCCATGGGAACAAATGAGTTCACCAAGGGAGTGAGTATAGATGGAGAACAGAAGAGGGCCGAGAACTGACCTTGAGGAACCCCTAAGTTAGTGGATGAGAGGGGGAGGAGGCGGTGAAGGAGACTGAGAATGAACAGCCAGAAAGATAAGAGAACCAAGAGAGGACAGAGTCCGTGAAGACAAGGTGAGATAAAGTGTGGAGGAGAAGGGGATGGTCGACAATGTCAAAGGCAGCTGAGAGGTCGAAAAGGATTAGGATAGAGTAGGAGCCATTGGATTTGGCAAGAAGGAGGTCATGGTTGACTTTTGAGAGGGCAGTCTCGGTGGAGTGGAGGGGATGGAAACCAGATTGGAGGGGGTCCAGGAGAGAGTTGGCAACGATCTGGGCATGTCACTCCCCTTCTTAAACACCTCCAGTGGTTGCCTATCAAACTCCGCTCTAAACAAAAACTCCTCACTCTAGGCTTCAAGGCCTAGAGGCTTCATCACCTTGCCCCTTCCTACCTGTCCTCCCTTCTCTCTTTCTACCGCCCACCCCACACACTCCGCTCCTCCGCCGCCCACCTCCTCACCATCCCTCAGTCTCGCCTATCCCGCCGTAGACCCCTGGGCCACGTCCTCCCACGGTCTTGGAACACCCTCCCTCCTCACCTCCGCCAAACTGATTCTCTTCCCTCTTCAAAACCCTACTCAAAACTCACCTCCTCCAAGAGGCCTTCCCAGACTGAGCTCCCCTTTTCCCTCTACTCCCTCTACCGCCCCCCCATCTCTCCGCAGCTTAACCCTTGTTTCCCCCCATCTCCCTCTGCTCCTCCCCTTCTCCCTTCCCATCCCCTCAGCACTGTACTCGTCTGCTCAACTGTATATATTTTCTTTACCCTATTTATTTTGTTAATGAATTGTACATCGCCTTGATTCTATTTAGTTGCCATTGTTTTTATGAGATGTTCTTCCCCTCGACTCTATTTATTGCCATCGTTCTTGTCTGTCCGTCTCCCCCGATTAGACTGTAAGCCCGTCAAACGGCAGGGACTGTCTCTATCTGTTGCCGACTTGTTCATTCCAAGCGCTTAGTACAGTGCTCTGCACATAGTAAGTGCTCAATAAATACTATTGAATATTGAATGAATGAATGAATGAATGAATGAATGAGAGTTGGAGTTGAGGAATTCAAGGTAGTGAGTGTTGATGACTCATTCTAGGAGTTTGGAAAGGAAGGGTAGGAGGGAGATAGGATGATAACTGGAAGGGGAAGTGGGGTCGAGAGAAAGTTTTTTTAGGATGGGGGAGTCATGGGCATGTTTGAAGACAGAGGGGAAGAAGCCACTGGAGAGTGAGTGGTTAAAGATAGAAGTTAAGGAGGGGAGGAAGGAAGGGGGTGATAGCTTTTATAAGGTGAGCGGGAATGGGGTCTGAAGCACAGGTCGAGAGGGTGGCACTTGTGAGGAGGGAGGAGATCTCCTCTGAGGATACTGCAGGGAAGGATGGGAAAGTACGGGAGAGGGTTGGGGAGTGGGGAAAGCAGAAGGGGGAGGGGTGATTTTAGGGAGCTGAGACCCTATTGTGTTAATTTTCGTGATGAAGTAGGTAGACGGATCGTTGGAGGGGAGGGGAGGGGAGGGGGAGGAACAGGGGGCCTGAGGAGAGAGTTAAAAGTCCGGAACAATTGGTGGGGATGACGGGCATGGGCATCAATGAGGGAAGAAAAGAAGTTTTGCCTGGCGGAGGAGAGGGCAGAGTTAAGGCAGGAAAGGATAACTTTGAAGTGAATAAGTTTGGCTTGCTGCTTAGACCTTCGCCAGCAGTGCTCGACAGCTCGAGCATAAGAGTGAAGGAGGCAGACAGAGGCAGAGATCCAGGGCTGAGGGTTATTCATTCATTCATTCATTCATTCATTCAATAGTATTTATTGAGCGCTTACTATGTGCAGAGCACTGTACTAAGCGCTTGGGATGAACAAGTCGGCAACAGATAGAGACAGTCCCTGCCGTTTGACGGGCTTACGGTCTAATTGGGGGAGACGGACAGACGAGAACAATGGCAATAAACAGAGTCAAGGGGAAGAACATCTCGTAAAAACAATGGCAACTAAATAGAATCAAGGCGATGTACAATTCATTAACAAAATAAATAGGGTAACAAAAATATATACAGTTGAGCGGACGAGTACAGTGCTGTGGGGATGGGAAGGGAGAGGTGGAGGAGCAGAGGGAAAAGGGGAAAATGAGGGTTTAGCTGCGGAGAGGTAAAGGGGGGATGGCAGAGGGAGTAGAGGGGGAAGAGGAGCTCAGTCTGGGAAGGCCTCTTGGAGGAGGTGATTTTTAAGTAAGGTTTTGAAGAGGGAAAGAGAATCAGTTTGGCGGAGGTGAGGAGGGAGGGTGTTCCAGGACCGCAGGAGGACGTGACCCGGGGGTCGACGGCGGGATAGGCAAGACCGAGGGACGGTGAGGAGGTGGGCGGCAGAGGAGCAGAGCGTGCGGGGTGGGCGGTAGAAAGGGAGAAGGGAGGAGAGGTAGGAAGGGGCAAGGTGATGGAGAGCCTTGAAGGCTCAAGGCCTAGAGTGAGGAGTTTTTGTTTGGAGCGGAGGTCGATAGGCAACCACTGGAGTTGTTTAAGAAGGGGAGTGACATGCCCAGATCGTTTCTGCAGGAAGATGAGCCGGGCAGCGGAGTGAAGAATAGACCGGAGCGGGGCGAGAGAGGAGGAAGGGAGGTCAGAGAGAAGGCTGACACAGTAGTCTAGCCGGGATATAACGAGAGCCCGTAACAGTAAGGTAGCCGTTTGGGTGGAGAGGAAAGGGCGGATCTTGGCGATATCGTAGAGGTGAAACCGGCAGGTCTCGGTAACGGATAGGATGTGTGGGGTGAACGAGAGGGACGAGTCAAGGATGACACCGAGATCGCGGGCCTGAGAGACGGGAAGGATGGTCGTGCCATCCACGGTGATAGAGAAGTCTGGGAGAGGACCGGGTTTGGGAGGGAAGATGAGGAGCTCAGTCTCGCTCATGTTGAGTTTTAGGTGGCGGGCCGACATCCAGGTGGAGACGTCCCGGAGGCGGGAGGAGATGCGAGCCTGAAGGGAGGGGGAGAGGACAGGGGCGGAGATGTAGATCTGCGTGTCATCTGCGTAGAGATGGTAGTCGAAGCCGTGAGAGCGAATGAGTTCACCGAGGGAGTGAGTGTAAATGGAGAACAGAAGAGGGCCAAGAACTGACCCTTGAGGAACTCCAACAGTTAAAGGATGGGAGGGGGAGGAGGCTCCAGCGAAGGAGACCGAGAATGACCGGCCAGAGAGGTAAGAGGAGAACCAGGAGAGGACAGAGTCCGTGAAGCCAAGGTGAGATAAGGTATGGAGGAGGAGGGGATAGTCGACAGTGTCAAAGGCAGCAGAGAGGTCAAGGAGGATCAGAATGGAGTAGGAGCCATTGGATTTGGCAAGAAGAAGGAGGTGGTGAAGGGTTAGTGGAGCGAGAGTGGCGGAGGGAAACGGGAGCGAGCGAGTTGAGATGAGTAAAGAGGGTAGAGTTGAGAGCGGTAACCTGATCATAGAGAGTGGGAAAAGAGGATAGGGAGGCAAGGTGGGTGAGGTGCTTTGGGAGAGATGGATGGGGTCAAGAGAGTGGAGGTCTCTGTGGGGGAGTAATACAGATTTGCAGGAGGAGGGAGTGTTAGAAAGGAGGCAGGTGAGAAGATTATGGTCCGAGAGAGGGATTTCAGAGTTGGTGAGGGAGGAGATAGCGCAGCTGTAAGAGATGACGAGATCGAGGGTGTGACAAACTTGGTGAATGGGCGAGGTGTGGTGGAGCAGGAGGTTGGCAGAGTCTAGGACTGATAGCAGGAGGGAGGCAGAGAGGTCAGCGGGTACATCCATGTGGATGTTGAAGTCTCTGAGAATCAGAGTGGACAGAGAGAAGGAGAGAAGAAAGGTGAGAAGGGGGTCAAGGTGGTTAAAGAAATTGGAGGTTGAGCCAAGGGGGCGGTAGATGACGGCTATAAGAATCTGAAAGGGGTGGTAGAGGTGAATAATATGGGCTTCAAAGGAGGGGAAGGAGAGGGAGGGGGGAGGAGGGATAGTGCGGAAGCAGCACTGGGGTGCAAGAAGTAAGCCGATGCCTCCTCCTTTCCCAGTAAATCTGGGGGAGTGAGAGAAGGAGAGGCCTCCGCTGGAGAGAGCAGCAGAAGAGACCGTGTTTTTAGGGGTGAGCCAGTTCTCCGTAAGGGCGAGGAGGAGAAGAGAGCGGGAAAGGAAAAGGTCAAGGATGAAAGGTAGCTTACCTATAATGGAGCAGGCATTCCAAAGGCCACACCTGGCAGGAGCAGTGGGGGAGGAGGAGGGAAGGGATAGGGAGCTGCGGGAGGGGAGGGTTGGAATGGAAAAGAGGTGACGGGGACCTGGGCAGGGAGAGGGGAATGAGAGGTGGCGGTGGGACAGGAGAACTGGGATGGGGTGTGGGCAGAGAAGAGGGAAGGGAGGGGAGTGGGTTATCAATCCCAGTGCTTAGCATATAATAATCACTATAGTATTATACTGTACTAAGCACTGGGGTAGATACAAGCAAAGTGGGTTGGACATAGTCACTGACCCACATGGGGCTCATAGTCTTAATCTGCATTTTACATTGAGAAAACTGAGGTACAGAATGGTTAATCAGTCAGTCAATGGTATTTATTCGGCTTGCCCAAGGTCACATAGGAGACAAGTGGCGGAGCTGGGATTAGAACCCAGGTTCTCCGACTGTCAGGCCCATGCTCTTTCCACTAGGCTACACTGCTTCTCACATAGTAAGCTCTTGACCAGAAAACACTGCTATAATTATTTGCTGATTTTTTTGCTCAATTTTGCCTATACAGCAGTGTACATCCCCCAGATTCTATTTATCGTGATTAAGTTGTCTTGTTTTTTGTCCGTCTGTCTACCCCGATTAAACTGTAAGCCCGTCGATGGGCAGGGATTGTCTCTGTCTGTTGCCGAATTGTACATTCCTAACACTTAGTACAGTGCTCTGCACATAGTAAGCGCTCAATAAATACTGTTGAATGAATGAATGAATATTTGGCTAAACTTGTACCCCAGCCTTTTCCTTGGCCCCTCCTAACCCTTCCTCTGGACCATCTTCCCTAGCCCCTGAGTCTGCTGTCTCATTGGTTGCCTTTTCAGTGACTGACAGGGCATACTCCCTCCTGCACAGATGGCCATAAACTTTTGAATAGACTGGCTGTCAGACAGATAATCAAGATCTGATTATCTTGTTTCTTCTATAGTTATCGGCACAAGTGAGCACTTCATAAATCTTTGTCATTATTAATATTGGCAGATGTCTTCAGCTTGCCTCAGGGCTCTCTCAGCATCACTTCAAATACTCTCAGCCAATTCTCCATGGGAAAATAGTAGGAGGAGAAGGAGGAGGAGTATTCACTAAGGGCTTACTGTGTGCAGAACACTATACTAAGCAATGGGAAAGAGTGTTCCACTTCTCATTCTGCCTCTCACTTTCTCACTGTGCCTAAGTCTCGCCTATCTCACCGCCGACCCCTTGCCCACGGCTTGCCTCTGGCCTGGAACGCCCTCCCTCCTCAAATCTGCCAGACAATGACTCTGCCCCACTTCAAAGGCTTATTGAAGCCACATCTCCTCCAAGAGGCCTTCCCTAACTAAGCCCCCCTTTCCTCTTCTACTAATCCCTTCTGTGTCCCTCAAACTTGCTCCCTTGGTTCTTACCCACTCCCAACCCTACAGCACGTAGGTGCATATCTGTAATGTATTTATATTAACGTCTGCCTCTCCTCCCTAGACTGTAAGCTCACTGTGGGCAGGGAATGTGACTGTTCATTGCTGTATTGTACTTTCCCAAGTGCTTAGTACGGTGCTCTGCACACACAGTAAGTGCTCAGTAAATACGATTGAATGAATGTATGAATGAATGAATGTTCAGGTGGCGATTAGTCACAAACCCTGTCCCTCGAGGGGCTCATGATCTAAGAAAAGAAGCAAGAAGAACGAAGGCTTATTAACACCCCCTTCTGCTAAGAAATTGATGATCTTCCTAGGAGCAGATCCCCAAATGCTTTCTGACTAAGATTGCGGCTCTGACTCGTGAAAGCTTTCAGAAGATTCTAAGTAGTTAATTTGTCACTCTATTAGTAGCAGTCCTAGAAATAGGGTTAATTGAGCATTTCTGATGAGCAGACCACTGAATTAAGCACTGGTAGAGAACAGTTTTCCACAGAGACTCTGCAGCCCTTGGACTGAGCAATTTTTTCCTAAAAAGAGGCCATGTAGAATATGCCGACTCATCCATCCAGTGAATCACTCAATTCTATTTACTGTGGGCTTATTGTGTGCAGAGCACTGTGCTGTGTGTTTGGGAGAGTACGGCAGAGTTGGAAGACATGTACAGAGCCCATAATGAACTTTCAGTCTAGAGACTGTAAATAGCAGATGTAGCAGTCAGTGATCCAGTCCTGGAGGGTAGATCACTGGTGATGTATAATCATAGGATAAAGTCATCATTTAGGTTTGCTTGGCTCCTCTCCTCTTCTCCTTCTCCCTTCTGCACCACTCTTACTTGTTCCTTCATTCATCCTCCCTTCTCCAAAGCACATTTGTATATATCTGTATATATCTGTCATTTATTTATTATATTCATTCAGTCAGTCATATTTATTGCGCGCTTACTGTATGCAGAGCACTGTACTAAGCACTTGGAAAGTACAGTTCAGCAACAGGAACAATCCCTACCCAACAACGGGCTAGAAGGGGGAGACAAACAACAAAACAATATCAGTAGACAGGCATCAACAGCATCAAAATAGATTAATAGAATTATAGATGTAGCATATTAATAAAATTAATAGAATAATAAATATGTACAAATATACACAAGTGCTGTGGGGCAGCAAAGGGGTAGAGCAGAGGAAGGGAGTAGGGTTGATGGGAAGGGAAGGAGGAGCAGAGCAAAGGGGGGGCTCAGTCTGGGAAGGCCTCCTGGAGGAGGTGAGCTCTCAGTAGGGCATTGTAGAGGGGAAGAGAGCTAGTTTGGTGAATGTGAGGAGGGAGGGATTCCAGGCCAGAGGTAGGATGTGGGCCAGGGTCTACGGTGGGACAGGTGAGAACGAAGCACATTGAGGAGGTTAGCAGCAGAAGAGTGAAATGTATGGGTTGGGCTGTAGAAGGAGAGAAGGGAGGTGAGGTAGGAGGGGGCAAGGGGATGGAGAGCTTTGAAGCCAATAGTGAGGAGTTTTTGCTTCATGTGAAGGTTGATAGGCAACCACCGGAGATTTTTGAGGAAGGGGATGACATGCCCAGAGCATTTCTGTAGAAAGATGATCCGGACAGCAGAGTGAAGTAAAGACTGAAGTGGGGAGAGACAGGAAGTTGGAAGATCCTGAAGGAGACTGATGCAGTAATCCAGTTGGGATATGATGAGAGACTGTACCAAAAAGGTAGCGGTTTGGATGGAGAGGAAAGGATAGATCTTGGCAGTGTTGTAAATGTGAGACTGCCAGGTTTTGGTGATGGATTGAATGTGTGGGGTGAACGAGAGCAGAGTCAGGGATGACAACAAAGTTGCGGGCTTGTGAGAAGGGAAGGATGGTAGTGCCGTCCACAGTGACAGGAAAATCAGGGAGAGGACAGAGTTTGGGAGGGAAGATAAGGAGCTCAGTCAGACATGTTGAGTTTTAGGTGGCAGGCGAACATCCAGGCTGCTTTAGGGAAGCAGCGTGGCTCACTGGAAAGAGCACGGGCTTTGGAGTCAGAGGTCATGGGTTCGAACACCGGATCTGCCACTTGTCAGCTGTGTGACTTTGGGCAAGTCACTTAACTTCTCGGTGCCTCAGTTACCTCATCTGTAAAATGGGGATTAAGACTATGAGCCCACGTGGGACAACCTGATTCCCCTGTGTCTACCCCAGTGCTTAGAACAGTGCTTGGCACATAGTAAGCGCTTAACAAATACTAACATTATTATTACATCCAGGTGAAGATGTCATGAAGGCAGGAGGATATATGAGCCTGGAGGGAGGAAGAGAGAACAGGGGAGGAGATGTAGATTTGGGTGTTATTTATATTAATGTCTGTCTCCACCTCTAGACTGTGAGCTCGTTGTGGACAGGGAATGTGTCCTCTGGCCCAAGACCTGTATATGCTTGTTCTTCCTCCTGTTTCCTCATCTTTAAATCACCTGTGTCTGCCTGTCTTCTCTATTACAGATTTTTTGTACAGTCTTGCCTCTTTGAGAGCAGGCACTGTGTAAATTATTGTGGACCGTGGCCTGCCTGCACTGAGTGGGGACTCAAACTCTATTGATCGATTAGTGTCTGTGTCCGTGTTGGCAGAAAAGTGCAGAAACAATCTTGAGGATTAGACCCCTAATTGTCTTTATCATACATTAGCTGTCTCCGATTAGTCAATCCATCATATTTATTGAGCACTTACTTTGTGCAGAGCACTGTAATGATGGTAATCATAATTATAGCATTTGTTAAGAGCTTCCCACATGCCAGGCACCATTCTAAGCACTGGATTAGATACAAGATAATCGGATTGGACACAGACCCTGTTCCACATGGGGTTCACAGTCTTCACCCCATTTTACAGAGAACTTAAGTGACTTGCCCAAGGTCACACAGCAGATAAGTGGCAGAGCTGACTTCCAGGACTGTGTTCTATCCACTAAGCCATGCTACAGAACTTGAGAGAGTACAATGTAGCAGGGTTGGTAGTCACATTCCCTGTCAACAAGGAGTTTACAGCCTAAGAGCTTGAGGATCGTTAGCAAAATTTACTATTAGAGTGACAGTTCCATGAGGCCAGGAAACGTGCTTCTTATTTCTATTGTGCTTTTGCTAACATTATGAGAAGCGGCCTAGTGAGAAGCAGCCGTGGCCTAGTGGCAATAGCATGGACCTGGGAGTCAATGGACACGGGTTCTATTCTCACCTCTTCCACTTACTTGCTGCATGGCCCTTGGACAAGTCACTCAACTTCTCTGTGTCAGTTTCCTCATTTGTAAAATGGGTGTTAAATCCTACTCCCTCCTTCTTTGATTGTGAGCCTCAAATAGTATAGGGACTATGTCCGGCCTAATTATCTTGTTCTTAGAAAAGTGATTGGCACATAATAAATTCTTAATAAATACCATTTTTAAAAGATAGGCCAGTACAGTGCATTAATTCTACTATCAGCTCAGTAAGTGACATTACTACCAAAATGTGCTGTTTGACTGCATTTAGCTACGAAGATTAGACCTCTTAAGGGATATTGGAAATTTTTATATTCATTAATAATAATAATAATAATAATAATAACAATAATGGTATTTATTAAGTGCTTACTATGTGCCAAGCACTGTTCTAAGCACTGGGGTAAATTTAAGGTAATCAAGTTGTCCCATGTGAGGCTCACAGTCTTAATTCCCATTATACAGATGAGGTAACTGAGGCATGGAGAAGTTAAGTGACTTGCCCAAAGTCACACAGCTGATGTGGCAGAGCTGAGATTAGAATGCATGATCTCTGATTCCCAAGCCCAAGCTCTTTCCACTAAGCCATGTTGCTTGGGTAACACCCTCATCGCAGTAGACTGTGTTGTATTGTCATCTCAGTAAGCAATCTCTACCTTTGGAGTTTTTTTAATTTTTTATCTCTATTATATTTCAATCCTCCAAGCATTTAGTATGGTGCTCTGTGTGCAGAAAGTGCTTAATAAATACCCCTGATTGAGCTTGGTGAGAAAATCACTTAGGTGTTTGCTTAAGAAAACTGATTTGATTTTAATGTAAATCCAAACTGATTTAGAAACAGTGTAATGCAAAGAGAAGCAGCGTGGCCCAGTGGAAAGAGCCTGGGAGCCAGAGGATCTGTGTTCTATAATCTCAGCTCTGCTATGTGACCTTGGGCAAGTTGCCTCACTTCTCTGGGCCTCAGTTCCCTCATCCGCAAAATGGGCCATGGGTTCTAATCTTGGTTCCGCCCCTTGTCAGCTGTGTGCCCTTGGGCAAGTCACTTAACTTCTCTGTGCTTCAGTTACCTCATCTGGAAAATGGGGATTAAGACTGGGAGCCTCATGAGGGACAGGTTCCGTGTCCAACTCATTTACCTGTATCCACCTCAGCACTTAGTACAGTGCCTGGCACATAGTAAGCACTAAATAAATGCCATAATTATTATAATTATTATTATTAATCACTACCTTTTCTTTCTCCTATTAAGATCGTAAAGCCAATGTAGGACCTGATGATCTTGTATCTACCCCCAGCACTTAGTACAGTGTTTGGCATATCGTATGCATTTAACGAATACTGTTATTATTGTCGTTAGTTATTATTATTAGAATGATTACATCACTGGTGAGAATGTTGATCCTATCATTAAAGAGGATGCTCCATTTGGCCAGCGCTTTAAGAAATGGGTAAGAAAAGGAGCTTCTCAGGAGGAAGGCAAGGAAACAAAGGACCCTGAACACTGGGAATTCTACCTCTGTTCCCAGTAGGACTGGGAAAGCAGGAAAGCCTGATGTTTGAGGCATAATGACCTGGAGAGCTAGTCTTCTCACAGATCCGGCAGATCATGATCTGAGACCAAACCAAGGAGGACAATGCCGCACTTCTCAGATTCAACTGAAATAGCTTGTTTTGTTTTATTTCATGAAACAATAGAATTATAGTAACCAATTAACGTGCCTTCTGCTTGCTGGAGCCACAGTCTCTTTGGTTATAAATCGATTGGGTCCAGAGGCGAAAGATGGAATAATTAGATAGAAAAGTGGGCTCCCCACCATGTGGGTGAAATAATCGGCCCAGCAGAATCTCCTTCAATTAAGCTTCTTAGTGGCCCCATCTGTCGCTTCTGAAGATTGGGGAGCTCAGCACCTTCAAGGGAGGGGTACATTTCCTGATTGGCAGGATGAAGGCATCCAAGTCAATTCAATTCAGTCATATTTATTGTGCGCTTGCTGTGTGCAAAGCACTGTACTAAGCACTTGGGAGCGCACAATATGACAATAAACAGACACATTCCCTGCCCACAGTGAACTTACAGTCTAGAGGGGGAGACAGACATCGATATAAATAAATACATAAATATGTCCATAAGTGCCATCTGGCTGGGGGGGAATGAATAAAGGAGCAAGCCAGGGCAACGCAGAAGGGAGTGGGAGAAAAGGAAAGGAGGGTTCAGTCGGGGAAGGCCTCTTGGAGGAGATGTGCCTTCAATAAGGCTTTGAAAGGGTAGGGGGAGTAATTGTCAGTTGGATATGAGGAGGGAGCGTGTTGCAGGCCAGAGGGAAGACTTGGGCGAGAGGTCAGCGTTGAGATAGACAAGATGCTCTTGATGCCTGTCTACTTGTTCTGTTGTCTGTCTCCCCCTTCTAGGCTGTGAGCCCATTGTTGGGTAGGGATTGTTGTTGTTGTTCTCTATCTGTTGCCGAATTGTCCTTTCCAAGCGCTTAGTACATTGCTCTGCACACAGCAAGCGCTCAATAAATACGATTGAATGAATGAATGATCAAGATCGAGGTACAATGAGAAGTTTAGCATTAGTCAAGGTTGGAGGGATAGAAGCATCCAAGCTAAGGAAGGGGCATGTTTCTTGACTGGAGGGATGGAGGTATCAATGAAGGCTGACAGGGGTGAGGGGAAACAGTAGGTACAAAGTGACAGCATAAAGAGGAGAGTCTGTGCAGGAAGACGGGCTTGGCAGAACACGCAGTGGTTGAAGAGAGTGACTTTTGCTGGCAAGGGGAGGTGGCTCAAGATGTCTTCTCTGAGGGAGGGAAGGCTAGTAAAAGACAGCATGGTCTAACGGAAGGTGTCGGAGTTGGCAGATGGGAACTCAACAATCTAATTCCATCTCTGCATCTGGCCTGCAGGGTGACTCGAACCTGCCACTTCAACTCTCTGGACTTGGGTTTCCTCATTTGTAAAGTGGGAATGAGATGCCTCCTCTGCCGCTCTCTCTTTCAGGCTATTATTATTATTAATTGTATTTATTGAGCACTAACTGTGTGCAAAGCACTGTACTAAGAGCTTGGGAGAGTACAATATAGCATCAGACACATTCCCTGTCCATCATGAGCTCAGAGTCTAGAGGGGAGCTTTGAAGTGAGAGAGAGCAATTATTGAGCCTCAGTGACGTCATCTGTAAAATGGGGATGAAGACTGTGAGCCCCACGTGGGACAACCTGATTACCCTGTATCTACCCCAGCGCTTAGAACAGTGGTCTGCATATAGTAAGCGCTTAACAAATAGCAACATTATTATTATTATCTGTCTGATATGAGGGAGGGCGTTTCAGGCCAGAAGTAGGATATGGGCGAGAGGTCGGTGGTGAGATAGGCAAGAATGAGCACAAGATTGAGATCGACTGTAAACGCTAAGTCAGATCTGATTATCATGGATCAACCCCAGCTCTTAGGGGCTGTGCTTGGGGAGTAGAATCTGCTTAATAAATGCAGTAATTGTTTAAATGGAATGGAAGCTTCTCAAAAACTTGGAAGGGTTCAGCTGCTCAAATTGAGTGGGGTGGGAGAGGCCACCGGGAAACCCTGAACTTGAAGATCCAGTTCCCTCTGACCTCGGCCAGTCATTTGGGATCCCAGCCCCTGGGAATTCTGCGGTTTCTTTTCAATCTTGGCCGTGTGCGGAGAACGTCGCCGTTGCTGCTGCTGCTGCTCGGTACTGGGAACAGGGAGGATCTGAGTTTAGAGTAAAAGTTTCCTCTGACCAAATCTAAAAATCTAGTTGCAGCTTTCTGAAACTCCCATGGTCCCATGCTTCCTGTTACTATTTGGTCTGAGGAATTCTCATCGCTCCTCTGAGTTGAGGTGTGACCAGTGGTTAAAGTACAGACGAAAGTATATTTAATATTACATAAATGTCCACTAAGATATTTATGACCGTTCTTCTCATCTTCCTTCGAAGCTATATGAAATGACCCAGAGTAACTGCTAGGAAGCAGCGTGGCTCAGTGGAAAGAGTACAGGCTTTGGAGTCAGAGGTCATGAGTTCAAATCCCAGCTCTGCCATTTGTCAGCTGTGTGACCGTGGGCAAGTCACTTAACTTCTCTGTGCCTCAGTTACCTCATCTGTAAAATGGGGATTAAGACTGTGAGCCCCACGTGGGACATCCTGATTCTCCCATGTCTACCCCAGCGCTTAGAACAGTGCTTGGCACATAGTAAGCACTTAACAAATACCAACATTATTATTATTATTATTAACTTTCCCATATCTTGGTAAAAAAAAAAAAAGATCATGTGCCTCTGGGAGTGACTACACATTCGCACTTGAAAGTAAAATAAAATCAAACCTAAATATCAGTGTTCCTGAGGAAGGAGATGTTTAGATTGTGAGCCCGTTGTTGGTCAGGGATTGTCTCTCTCTGTTGCCAAATTGTACATTCCAAGCACTTAGTACAGTGCTCCGCACACAGTAAGAGCTCAATAAATATGATTGAAAGAATGACCAAGTTATAGTAATAATATGTACATATCTATAATTCTATTTATTTATAATTAATGCCTGTTCATTTTTTTGATGTGTATATATCTATAATTCTATTTATTTGTATTGATGCTATTGATGTCTGTTTACTTATTTTGTTGTCTGTCTCCCCCCTTCTAGATTGTGAGCCCATTAAAGGCAGGGATTGGCTCTCTTTGTTTCTGAATTGTACTTTCCAAGTACTTAGTACAGTGCTCTGCACACAGTAAGCACTTAATAAATATGAATGAATGAATGAATGAATGAGAAAGTAATAATCATTAGTCATGCAGTCAATTATATTTACTGAGCACTTACCATGTGCAGAGCTTGGGAGACTACAATATAACAATTTAATAACAATAATGTTGGTATTTGTTAAGCACTTTCTATGTGCCAAGCACTGTTCTAAGCGCTGGGATAGATACAAGGTAATAATGTTGGTATTTGTTAAGCGCTTACTATGTGCAGAGCACTGTTCTAAGCACTGGGGTAGACACAGAGGAATCAGGTTGTCCCACGTGGAGCTCACAGTCTTAATCCCCATTTTACAGATGAGGGAACTGAGGCACAGAGAAGTTAAGTGACTTGTCCAAAGTCACACAGCTGACAAGTGGTGAAGCTGGAATTAGAACCCATGACCTCTGACTCTCAAGCCTGGGCTCTTTCCGTTAAGCCAGGCTGCTTCTCAACAGAAGCACAGAAGCACAGTGCTTAGGTACTGGGAAAGGGTGTATAGTTGGGAATTAGACATGGACCCTCTCCCTTATGAGGCTCACAATACAGCATAGAACAAGCCAGTTAGTTTCCCAGATGAAATTAGTTGGCTCATTAACTGAAGTATTTCCCCTTTAGGTTTGTGCCCAGTCTTCCCATTCCACCTGCTGTTGTCCACATTAATCATTCATTCAGTCACGCTTACTGTGTGCAGAGCATTTTACTAAGCACTTAGGAGAGTACGTCTACCCATCCCACCCACAGGTGCCCATATTAATCAATCAATCAGTAGCATTTCATTCATTCATCCAATCGTATTTATTGGGAGTTTACCAGGTGCAGAGCATTGTACTTTATTGAGCTTTTACTATGTGCAGAGCACAGTGCCTAGCACTTGGGAGACTACAGTGCAACAGAATTAAAAGATATGTTCCCTGCCCATAACAAGTTTATAGACTAGAGAGGGAGACAAACATTAATACAGATAAATGAGTTATTTATTATAGATAACAGGACTGCACAACAGGCCATGCAGAGGCAGAAACAAAGGAGATGTTTTGGCTTCCTCTTCTCCAGCCCGTCATTCGACAAATGGTACGTATAGATTGTGGACTGAGTTCAGAGCACTGTGCAAGGCACTTAGGAATGAATAGCGTGATAGAGCCGGTAGACACGGTCCCTGCCCACAAGGAGCTCCCTTGTCTAATAGGGCAGACAAGTCGACGTGAATCGTCCGATATAAGGGATTTGGGGCACTGGAGAACTGTTTCCAACCACTAACAGAAGCAGAAGCGGGGTCAAGGACTGCCCGGAAGAGCAGGGAAACCTCTGCAGGGGGAGAAGAGGGGAGGGGAAGGGAAGGGAAGGGAAGGGAAGGGAAGGGAAGGGAAGGGAAGGGAAGGGAAGGGAAGGGAAGGGAAGGGAAGGGAAGGGAAGGGAAGGGAAGGGAAGGGAAGGGAAGGGAAGGGAAGGGAGGAAGTGTGGCCCAGTGGAAAGAGCACAGGCCTGGGAGTCAGGGGTCCTGGGTCCTCTAGAGTGAAAGCTCATCTTGGGCAGGGAATGTGTCTATCAACCCTTTTGTATTGTAAAAATGATGCTGGCATTTGTTAAGCACTTACTATGTGCCAAGCACTGTTCTAAGCACTGGGGTAGATACAAAGTAATGAGGTTGTCCCACGTGGGACTCACAGTTTTGACCGCCATTTTACAAATGAGGGAACTGAGACACAGAGAAGTTAAATGACTTGCCCAAAGTCACACAGCTGATAAGTGGTGGATCCGGAATTAGAACGCATGACCTCTGATTCTCAGGCCCATGCTCTTTCCACTAAGCCATGCTGCTTTTACTCTCCCAAGCGCTTAGTCCGGTGCTTGCCACACAGTAATTGCTCGATAAATCCCAACGGTGATGGTTCTAATCCCGACGCCACCCCTTGTCGGTTGTATGACCTCGAGGAAGCCTCTTAATTTCTCTGTGCCTCAGTTTCCTCAGCTGTAAAATGAGGATGAAATACCTGTTCTCCCTTCTAGTTAGACTGTGAGTCCCATGTGGGACAGGAACTATGTCTGACCTGATTAACTCGTATCTACCTCAGCTCTTAGAACTGCAAAGGACAAATGGTAAGCATTTAAAAAATGCAATTAATGAAATCCACCTTATCGTCTACTCTTCTCTGCCTGTGCTGCTTGTCACAAGGCAGGAAGACAAGACACTACTTTGATTGTCAGTGACAACCTCAGCTCTGGTTTCGGTTCCTCTTTCACTCTCCGCCATGCTCCTGGAGGTTACAGTGGAAAAATAATAGTAATATTAGTGAAGGTAGACATTATCATAATAATAGTGATAGTTGTTAAACACCTCCTGTGGCCAAGCATTAAGGTAATAATAATAATGATGGTACTTGTTAAGCATTTACCATGTGCCAGGCGCTGAACTAAGCGCTCACATGGGACTCACGGCCTCAATCCCCATTTACAGATGAGGTAACTGAGGCACAGAGGAGTGAAGTGACCTGCCCAAGGTCCCACAGCAGACAAGTGGTGGAGTCGGGAATAGAACCCATGACCTTCTGACTCCCAGGTCTATGCTCTATCCACTATGTGAGTTACAAGATACTTAGACTAGATACAGCCCATGTCCCACATTGGACTCACAAAATTATTATTATTATTATTATTATTTGTTGATTAAGAATAATAATGATGATGATAGTGGTTTGGTATTTGTTAAATGCTTACTAGATGCCAGGCACTGTTCTAAGCACTGGGGTAGATACAAAGTAATTAATTCATTCATTCAGTAGTATTTTTGAGCGCTATGTGCAGAGCGCTGTACTAAGCGCTTGGAATGTACAAATTAGTAACAGTAAGTAATTGTTAAGTGATTGGTAAGAAATCAGTTTAGACACAGTCCCTGTCCCACATGGGGCTCGCAGTCTTAATCCCCATTTTACAGACGAGGTAACTGAGGCCCAGAGGAGTTAAGTGACTCACTTAGATCACACAGCAAGCAAGTGTCGGGGACCAAAACTAGAACCCAGGTCCTTCTGGCTCCCAGACCCATGTTGTTAAGGGCTTACTACTGCCAGGCACGGTACTAAGTGCGGGAATAGATACAAGATAATCGGGTTGGGCACAATCCTCGTTCCATATGGGCTCGCAGTCTTAATCCCCATTTTACAGTTGAAGAAACTGAGGACCAGCAAAGTGTTTTACCAGAGGTACCCAGAAGGCATGTGGCGGAGCCCTCCCCACACAAGACTGTGAGCTCGCTGTGGCCAGGGAACGTCACCGTTTACTGGTGCATTGTACTTTCCCAAGGGCTTAGTACAGTGCTCTGCCCACAGTGAGCTCTCAATAAATACGATTGAATGCATGAGTGAATGAATTAGAACACTGATCTCCTGACTCTCAACCCAGTGCTCTTTTCATGAGACCAAATGAAGTCGGAAGCCTAATCTGGTAGCGGCAGCAGCAGGGGCAGAGGGGAGCAGTGTGGGTGAGCAGCAGGGAAGACTGCCTCTCCAGGGATGACTGCCGTAGAGACGGGGCCAACGTTTGGGGACAAATCCTCCTAATATGGAATGTTGTTTTTTTTAAAATGTCTTTGTTAGGATCTTACTATGTTTCAGGCACTGTGCTAAGCCCAGAGGTATACAAATTAATAAGACTGGACACAATCCATGTCCCATAAGGAGCTCACAGTCTTAATCCCCTTTTTACAGATGAGGTAACCGAGGCACAGAGAAGTTAATAATAATAATCAAGGTATTTGTTCAGCACTTACTATGTGCCAGGCACTGTTCTAAGAGCTGGGGTGGATACTAGCAAATGGGGCTGGACGCAGTCTCCGTCCCCCATGGAGCTCACAGTCTCAATCCCCGCTTTACAAGTGAGGCCCAGAGAAATGAAGTGACTTGACCAGAGTGTTCCAAACACTTTGCTTAAAAGAGAGTCCCTAAAGCAGCATGTCCTAGTGGATAGAGCACAGTCCTGGGACTCAGAAGGTTGTGGGTTCTAATTCTAACTCCACCATTTGTCTGCTATGTGACCTTGGACAAGTCACTTCACTTCTCTGAGCCTCAGTTACCTCACATGTAAAATGGGGATCAAGACTGTGAACCGCACATGGGACAGGGCCTGGGTCCAACCTGATGAGAAGGAGCATGGTGTAGTGGATAGAGCACGGGCGTGGGAGTCAAGCGATCATGAGCTCTAATCCTGGCTCCACCGCTTGTCTGCTGTGTGACCTTGGGCAAATCGCTTAACCACTTCACCTCTCTGGGCCTCAGTTCCCTCATCTGTAAAATGGGGATAGAGATCGTGAGCCCCACATGGGCAGGGACTGTGACCAACTCGATTTGCTTGTAACCACGCCAGTGCTTAGTAAAGTGCCTGGCACATAGTAAGTGCTTAACAAATACCATCATCATTATTATCATCATCATCATTATTATTATTATCAAACCCTATTACATTACCATCCCCATGAGCAAATGTGTTGGGGGGGGGGGGGGACTGGAAAGGGTCCCAAAATGGCTCTGCGTTCTGAAGGCTCCCTTAACTGTGTCTCCCCATTGTCTTTTAAGCTTAACTTTTTAAAAGATGTTCTTCAAAATTTAGCCTGTTTTAGACTGTTTTGTTTTAGGTTATTTTTTCAGCAGGGTCCCCAGGGTCCCCTGGGGGATGGAGCCTGATGTGAGCCACTCCTTCCAGGGGGCGGGAGCCCATCCCAGACCCCGTGGGTGGCCACATGAGTCCTGGGAGCCAAGACATTCTGCAGCCCTGCCTTCCCGCTTCTGCAAACTCCCAGACTGGATTTCTCCAGCGAGCAACCCAGTAATTTGCCTCCCCAGAGACCAGGATTGAAATTGCTCAGGGTTCTGGCTCAAGGAATCAAAAATTTCCCTATTGCTACCACCCGCTGATTCTCTTTGGAGAATTAAGATGCTACTAAACAACTTAAATATCATGTGAACATGCTTCTTTTCTCCTTCAGTCAATCACTTAATGGTACTTATCGAGGGCTTACTGTGTGCACTACTGGAAAGAGCAGAATACTGGGAGTCTGAGGACCCGGGTTGTAATCCCAGGTCCTCCACTTGCCTCCTGTGTGACTTTAGGCAACTCACATACCTTCTCTGGGCCTCAGTTTCCTCAACTGTGAAATGGGGAGTAAAATATCTGTTCTACCTCCCCTTCAGACTGTGAGCCCCATGTGGGACAGGGACTGCATCTGACCTGCTTTTGTATCTACCACATTTACCATTTTGTAATAATAACAAAAATTGTGGTATTTGTTAAATGCTGGCAGGTGCCTGGCACTGTACAAAGCACTGGGGTGGATAAGAGCAAATTGGGTTGTACACAGTCCCTGTCCTACCTGGAGCTCACAGTCTTAATTCCCATTTTACAGATGAAGTAACAGGCTCAGAAAAGAGCCCTGCTCTCTCTCCTGTATGAAACTCCTACTTACCTTCCGCCTTCTCAAGTCCCAAATTGACCTGACCATCTGGACATCCTCTAGTCTGGGAAATACTTGAGGTCACCATAGAGTAGAAGTAATTTGGCATTTGTTAAGCATTTACTACAAACTAAACAGTGGGGTAGATATAAGATAAACAGGTCAGACATAGTCCCTCTGCCCTCTGGGGCTCACAGTCTAAGGAGGAATAATAATAATAATAAATTGTGATGTTTAAGTGCTTATTGCACTTAGTACTACGTGGTGGGGTAGATATAAGATAATCAGGTCCCACATGGCCCTCACGGTCTAAGTAGGAGGGAGAACAGCCAATGAATCCCCATTTTGCAGATGAGAGAACTGAGGCACCGAGAAGTTAAGGGACTCTCCCTCTCATTCAGCAGGTAAGAGGCCGAGCTGGGTTTAGAACCCAAGTCCTCTGACTCCCAGCCTGATGCGCTTTCCGCTAGGCCAGGCAGCTTCTCAGAACAGGAATTGAATCTCCATTTTACGGAGGAAGAAAAGGAGGCCCAGAGAAGTTGTGACTTACCCTAAGTCATGCAGCAACAAAGTGGTAAAAACTTGGAGCCCGTTCCTCTGACTCCCAAGCGTGGACTTTAGAACCCCCTTTCCCTAGTCCTTTCCCCATTTCCAATCCAGACTCACCCCCCCAACCTAGCACTCTAAGCATGACTCCCCTCCCCTTTGTTTTAATAATAATAATTACTATTATTATGGTACTTGTTAAGTGCTTGCAGTGTGCCAGGGACTGTACTAAACGCTGGGGTGGAAACCAGCAAATCAGATCGGACACAGTCCCTGTCCCACGTGAGGCTCACAGTCTCAATCCCCATTTTACAGATGAGGTAACTGAGGCACGGAGAAGTGAAGTGATTGCCCAAGGTCACGCAGCAGACAAGTGGCAGAGCTGGGATTAGAACCCACCTCCTCTGCCTTCCTCCTGTTCCTATCTTTCTTCCTCTTCCAAACCACAGCATATAGCCTCTATAAGGAGCAGACATTCTTTTGAAGAAAAGACTCAGAAGGAACAGTGATGCTCTCTCTGATTTTATTCTACAGGGGTTCAAGGGGTCTCCACACAGCTCATTGACCGAGACATGGCTACCAAGAGAAGTGGGGAGTATTAGATACAAATCACATTGTACTTTTTGGCACTCTGTACACAACGAAGGACAACAAGGTGATGAGAATTCTTCACAGCCCTGTCTCTGGGGCCCCAACGACCCCAGCTAGCCGGAGTATTTCCTTTGGCTGGAGTGGAGGTGTGCAGCGGAGAAACATTTCTGAGAGGGTGTTATCCTTTAACGTATCCACTGAGCCGCCGCACAAGTTTTTGAAGGGTCGAACTTGGACACCAGAGAGTAGCTGCAGGACTCTATGTGGAAAATGGCTGAGCACTTCTCTACATCAAAGCCAAAAGGTTTAGTTGCTCTGTCATCGGAAGGAAAAATACAACCAGGGTGTGAGAATTGTGTGAATTGTCTGTTAGGAGAACTCATCTTTGGGGAAGTTGGGAAGGCACTGTGCTACTAGAGGTCCAATAAGGTTATCATCTCTGAGAATCGAGAACAAAAACAGACTCAGAGATTTTCTCTAGACCCTTCTAGACTTTCCTGCTCATCTTTGCTGGATTTTTTGCCTTCTCATCGCCCCTTCTCTCCTGCACACAATGGCTTAGGCTGACTAGACACTGTACTAGGGAATGTCTCTGGAAGCTCTCTCTCTTTCTCTTTCTCTGTCTGTCCCCCTCTCCCTTTGTCTCTCTCCCTTTCCTTTTTTGTCTTTCTCCTTTTCTCCCTCTCCTCTATATCTCTCCCCATTCCCCCCTTCTCTTCTTTCCCCCCTTTTCCTCTTTTATCTCTTCCCCTTTCTGTCTCCTTCTCCTACTCCTTTTTTCCCTTCTCTCCTAATTTCCCTCCTCCTCTCCATCTCTTCCTCTCTCTCCTTTGTCTTTCCTCTCTCTCCGTCTTTTCTCCCCCTTTCCCTTTCCATTTCTCCCTCTCATCTACATCTGTCCCCTCTTTCTCTCCTTCCTTCCCTTTCCTCTCTTATCTCTTCTCCTCTCTTTTTCTGTTTCCGCTCCTCCTGCTCCCATTTTCCCTCCTCTCCCATTACCCGCTCTCTCTTTTCTCTTCCTCTTATTCCTCTCTCTTCTTTCTCTTTACACACACACACACACCCTACACCACCTCTTTGTTTTTTTCATCCTTCAGACCCAGAAAAAGCTCCAAACCCTAGGGCATCGATTCCCTCAGGACAGGGACTATGACTAATTCTCACCTGTGTATTCTCTCCTAATTCTTAATACAGGGTTCTGCACAGAGTAAGCTCTCAATAAATACTATTTGTGTTACCATTAGGGAGGAAGGTCTGCCATATCAAATTTTCAACCTATATCTGAAGGCAGACCCCTGCAGATCTGAATTACTGGGCCAATGGATCAGAAATGTCAGGAAGAGGACATGACTTTTCTGACAAAATGTTTCTTTCCTGCCACGTGGCCCCTTTAGCAAGGATCCAGGAAACCTGCTGTGGATGTCTCTTCTTGGATGTCCAATCGTCAACTTTACCTTAACATGTCCAAAACAGAGTTCCTTATCTTCCTACACAAAATCTGTCCTCTCCTGGACTTTCCCATCACAGTAGAAGGCACCACCATCTCACAAGCCCCTAACCTTGGCGTTATCCTTGACTCCGCTCTCTCATTCAACCCACATATCCAATCTGTCACCAAATCTTGTTGGTCTCACCTTCACAACATCGCTAAAATCCACCCTTTCCTCTGCATTTGAATGGCTCCCATGTTTGTATAATCACTCATCACACACCCCTAGAACAAAAACTCCTCACTCTAGGCTTCAAGGCTCCACATCACCTTGCCCCTTCCTACCTCTCCTCCCTTCTCTCTTTCTACCGCCCACCCCGCACGCTCCGCTCCTCCGCCACCCACCTCCTCACCGTCCCTCGGTCTCGCCCATCCCGCCGTCAACCCCCGGGCCACGTCCTCCCGCGGTCCCGGAACGCCCTCCCTCCTCACCTCCGCCAAACTGATTCTCTTCCCCTCTTCAAAGCCCTACTTAAAACTCACCTCCTCCAAGAGGCCTTCCCAGACTGAGGTCCCCTTCTCCCTCTACTCCTTCTACCACCCCCCCTTCACCTCTCCGCAGCTAAACCCTCTTTTCCCCCTTTCCCTCTGCTCCTCCCCCTCTCCCTTCCCATCCCCTCAGCACTGTACTCGTCCGCTCAACTGTATATATTTCCATTACCCTATTTATTTTGTTAATGAAATGTACATCGCCTTGATTCTATTTAGTTGCCATTGTTTTTATGAGATGTTCTTCCCCTCAACTCTATTTATCGCCATCGTTCTCGTCTGTCCGTCTCCCCCGATTAGACTGTAAGCCCGTCAAACGGCAGGGACTGTCTCTATCTGTTGCCGACTTGTTCATTCCAAGTGCTTAGTACAGTGCTCTGCACATAGTAAGAGCTCAATAAATACTAAATACTATTGAATGAATTACTGCTTCAGCCTCCTTACTGACCTCCCAACCTCCTGCCTCTCTCCACTCCAGTCCATACTTCATTCCACTGCCCAGATTATCTTTCTACAGAAACGTTCAAGACATGTCACCCCCCTCCTCAAAAATGTCAAGTGGCTGCCCTTACACCTCTACATCAAACAAAAACTTCTCATCATTGGCTTTAAAGCTCTCCATCACCTCACCCCTCCTACCTCACCTCGCTTCTCTCCTTCTGCATCCCAGCCCACATATTTCACTCCTCTGGTGCTATCCTTTTCACACTGTGCCTCCATCTCTCCTGTCTTGCCACCAACCCCTGGCCCACATCCAACCTATGGCCTGGAAGGCAGTCCCTTACCAAATCCACCAGGCAATTACTTTCCCCGCCTTCAAAGGCTTACTGAAGGCACATGTGCTCCAAAAGGCCTTCCCAGGCTAAACCCCACTTTTCCTCATCTCTCAGTTCCTTCTGCGTCACCCTGACTTGCTTCCTTTGGTCTTCCCCCCCTTTCCCCACCCCACAGCACTTACATATATAACTATAATTGTGTTTATATTGATGTCCATTTATTTGTATTGGTATCTGTCTTCCCCCCAGGCTGTGAGCTCGTTGTGGACAGAGATAGTCCCTCTTCATTGTTGTAGTGTACTTTCCCAAGTGTTTAATTTAGTACAGTGCTCTGCACATAGTAAGCACTCAACAAATACGATTGAATGAATGAAAGAGTTTTCCAAGGACAGGAACAACTGTGGATTGGAGCACTTACAAGTTACAGCAGCTTATTCCAATGGTGGAACAGCTGCACTCGTAGCACTCTTTGGTCTTCCAAACAGTATTGAATCCATGCTCTACCCCAAGCTGGTCCACACAGCCTACACACCAGAAAAGGAAAACAGTTCCCATTAAAGACTTATCAGGAGAAGCAACATGACTTAGTGGATAAAGCATGGGCCTAGGAGTCAGAAGGATGTGGGTTCTAATCCTAGCTCTGCCACATGTCTGCTGTGTGAGGTTGAGCAAGTCACTTAACTTCTCTGGGCCTCACTTACCTCATCTGTAAAATGGAGATTAAGACTGTGAGCCCCACATGGGATAGGAACTGTGTCCAACCTGGCAAATTTGTATCTATACAAGCGCTGAGTACAGTGCCTGGCACATAGCAAGCGCTTAATGAATACCACAATTATTATTCTCTTTTCCTTGGTTGTCTCACCTGTAAAATGGGGAATATGAGTGTGTGCCCCAGCTGGGACAGGGAGTGTGCCCAACCTGATTCACTTGTATCTACCCCAGGTCTCAGTATATTGCCTGGCACAAAATAAGCATTTAGCAAATACCCTTAACAAAATGATAGGGTAGATGCAAGTCAATCATGTCGGACTTGATCCTTGTCCCACCTGGAGCTCACAATCTAATTAGGAGGAAGAACAGCTATCGAATCTCCCTTTTACAGATGAGGAAACTGAAATATAGGGATGTGAAGAGATGTGTCCAGAGTCACACAATAGAGAAATGTTGGAGCTGAGATTAGAATCCAGGTCCTCTTATTCCCAGGCCCAGGCTCTTTCCACTAGAATGTGCTGCTTCCAGGACCCTAAATGCTATGGGAACCATTCCTTTCCCATCTTTCTTTTTCTCTTCTTATTTATTAAGCACTTACTATAAGCCAGCACTGTACTAAGCGCTGGAATAGATAAAAGGTGGTCAAGTTGGACACAGTCCCTGCCCCTCATGGGGCTCACATTCTTAATCCCCATTTTATAGGTGAGATAACTGAGTTACAGAGAAGCTAACTTGCCTAACTTCATACAGCCACCAGATGATGGAGCTGGGATTAGAATCCAGGCCTTTCTGACTTCCAGGTCCAGGCTCTATCCACTAGAAGCCTGCTTCAAACTAATTCTCATTCCCACAAGCTGAATTTGCATTCCCGCTTCCTTTCACCTCCATGGACCTTTAAGAAACACCACCATTTCCTCTCAGACCCAAAAACAAACCAAACAACATCTGCGTCTCCTTTGCCCTGCCTCGGTGGTCTTTGCTCATTCCTTCTACCCCAAGTCTAAATCCTTAGGTCTTGAACATTTCCTTTCTTCTAAGGTCCCTTCCTCCTTTTCTTCCAAGGATGTGGAATTCTGTTTTGGCTGCTTACGACTGTCCAAGTAAAGAGATCAAAGTATGTAAGGGACTTTACCAGTGGTGACTTTGAGTGGGTTGAAATAGAGTCTTCTAAATATGCATTCTGCATCGCAGCCCGTCACTGTGAGGCCAAAGGCTATGAGGATGCCCAGGAAACACTTCTGTGAGAGAGAGAGAGAGAAGCACGGTTACCACCGGAAAGCGGCATGACCCAGTGGGAAGAGCCCGGACCCGGGAGTCAGAGAATCTGGGTTCATTCATTCATTCATTCAATCATATTTATTGAGCACTTTCTTTCTGTAGAGTACTGTACACTTGGGAAAGTACAGTATAACAATAAACAGACACATTCCCTGCCCACCGATGAGCACAGATATACCTGGTGACTACTCTGCTGCTCACCTTCTATCACTCCTCAACTCTGCCAACCTCCTGCTCCACCCCACCTCGCCCACTCACCAACTTGGACACACAGTTGATACCATCTCTATCCGATGCACAATCTCCCCACTCACCAACGCTGAAATCCCTCTCTTTGACCACAACCTTCTCACTTGCCTTTTCTCTCACACTCCTCCTCCCCATAAATCTGCACTACTCCCCTACAGAGACCTCTGCTCTCTCAACCCCATCCATCTCTCTTCAGTGCATCACATCCCACCTAGCCTCCCTAACCATTCTACTCCTGATAACCAAATAGATGCTCGCAACACCACTTGCTTCCCTTTCATTCATTCATTCATTCAATAGTATTTATTGAGCGCTTACTCAATTTATTGAGTGCAGGGCACTGTACTAAGCACTTGGAATGTACGATTCGGCAACAGAAAGAGACAATCCCTGCCCATTGACGGGTTTACAGTCTAACTGGGGGAGACAGACAAAAACAATAGCAATAAATAGAATCAAGGGGATGTATATCTCATTAACAAAATAAATAGGGTAATAAAAATATATACAAATGAGCAGATGAGCACAGTGTTGAGGGGAGGGGAAGGAAAAGTGGGAGGAGCAGAGGGAAAGGGGGGGAAAGGGGGCTTAGCTAAGGGGAGGTGAAGTGGGGGCAGAGAGGCAGCAGAGGGAGCAACTCAAACCACTAACCCACAGCCCTGGATCTCTTCCGCTCTCCACCTCCTTCACTTTTATGGTTAAACTGCTGCTGTTGTAAATCTAAACACCAGGCTAACCTTTGTCCTTTTAAGTTTGTCTTTTCTTGCCTTAACTCTGCCCTCTCCTCTGCCCGGCAAAACTATTTTTCTTTCCTTATCGACACCCATGCCCATCACCCTTGTCAGCTGTTTGGATATTTAACTCCCCCCTCAGGCCGCCTATACCCCCATCTCCCCCATCCCTCACAATCTGGCCACCTACTTCATTAGGAAAATTAACACCATCAGGTCTGAGCTCCCCCAAAACACCCCTCCCCTACTCTATGCCCCCTCCTCTTGTCCCCCTCTTCTACTTTCCCATCGTTCCCAACAGTATCTTCAGAAAAGATCTCCTCCCTCCTCTTAAGTGCCACCCCCTCCACATGCACTTCGGGCCCCATTCCCTCCCACCTTATAAAAACTCTCACCCCTTCCTTCTTCCCCTCCTTAACTTCCATCTTAAACTGCTCACTCTCCAATGGCTTCTTCCCCTTTGCCTTCAAACATGTCCACATTTCCCCCATCCTAACAAAAAATCCTTTAACCCCAAATCCCCCTCCAGTTATCAACCCATCTCCCTCCTACCCTTCCTGTCCAAACTCCTGGAGATAGTTGTCTACACTCACTGTTTCGAATTCCTCTCCTCCAACTCTCTCCTGGACCCCTCCAATCTGGCCTCTGTCCCCTCCACTCCACTGAAACCACCCTCTCAGAGGACACCAACTGCTCCTATTCCATCCTAATCCTCCTCGACCCCTCAGCTGCCTTGGACACTGTCGACCATTCCCTTCTCCTCCACACTTTATCTAACCTCAGCTTCACGGACTCCAACCTCTCCTGGTTCTCCTCATATCTCTGGCCATTCATTCTCAGTCTCCTTCGTGAGCTCCTCCTCCCCCTCCCATCCACTAAATGTAGGAGTTCAAGGGTCATTTCTTGGGTCTCTTCTGTTCTCCATCTATACTCACTCCCTTGGTGAACTAATTCCCTCCCGTGGCTTCAACTATCATCTCTATGCAGATGATACCCAAATCTATATCTCTTCCCCTGTTCTCTCTCCCTCCCTCCAGACTCATGTCTCCTCCTGCCTTCGGGCCATCTTTACCTGGATGTCCTTCTGCCACCTAAACTTCAACATGTCCAAGATAGAGCTCCTTATCTTATCTGAGCTCCTTCCCAAACCATGTCTTCTCCCTGACTTTCCCATCACTGTGGATGGCATACCATCCTTCCCGTCTCACAAGCCTGCAACCTTGGTGTCATCCTTGACTCTGATCTCTCATTCACCCCAAATGTCCAGTGAGTCACCGCAACTTGCCGATCTCACCTTCACAACATTGCCAAGATCTGCCCTTTCCTCTCCATCCAAAACGCTACCATGTTAGTACAATCACTCATCCTATCTTGATGGATTACTCCATCAACATCCCTTCTGACCTCCCAACCTCCTGTCTCTCCCCACTTCAAACTACACTTCACTCTGCTGCCCAGATTATCTTTCTACAGAACGTTCCAGGTATGTCACCCCCCTCCTCAAAAAATCTCCAATGGTTGTCTATCAACCTCCAAATCAAGCAAAAATTCCTAACTATTGGCTTCAAAGCTCTGTATCCCCTTGCACCCTCTTACCTCACCTCCCTTCTCTCCTTCTCCAACCCAGCCCGCACAGTCTGCTCCTCTGGTTGTTACCTTCTCACTGTGCCTCGTTTTCACCTGTCCCGCCATTGACCCCTGGTCCACGTCCTACCTATGGCCTGGAATGCTCTCGCTCCTCACATCCGCCAATCACACTTCCCCCCTTCAAAGCCCTACTTACCTCCTCCAGGAGGCCTTCCCAGACTAAGCCCCCTTTTCCTCTCCCCTCTGCATCGTATATACATCTATAATTCTATTTATCTATATTGATGCTATTGATGCCTGTTTACTTGTTCTGAGGTCTGTCTCCCCACTTCTAGACTATAAGCCCATTGTGGGCAGGAATTGTCTCTATTAATAATGTTGGTATTTGTTAAGCGCTTACTATGTGCAGAGCACTGTTCTAAGCACTGGGGTAGACACGGGGGAATCAGGTTGTCCCACGTGGGGCTCACAGTCTTAATCCCCATTTTACAGATGAGGTAACTGAGGCTCAGAGAAGTGAAGTGACTTGCCCACAGTCACAAGCTGACAAGTGGCAGAGCCGGGATTCAAACCCATGACCTCTGACTCCAAAGCCCAGGCTCTTTCCACTGAGCCATGCTGCTTCCTCTATTGTCTCTTTTTATTGCTGAATCATACTTTCCAAGGGCTTAGTACAGTGCTCTGCATACTGTAAGTGCTCAATAAATACTATTGAATGAATGAATGAATGGAAAGGTAGATAGACATTAATACGAACAAATGAATAAATATATTACAAACATGTACATAAGTGCTGGGGCCTGGAAGGGGGAATGAATAAAGGGAGCAAGTCAGGGTGATGCAGAAAGCATTGGGAGAAGAGGAAAAGAGGGCTTAGTCAGAGAAGACTTCTTGAAGGAGGTATGACATCAATAAGGCTTTTCTGGCTTTGTCACTTACCTACTTTGTGACTTGCAAGTCACTTCACTTCTCTGGGCCTCAGTTCCTTCCTCTGCAAAATGGGAATTCAATACCTGTTCTCCTTCCTATTTAGAATGTGAGTCCCACGTGGGACCTTATTATCTTGTATCTACCTCGGTGCTTAGTACAGTACTTGGCATATAGTAAGCTTTAACAAATACCCCAAATTATTACTGGCAGGGCAGTAAGTTCTCTCCAAAGAAGACACTCTGATCATCATCATCATCAAGAGTATTTATTGAGCACTCATTGTATGCAGAGCACTGTACTAGATGCTTGGGAGCAAACAGCTCTGCTCTTGAGGATCTTACAATCTAGTAAGGGAGTTCAACGTTAATATACATTACAGATAGGAGGAAGCAATTTAGAAAGTAAGACCTGTATCTAAGTTTGATCAGGGATTGTGAAGTACCAAAGTATTTAGGGAACATGAGAGTGCTAACATGAGAGTGGGGAGAAGAAAGGTAGGGAGATGTCCACAGGCAACATTTGGAAAATATTTATCATTTTTAATTTGGTCCTCTAAAGCCCTCAGAATCAGGACTCATCCATTTGCCATCATTTGTGACAGATAACCCCTTCCACCCTCAAAATCTTTCCTAGAAAAGAATGTAGAAGGCAGGAGGAAATGGAAAAGACAAAAACCCTGAGAGAATAGAGCAGAGGGTATTCGAACTCTTCAGAATCCACCCTGCAGCTTCCTCTGCCCCTCCAGTTCCTAGAAGAGATCAACCAAAGACCAGATTCCTCACCTTCCTTTTTCTGTCTTGGAAAGAGTCTCCAAAAATCCATCCATCTCTCTCTAGCTCCCCTGCCATGATGACTTGACATCTCTTATCTTGGCACTTATTCATTGAGAGGCAACGTAATTCACTGTTGCTACTTAGTATTTCTGAAACTCCCACCGTGTGCTTGATTCCAAAGAGATGTTAGCTATGACAAGTTCCCTGTCGTCTAGCAGCTTACATTCTGAAGCGACTTGAAGTCACACTTTTTTATGGTATTCGTTAAGTGCTTACTCTCTGCCAGACACTGTACTAGGTGCTGGGGTAGATACAAGCTAATCAGATTGGACACAGTCCCTGTGCCACATTATGCTCAAAGACTTAATCCCCATTTTACAGATGAGGAAACTGAAGCACAGAGAAGTTAAGTGATTTTCCCAAGGTCACAGAGCAGTCAAGTGGAGGGGTCAGAATTTGAACCCAAGTCCTTCTGACTCCCCGGCCCGTGCTCTATTCACTAGAGTCATTCTAAGCTCTGGAGTAGATACAAGTTAATCAGGTTAGACACAGTCCCTGTCCCTCAGAGTGTTCATGGTAAAAGACAGAGGGAGGAGGACTTAATCCCCATTTTACAGATGAGGAAACTGAAGAACTGCCATATGGCCTAGTAGAAAGGACATGGGCCTGGGAGTCAGAGGACCTGGGTTCTCATCCCAGCCCTACCACTTGTCTGCTGTGGGACTTTGGGCAAATCACTTAACTTCTCTGGGCCATGATTACCTCATCTATAAAATGGGAATTAAGACTATTAGCCCCATATGGGACAAGGAATGTGTTCGACCTAATTAGCTTGAATCTACCCCAGTGCTTAGTACGGTGCCTGCCACATAGTAAGTGCTTAACAAAATACCTTTTTAAAAAAAAAAGGTCTCCCAGCTGACAAGATTAGAACTCAGGTCCGTGCTCTTTCCACCAGGACATGTTGCTTTGCCTAATGTAAAATTTACGGCATGCCTTATAGACTGTAATCTCCCTGTAGGGCAGGGAATGTGTCTGACCTGATTAGCTTATATCTACCCCAGAATTTAGAAGAGTGCTTGACACATTTTAAATGCTTAACAAATACCTTAGTTATCATCATTATATCAACATGAAAGCGTATCTTCATCATTCATCCTCAAGATAACTTTATACAAACCACAGCACACTGGAACACTCTTATGCAAGTTAAAGGAGTCTTTTTTATCAACCCAGTCAAACATCCTGGGTGCCCAGGGTGTATAAGATATACACGACCAGCCTCGTGCCCAATCTAGCCCTGAACCTGAGGAAAAACTTTTCAGCTAACGATAATATTTGCAGAAACTCCACTCAGAGCTATTTCTCTCTTTCATACTTACCATCCTGTGAAATGATCTTCGCCTTCCAAGTCCCCGGGATGTGGAAAGCAACTCTGGCCGTGAGATTATATACAGCACACACGGTTCAGAACAATGAGTAAACACTATGTACATAAATGGTTCAATGGCAAGAGGAGGTGGCCCTCGGCGATGTCACGATTAGAAGTGGGAGAGGGGCCAGGAGGAGAGTTTGAACATGACAGGGAGCGAGCGCGCTGAAATCGTCGGTGTCCTGGTACTGGCACAGACCTCTCCTACTGTGATTCTGGAAGGCCTTCTGCATCGCCCCTACTCCCTCCCTCTGCTCTACCCCCTTCCCTGTCCCACAGCACTTGTGTAGATATGTATGTATTTATTATTCTATTTATTTTATTAATGATGTGTAGATGTCTATAATTCCATTTATTTATATTGATGCTATTGATGCCTGTCTATTGGTTTTGTTGTCTATCTCCCCTCTTCTAGGCTGTGAGCCCATTGTTAGGTAGGGATTGTCTCTATTTGTTACCAAATTGTACTTTCCAAGCACTTAGTACAGTGCTCTGCACACAGTAAGCACTCAATACGAATGAATGAATGAATGAAATGAATGAATGAATTAATGAAAGAGTGGTAAATCCTTGGTCTTACCGAGGGACCTTTGGCATTCCCTCTCCCAGAGAGGTAATGCAGGTCCACTGTAGGCTTTTCTCTAACCTGTAACCTCGTATTGGAAGAAACATGTCTGTTTATCATTGAGCTGTACTCTCCCAAGTGCTTAGTACAGTGCTCTGCGCACAGTAAGCACTCAGAAAATACGATTGACTGCCTAATCAGCTTGATTACCCAGGGCCGCAGACTGAACCCAAAATCCAGGGCTGAGGTTGAGATTTGGTGCAGAGTAAGTACTTCTGTTATTTTTGTTAATAGCAAGGACAAAACTAATAATTGTGGTATTTATTAAGTACTTATTCTGTGCCAAGCATTGTACTAAACACTAAGGTGCTTAGTACAGGATAATCAAGAAGGACACAGTGCTTGTCTAACAGGAGGCTCACAGTCTTAATAGGAATCAGAGAACATGGGTTCTAATCATGACTCCACCACTTGCCTCCAGTGTAAATTACTCAGTTAACTTTTTTGTGCCTCAGTTTTCTCAAATGTAAATGGGGATTAGGATGTGAGACAGGGACTTTGCCCAACCCGATTATCTTGTATCTACCCCAGGGCTTAGTTCAATAAATGGCATATAGTAAGCTCTTAACAAATGCTACAATTATCATTATTATTGTCATTGCCATTACTATTATCAGATACCTAATTCTCAACATCTCCTGTCCCTCCCCATCAGTGCTGCACCTCAATTTCCTTGAGAGTTTTTCTTCCCTCTCAATATTCATGAACTACACCAGACCCAGATATTCATTTTTACTCCAATTTTGGGGTTTTTTTTTGGTTTTTTATATTTGTTAAGCACTTACAATGTGCCAAGCAGTGTTCTAAGCACTGAGGTAGTTGCAAGGTAATCAGGTCGAATACAGTCCCTGTCCCACATGAGGCCCACAGTCTTAATCTCCATTTTACAGGTGAGGTAACTGAGGCACAGAGAAGGTAAGTGATTTGCCCAAAGTTGTACGGCAGACAAGTGGTGGAATCAGGACTAGAACCAAGGTCCTTCCGACACCCAGGCCCAAGTTCTATGCTCTAGGTCGTGTTGCTTCTTATTGCTCCTGAAATCCCACTTTATTATTTTCCTTAATCCACCTCAGCCAGATTTAAGACATCCAAAAGGCCACAAATCCCACATCATTCCCATCATGGAAAGAAGACAGTGAAACAAAGAGGACACAAAGAGAAGCAGTGTGGTCTAGTGGATAGAGCCCCAGACAGGGGATCAGAAGAACCTGGATTCTAATCCAGACTCTGCCACTCGTCTGCTGTGTGACCTTGGGCAAGTCACTTCACTTCTCTGTGCCTCAGTTTCCTCATCTGGAAAATGGGGATGAAGACTGTGGGCCTCCTGTGGAACAGAAACTGTGTCCAAACCTAATTGCTTGTATCCACCCCAGTGCTTAGAGCAGTCTTCCACATCCATAGTCACTTCCAGCAGGCAGTCAGTGAATCGGTGGCATTCACTGAATGCCTACTGAACTGCCAATATTTGTATGTCTGTCTCCCCCATTAGAGTCTAAGCTCTTGTGGACAGGAAATATATGTCTCCAAATTTAGCCTTCACAAGCACTACACCATAGGGTACCACAGGATGTGGGTGCTCAATAAATACTTCTACTAGTAAGAATAAGACTGATGCTTCTAGAACTAATCCTACTAGAATTGCAAAACACACATTCCCTCTCGAGGAGTTTACCATTTCATAGGGGAGATACATGAAAAGCATTTACAGATGATGGAAGCTGGAGGAAGAGCAGGGATAAAATCAGAAGCAATCGAATGGCTGAACAAAAAATAGAATGTACTGATGAATATGTAGAAAAAAGTACTAAAAATATATTCAAGTGCTAAGGATAAGGATAAAATACACAAGTGCAATGGAACTTAACTAGGGAGCTTGGAAATTGAAACAGGGAAGCTTAGAAGAGGCCACGTAGCCAGGTATCCTGCTCTAAGGTGAGTCTCCAACAAAGTGATTGTGTAGAGTCCAGATACAGCTTCATTTTTAC
Organism: Ornithorhynchus anatinus; assembly: GCF_004115215.2. Lineage (NCBI taxonomy): Eukaryota > Metazoa > Chordata > Mammalia > Monotremata > Ornithorhynchidae > Ornithorhynchus > Ornithorhynchus anatinus. The sequence continues at coordinate 126,710,108 of NC_041730.1, read as the reverse complement.
TGGGATCAGTACTCTCCCAAGCACTCGATAAGCGCTCAAAAAATATAATTGACTGACCGCCTCGGGTCTTGCAGGCCTGGTGGTGACTGAGAATTCTTCTTGGAAAGCTTGAGATGGAGAAGGAGAGGAGGAAGAAGGAGCTTGACTCTATCAGTGGCATTGATTGTACACTCTCTTTGTGCAGAGCACTGTATGAAGTTCTTGAAGAGCAGGCGTTCTGCTCTACTGCTCCCTCTCTGCCACATTTCTTTGGGTCACTGGGCCTTGTCTCTGTATTGGGCCATTCCTCCATTATGGACCTTGCCTCCATATTAGAATCTGCCTCTATAACAGACCATGCCTTCTTATGTCATAAGAATAAGATCCTAACGCAAACCCAGCATGGCCTAGCAGGTAGAGCAAGGGCCTCGGGAATCAGACACCTGATTTTCAGTCCAGGCTCTGCCACTTGTCTGCTGTGTGAGCTTGGGCAAATCACTTCACTTCTCAGTGCTTCAGTTACCTCATCTGTAAAATGGGAATTAAGGCTGCAAGGCCCTGTGGAATATAGACTGTCCAATTACTCTGTGCTTCAGTTTTCTCATCATTCAGATGGGGATAAACTATCTGTCTGCCTCTCCTTTAAGTAAGAGCCCTGTGTGGGACAGGAACTACATCTGATATGATGATATTGCATCCCCCAACACTCCACCAACACTTAGCACAGAGTTTGGCATGTAGAAAGCACTTAACAAATCCCACAGTTAATATTTCTTCACCATTTAGTACAGTATGAAGCACAAAGTAAACACTTAACAAGTAACACAGTTTTTATTCTTTAACTGAGCCACCAGTGAGCCATGTATGTAGAAGCTATTCCCAAGCAGAGGGGACTCCACTCCCTGCGTCATACACATGCAGAATGATTCCCTCCCTCCCCTCCCCCATCACCTATCATTCCACCCCGGATGGGTCCTCTCGGTTTTGTTCAGCTCTGGTCTCCTTTCCTCCCAGGGAGAAAAATCAGGATTCCCTAAATTCCAAAGAAGATGACTCTCCTGGTCCAGGGATGATCCATTTTAAAGGAGATAATGGCCAGGTGCCCATTAGGTGACTCACCATCCTAGGAGCCATTTTCTCCCTGATCCAACCAACTCAGGCGAGGCAGCATGGTTTAGTGGAAAGATCCCGGGCCTGGGAGTCAGAGGACCTGGGTTTTAATCCCGGCTCCACCACTTGTCTTCTGTGTGACCTTGGACAAGTCACTTCACTTCTCTGGGCCTCAGTTACCTCATCTATAAAATAGGGATTAAGACTGGGAGCCCTATGTGGGACCCAACCTGATTACCTTGTATCTACCCCAGCTCTTAGTACAGCACCTGGCATGTAGTAAGTGCTTAGCAAATACCACAGTTATTATTATTATTACTAGGATCTGGGTTCTAATGCCAGCTCTGGCAGATGCTTGTTCTGTGTCCTTGGGCAAGTCATTTAACAATATGTGCCTCAGTTCTTATACTCCCTCCAACTTAGACTGTGAGCCTCATGAGGGACAGGGACCTTGTCCAGCCTAATTACCTTGTATCTACCCCAGTGCTTAGAACAGTGTTTGAAACATAGTAAAGGCTTAACAAATACCATAAAAAAACCAAAGGGGAAAAACAGATGCAGCGAGTCTGTGAAGGCAGGTGATTTCCTGAATCTCCACCAATATAACCCCAATCAGATAATAATAATAATAGTGATATTTGTTGAGCGCTTACTATGTGATGATGATGATGATGGTATTTGTTAAGCGCTTACTATGTGCCAAGCACTGTTCTAAGCACTGAGGTAGATACAAGGTAATCAGGTTGTCCCACGTGGGGCTCACAGTCTTAATCTCCATTTATAGATGAGGGAACTGAGGCAAATAGAAGTGAAGTGACTTACCCAAGGTCACACAGCAGACAAGCGGTGGGGCCAGGATTAGAACCCACGTCCTCTGACTCCCACCCGTGCTCTTTCCACTAAGCCACACTCCTCACACAGGAGGCCAGGCACTGTACTAAGTGCTGGGATGGAGGCAAGCGAATCAGAGTGGATATAGTCCCCGTCACAAGTAGGGGGCTCACCGCCTCAATTCCCATTTTACAGGTGAAGTTTCTGAGGTCCAGAGAAGTGAAGTGATTTGCCCAAGGTCACACAGCAGAGAAGTGGTGGAGCTGGGATCAGAACCCATGACCTTCTGACTCCCAGGTCTGTGTTCCCTCCACTATGCCACGCTGCTTCTCATATGTGAGTCGCAAACTAAGGCACAGACAAGGTCAGCCAGCGGCTCACCAAGTCCCCATCCTCAGATGCGGGTCAGAGCCCTGACAGCAATCAACCCCTGAATAGCTGGCAAAAGTTCCAAGCGGAGGAGCCACCTTATGTCATGTGCCGTTCTCTGGCCGCAGTGGACTGTCCTGTCCCACACGGTCTTCCACGCTGGCCCTGGACTTAGGGAAAAGTGGAAGATGAAAGGGAGTCAAGCACACTGACCTGAGGAGACTGGTCCTCCCATAGAACGTGCCCTACTTCATCTGATCTGGGTGCAAGCCAAGGACGACAGAGATTCCCTTGAAATACAATGTTTTTCTCTGCCTAAACAATGGGCAATTGGAAACAATTGGCTTGTAGAACTCACATTCTCCCCTGCCCAGCCACTTGAGCTTTAGGCAAGAGATAGAGGCAGGGAGATTACATGGAGCCCTGCCTCCCTCAAGGACAAAGGCAGGGGAGAGTTTCTGAACAAGGAGCCTTTCTTTTAATGGTATTTGTTAAGCACTTACTATGTGCCAAGCACTGTTCAAAGCGCTGGGGTAGGCACGAGGTAATCAGGTTGGACACAGTTCCCGTCCCATATGAGGCTTGGAGTCTTAATCCCCATTTTACAGACAATGTAACTGAGGCACAGAGAAATTAAATGACTTGCCCAAGGCCACAGAGCAGACAAGTGACAGCCGGAACTAGAACCGAGGACCTTCTGAAGCTGCCTTTCACGGGAATTGGGAGAAAACCACTGATGACCTAGAAAGAAATGAGCAAACCAAATGGGGCTGCTAATCAACTGTCAGTCAGGCAGACAGTCAATTGAATAGACTGAGTGCTTACTGTGCTCAGGACACTGTACTAAGCACTTGGGAGAGTATAATGTAAAGATATAGCAGATGCATTCCTTGCTCACAGAGAGTCATAGTAGCAATAATATTTATTGAATACTCTATGCATGCAATGTACTATACTAAACAACTGGGAAAATACGCTCAAAAAAGTGTGTTTCTCATCTAAAAAGAGCTTATGCTCTAAAGCGGGGAGAATTACATAAAAATATTTACCAATGGAATAATCAAAATAAAGACCTGAAAGTAGAATTGAGTAAATGTGTATTCACAAGTGTTGAGGATGATCTTAATCAATCAAGCAAAGGTTTTTATTGGGCACTTACTCTGTGTAGCGCAGTGTACTAAGTACTTGGGAGACTACAGTGCAATAGAGTTGATCAATTCATATCTGTAATTTATTTATATTACAGTCTGTCTCCCTAGACTAAAACAGACTTGTCTACCAACTCTGTTTTACTGTACTCTCCCAAGAATAGGACAGTGCTCTGCACACAGTAAGAGCTCAATAAATGCAACTGATTGATCGAATAATTCATAATTATTATTATTATTATTGTGGTATTTGTTAAACGCTTACTATGTGCCAAGCAATGTACTAAGTGCTGGGGTAGATACAAAGATAATAAGGTCCCACATGCAGCTCACAGTTTAAGTAGAAGGAAGAATGGGGATTGAACCCCTTTTTCCAGATGAGGGAGCTGAGGCCCAGAGAAGTTAAATGTTTGCCCAAGGTCACACAGCAGACAAGTGGCGGAGCCAGAATTAGAACCCAGATAGTCTGACTCCCAGGCTCGTGTTCTTTCCATTTGGCCACGCTACTTCATGATCAATTGACTGATTCGATTGACAAGCTCTGGAAAAGACTGGTGGGCCTGGGGAGCTGAAGTACGTTTGTTGGAGAAGATGGGATTTCAAGAGGGTCTTGAACACAAGGTTCGCTATGTTATGAAGAACGTGGAGAATGAGGAAGTTGCAGGCCAGGTACCCAAAGTGAGCAGAGGGTCAGAGGCAGGAGAGGCAGGGGTGACTAGAGAGAAGATGAGCTAGCTGTGGAGAAGCAGGCAAAAAGAATGGAAATGTAAAATGGATAATTGGTTAAGAGCCTTAATGTTAACTGTGAGGAGTTTTCCATTAGTGCGGAGAAAGCAGCATGGCCTAGTGGATAGAGCATGGTCCTGTGAGTTAGGGGACCTGGGTTTTAATTCCACCTCTGCCAGTTGCTAGTTGCTTGATCCTGGGCAAGTCACTTCACTTCCCTGTGCCTTGGTTCCCTCCAATGTAAAATGGGGATTAAATGCCTGTTCTCCCTCTTACTGAGACTGTGAGCCCTACGCGGGACAGGGGCTGGGTCCTACCTAATTAACTTGTATTTACCCCAGTGCTTAGAAAGTGACACATAATAAGTGCTTAACAAATACTCTAAAAAAAAAAATGGGAAGCCCAGGTTGGGTTTTCAGGAGTGGAGCGATGTGTACGGAGCAATGCTTCCAGGAGATGATCCATGCCGCAGCGTCAAGGGCTGAGAGGCAGGAGGACGCTGATAAGCATCGGGGTGCGACACCGTGACTTCTTGGACATGGTGGAAGCTTCTTGGGTAGAGAGGAAGAGGGTGGATCCAGGAAATGGTGTGGAGAAAGAACTGACAGGATTTGGGTATCGATTTTGAACGAGTGACATGATATTTGAGCCCCTTTCCGATCGCCTTCCCCAATCCTAAATAGGAATGCTCAGTCATCCGGGCTGTCACTGAACTCTGCAGAGGCCCGCCTCATCGGTGATCAAGAGAAGCAGCATGACAGAGTGGATAAAGCCCGGGCCCAAGAGTCAAAAGGACCTGGGTTCCAATCCCGCCTCCGCCACTTGTCTGCTATGTGACCTTGGGCAAGTCACTTCAGATAAGTGCTCAATGAATATGATTGAATGAATGAGTTAATACTGTGCCTTAATTACCTCATCTGTAAAAACACAGATTAAGACTGTGAGCCCCCTGTGGGACAAGAACTGTGTCCAACCTGATTAGCTTGTATCTACCCCAGCACTTAGTACAGTGCCTGGTACATAGTAGGGGCTTAACAAATACCATAAAAAAGGGACTGATACCCTGGGCCACCTACTTAAATAGATCTCATTTGGACTAGGGAAGGTGGTATGGACTGTTAGTAAATAGTAGATAGTAATAGTAGTAATAGTAAGATATGAGCTTGACTTTGCTTCTCTAGTAGTGGTGGTGTTTCACCCTGAGCCATCCACACTCTCTCTCACCCAAACCCCTTGAGACCTGCAATACTCATCATTATTATTATTAATATCATTATTATTATTTTGGTATTTAATAAGCACTTACTATGTGCAAAGCACTGTCCTAAGCGCTGGGAGAGATACAAGGTAATCAGGTTGTCCCATGAAGGGCTCACAGTCTTAATTCCCATTTTCCAGATGAGGTAACTGAGGCACAGAGAAGTGAAGTGACTTGCCCAAAGTCACAAAGCTGACTAGTGGCAGAGTCAGGATTAGAACCCATGACCTCTGACTCCTAACCCACGCTCTTTTCACTGAGCCACGCTGCTTCTCAGTGTGAGACAACTGGTCAGGTTTAGGAATACACATTGTCCCCTTGGAACTGAAAATGTAAGTGCTCTGAAGCTAGGCTCAATCAAACAATCAATCAATTTATTGAGCACTCACTATGTGCAGAGCACTGAACTAAGGGCTTGGGAGAATACAGTGCAATAGATTTGGTAGACATGTTCACTGCCTACAAGAAGTTTATAGTGTAGCAGGAGCTATAACACTTGAAACATTTTAGAGTAACAGCAGAAGTGAACGAAAAACAGTCAATGGATTTGTTTTGTTTTGTTTATTTTTTCTCTGGGAAATGATTTAATTTCTGCTTAGCAGGATTCTAGCAGCAACAAACACTGTTGTGCTGTACTGTCCACTTTTTACACTGTTAACAAAAATAATTATGGTACTTCTTAAGCATTTACTAGGTGCCAAGCCCTGTTCTCAGCACTATGGAAGATACAACTCAGTTATGTGGGACACAGTCCCTGTCCTGCATGGGGCTCACGTTCTTAATCCCCATTTTACAGATAAAGTAATTGCAGCTCAGAGAAGTGAGATGACTTGCCCAGGGTCACAGAGCAGACAAGTGGTGGAGTGATTAGAACTCGGGTCCTTCTAATTTCCAGGCCCAGGGTCTAACCACTGAAGTACTTAGAGAAGCAGTGTGGCTTAGTGGAAAGAGCATGGGCTTGGGAGTCAGAGGTCATGGGTTCAAATCCTGGCTCCGCCACTTGTCAGCTATGTGACTGTGGGCAAGTCACTTAGCTTCTCTATGCCTCAGTTACCTCATCTGTAAAATGAGGATGAAGACTGTGAGCCTCACGAGGGACAACCTGATTACCGTGTATCTACCCCAGTGCTTAGAACAGTGCTCTGCACATAGTAAGCGCTTAATAAATGCCAACATTATTATCATTATTATTATTATTAATAAACCACACTGCTTCTCACTGCTTTTGTGTGTCTCACTCTCTTGTGCAGCAGACATTTTTGGGCATCTTTTTCTTTTATTTACCAAGGGCGTAATATCTCATAAATGCTTTAGGTGACTAGATCCTTGGTTATAAATTGGCCTGTGGTTAAATGAAAAATTAAATAAATGGGTAGAATGTGCGTTTTGGTTTAAAGTGAAAATTCCTACTGGAGGGTAGTAGCCCCACAGCTCTGAGAAAAGGAATGAAAAATAGAATGTTAGGGATGGAGTTGGGTTGCTGCATCTCAAGCATTGGGAATTATTCAAGAAATGCTTCCCCTCTAGACTTGAAGCTCTGAAGGGCAGGGAACATGTCTAGAAGGTCATGAGTTCTAATCCAGGCTCCATCACTTGTCTGCTGTGTGACCTTGGGGTAGTCACTTCACTTCTCTGTACCTTAGTTCCCTCATCTGTAAAATAAGGGTTGAAACTGTGAGCCCCATGTGGGACAGGGACTGTATCCAATTGATTACTTTGTATCTACTCCAGCACTTAGAACAGTGCTTAGCACACAATAAGCACTCAACAAATACCATAATTATTAACTATTATTTTATCAACTCTGATACATGTAATCTCTCAAGCAGTTAATGCAGTGCTCTGCACTTAGTAAGTTTTCAACAAATTTGATAAATTGATCTTAGAGGAGGAGGAGTTTAGAAAGGTTTTGAAGATGGAGGCCTCTGGGCCGGAAGATTTGGGGGACAGAATGGGAATCTTTTGTTGGAGTAGATTTCACCCAAGCAAAAGTCATCTGACAGACCCAGAATCTTCAAAATTATTTCTCCATGTTTTGACACCATTTCTGATTAGAAGCAAGACTCACTGAGCAACTAAAAAGGAAACATTAGGCAGGTCCTAGAGCATCAGTGGTCAGGGATACAATTAAAGAAGCACTGTGACCCAGTGGAAAGAGCAAGGGCTTGGAAGTCCAAGGACCTGCATTCTCATTCCAGTTCTGCTACTTGCCTGCTGTATGACCTTGGGCAAATCATTTTACTTCTCTTTGCCTCAGGTCCCTCATCTGCAAAATGGAGATTCATTATCTGTTCTCCCTCCTACGTAGACTGTAAGTCCCATGTGGGACAGGGACTGTGCCACGCTGATTGTCCTTTATCTACCCAAGTGCTTAGAACAGTGCTCACACATAGTAAGTGCCTAACAAATACCACAAATATGATGATTATTATCATTATTATTACAACAGTTTTCCCTACAGATCTTCCAAGGTTTATATTTTAGAGCTTCTAGCCTCTCTAGGGGTCATCAGCACAGCCTTTTAATGACGGTGTGGGATGGAAGTAGCAAATCCCCCCATTTTCTATGAGTTACTGTCTCTTTGGTAGAACCTTCCCACACAGATCTAAGATTCCCTGATGGCCTGACATCTTCACTTATTACATGAATATTGTCTTTCATTCTAGAAAGTACATACTTCTCAAAGTTTAGAGAATGAAAAGGGAACACATCTGAGCTAATGACTCCACTCATGCTCCCAAAATACTTTCATTGTCCTAGGTAATTTGAGTTCTTGACATATTTTATTCAACTGAATGATTATATCCATATGCAAGTGTATATGTATACACCCATATATGTATTTCCACTAGGAGAGTATTTAGTAAATTACTGTTTCACTGGGTACTCATTCAATTTATTCTTATTTCACTGTTGTTTCATTTTTATGAATGTGCCCTGTAAGAATGTAAGCTCTCCTGAGTGCTCACTACAGTGCTCTGCACATGGAAGGTGCTTTTTTAATACTTTTGTTTGATTAATTGATTGAGGACTTTTCATTTGATCCCAGATTAAGCTTCCTTGCGACTGACTTGACCTTCAATATGACACTGCTGCCATCCTCTGGTCTGTGGTAGAAAGCTAAGCCTAAGGTCTTTGGGACTAGAAATGTTCCTTGTAACAATCAGATCTCTTTCACTGGATTTAGATACTGTTTCTGATTAGGCCATAAGAAGAAGTGTATGATTGTGTTTTCACTTTTCTGTGTCTCAGTTACCTCATCTGTAAAATGGGGGTGAAGACTGTGAGCTTCATTTGGAACAAGGACTCTGTCCAACCTATTTGCTGGTATCCACCCCAGTGCTTAGTACAGTGCCTGGCACATAGTAAATGCTTAACAAATACCACAATTTATCATTAATATTATTATTGTTATTATCAACAGGTGATGACCACTTTGCATTCAATCAATAGCATTTTTTAACGGTCTTTGTTAACCTCTTACTGTATTCCAGGCACTGAATAATAATAATGATGGTATTTGTTAAGCGCTTACTATGTTCAAGGCACTGTTCTAAGCACTGAAGTGCTAGGTTAGATACAAGATAATCGGGCTCACAGAGTTAATCCCCATTTAACAGATGAGGTAAGGGAGGCAAAAAGAAGTTAGGTTACTTGCCCAGGGTCGCAGAATAGATAGGTAACAGAACTGGGATTAGATCCCATTCCTTTCTGACTCCCAGACCTGTGCTCTATCCATTAGGTCATGCTGCTTTCCACTTTACTGAGTGTTTACTCTGTGCAGATCCCTGTACTAAGCGTTTGGGAAAGTGTGTTAGAATTAACAGATGCTATCCCTGCCTTCAAGAACTTCACAGTCTAGTGGGGAAGACACAAATTAAAATAGGTAGCAGGAGGGAATAGAACTTAAAGATCTGTGCATAAATAATTCGGTGGGAGGGATGATGAGTAGTCTAAGTGCTTAGATGATGTAGAAATGCTGAAGTGGCAGAAGGTGAGGAAATAGAGGGGGAGAATGAGAGATTAATCAGAGAAGGCCTCCTGGAGGAGATATAAATTTACAAGAGTTTTGAGGATGGGAAGCAACTTGGCCTAACAGAAAGAGCAGGGCTTGGGAGCCAGAGGACCTGGCTTCTAATCTGATCTCCACCACATGCCTGTTCTGTGACCTTGGACAAGTCACTTAATTTTCTGTGCCTCAGTTTCCTCAATTGTAAAATGGGGATTCAATACTTGTTCTCTGTCCTGCCTAGACTGTAAGCTCCATGTGGGACAGGGACTGTGCCTGACCTGATTAACTTGTATCTACCCCAGCACCTAGAACACTGCTTTGTACACATTAAACACAAAATAAATACCATAAAAAAGATGGGGAAAGCAGTGGTCCATCAGATGTCAAGGAGGAGGGAGCTCCAGGCAGGGGGAAGGATGTGAACAAGGGGTCATCCATTGACAAGACAAGAATGAGAGTGCCATGATCTCATAGCACTGCATAAAACCAACTTAAAGAAGTAATCCAACTAGGTACCACATTCTTGAGGAAAGTTCCATAAACCTTGTCTATATTTAGAAGCCCATCTCTAATTCATCCATCCATCCCGACTCTGCTCAATGCCATGATTGGGTTGAAGACCTTCCACTTGTACACTGTGGATTCAATAGTATTTATTGAGTGCTTACTATGTGCAGAGCACTGTACTAAGCGCTTGGGATGAACAAGTCGGCAACAGATAGAGACAGTCCCTGCTGTGTGACGGGCTTACAGTCTAATCAGGGGAGATGGACAGACAAGAACAATGGCAATAAACAGCGTCAAGGGGAAGAACATCTCGTAATGTACCTCACCATTTTCATTTTAATCATTTTAATGCGGTTTCCACTTTTATTCTTTGTTGGGTTTTGAGTTTGTTTTGGGGGTTTTTTTTGCCTCTAAGCCTTTCTTTGAAGCCCATCATCTTTTTTTTTTCAGGCTTTGGGGCTATACCCTGATGGAGGTTAAAAATGGACAGCTGATCAGACTAACATCTAAATGGGGCTCTACCACTTGTTTGTCGTGTGGCCTTAGGCCAGTTTCTTAACTTCACTGTTTCTCAGTTACCTCATCTGTAAAATGGTGATGAAGACTGTAAGCCCCATTTGGAGCCCGAAAGGTGTCCAACCTAATTAACCGACTTTTACCTCAGGGCTTAGAAGAGTGCTTGACACAGAGAAAGTGCTTAAGAAATATCATCAGCCCTGATTAGCTTGTATCTACGCCAGTGCTTAGTACAGTTTCTGGTGCATAGTAAGCACTTACCAGGTATTAAAAAAAAACAGTCTTTATATTAATGTCTGTGTTCCCTTCTAGACTATAAGCTTCTTCTGGGCAAGAAACATGCCTACCAACTCTGTTATATTGTACTCTCCCAAGTGCTTAGTACAGTACTCTGCACACAGTAAGTGCTCAAAAATATTAGTGATTGGTTAATTGATTAAAATCCTTCAGGAGCTGTAAAAAGTTACCTGGCAAAGAATGAAGCTGTGTGGCCTAATGACAAGAGTCTGGGCCTAGGAGTCAAAGGACTTGGGTTCTAATCCCAGCTCTGCCACTTGCCTGCTGAGTGACAAGTCACTTAATCTTTGTGCCTTGGTTTCCACATCCATAAAACAGGGATAAAATACCTGTCCTCCCTCCTTCTAAGATTGTGAGCACCCCATGGGATAAAGATTGTGTTCCAACTGACTATTTTGCATCTACCCCAGAGCTTGGCACACTGAGTTGCTTAACAAATGCGACAATCATTTCTCTTGTCAAATGGATATGTGAGTACAAATCAAGAAACCTTCCTCTCATCTTCCTCTTTCCCTTCTTGAATTGAGTGTATCTTCTTGAGGGAAGTTCACTAACCACAGCAAGGCTCCAGAAGGTTACTAACTGAGCCATCATGGTGTGCAGAGAACCGTTCATGGAGACACGGTGAATTTGTTCTGATGAATGGGCCCAGTCAACCCTTTCCCATTGTGCCAGGCTACAGGTTGGGTTGAGGACAGGCATGACCTCTACCCTCTGCCTCCTCCCTCCCCCTCTCCCGGAGTCACTTACTATCCCGCATTGATTACTGCATCAGCCTTCTTTCTGACCGCCGAACTTCCTGTCTCTCCCTAACTGCAGTCCACACTCCTCTCTGCTGTCCATATCATTTTTCTACAAAAACCTTCAGGACATGTCTCCCCTCTCCTCAAGAACCTCCAATGGTTGCCCAACCATCTCTGCATCAAATATAAGCTCCTTACCATTGGCTTTAAAGCCCTGAATCACTTTGCCCCTTCTACCTCACCTCGCTACTCTTCTACTGCAACCCAACATGAACACTTCACTCCTCTAATGCTAGCCTTCTCACTGTGCCTTGATTTTGTGTATCTCACCTCTGACTTTTTACTCATGTACTGTCTCTGACTTGGAACGCCTTCCCTCTTCATATTCGACAGTTACTCCCCTCTGCCCATCAAAGCCTTATTGAAGGCACATTTCCTCCAAGAGGCCTTCCCTGAATGAGCCCCTCTTTCCTCTTCTCCCACTCCATTCTGCGTCACCCTGACTTGCTTCCTTCATTCACCACCCTCCCATCCCCACAGCACTTATTTAGATATCTTTAAAATTTATTTATTAATTTATATTAATGTCTGTCTCCCCCTGGATGGACTGGGCAGATGGACTGCTGTGTGACATCACACTACCTTCACTGGGCATCAGTTGACCCCCACAGTTCCCTTCAGTTACCGTTCCTTATCTCTCCTACTATTCCTCTCCAAACTCCTTGAGCAAGTTGTCTACGCTCACTGTCTCAAGATCTTCTCTTCCAATTTTCTCCTGAAACTCTCCAATCTGACTTCCGTCCACTTCACTCAACGAAAACCACCCTCTCAAAGGTCTCCAAAGGTATTTTTCTTGCCAAATCCAACGACCTCCACTCCATCCCTAATCCACTTTGACTACTCAGCTGCCTTCAACACTGTCGACCATCACCATCTCCTGGAAACATTATTCATTCAATCATATTTAATGAGCGCTTACTGTGTGCAGAGCGCTGCACTAAGCGCTTGGAATGTACAATTTGGCAACAGATGAGAGACTCCCTGCCTAACAATGGGCTCACAGTCTAAAAGATAATAATGTTTTTTTAAGTGCTTACTATGTGCCAAGCACTGTTCTAAGCTGTGCGGAGGGAATACAAGATAATCAAGTTGTCCCATGTGGGGCTCACACGCTTAATCTCCATTTTACATATGAGGTCAATGAGGCACAAAGAAGTTAAGTGACCTGCCCAAAGTCCCAGGAACCAAGTCTGTGCTCTTTCCACTGAGTGGTGCTGTACTGGTACTCTCCTCTTCTTGTTCTCCTCTCTCTCTCTGGCTCTTCATTCTCAGTCACTTTCACGGGTTCTTTCTCTGCCTCCCACCCCCTCACTGGGGGTTTCTCAAGGTCCAGTTCTGGGTCCCTTTCTAGTCTCCATCTACACCCACTCCCTTGGAAAACTCATTTGCTCTCATGGCTTCAACTACCATCTCTAAGTGGTTTATTCCCAAATCTACATCTCCAGCCCTGATCTCTCTCCCTCTCTGCAGTCTCACATTTCCTCCTGTCTTCAGCATATCTCTATTTGGATGTCTTGCCATCACCTCAAGCTTAACATGTCCAAAACAGAAATCCTTATCTCTCCACCCAAACCCTGACCTCCCCCAACTTCTCCATCACTATACATGGCACCATCATCCTTCTGGCTCACAAGTCTATAACCTTAGTGTTATCCTCTCTCATTCAACCCACATATTCAATCTTTCACTGAATCATGTGGGTTCAAACTTCACATCATTAAAATCCTTCCTTTCCACTCTACCCAAACTGTTACCATGCTAATCCAAGCACTTATTCTCTCCTGCCTTGATTACTGTATCAGTTTCCTTTCTGACCTCCCTGCCTTGTGTCTCTCCCTACTACAGTCCATACTTCTTTCTGCTGCCCAGATCATTTTTCTACAAAAATGTCCAGTCCATGTTTCCCTACTCCTCAAGAACCTCCAGTGTCTGTCTATCCACCTCCTCGTCAAACAGAAACTCCATACCATCGACTTTAAAGCACTCAATCACCTTGCCCCAACCTACCTCATCTTGCTGCTCTTGTACTACAGCCCATCCCACAAACTTCACTCTTCTAATGCTAATCTTCTCACTTTACCTCAGTCCTGTCTATCTCCCTGCCGATCTCTCACCCACATCCCGACTCTGGCCTGGAATGCCCTCCCTCTTCATATCTGACAATTACTCTCCCCTACCTTCAAAGCCTTACTGAAGGCATGTCTATTCCAAAAGACCTTCCCTGAGTCCTCATTTCCTCCCTTCCCATTCCCTTCTTCATTGCCCATACCCACACCACTAATGTACATTGAGCCCGTTATTGGGTAGAGATTGTCTCTATCTGTTTCTGAATTGTACATTCCAAGCACTTAGTACAGTGCTCTGCACATAGTAAGTGCTTAATAAATACTATTGAATGAATTAGTACACTTAGTACAGTGCCCTGCACAGAGTAAGGACTCAATGAATAAGACATTGATTGACTGGAAAAATATTTTTCTCCCTGCAAATGGTACATGTAGGTAAGGACATCTTACGCACAAGAAGAAGTGTATTTTGGCATAGTATAGAGACCAGAAGCAATGTGTTCCTCCTACATTTCTCTCTCATTCCTCCTCTTATTTCTTTGATCAGAAGAAGGATATTGCTCAATCAATCAGTAGTATTACTGAGTGCTTACTGTGTGCAGAGCGCTATATTAAGCATTTGGGAAAGTACAATAAAGTTGGTCGATCAAACCTTGCCCTCAAGGAGCTAACAATCTAGTGCTTAAGATACTTCTAGATCAGGATGGGAGCCTGTGCTGAGCAGACAAAAGTTTTCTGCTTGGAAAACACGGTTCACACATCAAAAGCTTCCTCCCTCCCAAGGCCTAGGTAAAATTCACAATGTGGAAGGAGTGTCCCTTGTTGGTTACTAACAACCCTCCCTTCACATGGTGGCCTGAGGAGTTCTGATGTTGGAATAGACTGTGTTTCCAAATCCAAAGGGAGAAGGAGAAACCCTTCCAACAGAGAAGCAGACTGGCGTAGTGGTTAGAGGATGGGCCTGGGAGTCAGAAGGATGTGGGTTCTAATCCCAGCTTTGCCACTGTTAGTCAGTTGTATTTATTGAGCGCTTACTGTGTGCAGAGCACAATACTAAGCACTTGGGAGAATACAATTTAACAATATAACAGACACATTCCCTTCCCACCAAGAACATACAATCTAGAGGAAGAAGGTAGACATTAACATAAATAAATAAATCAATAATTTTGTCCTCTGTGTGACCAAGAAAACTTCACAGACTCTGTGCTATGTTTCTGTGGTTATGGCAGAGACAAGTTTATTTCTACTAGTGCTGGTAAGGAGTGGTGGTTAACAGGAAGAGTTTTCTCTACCAGTAATGGCCAACGCAACTTCAAGCAATATAGAGTTTCTTTATATTGGCACAGTATAGTTGGCACAGTAAAGTTGGCACAGCTTCCTATCTCTGAGCAAAATGGAAGAGCACAAAAATGAAATATACCTTAAAGCAAACAGCAGTAAATTTCTAATTGCTCGGCCCTGCCTGGTTCTTCTCATTATAGAGATCAATTGGGCAAATACCACTCATAAACCAGTCAGGTGTCTTGACCTTGGTAATGGAGGAACTGCTCTTTCTTTTCTCAAGACTGTGGCATACCAAGCTCCCCAATAAGGCAGAAATCTGGGCAAGATGAGAGGAGACGTGATGAGCCCTCTTTTAGTAAATGGCAGCTTGGCCAGACAAAATGGAGTCCATTCCAAGAAGTCCATCTCGTTCAACCCTTGGTATTCTATCACTCCTGGAGATGCTAGTTACTGATGCTATTCTTGTTCACTTAAATGAGATGGCTAGGAGACAATCGAGTGGGTCTCGAGGCAAAAGGATTCAGAGGGGATGGTCTGGAGAGAGAGACTATATTAATGCAAGGCTTATATATTAATATATATATTAATGCATCCACACAAGTCACTTCACTTCTCTGTGCCTCAGTCACCTCATTTGTAAGATTGTGTACCCCATATGAGACAGGGACTGTGTTCAACCTGATTAGCTTGTATCTACCCCAGTGCTTAGTACAATGCCTGGCACATAGTAAGCATTTACCAAATGCCATAAAAAAACAAAACAGACCTACCGATTCTTTCACCCCATTCCACACCTTCACCACTCTCTCTAAAATCTGTTGCTGTAAAAAGGACAGCAATGGCCAAGTAATAATGATGATAATTATGGTATTTGTTAAATGCTTCCTATGTCTCAAGCTCTGGGGTAGATATAAGGTAATCAGGTTGGACTCAGTCCTTCTTCCACAGTCTAAATAAGAGGTTAAACAGATATTGAATCCCCATTTTACCGATGAGGAAACTGAGGCACAGAGAAGTTATGTAACTTAGCATAGAAGTAGAAGACCTTGGATTTGAACTCAGGTCCTCAGACTCCCAGGCCAGCGCTCTTTCCTCTAGGCAACACTGTTTCTCTACCTAGGAAGGAACTTTAGTTGTTCCTTCAGTTGCATTTATTGAGAGCTTACTGTGTACAGAGCACTGAACTAAGTGTTTGGGAGAGGACAATACAGCAATAAACAGACACATTCCCTGCCCTTGTCCAAGAAGAGAGGGTCTGTCCTTTCTGGCCACCAGTACCCACCACCAAGGGATCTCAGCATTTGCAGGGAATGTGTCTACCAGCTCTGCTGGATTGTCTTCTTGCTCAGCACACAGTAAAGTCCTCAATAAACGTTGTTGATGATGATGATGATATGATGATTCCAGTCAAAAAAAGGAACAGCAGTTCACAGCCAGTCCTAATATTACTGTAAGTAAAGCTGATAGAGAAATGATTAGTTTGGTTTCCATTAGAATACGGTGGAGATACATTTTAAAGATAAAAAATGCTCTCTTAGAATGTGTTCTCTTCTTTTCTTCTTGGGGGAGAGATGGAGTGCAGACCTGCATCCACCTTTGAGTTACTCAACGAATTATATTGGTTTCCCTAAATTGTCAGCAAACAAGAGCACACTTCCATGGTGAGCCCACAATAAGAGGCTTACTAGTGACTGTTTGTGATCTCATGAACAACAACAAGGAAGAGACTGGCGAAGTCACTAATGGGCTCTATTCGAGGCAGGTGGTTCCTGGCATTTGGGGGAAAAGCATTGAGGGAGGTGGGGCTTTCTCTCCCTCTTCGACCCGGTAACAGGCCTGGACCAATTGATGACTGCTATGCAGAGTCACAGCTGTGACATCTAAGGTAGATAAAAGGAGCTCGTTTTGACTCACGAAGAGGCATGCGACAATGGTGGTAAGTCATATCAAGCAAATCATGACTGTAGTGTTGGTAGGAAGCTAGTGAGTTGAAGGCAATCTGATACAAGTCAAAACACACTTGGCTGGGCAGCAGCAGCATGGAAGAGAATCAAGACTCAAGACTCATCCTAAAATAGGAAGCAGCAAGCAATAGACCTGAAGGATCTGTACAGGGATGCTACAGTGCTGAGGAGAGTGAGTATTCTAAGTATTCTTAGATGCAGAAGTGCTGAAGTGGCAGGAAGTGAGGGAACAGAGTGGGGAGATGAGAGGTTAATCAGGAAAGGCTTCCTGGAAGAGATGTGATTTTTATAAAACTTTTAAGGATGGAAAGCAGAATGGCCTAGCAGGAAGAGTAGAGCCTGGGAGTCAGAAGAACTGGGTTCTAATCCCATCTCCACCACAGGGCTGTTATGTGACCTTGGGTAAGTCACTTAACTTTTCAACTGTAAAATGGGGATTCAGTGCCTGTTCTCCATCCAACTTGGACTGTGAATCCCTTGTGGGACAGGGACAGGGTCTGACCTGATTAACTTGTATCTACCCCAGCACTTAAAACAGTGCCTTACACATAGTAAGCACTTAACAAATACCCTTAAGAAAAGATGGGAAGAGCAGTAGTCTGTCAGATGACAAAGAAGGGAGTTCCAGGCAGGAGGAAGGACATGAGTGAGAGGTCATCCACTGGCAAGACAAGAATGAGGGTGCCATGATCTCATAGCACTGTATAAAATCAACCATGTCCTTGAAGAAAGTTCCATAAACCTTGTACATATTTAGAAACCCATCTGTAACTCAATGCCCAATCAATGCCGTGATTGGGTTGAAGACCTTCCATAGGGGTGCTGTGAATGGACTTTCCCATTTTCATTTTAATCCTTTGAATTTGGTTTCCATTTTTGTGCTTTGGGTGTTTTGGGACCCGGAGGGTAGAGGGGGAAGGGGGTGGTTTGCCTCTAAGTCTTTCTTTGAAGACCATCATCACTTTTTTTGGTCTTGGGGGCTATGTCCTGATGGAAGTTAGAAATAGCCAGCTGCTCAGACTAACTTCTAAATGGGGCTCCACCACATGTCTGCTGTGTGGCCTTGGGCCATTCACTTAACTTCACTAGTCCTCACTTGCCTCACAGTCAAAGGGGATTAGGACTCTGAGCCCCATGTGAGACAGGGAAGGTGTTGAACCTGATTAACTTCTATCTATGCTGGCGCTTAGAACACTGCTTGACACAAAGTAAGCGCTTAACAAATTCCATCAGCAGCAGCCCTAACTAGCTTGTCTCTACTCCAGCACTTCGTACAGAGCCTGCTACATAGTAAGCACTTACCAAATATCAAAAAAAAAAACCTAGTCTTTATATTGTCTGTCTGCCACTTTACACTTGGGCAGGAAATGTGTCTACCAACTCTGTTATATTGTACACTTCCAAGTGCTTAGTACAGTACTCTGAACACAGTAAGCACTCAAAATTGCCAGTGACTTATTAAAATCCTTCAGTAGCTTTAGACAATTATCTGACAAAGAATGAAACTGTGTGGCCTAGTGGCAAGAATCTGGGCCTAGGAGTCAGAGGACTTGGGTTCTAATCCCAATTCTGCCACTTGCCTGCTGAATGACTATTTACTTAATCTCTCTGTGCCTCGGTTTCCTCACCCATAAAATGGGAATAAAATGTCTGTCCTCCCTCCTAAGATTGTGAACACCACGTGGGACAAGGACTGCATCCAAACTATCTTGCATCTACCCCAGAGTGAGGCACACTGAGGTTCTTAACAAATGCCACAACTATTTTTCTTCTTAAATGGGTAAGTGAGTACAAATGAAGACATCTTCATCTCATCTTCCTCTTTCCCTTCTTAAATAGAGTGTACCTTCTTGAGCGATGTTAACTAACCAAGGCACAGCTCCAGAGTGTTGCTTACTGAGTAATCACGGTGTGCAGAGAAGCGTTCACAGAGACACAGTGAATTTGTTCTGATGAAAAGTCCCAGTCATCCCCTTCCCATTGTGCCAGACTCCAGGCTGGGCTGAGGACAGAAATTACCTCTGCCCTCTGTTTTCTCCTTCCCCCTCCTCCAGAGCTTTCTACTTCACCTTGGCCTGGGGATCTGTCACCAAAATACAAACCTCACAAAGAGGTTGTACAGTCCTCTCAACTGTAACCTCGTTGTGGGTAGGAAATGTGTTTACCCACTCTGTTGGATCATACTCTCCCAAGGCCTTAGTACAGTACTCTGTAAGCACTCAATAAATACAACTGATTGAAATATGATCGAAAGAGTAAGGCAGCACTGTTTGCTGTTCTTTATTTTTTGTAATATAACTGTGGTATTTAAGTGCTTACTATGTGCCAGGCACTGTACTAAGCGCTGGGGTGAATACAAGCAAATCAGGTATCAGTTGGGCACTGGATTGAGAATTTCAGTTTCCAAGTCAACATGGGGAGGCATCGGGGGTGGGGACAAGCGAGGTGGGAGAAAGGATTGGTACTGCCCAGAGACCCAGAATTTATAAAATCTCTCCTTTGGCCAGTAATTCCAAGAACACGATTTCTTCCCAGCAATCTTCCCCAGGTGACTTTCCTAACTTCTGGCTTGCTTTGGGACTTCAGTGTTTGGCTTTGTCACTTAGCTGGTACCACTTAGAGGCAAGCTGATGCTCACCAAAGATCAGGAGGGAGGTTCTGTACTGAGCTGGAAGGATGGGAAGCAGGTCAGTTTCTCTCTGCCATCCCACTTCCTCTGGGGACCAAGAGGCCAGAGACCCCTGAAAACTGAGAATGAACATTCCAGCCACTAGGAAAGGAGTCAGGTTCAAAGTGAATATGAGAAGGTCCCTATTCTGAGGTAAATGAATTTGGGATTATACGAACAAAATGTCAAAATAATCCAAATGAAGGAAGTTATTTTTTCTTCTAGACTATTCGCTCTTTGTGGGCAGAGAACCTGTCTACCAACTCTGTTGCATTGAACACTCCCAAATGTTTAGTACATTGCTCTGCATGCAGTAGGTGCTCAATAAATAACATTGATGGTGATGAAGGGGATACAGACTTCAAAGTAAATAAATAATGGATATGATGTCATACTAGCAGATCTAACACTCTAATACCAAATCCCGAATCAACTGGCTGAATAGATTTCCACTGGAGATCCCTTTAAAAAAGACTAAGATGCTGAAGATCACTGACCACAAAATCAGTCAATGGTATTTATTGAGCCTTTACTGTATGCAGGGCCCTGTTCTAAGCCCTCGGGAAAGTACACTGTAACAGAGTTGGTAGCCGTTCCCTGCCTATAAGGAACTTGCAGTCTAGAGGGAATCAAGCATTCGAGACAGTTGTTTTAAAATCCAGCAAAACAAGTCTGCATTAAGATGAAATATACAATGATCAGGTAACTTGGAGTGTCTTCAAAACAGGCACTCTGACTCTACTTCTCAATTATTCTTTGGACAGAATAATGGTGCAGGAGCTCACAACCCAGGGAATTGTTTGAAGGACCATTCTGATCAGGACAATGGTGATACTACAAAGACAGATGCCCTGCCA
This sequence comes from Ornithorhynchus anatinus, assembly GCF_004115215.2. Classification (NCBI taxonomy): domain Eukaryota; kingdom Metazoa; phylum Chordata; class Mammalia; order Monotremata; family Ornithorhynchidae; genus Ornithorhynchus; species Ornithorhynchus anatinus. The sequence continues at coordinate 126,689,710 of NC_041730.1, read as the reverse complement.
AAGGTTGTACTTGCCCTTGTCTCAAAACAACACTCTCTGCCTATACGGTCTGCATCTCCCAGAGGCAGAGGGTGATTTTAGCTGCAGGGAAGCAGTTGAGGAGGGGAGAGGGTGGAGGCTGGGGAACCAGATGGCAGAAAGTTTGTGAGGACTGTGGAGTCACTGGTAAGGAGTTCAGGCGAGGGAGGGTCAGTCTGGTCCACTGGAATCATCCTGGCACTTTTTTTTCCATAGTATTTGTTAAGCACTTACTAAGCAGCATTGTAGATAGAGCATGGGCCTTAGAGTCAGAAGGTCGTGGGTTCTGATCCCAACTCTGCCACTTGTCTGCTGCGTGATCCAGGGCAAGTCCTTTCCCTTCTCTGTGCCTTAGTTCCCTCATCTGTAAAATGAGGATTGAGACTGTGAGCCCTATGTGGGACAGGGATTGTGTCCAACCTGATTTGCTTGCAACCAATCCAGCGCTTAGTACAGTGTCTGGCATGGAGTAAATGCTTAACATATACCACAGTTATTATATACTAGGCACTTTACCACATAGGACTCATAGTCTTAGTCCCCATTTTAAAGATGAGGTAACTGGCATAGAGAAGTTAAATGACTTGCCCAAAGTCACGCAGCGGACAAGTCATTTAATTTTTCTATGCAGAACTGGTATTAGAACCCAGGTCCCTTTGATGCTCAGACCCAAGTTCTATCCACCAGACCATGCTGCTTCATCCTTTATTTACCCCTCTCTCAGCCCTACAGCACTAATGGACATGTCTTGTCTTATGCCGTCGAGTCAACTCTGACCCATAATGACGCACGGAAACATCTCTCCCAGAATGCCCCACCCCCATCTGCAATCATTCTGGTAGTGGATCCAAAGAGTGTTCTTGGTAAAACTACTGAAGTGGTTTACCATTGCCTCCTTTCACATAATTCATTCATTCAGTAGTATTTATTGAGTGCTTACTATGTGCAGAGCACTGTACTAAGCGCTTGGAATGTACAATTTGGCAACAGATAGTCCCTGCCCATTGAGGGGCTTACAGTCTAATTGGGGGAGACAGACAAAAACAGTAGCAATAAATAGAATCAAGGGGAGGTACATCTCATTAAAACAATAGCAGTAAATAGAATCAAGGGGATGTACATCTCATTAACAAAATAAATAGGGTAATAAAAATATATACAAATGAGCAGATGAGCACAGTGCTGGGGGGAGGGGAAGGGAGGGGGGAGGAGCAGAGGGAAAAGGGGGGAAAGGGGGCTTAGCTGAGGGGAGGTGAAAGGGGGGCAGAGAGGAAGCAGAGGGAAAAGGGGAAGCTTAGTCTGAGAAGGCCTCTTGGAGGAGGTGAGCTCTCAGTAGGGCAGTCAACCTGAGTCTCCGCCCTCGACTCTCTCCCATGTCTCTGCTGCCCAGCACCGGTGAGCTTTGACTTGTAGCCGATTGCTTTCCACTCGATAGCCACTACCCAAGCTAGGAATGGAATGGGTAGGCCTCTGCTTGCCTCTCCCTCCCATAGTTGAGACTGGAAGAGTATTGGAAACTCTCCAGGTGCAACTCTGAGAGGGCACTAATGGAGATATCAGTAATTATTCATTTATATTCGTGTTTAGTTCCCTTTCTAGACTGGAAACACATTTTGGGCAGGGAATGTTTTAACCAACTGTTTATATTGCACTCTCCCAAGCTCTTTGTACAGTGCTCTGCACCCAACAGGTGCTCAATAAATGTGATGGAATGATTGACTAATTGAATGCTGGGAAAATTCTGATGGGCCTGCCCCTGGTTGGGAAACTCTGGCCAACATCTAGCTCTACTTATTCTACTTCTACCCACTGCTCTCTTCACTGGCTCTAAGCGGGTCTTTTTTTTTTTTGGTATTTGTTAAGTGCTTACTATGTGCCAGATGCTGTACTAAGCTCTGGGGCAGATACAAGCAAATTGGGTTGGACACAGTCTTCCCTGCCTCAGAGCTCCACATAAGATACCCTCTGTGGGGACCCATGTTGAACTCCTCGAGCCACACTCCTCCCCTCAAGTGCTCAGAGCGAGATTCCCCAGTTAGAACTTGACAGCCAGCCAGTCTCCTTGAGAGACTAGCCATCACTAAACCTCCCCAGTGTTACAGCACTACTGTTGGACTAGAGAAGGCCCTCCAAGGAGCTGAATTCAATCCTACAGTTCAGTAAAGCTGACCATATCCTACAGGAAAATGAGACATTGGCCTGGGGCTCTCTTCCCTGAGGAGAGCTTCTTTCCAACTTCTGACTTTCTCTGGACAAACGGTATGCCCAGTGTATTGAGAGCCTTGGGTTCAGGCCTGGAGTTTAAATCAAATAAGAGAACCAGAAATGGGGATGGGAGGTGAAGAAGACCTCATTCCCTCTTTACCCTCTCCCTTTTGCTTCACCCTTACACTTGGATTTATTTGCACCCTTTATTCACTGTGGGCAAGTCACTTAACTTCTCTGGACCTCAGTTACCTCATCTGTAAAATGGGGATTAAGACTGTGAGCCTCAAGAGAGACAACCTGATTACCCTGTATCTATCCCAGTGCATAGAGCAGTGCTCTGCACATAGTAAGCACTTAACAAATGCCAACATTATTATTATTATTATTATTCACCCCTCCCTCAACCCCACAGCCCATATGTACATAACTGTAATTTTTTTTAATATTGATATCTGTTTCTCCCTCTAGACTGTAAGCTTTTCATGTAACCTTAAATGATATATTTATTCATATTAATGTCTGTCTCCTCCTCTAGACTGAAAGTTGCTTGTGGGAAGGGACATGTCTGCCAACTCTATTGTATTGTACTCTCCCAAGCCCGTAGTATGGGGCTCTGTGAGAATTGGCACTCAATATGTTCGCTGTGGGGAGGGATTGTTTCTCTTTATTGCTATATTGTACTTTCCCAAGTGCTTAGTACAGTACTCTGCACAGAGTAAGTGCTCAATAAATAAAATTGAATGAATAAATACATACCTTTGATATATTGATTGACTGGGATGCAAGAACAAAGGCAAAAAAGACAGTCAGTCCAAGTCCAGCCAATGTGGAGAACTCAGGAGAGGAATGATGAGGAGGCTTGTTTCCTTCTGCCTCTAAGGGGCATATTTATAATAATTATTATCATGGCATTTATTAAACACTATCATTCAATCAATGAATCAAGGAGACTAGAACCCGGGCCTTCCAACCCCCACCTTGTATTTATGGTATTTATTGAGCACTTACCATGTGCAGAGAACTTTGGTAGGGCACAATACAACAGAGTTGGTAGACATGTTCTCTGCCCACAGGGGTTTACAGTCTAGAGGGGAAGACAGTCATTTATAAATAAATTATAGTTGTGGACATAAGTTCTGTGGGGCTGAGGATAAAGTAACTTCTAGATTGTGAGCCCGTTGTGGGCAGGGATGTTGTGGGCAGGGATTGTCTCTCTTGATGAACTGTACTTCCAAGTGCTTAGTACAGTGCCCTGCACACAGTAAGTGCTCAATAAAAATGATTGAATGAAGTGCTTTGAGGGTCCAGATAGGTACATAGGTGATGCAAAAGGAGAGAGAGCAACAGACAAGGGGGCTTAATCTGAGAAGGCCTTTTGGAAGAGATGTGATTTTAATAAGGCTTTGAAGTTGAGGAGAGTGGTGGTCTGTCAAAAATGGATGGGGAGGGAGTATCAAGTCAGAGGGAGGACATGGACAAGCAGTTGGCAGTGAGACAGACAAGATAGAGGTAGAATGAGCAAGCCAACACTAAAGGAGTGAAGTGTGCAGGTTGGGTTATAATAGAGAATCAGCAATATAAGGTGGGGCCGAGGAGGGGGGAGCTGGAAAAGATGACTGAGTGTTTTAAAGCAATGGTAAGGAGGTTTCTTTTGAGGAGTTGGATGGGCAAACTGTGGAGATACTTGAGGAGTGGGAAGACATGGACTGAATGGTTTTGTAAAAAAAAAAACTATTTTTTTAATGGTATTTGTTAAGCACTTACTATGTGCCAAGTACTATTCTGAGGTAATCAGGTTTTCCCACGTGGGGTTTACAGTCTTAATTCCCATTTTACTGATGATGTAACTGAGTCACAGAGAAGTTAAATGACTTGTCCAAAGTCACACAGCTGTCACAAAGTCACACAGAGGTCCCTCTGCTCTACCCCTTCCCCGGCCCACAGCGTTTGTGTATATATTTATGTATTATTCTATTTATTAATATGTATATATCTATAATTCTATTTATTTATATTGATGCTACTGATGCCTGTAAACTTGTTTTGTTGTCTGTCTCCCCCTGTTCCGACCGTGAGCCCGCTGTTGGGTAGGGATGGTCTCTATTTGTAGCCAAATTATACTTTCCAAGCACTTAATACAGTGCTCTGCAGACCGTAAGCACTCAATAAATATGACTGAATGAATGAATGAATAAGTGGCAGAGCTGGGATTAGAACCCACTACCTCTGACCCCAAGCCCATGCTTTTTCCACTAAGCCATGCTGCTTCTCAGCAGAGTGTGATACGGACTGGAGTGGCAGAGACAGGAGGGAGGGAGGTCAGCAGTGAGGCTGTTACAGTAATCAAGGCAAGATATATGATAAGAGCTAAGACCCTGGGAAGATAAGATATAAAAGTAACAGTTTGGATGGAGAGGAGAATGTGGATTTTATTGCTGTTGTGAAGATAGATGCTCTGGGGCAGATCAAGCTAATCAGATTGGACAAAGGGCTGCTCCCAATCTATTTCAGTCCCATTTTATAGATGAGAAAACCAAGGCCCAGCAAAGTCATAAGATGTCCCTCAGTAGGTCAGTGGCAGAGCTGAGTTAAGAACCCAACCAGCTCTCCTGACCTCATGGTGCTCTCAATCTAGCTCAGAACCATTTAATAGATGAGAAAACCAAGGCCCAGAGAGGTCATGTGATATAACCCAAGAAGCAAGTGGCAGAATGGAGGTTAGAACCCAGGCCTCCTCACCCCCACCCTGGGTCTTTGCACTGGGCCACACGGCACCATCTGTGGCCTCCTGGAGGACCCGGGGAGAATCAGCCTGAGCGAGGGCAATCTCGGCTTGTGCCTGGACCCCCTTGAATTCCCTAGCCAGCCCTGCCACGGCGGGCCTCGCCTCGTTGCCAGGGGACTCAGGCAGATGCTGCACAAATCCAGGTTGGAGCGGGACTGAAATGACGATTCAAGACAGTGGGCGCAGAGAAGCCGAGAGGAAAGGGCACAAGATTGAGGTCCAGGACACCCGGGTTCAAGTCTCCGCTCTACCCCGGCCTACTGTGTGAATTTAGGCAAGTCACCTAACCCCGCTGGCCTCAGTTTCCTTATCTGTAAATTGGCGATAAGATAGACTGTGGGCCCTGTGTGAGACCAGCATAAGAAGCAGCCTAATCTGGCAGGAAGAACACGGCCCTGGGAACCAGGGGACTTTGATTCTAATCATGGCTCTGTCTCTTGTCTGCTGTGTGACCTTGGGCCAGTCACTTAATTTCCCTATGCCTCAGTTTCCTCATCTGCAAAATGGGGATTGAGACTGTGAGCCCCATGTGGGACAGGGACTGGGTCCAACCTAATTTGCTTATAGCAACCTCAGTGCTTAGTACAGTGCCTGTCACTTAGTAAGTGCTTAACAAATGCCACAGTATTACTATGAATATTACCTACTCTAGTGCTGAGTACAGTAATTGGCACATAGTGTGTAATATATACCACAATTATTATCTCCTCCAGAGATTAATACCTAGAGAGTGCTTAATAAATGCCACACAAGGCTAATATTGACAGAAAGTTGGTCAAGGACATGCATATAATGTTGCCATGAGTTAGTATGATGGTGAGGAAGAGAGAGAGGAAAAGAACAAGGGGGTCAAAGCCCAACTCCCACATGGAAAATAAAAATATCTATGCCAAGATATTGCCAACCTCCCAGAACCCCATTCCTGAGGGGCGAGGGAGAGCTTCCATCCCAACAGTGGCGGGTTGAGGCGGGGCAGGTTGAGGTGGGGCAGCTTCCATCCCAGAGATACTCAGAGTAAAAGGAAGGGAAGTCATCTCCATTTAATATCTTTGAGGCCCACAGTCTCATTCAGAAAAACAAAACAAAACACTGATGCTGAAAGTGAATTTATTTTCTTGAAGTGCTCAGGGGACAAAATGTTTGAGAAAAATATGTGTCTAGTTCATTTGTGGAGGTAGATAGAATCTCCAGAGAAGAGAGGATAAGACATAGGCATCTAAGCATCTAGCATGTGTTAAAGCCCAGTTACAAGTTGAATGTAAGAGAATGTAATGTAAGTTGAAGTTAAGAGAAGCAGCGTGGCTCAGTGGAAAAGAGCACGGGCTTTGGAGTCAGAGGTCATGGGTTTGAATCCCAGCTCTGCCACTTGTTAGCTGTGTGACTGTGGGCAAGTCACTTAACTTCTCTGTGCCTCAGTTACCTCATCTGTAAAATGGGGATTAAGACTGTGAGCCCCACGTGGGACAACCTGATTCCCCTGTGTCTACCCCAGCGCTTAGAACAGTGCTCTGCACATAGTAAGCGCTTAACAAATACCAACATTATTATTATTATGAGACAGGAAAATAAGCCACTTCTGGCCTGGGTATTCCTATTTCTCCCAATGAGCAGCTGAATTCCAGAGGAAGGGTTGCTGGATTCATGTGGGAAAAGTTGAACTTGGCAGCCAACATCAACGGACGAGACTGTGGTTACCCAACCATGCCTTGAATTTGGCAGCTTTTTAGTGGGATTGGCTTTTTCTCCACCATCCTGAAGCTGTAGGGCTCCTTGTTGAATATCTTCTTACACTTCACTTCATCATAACTGAAAGGTCTGGGAATGCTGACAAGGAGAGAAATATAGAGGTTAGGCGGGAAAAAGATGAATGAATAATTAAAATTTTTGCTCTCCTAAAAGCCATTTTTCACTGGGGACTTTCTCCTCTAAAAGATTATCTATCAAACACCATCCTCCCCTGCATCTGTCAGTCATCCCTCTATTGTCTTTTTCATCATCATTCCCAGTAAGGGCTTACCTTGTGTACAGCATTGTGCTGAGCACTGGGGTAGATGCAAGGGAAGCAGGGTTGGCCTAGTGGAGAGAGCATGGATCCGGGAATCAAAGGAATGTGGCTTCTAAACCCGGCTCTGCCACTTGTCTGCTGTGTGACCTGAGGCAAGTCACTTCATTTCTCTGTGCCTCTTACCTCATTTGTAAAATGGGAATTAAGACTGTGAGCCCCATGTATTTACCCCAGCAAATAGTAGAGTGCCTGGTTCTTAGCAAGCACTTAAGAAATACCTATAAAAAAGATACAGGATAAAAAGATTAATTGCAGTGCCCATTCCACATTGGTATCACAGTCTAAGAGCTAGGGAGAGGATTCTTCCAATGAGGCCCAGAGAGATTAAGTGACTTGCCCAAGGTCACCCAGCAGGCCAATGGCAGGTCTGGGTTTAGGATCCAAGAGACCTGGCTGCCAGTTCCAAGCTGTTTTCACTAGGCCCCCACGGCCTCCACTCAGGCTTGTACCGATCCAAGCGTCGTTACACTGCAGGGCACTGTACTAAGTGCTTGGAAAGTACAATTCAGCAACAAATAGAGACAATCTCTACCCAGAAATGGGTTCACAGTCTAGAAGGGAGGAGACAGACATCCAAACAAGTAAACAGGCATCAATAGCATCAATATAAATAAATAGAATTCTAAATATAGACACATCATTAATAAAATAGAATAATAAAATAATAAATACATTCATATATACACAAGTGCTGTGGGGCAGGGGGAGAGGTAGAGCAGAGGGAGGGAGGGGGCAATGGGGAGGCAGGAAGGAGCAGAGGAAAAGGGGGGCTCAGTCTAGGAAGGCCTCCTGGAGGAGGTGAGCTCTCAGTAAGGTTTTGAAGGGGGGAAGTGTGCTTGTTTGGCAGATGTGAGGAGGGAGGGTATTCCATTCAGAGGTAGGATGTGGGCCAGGGGTCGACGGAAGAACAGGCGAGAACGAGGCACAGTGAGGAGGTTAGCACCAGATGAGCAGAGTGTGCAGGCTGGACTGCAGGAGGAGAGAAGAGAAGTGAGGTAAGAGGGGGCAAGGGGATGGACAGCGTTGAAGCCAAGAGTGAGGAGTTTCTCTCTGACCTCCCTTCCTCCTCTCTCGCCCCACTCCGGTCTATTCTTCACTCCGCTGCCCGGCTCATCTTCCCGCAGAAACGATCTGGGCATGTCACTCCCCTTCTTAAACAACTCCAGTGGTTGCCTATCGACCTCCGCTCCAAACAAAAACTCCTCACTCTAAGCTTCAAGGCTCTCCATCACCTCGCCCCTTCCTACCTCTCCTCCCTTCTCTCTTTCTACCACCCATCCCGCACGCTCCGCTCCTCCGCCGCCCACCTCCTCACCATCCCTCGGTCTCGCCTATCCCGCCGTCGACCCCTGGGTCACGTCCTCCCGCGGTCCTGGAACGCCCTCCCTCCTCACCTCCGCCAAACCGATTCTCTTTCCCTCTTCAAAACCCTACTTAAAAATCACCTCCTCCGAGAGGCGTTCCCAGACTGAGCTCCTCTTCCCCCTCTACTCCCTCTGCCATCCCCCCTTTACCTCTCCGCAGCTAAAGCCTCATTTTCCCCTTTTCCCTCTGCTCCTCCACCTCTCCCTTCCCATCCCCACAGCACCGTACTCGTCCGCTCAACTGTATATATTTTCGTTACCCTATTTATTTTGTTAATGAATTGTACATCGCCTTGATTCTATTTAGTTGCCATCGGTTTTTACGAGATGTTCTTCCCCTCGACGCTGTTTAGTGCCATTGTTCTTGTCTGTCCGTCTCCCCCGATTAGACTGTAAGCCCGTCAAACGGCAGGGACTGTCTCTATCTGTTGCCGACTTGTTCATCCCAAGCGCTTAGTACAGTGCTCTGCACATAGTAAGCGCTCAATAAATACTATTGAATGAATGAAAGGAGTTCCTGCTTCATGCGAAGGTTGATAGGAAACCACTGATGATTTTTGAGGAGGGAAGTGACAAGCTCGGAGTGTTTGTGTAGAAAGAAAATCGGGCAGCAGAGTGAAATATAGACTGAAGTGGGGAGAGACATTTGGTTGGGAGATCAGAAAGGAGGCTGATGCAGTAATCCAGTCAGTATAGGATGAGTGATTGTACTAACGTAGCATTTTGGTTGGAGAGGAAAGGGCGGATTTTGGCGATGCTGTGAAGATGAGACCGGCAGGTTCTGGTGATGGATTGGATGTGTGGAGTGAATGAGAGAGTGGAGTCAAGGATGACACCAAGGTGGCGGGCTTGTGAGACGGGAAGGATGGTAGTACCGTTCACAGTGATGGGAAAGTCAGGGAGAGGACAGAGTTTGGGAGCTCAGTCTTGGACATGTTGAGTTTTAGGTGGCGGGAGGACATCCAGGTGGAGATGTCCTGAAGGCAGGAGGAGATACGAGCCAGGATCAGTCAATCAGCAGTATCTATAGAGTGCGTGCAGTTTAAAGAGGACCATACTAAGCGCTCAGAATGAAAGAGACAAAGTAATAGTTATGCATAGAAATATGTGCTTCTTTCCAACAGGGCCTCAAAGTGAAGTAGGTGATTTGGGAAAATAATAAATCTGTTATATTTATTAAGCATTTACTGAATCCTGAGCACTGTACTAAGCACTTGGTTGAGCCTGGGCCTGGAAGTCAAGGAGTAGGGTTCTAATCCCTGATCTGTCGCTTGCTTGTGATATTGGGCAAGTCACATAGGTTCTCTGGGCCTCAGTTTCCTCTTCTGTTAAATGGGGATGAAACAGCTGTTCTTCTTCCCACTTAGACCGTGAGCCCCATGTGGGACAGGGAATGTCCAACCTAGTTATTTTCCTTCTACCTTAGTGCTTAGTACATTGCTTGGCACATAGCCTAAGAGCTCAATAAGAGCACTTAAGAGCTTAACAAACACTTTATTATTAATACAGTGTTATTGAAGCAGCGTGGCTCAGTGGTAAAGAGCCTGGGCTTCGGAGTTAGAGGTCATGAGTTCGACTCCTGGCTCTGCCACTTGTCAGCTATGTGACTGTGGGCAAGTCACTTAACTTCTCTGTGCCTCAGTTCCCTCATCTGTAAAATGGGGATTTACTGTGAGCCTCACATGGGACAACTTGATTACCCTGTATCTCCCCCAGTATTTAGAACAGTGCTCGGCACATAGTAAGCGCTTAACAAATACCAACGTTATTAATAATATTATTACAATAGAGTTAGTAGACATGATCTCTGTCCTCAAGGAGCTTATTTTCCAGGGAAGAGGAGAGGTCCAGTCCTTCCAGTCAGTCAGTCAATCGTATTTATTGAGCATTTACTCTGCACAGAGCACTGTACTAAGCGCTTGGGAGAGTACAACATAACAATAAACAGATCCATTCCCTGCACACAATGAGCTTACAGTCTAGAATGGGGGGAGACAGACATTAATAATAATAAATTACAGAAACTTCCATAAGTGGTGTGGGGCTGGGAGGGGGGATGAATAAAGTGGTTTACTGGATAGAGCCCGGGCTTGGGAGACGGAGGCCGTGGGTTCTAATCCCGGCTCTGCCACTTATCTGCCGTGTGAGTTTGGGCAAGTCATTTCATTTCTCTGTGCCTCAGTTATCTCATCTGTAAAATGGGAATTAAGACTGGGACAACTTGATAACCTTGTATCTACCCCAGTGCTTAGAACAGTGCTTGGCACATAGTAAACACTTAGCAAATACCATCATTATCATTATAAAGGGAGCAAGTCAGAGTGACGCAGAAGGGAGTAGGAGAAGAGGAAAGGAGGGTTTAATCAGGAAAGGCCTCTTGGAAGTGATGTACCTTCAGTAAGGCTTCAACAATTCTGTTGCCGAATTGTACATTCCAAGCTCTTAGTACAGTGCGCTGCATATAGTAAGTGCTCAATAAATACGATTCAGTGAATTGAATGAATGAAAGGCTTTGAAGCAGGGGCAGAATAATTGTCGGCCAGTTAAGAGGAGGGAGTTCCAGCACTTTCAGCCGCTTTTGGCCTGAAGCAGCTAATGTGCAGCAGCCATTATTAGCCACCTGGAGGGTCCAGGGAGTGGGACTAACTTATCCTCTTGCAAAGGCACAGAGAAGGCACAGCTCCCCAGAAAATACCTTCAAGAGACAGACTCCGGAGCCTCAACTTCACAACTGACTGCACCTCAAAGAACCAGGAGGTATAGGGTGCTTTTAAATTATCGGGGCCAGTCCAGATCTCCCGGCTAGCAGAAGATCAATAACTGAAATGGAGGAATATCCCCCAGGCTCCTCAGGGCTTGGGTTAGGGCAAGAGCCAGCTGAGCCCTAAACTCCATGGCTCAGGCTACAGCTCAAGGAATGACAGAGGAGGGAAGAGGGAAGGAGAAACAGCATGGCCTAGAGGAAAGAGAACGGATCTGGGAGTCAGAGGATCTGGGCTCTAAGCTTTGGTTCTGTCAATTGACTGCTCTGTGACCTTGTGTGAATCAATTAACTTCTCTGTGCCTCAGTCACCTCAACTGTAAAATGGGGATTAAAAGCAGGTCCTCGCTCCTACTAAGACTGTGAGCCCACCTGATTAACGCATATCTACACCAGCACTTAGAACAGTGCTTGACACATAGGAAGCACTTGTCAAATGCAATAATAATAACAATAATCATAATAATAGTAGAGAAAGGCTTGGGCAGAGGCCAGGAGAGATGGCTTTGTTTGGACCGTTGCACATTCCCTTTCCCTACACCTCAGCTTTCCCGACAAATCCCTGAACTCCCCCCTAGGGGGAAATGGCTAAAACACTCTCCCCCACCATCATGCCACACTGCCTTCTTCCCTTGCTTACCTCTGCCACCCAAGCACCAAGAAAGTTGGGAATTATAGCACATAGCTTTAGGTATTAAATAGAAGAAATGATCATGAAACCAGCAGGGAAAATTGATTCCTAAGTAGAGAAACAGTGTGGCCTAGTGAAAGAGCGTGGGCCTGGGAATCAGAGGACATGATTTCTAATTCCAGCTTGACACTTGTCTGCTGTGTGACCTTGGACAAGTCACTTCACTTCTCTGTGCTTCAGTTCCCTCATCTGTAAAATGGGGATTAAGACTGTGCCCCCTAAATTCATTCATTCATTCAATCATATTTATTGAGCACTTATTGTGTGCAGAGCACTGTACTAAGCACTTGGAAAGTATAATTCTAAAACATATAGAGACAATCCCTACCCATCAATGGGCTCACAGTCTCGAAGGGGGAGACAGACAAAACAAAACAAAACAGACAGGCATCAATACCATAGGTAAATAGAATTATAGGTATATATACATCATTAATAAAATGGAGTCATAAATATGTACAAATATACACAAGTGCTGTGGGGAGGGGAAGAGGGTAGAGCAGAGGGAGGGAGTAAGGGGAATGGGGAGGGGAGGAGGGGCAGAGAAAAAGGGGGGGGACATCAGTCTGGGAAGGCTTCCTGGAGGAGGTGAGCTCTCAAGTAGGGCTTTGAAGAGGGGAAGAGAACTAGTTTTGTAATAGCACCGAAAAACTATATCCCCATTTTCCAGATAAGGCAACTGAGGCATAGAGAAGAGATGTGACTTGTCCAAGGTCACAAAACAGACAAGGGGCGGAGCCAGGATCAGAACCCAGATCCTTCTGACTCTCAGGTTAGTGTTCTATCCACAAGGCCATGCAGCTTCTCTAATTGAGTGCCTTAAAGCTGATGGGAAGGAATTTCTGTATGACGTGGAGGTATTTGGGTGACCACTGGAGGTTTTGGAGGAGTGCGGAGGGATGGAGTGAACAGTTTTACAGAAAGATGATCCAGGCGGCTTAGTGAAATATGGACTGGAGACGAGAGAGAGAAGAAGCAAAGAGGGCAGAATATCATCTAATCATTACTAGATTTTAAAGTATTGAAATTGGTTCCACTCTCTTTCTTCCCTCTCTTATCCAATAACCTGCCACTTCCTTTTGAAACAAATGACATTATACAATGTCGATGCTCACAAACCAACTTACACCCACTCCACTCTACTCTATTCTACTATTTCTGTTAATGGCTGTCTCTCCCTCTAGACTGTAAGCTTTTTGTGAGCAGGGAATGTGTCTGTTTATTGATATATTATACTCTCAAAGCTCTTAGTACAGTGCTCTGCACACAGTAAGCATTCAATAAATATAATTGACTGCTGACTGACTATTAAGCACTGGGGCAGGTGCAAGATAATCAGGTTGGACCCAGTTCATGTCACCCCCTCTAGTCATCATTACTATGATTTCTTCGGGGAAAGGATTTCTGGGGGGCAAGATGGCCTTACTTTCGTTCCCCTCCTCAGCCCCTCCCCCTCCTGCCCCCTCTTCAACTCTCCCATCTTTCCCAGAAGTATCTCTAAAGGGGATCTCCTGCTTTCTCTCAAAACCCACCCCAAACCCACCCCCTCCACCTGCGCATTTGACGCCATTCCTTGGCACTTGCCGCCTCCAATCTTCCCTCCTTAACGGCCATCTCCAATGGTTCTTCCCCACCACTTTCAAACGTGCCCATGCCTCCCCTATCCTAAAAAGAAACCCTCCCTGGACCCCACGGCTCCCTCTAGTTATTGCCCCATCACTCTCCTACCATTCCACTCCAAACTCCTAGAGTGAGTTGTCTATACCCACTGTCTCAAATTCCTCCCCTCCCATTCTCTCCTTGATCCCCTCCACTCTGGCCTCGGTCCTCTTCACTCCACAGAAACTGCCCTCTCAAAGGTCACCAAAGATGTCCTTTTTGCCAAATCCAACAGCCTCTACTCCATCCTAATCCTCCTTGACCTCTCAGCTGCCTTCGACACTGTCGACAACTCCCTCCTCCTGGAAACATTATCCAAACTTGGCTTCACTGACACTGTCCTCTCCTGATTCTCCTCATATCTCTCTTGCCCTTCATTCTCAGTCTCCTTTGTGGGCTCCTCCTCTGCCTCCCACCCCCTCACTGTGGGAGGTCCTCAAGGTTCAGTTCTGGTTCCCCTTTTATTCTCCAACTACACCCACTCTCTTGGAGAGCTCATTCACTCTCATTGCTTCAGCGACTACCTCTATGCAGACGACATCCAATTCTACATCTCCAGCCCTGATTTCTCTCCCTCTCTACAGTCTCACATTTTCTCCTGCTTTCAAGACATTCCGACTTGGATGTCCTTCCATAACCTCAAGCTTAAAATGTCCATAACAGAATTCCTTATCTTCCCACTCAAACTCTGTCCTCCCCCTGATTTTCCTACCATCCTTCCTGCCTCACAAGCCCATAACCTTGGTGTTATCCTTGACTCCACCACCTTATTCAACCCCTATATTCCATCCATCAATAAATCCTGTAGGTTTCACCTTCACAACATCGCTAAAATCCTCCCTTTCCTCTTAATCCAAACTGCTACTACATTAATACACTTAACCTCTCCCACTTTTATTATGGTATCATCCTCCTTGCTGACCTCCCAGCCTCCTTTCTCTCCCCATTCCAGTCCATAATTCACTCTGACACCCAGATGGTTTTTCCACAGAAATGTTCGGGACATGTTTCCCCACTCCTGAAGAAACTCCAGTGGTTGCCCATCCACCTCCCCATCAAATAAAAATTCCTCACCATTGACTTTAAAGCAGTCCATTACCTTGCCCCCTCCTACCTCACTTGCTTCTCTCCTTCTATAACCCAGCTCACACACTTTGCTCCTCTAATGCTAACCTTCTCACTGTACCTCCATCTCGCCTGTCTCGCCAGTGACCCCTCTCCCACAACCTCCCTCTGGCCTGAAAAACCCTCCCTCCTCAAATCTGACATTGAATCTCCCCCTCTTTCAAAGCCTTCTTCAAGACAAGTCTCCTCCAAGAGGCCTTCCCTGACTAAGCTCCCCTTTCCACTTCTCCCACATCTTTGTGTCACCCTAATCTGCTCCCTTTATTCATCCCCTTTCACAGTCCCACAGCACTTATGTACATATGTCATTTATTTCTTTATTTCTGTTAATGGCTGTCTCTCCCTCTAGACTGTAAGCTTTTTGTGAGCAGGGAATGTGTCTGTTTAATGATATATTATACTCTCAAAGCACTTAGTACAGTGCTCTGCACACAGTAAGCACTCAATAAATATAATTGACTGCTGACTGACTGACTATTAAATGCTGGGGCAGATGCAAGATAATCAGGTTGGACCCAGTTCATGTCCCACTTGGGACGCACAGTCTTAATCCCCATTTTAAGGATGAGGGAACTGAGACACAGAGTAGTTAGTTGACTTTCCCAAAATCACAGAGCAGACAAGTGGTGGAGCTAGGATTAGAATTTAGGTCCTCTGACTCCCAGGCCCTCCTCTTTCCACTAAGCCTCACCGCTTCTCCTGGATTCAGATGTGGCCTGAGGACTTGGGGGTGGGGGTGTGTGTGTATGCCTGAATGTGTGTGTTTATGAATGTGTGTGAAACTGTGTGTGGGAGTGTGTGGGAGTGTAGGAGTGTGTGTGTGTCCATTGGTTTCCATTGTGATTGGTGAGAGAATCAGTGTGGCTTAGTGGAAAGAGTACAGGCTTGGGAGTCAAAGGACATGGATTCTAATCCCAGCTCTGCCACTTGTCTGCTGTGTGACCTTGGGCAAGCCACTTAACTTCTCTGTGCCTCAGTTATCTCATGTGTAAAATGAGGATTAAGAGTGTGAGCCCCACATGGGACAACCTGATTACCTTCTTGTCTCCCCCAGTGCTTAGAACAGTGCTTGACACATAATAAGCACTTAAATACCATAATTATTATTATTTCCCCGAGACCTCATATCCTAGATCTTCCAGCAAAATCCCAAGTAGCAGGGACATTAATCAGATGGAGGTTGATGATTAAGTGCCTTGGCTATAGTCAAAGCATGATATGTTTACCCAAGTGATTGTTAGAGAAGACACTTTGCTACCACACCTGCTAGAACATAGTGGCTATTGTGTCCTGTACTCTCAATTTTCATTGCCAACAAACTCTTGGAGAACAACTGCACAGAACCCCACTTGTCGTGCTGTGATAGGGAGATGGGGCCACATCCCTCCTCCCTTCTCCAATAGTGGCATTATCATCAGTCAATCAATGGTATTTATCTAGTTCTTACTGTGAGCAGGGAACTATACTGAGCACTCGGGAGAGTACAATACAACCGAGTTGGTCGACATGATGCTGCCTCATGCTATGGCTGCTTTCCTCAGCCTTGCCGGAGTCGTGCAGGGCAGGGTGGGATGGAGGTTCTTGGATGGTGTGGAGGAGGAGAGAGGAGGTACCGATTCTTGAAGAGGCAGCGAGGGGGTCCGATGTGGAGAGGGTGTGCTACTGCTGCTGCCGTTCTCCTTCCTGCCGAGGTGGGGGCAAGGCAGAGTCAGAATTTGAACCCAGATCTCATGACACTCAGGATCACCATCTTTCCATTAGGCCTGTCTTCCTCTCTATGGGATTCATCACTTCACCTTGCTCAAACTATGTAACAATAATAATAATAATAATAATACTATTTAAGTGCTTGCTTTGTGTCAATAATAATAATAATGTACTTGTTAAATGCTTACTATGTGCCAAGCACTGGGGTAGATACAAGTTGATCAGGTTGGATTCGATATCTGTCCCACACGAGGCTCACATCCTTAATTGTCACTTTACAGATGAGATAACTGAGGCCCAGAGAAGTGAAGTGTCTTGTCAAGGCCTCACAGCAGACATGTGATAGAGCTGGGACTAGAACCGAGGACCGTCTGGCTCTCAGGCCTGTCCCACTAAGCCACGAGGCTTCTCTTACAAGTCAAGCCCTTGTACTAAACGTTGAGATAGACACTAAATGTTGAGATAGATTAAGCACTTATAAAGTGCCTGACACAAAGTAAGCAGTTAAAAAATACCATAATTATTATACAGATAGTCAAATCACACAAGGATCTCACAGTCTAAGAGAGAGAACAGGTATTGAATCCCCATTTTTGCAGATGAAACACAGAGAAGTAACTTGCCCAAGGTCACACAGCAGACACATGGCACAGCCAGAATTAGAACTCAGGTCCTCTGACTCGAGGCCCTTATTCTTTCCACTTCTTTCCAGAAGACATGCTGCTTCTCAGCTGTGATTATAACTGTCCTCTACTGTTCACTAATAGAATCATCCACTATTCCCCAACTTTCTCCATCTTCTGATCCATCTCAATAAGGGTGGAGGGGAGACAGGAAAAAGAGAGAGTTACGGGGCGTGTGGGATCTGCCAGAGTCTCTTAAGTAATGATTTGCAATCCCCTATTGTGTGTCCAAATGAGAGGGACCTTTTGTGTAATAGTCAGGAGTGCTGTGGGAGATGTCAGGATGAAGTCAGCCTGTTTATGCCATCTCCTACCAACTTTTTTCAAAGGTAAAAACCAGCCAGCAGTGAAAGTTCTGAAGGGAATCCTCTGTCCACACAGGTTTGTTTTTGGTTTTTTAATGGTATTTGTTATGCTCTTAATATGTCTGAGGCACTGTATTAAGCACTGGGGTAGATACAGGCTAATCAGTTTGGACACAGTCCCTGAACAATACAGGGGTCAAGTCTCAGTCCCCATTCTACAGATGAGGTAACTGAGGTGCAGAAAAGTAAAGTGATTTGCCCAAGGTCACACAGAATGCAGTTACACAGTGGCAGAGCCAGGATCAGAAACAAAAGCCTTCTGACTCCCAGGTCCATATTGTATCCACTAGGCCACGCTGCTTCACAGATTACCCCTTAGAAGTCCGTGTTAAAGAACATCTGGAATTTTATAAAAACATAACTTCCATCACAGTTCCTAGACTTAGATATACATGGAGAGAGAGAGACAAAGAGGGAACGAGAGAACGAGTGAGCTGTCCTCCACGCTCAAAGTAAATCCCTGATTGAAATTCACCTCTATGTGCTTGAAAGTTGGGGCTCCCCAAATACAAATCTTTGGGTCTCCCCATCTTCAAAGTCCTCCCAGATCCACACCTTCTCCTGCTATAGCTTTGTTCTGTATTGCTTGAAGTGGAGCAAGTCTCCACGTGTAGAAGAAACTTTGACGTTTAATCATCACTCCTTAATAGTGCTAGAAGAAGCACTAATAGAAATAAACTCATCTCTGACACATCCCTTTTGAACACAAGGCCGAATACGTGAAGTTTTTCTCCGCAGTAATTTGATTCTGTGACTCCAGTGACATGGCTCAAGAGTGGTCCAGAGCAGTTCATCTCTCAGTGACCCCCAGTTGCAACCAAAAAGGTAAGAGATATTTTGAAATCTCTGCTGGGGCTCAGAGCAAGGACAAGCCGATTGACCAAATGAGCTTAACTCATTTGATGGATTTGCCACAGGAAAGTTAGACATAAGTGAGTAATTTGGTCCATTTAGTAATATAGCTTAGGTAATGGAATTTTAAAACCAGGATAACCCCTCAAAACAGTTCCCTACTGAAGAAAGCTTTGATCTGTATAAAATAGTTCATCTCCATGGAGCATTGGAACATTAGAATCCAAAAGAAATAAGATTAACCAGGGTGAATGGGATTTAGGATTTAGGGTAGTTGGGCAAGTATTTTGATGGTTTCTCTGTGACTTGTCTACTTTTCTATCTGTGTCCTTCTAATTGGCAAGTCATCTTGGGCATCTTAACATCCACGTCACATAGACATGTGCCAGACTCTTTGTATTCACTCTGCAAAAAAAAATCTTGGGTGGTGCATTCTATTCGCACATTCATTCAATTGTATTTATTAAGTGCTTATTATGTGTTGAGCATGGTACTAAGCGCTTGGGAAACTACAATACAACAATAAAGAATGACAATCCCTATCCACAGTGACTCTGCCAACTGATTCTGCCCTGTATTTCTTTCTCATTAATGCTTACATGCATGTCTGAAACCCTTTGCTCAGTTTTAAGCTGACAAGATGACTTAGGTCAGTGTCAGGGGTCAAGAAGAAAGGGACTCAGTGAAATCTCTGAGCATAAAGCAATCAAACTCTCTGGGGAATCTTCCTTTGTATTTACCCTGCCTGGACTCCTGCCCTTCCAGAGTCCAAGTAATGAAACCTGTAAATTAGAATCCCATCTGGGAGTCTCCTGGGATTGAAGTGTTTAAACCTGCACTAATCAAGTCCTTGTCTTATGCTGTCGAGTCATCTCCGACCCGTAGCGACTCCATGGACACATTATAATAATTGTGGTATTTGTTAAGCACTTACCATGTGCCAGGCACTGTATTAAGCGTTGGGGTGGATACAAGGAAATTGGGTTGGACCCAATCCCTGTCTTGCAAGGGGCTCACAGTCTTAATCTCCATTTTATAGGCGAGGCAATTTAGGCACAGAGAAATGAAGTGGCTTGCCTAAGGCCACACAGCAGATGAGTGGTGGTCTCAGAATTAGAACCCATGCCCTTTTGATTCCCAGGCTGGTGTTCTATCCTCTACGCCATACTGCTTCTAGCCACATCTCTCTCAGAATGCCCCACCTCCATCTGCAATGACACTGACAGTGTATCCATAGAGTTTTCTTGGTAAAAATACAGAAGTTGTTTAACCTTTGCCACCTTCTGCGCAGTCAACTTGAGTCTCCACCCTCGATCCTCTCTCATGCCACTGCAGCCCAGCACGGGTGAGCTTTGACTTGTAGCAGATTGCCTTCCTCTCTCTAGCCACTGCCCAAGCTAGGAATGGAATGGACAGGCCTCTGCTTGACTCTCTCTCCCATAGCTGAGACAGATAGAGAACTGGAAATCTCCAGGTGCCATCCTGAGAGGGGACTAATAAAGTTACCAACTTTAATTTCAGTCACCAAACCAGCCTCAAATGAGACATCAGTATTTGAGACAGTCTTTTCAAGTTGTAACGTGATACTTACGTCCCTGATGAAGAAAGCTTCCTGATGATGACTGGAGAACATCTCCGTTCTTTATCAAGTACCAAAAATATTGTGTGAATGTATTAGGTTTGAGTGCCCCCCTGAGGTTTTGTAAGAGTGGGAGTGTGTAGAGTGTTGTGCTTTAAGTGTTAAAAAGATTGTGGAATGTGTTGATTAAGGTCTCCCTCGTGCCTGTGTGTGTAGCATGGCTACAAAGGATGTTTGGGAAATAACAAGAACTAGAGAATTGAGGTGATGCCGGTAGCGACACTTTGTATTTGTGGGTGGAGCATGAATGAGGAAAGGTTGTAAAGAGGCGAAAGAGTGAAAGGTTTGAAGGGTTAAAGATAATTACAAACTCCCAGGCCCTGTTCTTTCTGTTAGGTCATGCAGCATCTCATCCTCGAAACACTTGTAAAATCATTTCTCCTCCAGGAGGCCTTGCCTGATTAATCTCCCATCTCTCCACCCTGTTTCCTCACCTACTGCCACTTCAGCAGTTCTACAACAGCTAAGCAGTTAAAATACTCACCCCTACCCCCGGTGTAGCATCTATGTACAAATCTTTAAGCTCTATTGCTTCCTGCCTCCTATTTTAGTTTGGGTCTGCCCAGCCATACTACAAGTTTCTTGAGGGCAGGGATAGTGTCTGCTAATTCTAACACACTTTCCCAAGAGCTTAGTACAGTGCTTTGCACAGACTAAGCACTCAATAACTTGGGAAGCAGGGTGGTCTAGTGGATAAAGCACAGACCCGGCAGTCAGAAGGGCCTGGGATCTAATCCCAGCTCTGCTTCTTATCTGCTCTGTGACCTTGGACAAGTAATTCAGCTTCTCTGTGCCTCAGTTACCTCATCTCTAAAATGGGGGTCAGCTCTGTGAGCCCCATTACCTTGGAGCCCCATTATCTTGTATCTACCTCAGTATTTAGTTCAGTGCCTGGCATATAGTAAGCGCTTAAGAAATAACATTAAAAAATGCTATTGATTGAGAGCAAAGGGATTATCACTTGTAGATAATAATAATCATATCATAATCATAATGACTGTGGTATTTGTTAAGAGCTTACTATGTGCCAGGCACTTTACTCACCACTGGATACAGGCAAATTGGGTTGGACACAGCCCTTGTCCCAAGTGGAGCTCAGTCTTAATTCCCATTTTACAGAGGTGGGAACTGAGACACAGAGAAGTGAAGTGAAAGATACGATCATACACATCTTCCAATGGGCTAATGGGAAACAAGATCTACATCCACTGAAAGAGGCCTCGTGGTTACAAGAAAGGTTTCTATTTCTGGTGACCTTAACCTTGGATTTCTACCAGAGGATGGCAGCAGTGTCATATTCGACGTCAAGGCAGTTCAAGAAGGGTTAGTTCTGGGTCAAATGAATAATCCTCATCGATTAATTCAATAGTACCTATTGAGCGCTTACTATGTGCAGAGCACTGTACTAAGCGCTTGGAATGTACAAATCGGTAATTAATCGATAGCATGAAATGAGCACCTTCTGTGTGCAGAGCACTATAGTGAGCACTCGAGAGAGAGAGTTTACGTTCTTACGGGGCACATTCATAAAAGTATGTACCAAGAGTGGAATCAGAATAAATAAATCAAATGATTGCCCACTGAAATGTTGAAACCTACTCAACACTCTCCTAATGGAAATGTATATATATGTATAAATATGTATGTATATAATTATACATGGCGTAGTGGCTAGAGCGCCGGCCTGGAAGTCAGAAGGTCATGGGTTCTAATGTCGGCTCTACTACTGGTCTGCTGTGTGACCTTGGGCAAGTCATTTCACTTCTCTGGGCCTCAGTTCCCTCATCTGTAAAGTGGGGATTGAGACTGTGAGCACCACTTGGGACAGGGACTGTATCCAACCTGATTTGCTTGTATTGATCCCAGAGTTTAGTACTATGCCTGGCACTTAGTAACCGCTTAACAAACACTGCAGTTATTATTGTTGTTATTATTATTAATCTGTTGAATAAAATATGTCAGGGGCTCAAATTACCCAGTACAAGGAGTGGTGTCACCAGCTGGGATGAGTTCCTGTTTTATTCTGTAACTTGGTGAAGTCTGTATATTCCAGAATGAGAGATGACATTCATGTAATGATTGAGGATGCACAGACTATCAGGGATGTTAGATGTGTTTGGGAAGGTCTACCAAAGTAGACTCACTGAAAAAGGGTGGAATTCGCCACTTCGATCCCGTGCCATCATTAAAAAGCACATGCTGATGATCCCTAGAAAAGCTAGAAGCTCTAAAATATAAATCCCAGAACCCTAAAAATGGTTGTAATAATAATGATAATTATAATAATGACAATATTTATAATAATAATAATGATGGTATTTGTTAAGTGCTTAATATGTGCCAAGCACTGTTCTAAGCGCTGGGGTAGATACAAGGTAATCAGGTTGTCCCACGTGGGGCTTACAGTCTTAATCCCCATTTTACGGATGAGGGAACTGAGGCACAGAGAAGTCAAGTGACTTGCCCAAAGTCACACAGCTAAGTGGCAGAGCCTGAATTAGAACCCACAACCTCTGATTCCCAAGCCTGTGCTCTTTCCACTAAGCCTTGGTCGTGCTTACTGTGTGTCAATCACTGTTGTAAGCACCGCAGTAGATAAAAGATAATCGGTTCAGACACAGTCCCTGTCCCACATGGTGTTCCCAATCTAACTCAGAACCATTTTATAGATGAGAAAACCAAGGCCCAGCGAGGTCATGTGATATAACCCAAGAGGCCAGTGGCAGAATGGAGGTTAGAACCCAGGCCTCCTCACCCCCACCCTGTGTTGTTTGCATTGGGCCACATGGCACCATCTGTGGCCTCCTGGGCGACCCGGGGAGAATCAGCCTGAGCGAGGGCAATCTCGGCTTGTGCCTGGACCCCCTTGTATTCCCTAGCCAGTCCTGCCACGGCGGGCCTCGCCTCGCTACCAGCCGACTCAGGCAGACGCTGCACAAATCCAGGTTGGAGCAGGACTGAAATGCCGATCCCAGACAGTGGGCGCAGAGAAGCCGAGAGGAAAGGGCACAAGATTGAGGTCCGGGACACCCGGGTTCAAGTCTCCGCTCTACCCCGGCCTACTGTGTGAATTTAGTATGTGTCACCTAACCCCGCTGGCCTCAGTTTCCTTATCTGTAAATTGGGGATAAGATAGATTGTGGGCCCTGTGTGAGACCAGCATAAGAAGCAGCCTGACCTAGTGGGTTCTAACCCTGGCTCTGCCTCTTGTCTGCTGTGTGACTTTGGGCCAGTGACTTAACTTCCCTGTGCCTCAGTTTCCTCATCTGCAAAATGGGGATTCAATACCTATTCTCCCTCCTCCTTAGACATTGAGAACGAAATGAGTCCTGACCTAGGATCTAATCCTGGCTCTGCCACTTGTCTGCTGTGTGACCGTGGGAAGTCACTTCACTTAATCTGTGCCTCAGCTCATCTGAAAATGGGGATTGAGACTGTGAGCCCCATGTGGGATAGGGACTGTGTCCCACTTGATTTGCTTGCATCCATCGCAATGCTTAAAACAATGCCTGGCACATAATAAGTGCTTAACAAATACCCCAATTTTACTATTTTTTCATTATTATTATTATTACCTACCCTAGCTCTGAATACAGTACTTGGCACATAGTAAGTGCTTAACAAATGCCGCAATTATTAGTATCTCCTCCAGAGTTTAACACCTAGTGAATGCTTAATAAATGCTTAATAAGGGTATATTAACACAAAGGTGGTTAAGGAAATTGGTATAATGTTGCCATGAGTTATTGTGATAGTGAGGAAGAGAGAGGGAGAGGAAAAGAACAGGGAGACCAAAGCCCAACAACTCCCATGTGGAAAATAGGATGCTGAGCCCTTTCCCATCTCTTAGAACCCCCACCCCTGAGTGGGTGGGCTGGGGAGCTTCCAAAGATGGGGGGCTTCCCCCCCCCAAAAAAAAACTCAAGGTAAAAGGAGGGGAAACCAAGGCATCTCTATTTACTAGCTTTGAGACCCACCGTTTCATTAATGAAAAAATCACTCATGCTAAAAATGAATTTATTTCCTTAAGGGGATCAGGGGACAGCAATTTCAAGAAAAATGTGTGCAAATTCATTTGTGGAGGTACGGAGCATCTCCAAAGGAAAGAGGATGAGACACGGGTCTAAACCTAGCACACATTAGAGCCCAGTTACAAGTTGAATGAGAGGAAAACAAGCCACTTCTGGCCTGTGTATTCCCAACTCTCTCAATGAGCAGCTGAGTGCCAAAGGAAGGATTATTTTTTCCAAGGGTCACTGGATTCAGGTGGGAAAAGTTGAACTTGACAGCCAACATCATCGGGAGAGACTGTGTGGTTACCCAACCGCCCTTTCAACTTGGCAGGTTTTAGTGGGATTGGCCTTCTCCACCACGATGATGGTGCAGGACTCCTTGTGGAAAACCTCCTTACACTTCACTTCATCATATCCAACAGGTTTAAAAGTGCTATTAAGAAAAGAAACAGAGGTTAGGTGGGGAAGAGATGAATGAACAATTAAAATTATTGCTCTCTCCCTTAAAGCCATGTCTCATTGGGAACTTTCTCCTCTCATAATATTAATAATAATAATTATTATTATTACAGTATTTCTTAAGCACTTACTATGTGCCAGGCATTGTAATAATAATAATAGTAATGTTTGTATTTGTTAAATGCATACTATGTGCTGAGCATTATTCTAAGCACTGGGGTAGATACAGAGTAATCAGGTTGTCCCACGTGAAGCTCACAGTCTTCATCCCCATTTTACAGATGAGGTAACTGAGGCACAGAGAAGTTAAGTGACTTGTCCAAAGTCACACAGCTGACAGGTGGCGGAGCCAGGATTAGAACCCATGACCTCTGATTCCTAAGCCCGTGCTCTTTCCACTGAGCCACGCTGCTTCTCTACTAAGTGATAGGGTGGATGCAAGCAAATTGGGTTGGACACTATCCCTGTACCATGTGGGACTCATAGTCTTATCAGGCACAGAGAAGTGAAGTTGGCATTTGTTAAGTGCTTACTATGTGCAGAGTACTGTTCTAAGCACTGGGGGAGAGACAGGGTAATCAGGTTGTCCCACATGAGGCTCACAGTTAATCCCCATTTTACAGATGAGGTAACTGAGGCACAGAGAAGTTAAGTGACTTGCCCACAGTCACACAGCTGACAAGTGGCAGAGCAGGGAGTCGAACCCATGACCTCTGACTCCGAAGCCCAGCTCTTTCCACTGAGCCATGCTGCTCAAGGTCACACAGCAAACAAGTGGTGGAGTGAGGATTAGAACCCGTGACCTTCTAACTTCCAAGCCCATACTCTATGCACTAGACCACACTGCTTCTCTAAAAGATTATCTATCAAACACCCCGCTCCCCTGCATCTGTCAGTCATCCCTTTATTATCTTCATCATCATCCCCCTTGAAGGGCTTACCTGTGTCCAGCACTGTGCTGAGCGCTGGGGTAGATGTAAGGGAAATAGCATTGTCTAGTGGATAGAGCACTGGCCCGGGAATCAGAAGGTCCTGGCTTCTAATCCCGGCTCGCCACTTAACTGCTGTGTGACCTTGGGCAAGTTGCTTCACTTCTCTGCACCTCAGTCACCTCATTTTTAGAATGGGTATTAAGACTGTGAGCCCCATCTATCTACCTTCTACCTGCTATCTTCTATGAGAAGCAGCGTGGCGCAGTGGAAAGAGCACGGGCTTTGGAGTCAGGGCTCATGAGTTCGAATCCCAGCTCTGCCACTTGTCAGCTGTGTGACTGTGGGCAAGTCACTTAACTTCTCTGTGCCTCAGTTCCCTCATCTGTAAAATGGGGATTAAGACTGTGAGCCCCACGTGGGATAACCTGATTTCCCTGTTTTACCCCAGCGCTTAGAACAGTGCTCTGCACATAGTAAGCGCTTAACAAATACCAACATTATTATTACCCCAAAGCTCAGTACGGGGACTGGCTCATAGTAAGCGGTTAAGAAGTACAGTTAAAAAAAAGAGATACAGGATCAAAAAATTAATTGCAGTGCCTGACCCAGATTGGAATCACAACCTAAGAGCTAGGGAGGGGATTCTACCAGTGAGAACACTGAGGCCCAGAGAGGTTAAGTGACTTGCCCAAAGTCACCCAGCAGGTCGATGGCAGGTCTGGGTTTAGGATCCAAGATGCCTGGTTTCTGGTCCCCATCTGTCTTCACTAAGCCTCCACTAGATCAGTAGATCAGCATAGAGAGAGCTCAGCATGAAAGAGACAAGGTAATTGTTAGGTATAGAAAGGTATGCCTCTTTACAACAACGACCCAAACTGAAGGAGGAGATAAGAGAAAATTACAATCAATCAATCAGTGGTATTTATTGAGCATTTACTGTATGCAGAACACGATACTATTGCACTCAGTTGAGCCTGGGCCTGGAAGTCAAAGGAGTTGGGTTCTAATCCCTGGTCTCTCTCTGTGTGATCTTGGGCAAGTCACTTGGGTTTTCTGGGCCTCAGTTTCCTCATCTATTAAATGGGGATGAAACAGCTGTTCTTTCCACTAAGACTGTAAGCCCCATGTAAGACAGGGACCATCCAACCTGGTTATCTTGCTGCTGCCCTAGAGGTTAGTACAGTGCTTGGCACAGAGCAAGAGCTTAACAAACACCACAGTTATTATTAATATTATTACAATAGAGTTAGTAGATATGGTCCCTGTCCTCAAGGAACTTATTCTCTAGGAAAGAGGAGAGGTCCGCTCCTCCCAGTCAGTCAGTCAGTAGTATTTATTGAGCCTTTAATGTGTGCAGAGCACTGTACTAAGTGTTTGTCAGTATAATAGACACATTTCCTGCCCACAATTTTCTAATCCTCCTTGACCTCTCTGCTGCCTTTGACACTGTCGACCATCCCCTCCTCCTCCATACCTTATCTCACCTTGGCTTCACGGACTCTGTCCTCTCCTGGTTCTCCTCTTACCTCTCTGGCCGGTCATTCTCGGTCTCCTTCGCTGGAGCCTCCTCCCCCTCCCATCCTTCAACTGTTGGAGTTCCTCAAGGGTCAGTTCTTGGCCTCTTCTGTTCTCCATTTACACTCACTCCCTCGGTGAACTCATTCGCTCTCACGGCTTTGACTACCATCTCTACGCAGATGACACGCAGATCTACATCTCCGCCCCTGTCCTCTCCCCCTCCCTTCGGGCTCGCATCTCCTCCTGCCTCCGGGACGTCTCCACCTGGATGTCGGCCCACCACCTAAAACTCAACATGAGCAAGACTGAGCTCCTCATCTTCCCTCCCAAACCCGGTCCTCTCCCAGACTTCTCTATCACCGTGGATGGCACGACCATCATTCCCATCTCTCGGGCCCGCAATCTCGGTGTCATCCTTGACTTGTCCCTCTCGTTCACCCCACACATCCTATCCGTTACCGAGACCTGCCGGTTTCACCTCTACAATATCGCCAAGATCCGCCCTTTCCTCTCCAACCAAACGGCTACCTTACTATTATGGGCTCTCGTTATATCCCGGCTAGACTACTGTGTCAGCCTTCTCTCTGACCTCCCTTCCTCCTCTCTCGCCCCGCTCCGGTCTATTCTTCACTCCGCTGCCCGGCTCATCTTCCTGCAGAAACGATCTGGGCATGTCACTCCCCTTCTTAAACAACTCCAGTGGTTGCCTATCGACCTCCGCTCCAAACAAAAACTCCTCACTCTAGGCTTCGAGGCTCTCCATCACCTTGCCCCTTCCTACCTCTCCTCCCTTCTCTCTTTCTACCACCCACCCCGCACGCTCCGCTCCTCTGCCGCCCACCTCCTCACCATCCCTCGGTCTCGCCTATCCCGCCGTCGACCCCCGGGCCACGTCCTCCCGCGGTCCTGGAACGCCCTCCCTCCTCACCTCCGCCAAACTGATTCTCTTTCCCTCTTCAAAACCCTACTTAAAAATCACCTCCTCCATGAGGCGTTCCCAGACTGAGCTCCTCTTCCCCCTCTACTCCCTCTGCCATCCCCCCTTTACCTCTCCGCAGCTAAAGCCTCATTTTCCCCTTTTCCCTCTGCTCCTCCACCTCTCCCTTCCCATCCCCACAGCACTGTACTCGTCCGCTCAACTGTATATATTTTTGTTACCCTATTTATTTTGTTAATGAATCGCCTTGATTCTATTTAGTTGCCATTGTTTTTATGAGATGTTCTTCCCCTTGACGCTGTTTATTGCCATTGTTCTTGTCTGTCCGTCTCCCCCGATTAGACTGTAAGCCCGTCAAACGGCAGGGACTGTCTCTATCTGTTGCCGACTTGTTCATCCCAAGCGCTTAGTACAGTGCTCTGCACATAGTAAGCGCTCAATAAATACTATTGAATAAATACTATTGAATGAGCTTACCGTGTAGAGTAGGGAGGACAGACATTAATATAAATAAACAGATTACATTTATTTGCATAAGTGCTGTGGGGCTGGGAAGGGGCAGAGTGAATAAAGGGAGCCAGTCAGGATGACACAGAAGGAAATGGAAAAAGATGAAAGGAGGGCTTAGTCAGGGAAGGCCTCTTGAAGGATGATTCCCAAATCTACATCTCCAGTCCTGATCTCTCTCCTTCTCTGCAGTCTCGCATTTCCTCCTGCCTTTAAGACATCTCTACTTGGATGCCTTCCCTTCACACATCCAGACAGAGCTCCTTATCTTCCCACCCAAACCCTGTCCTCCCACTGACTTTCCCATTACTGTAGACAGCACCACCATCCCCTCCTGTCTCACAAGCTTATAACCTTATCATTATCCTTGACTCCTTTCTCTCATTCAACCCACATATTCAATCCATCACTAAATCATGTCGGTTCCACCTTCACAACATGGCTAAAATCCACCGTCTCCTCTCCATCCAAACTGCTACCACGTTAATACAGTGTGTCCCCACTCCTCAAAAATCTCCACCGATTGCTCATCCACCTAGGCAACAGACAAAAACTCCTCACCATTGGCTTTAAAGCAGTCAGTCACCTTGCCCCCTCTTACCTCACATCACTACTCTCCTACTACAGCCCAGCCCACTCACTTCAATCCTCTAATGCTAACCTTCTCACTCTGCCCAATCTTGTCTAGTTCACCTCCAACCCCTCACCAACATCCTGCCTCTGGCCTGGAACTCCCTTCCTCCTCAAATCCGACAGACAATAACTCTCCCACCTTCAAAGCCTAATTGAAGGCACATCTACTCCAAGTAGCCTTCCCTGACTGAGCCCCCCTTTCCTCTTCTCCCACTCCCTTCTGCATCTCCCAGACTTGTTCCTTTCATTCTTCCCCCCAACCGCCCGCACCAGCCTCACAGCACTTATGTACATTTCTGTAATTTTATTTATTGGTACTGATGTCTGTCTCCCTCACTCTAGACTGTAAGGTCATTGTGAGCAGGGAATGTGATTGTTTACTGCTATATTCTACTCTCCCAAGCACTCTGTACAGTGGTCTTCACAAAGTGCTCAATAAATATGATTGAATGAATCATTAAGAGCTCGCCTCCTCCAGGAGGTCTTCCCAGACTGAGCCCTCCATTTTCCTCTGCTCCTCCTCCCCTCCCCATTCCCCTATTCCCTCCCTCTGCTCTACTCCCTTTCCCTCCCCACAGCACTTGTGCATATTTGTATATGGTACTTACTACTCTATTTATTTTGTTAATGATATGTAAGAAAAGCAGCGTGGTTCAGTGGAAAGAGCCCGGGCTTGGGAGTCAGAGGTCATGGGTTTGAATCCCACCTTTGCCACTTGTCCACCGTGTGACTATGGGCAAGTCACTTCACTTCTCTGGGCCTCAATTCCCTCATCTGTCATGAAGACTGGGAGCCTCACGTGGGGCAATTTGATGACCCTGTATCTACCCCAGCGCCTAGAACAGTGCTCTGCACATAGTAAGTGCTTAACAAATACCAACATTATTATTATTATCATAAATCTATGATTCTATTTATCTTTATGATATTGACGCCAGACTCCTTGTTTTGTTTCGTTGTCTGTCTCCCCCGTTTAGACTGTGCGCCCGTTGTTGGGCGGGGATTGTTTCTATCTGTTGCTGAATTGTACATTCCAAGTGCTTAGTACAGTGCTCTGCACATAGAAGCAGTCAATAAATACTATTGAGTATTACTGAATGATTTTGGTGCGGTGGATTGTATTGGGTGCAAAATTATGAAGTGACACATTCCCTGCACACAAGGAGCTTACATTCTAATGGGGGAAACAAACATGAAAATATTCCAAATCAGAGCACTCAAAATAAATTAATTGAGCAGACTTATATAGATGAGTGCTATAGGGATGAGAGGGGTTGTAAATAAGTTCATGAGAGACAGATCCTCTACCTGTCCCAGCTTCCTTTGGCTACTCCAGGGAGTGGTTAGGCCATTCCCATTTCTACCTTGGGGTTTGAGAGATTACAACTTGGCCTTTATTTTAAGTAATAGTAGTAGTAGTAATAGAAGTAATAGCTGAAAACCATCTTCAGAAAAAAAGCTAATTAGTGGTTGATTGGAAAAATAATAATAATATTAATTGTATTTAAGTGCTTATTATGTGACACTGTACCAACCACTAGGGTAGATACAAGGTAATTACGTTGTCCCACGTGGGGCTCACTGTCTTATTCCCCATTTTGCAGATGAGGGGACTGAGGCATAGAGAAGTTAAATGACTTGCCCAGAGTCACACAGCTGATAAGTGGCAGAGTCAGGATTAGAACCCACGACCTCTGACTCCCAAGCCCGGGCTCTTTCCACTCAGCTCCTCAAAGAGAGCTGTGGAAGGCTCCTCTTTGTGGCAGGAGAGACTTTTCCCTGCCAAGAGAGTGCTGGAGCTTTTTCAGGCATCCCAGGTGACTTTTGGAAAACATGCTGACATCCTTGGATTCGGACTGTCCAGCACAACTCACCATGACCCTCAGTTGCCCCTGTTATTTGTCACTGTTAATTTTGAAGCAACGTCAAGTGGCCATGTTCATTTGAGATCTCACAGTACCAAGGAGTTGTGATGTGGCTGTGTCAGAATGATCATGGGTTTCAACCCCTACCTGCCTCTTCTCCTCCCATTCCACCTGACCTCACCCAAACCCCCTTCTCACTCCAGGGAGAAAGAGTGGAAATCTTCATAAGCTGGTGGTGGTGATGGTGGTATCCCAAAGTACCAGTTTCTTCTAAAAATTAGGGTCACTCTATGGTTCTGTAAAAAATAAATAATTGGTGCGGTTCAACTTACAGGCTGCAGCAATTAATTCCGGCTCGGGAGCAGGTGCAGCTGAAACAATTGTCAGTCTTCCACTCCGAACTGAATTTATGCATCATCCCATTGGAATCTATGCAACCTAAAATGAAACATCAATAGTCCAGAACAGTCCAAATATTCATTCAATAGTATTTATTGAGCACTTACTATGTGCAGAGCACTGTACTAAGCTCTTGTAATGTACAAATCGGCAACAGATACAGTCCCTGCCCTTTGATGGGCTTACAGTCTAATCAGTGGAGACGGGCAGTCAAGAACAATGGCAATAAATAGAATCAAGGGGAAGAACATCTCATTAAAACAATAGCAAATAAGTAGAATCAGGGTGATGTACATCTCATTAACAAAATAAATAGGGTAATAAATATATACAGTTGAGCGGACGAGTACAGTGCTGAGGGGATGGGACGGGAGAGGGGGAGAAGCAGACGGAAGGGGGGAGAAGAGGGTTTAGCTGCGGAGAGGTGAAGGGAGGGTTAGAGGGAGCAGAGGGAAAAGGGGAGCTCAGTCTGGGAAGGCCTCTTGGAGGAGGTGAGCTCTAACTAGGGTTTTGAAGAGGGGAAGAGAATTAGTTCAGCGGAGGTGAGGAGGGAGGGCGTTCCGGGACCGCGGGAGGACGTGGCCCAGGGGTCGACGGCGGGATAGGCAAGAATGGGGGACGCTTACTATGTGCCAGACACCTTAGCACTGGGGTGGATAAAAGCAAACCAGGTCGGACACAGTCCCTGTCCCACAAAGGACTCACAATCTCGATCCCCATTTTACAGGGGATTATGGGTAACTGAGGCACAGAGAAGTGAAGTGACTTCTCCGAGGTCACACAGCAGACCAAGTGGCAGAGTCAAAATTAGAACCTAGGTCCTTCTGACTCCCAGGCCCGTGCTCTATCCATTAAGGCCATGGGGTCCTGGGTGAAAATGGATTTGGAGACCAGGTTTTCCCTGATGCAAGTTTTGTCTTGCAATGGGGATGAAAACTGTGAGCCTCACATGGGACAACCTGATTACCCTGTATCTACCCCAGCGCTTAGAACTGTGCTCTGCACATAGTAAGCACTTAACAAATACTAGAGAAGCAGCGTGGCGCAGTGGAAAGAGCACGGGCTTTGGAGTCAGATCTGCCACTTGTCAGCTGTGTGACTGTGGGCAAGTCACTTAACTTCTCTGTGCCTCAGTTCCCTCATCTGTAAAATGGGGATTAAGACTGTGAGCCCCACGTGGGACATCCTGATTCCCCTGTGTTTACCCCAGCGCTTAGAACAGTGCTCTGCACATAGTAAGCGCTTAAAAATACCAACATTATTATTATTATTATTAGTGGGGATGGCTATCAGAGTGTTTTAAAGGATGCACAGCCTTCCAAGTGCATAGTGGTACACAGACAGAGACCAGATAGAAATAAAGGACTTTATCAGGGAAGGCCTCTTGGAGGAGGTGTGATTTTAGGAGGGTTTTAAAAGTGGGGAGAGTGCTGCACTGTCAGCTATGAAGACAGTGAAAGTTGTAAGCTTGAGGGAGAATGTTCATTCAATTTTATTTATTGAGTGCTTACTCTGTACAGAGCACTGTACTAAGCGCTTGGCAAAGAGTCAGAGGCAGGATAGATGAGCTCAAGATAGGGAAAGCAGGTTGGTATTAGAGGAGCTTTGGGTTACTAGGAGCTCAGCAAAGTGAGATAAGAGGGAGAGAGCTGAGATTCTTTTTAATGGTATTTGTTAAGGATTTACTAATAATAATAATGTTGTTATTTGTTAAGCGCTTACTATGTGCAGAGCACTGTTCTAAGCACTGGGAGAGATACAGGGTAATCAGGTTGTCCCACGTGAGGCTCACAGTTAATCCCCATTTTACAGATGAGGTCACTGAGGCACAGAGAAGTTAAGTGACTTGCCCACAGTCACACAGCTGACAAGTGGCAGAGCCAGGAATCGAACCCATGACCTCTGACTCCGAAGTCCAGGCTCTTTCCACTGAGCCACGCTGCTTCTCTATCTGTCAGGCACTGTACTAAACTCTGGGGAAGATACAAAACACTCGGGTTAGATGCGATCCATGCTCCACTTGGAGGTTACAGTTGAGAGGCAACATGGACTAATGGGTAGAGCCTGGGCCTGGGGAGTTAAAAGGATCTGGGTTCTAATCCTGGCTCCACCACCTGTCTACTCTATAACCTCAGGCAAGTAATTTAGTAACCTCCTCTGTAAAATGGGGATTAAGACAGTGAGCCCCATGTGGTACATGGACTGTGTCCACCTTGATTATCTTGTATCTACCCCAATGCATAGTACAGTACCTAGCATATAGAAAGCATTTAATAAATACCATTTTTTAAAATCCCCATTTTACTAATGAGGTAACTGAGGCACAGAGAAGTGAAGAGATTTGCCCAAGATAACACAACAGGCAAACGAGAGAGCCAAGGTTAGAATCAGATCCTTCTGACTCCCACGCCTGTGCTCTACCCTCTAGACCACACTGCTTTTCTAATTGAGTGCTTAAAAACTGATGGTAAAGAGTTTTTATTTGATGCGGATGGCCAACAGTTGGAGGCTTTTGAAGAGTGGTGAGATATGGACTGAATGGTTTTTCAGTAAAATGATCCAGGTAGCAGAGTACAGTATGGGTTTGAGAAGGGAAAGACAGGCAGCAGGGAGGACAGAATCCCCTCTAATCATTACTAGATTTTAAGTATTTAAATTGGTTCCAACCTGTATCTTCCCTCTCTTATCCAATAACCTGCAACTTCCTTTTGACTTGAAATAAATTACATCATATAGTATTGATGCTCACAAACCAACTTGCACCCACTTACCCAACCTGGTCATCATTGCTGTGATTTCTGGGCCTCAGTTACCTCATCTGTAAAATGGGGATTAAGATTGCGAGCCTCATGTGGGACAGGGACTATGTCCAACCTGATTGGTTTCTATCTACCCCAGCATATGGTCTAGTGCCTGACGCATAGTAAGTGCTTAACAAATATATTTTTTTTTAAAAAAAGGATAGAAATTAGCTGAGATTAGAACCCATGTTCTTCCGACTTCTAGGGAAAGGCTCGTTCCACTAAGCCATGCTGCTTCTCAGGCTGGATTCCCAGCTTGACAGGTGCAGGTTTGCAAGGTGATTTATCAATAATAATGATGGTTAGTAGGCATTATTATTAGGCCAGTCCTTAAAACAGTGCCTGGCACATAGTAAGCACTTAACAAATACAATTAAAACAAAAATGATTATGTGCCAGCAACAGTACAAAGCATAGGGGTAGATACAGCACAGTGAGATTGGACATTTTATGTCCCTCCTGGGGTTCAAGGTCTAAGGGGGAAGGGAGAATAGGTATCTTATCCCTCAATACAAATGAGGATACTGTTGAGCAATTTGTCCCAGGTCACATAGGAAGCAGGAGGCAGAGCCGGAATTAAAACCCAGATCTCCTGATTTCAAATCCCGTGCTCTTTCCACTAGGCAACACTGTTTCTCCGGAACATCTCTACTGGGATAGTTCCCTCCCTCCTGGATCATTTCTAATTCCCTCCCTCTCGGATCATTTCTAATTCCCTCCCTCCCCCTTGGATCATTTCTAATCCCCTGTACCCTTCTAATCCCCAGCCCTCTTTATGGTTATGACCCGACATGGATAAAGTCAGCACTGTCATTTCAATCCCTTGGTTCATTTTGCACAGCCACCTACCCCAGAGTTCACGCCTTACCTCGGGATCCCCCTTCAGTATTTGGCATCATGTAGCAATCCCCATTGCACAGCCTCACAGAAATGGCAACAAAAAGAAGGAGACCAAGGAAACTCTTCTGGAATAAATCAGAGAAATGTTTGGGGTAGGCAAATTTCTGTTCATTAGCTGCCCTTTGTAGGTGATACATTTTTTATGGGATTTATTAAGCTCTTACTATGTGCCAGACACCTTACTTAGCACTGGGGTGGATAAAAGCAAACCAGGTCGGACACAGTCCCTGTCCCACAAAAGACTCACAATCTCGATCCCCATTTTACAGGGGATTATGGGTAACTGAGGCACAGAGAAATGACGTGACTTCCCCGAGGTCACACAGCAGACCAAGTGGCAGAATCAAAATTAGAACCCAGGTCCTTCTGACTCCCAGGCCCGTGCTCTATCCACTAAGGCCATGGGGTCCTGGGTGAAAATGATTTGGAGACCAGGTTTTCCCTGATGCAAGTTTTGTCTCCTTGTCTCCCCAA
This sequence comes from Ornithorhynchus anatinus, assembly GCF_004115215.2. Lineage (NCBI taxonomy): Eukaryota > Metazoa > Chordata > Mammalia > Monotremata > Ornithorhynchidae > Ornithorhynchus > Ornithorhynchus anatinus. The sequence continues at coordinate 126,654,350 of NC_041730.1, read as the reverse complement.
CTAGATTTTATACTCCTCTAGGGTAGGGGACCGTGTCTTCTAGGGAAAAGGTCTTTGCTCACAGAAACTGTGTCACTTCTTTATTCTGTAGCTTTCCAAGCACAGTTCATTACACAAAACTGACCCTCAATAAATACTGTGGCTAATACTTCTACTATTTTATGCTCACAAGCACCTTCTACAGAGTTCTTCCTACAGCACTCCTTAAACAGTAGTCGGCCCTCCATAATTATGAATGTATAAATGAATAAATGAATGAATGTCTGCCTTTTGATTTGAAACATATTCATGCATTTGATGAAGCACAGCTTTTAGCCAAGGGAAGCAAGATTTATTTTTTCCTTGATATAGTAGCCATAAACTTAAATAAACCATATGGCAGGTTAGGTCCAAAGGAAATCAGTGGGACCCCTCCTTGTGAGGCTGTGACCAACACCAGAAGAAAGTGACAAGGATGGCATTCAGGCTTCAAGTCAGTCTATCAATCAGTTAGTACTATTTATTGAGCAACTACTCTCTGCAGAGTGCTGCACTAAGTTAAGCACTTGGAAGGGTATTAAATAATTTGGAGGTATGATCCTTGCCCTTAAGCAGTTTATGGTCTCGAGGGGAATTATCTAACATGCTGTAGTCTATTATGACTATAGTAATTTAGACAAACAATGTGGTCTAATGGAAAGAGTATAGGTCTGGGAGTCAGAGGACCTGGGTTCTAATTTGCTTTTGCTACTTGCCTGCTGTGTGACTTGGTGTCAGTCACTTGACTTATCTGGGCCTCAGCTCCTTCATCTGTAAGCCCACCCTTTTCCTCTGTTCCCCCTCCCCTCCCATCACCCCAATTCAGTCCCTTTGCTCTACCCCCCCTCCCCGCCCCAGAGCACTTGTGAATATATGTACATATTTATAATTATAATTATATTTTTATTAATGATGTGTATGCATTCATTCATTCAATAGTATTTATTGAGCACTTACTATGTGCAGAGCAATGTACAATTCAGCAACAGATAGAGACAATCCCTGCCCAATGATGGGCTCACAGTCTAAATAGGGGAGATAGACAGCAAAGCTAAACAGAATAAAACAAAAACAAGACAACATCATCAAGATAAATAGAATCAAGGAGATATACACCTTATTAACAAAATAAATAGGGTAATAAATAATATATACAAATGAGCACAGTGCTGAGGGGAGGGGAAGGGGGAAGAGCAGAGGGTGCGGGGAGGGGACGAGAAGGGGAGCAGAGGAAAAAGGGGGGGCTCAGCCTGGGAAGGCCTCCTGGAGGAGGTGAGCTCTCAGTAGGGCTCTAAAGAGGGGAAGGGAGTTAGTTTGGTGGAGGGGAGGAGGGAGGGCATTCCAGGACAGCGGGAGGCCGTGGGCCAGGGGTCAACAGCGGGATAGGCATGAACGGGGGACAGTGAGGAGGTGAGCAGGAGAGGAGCGGAGTGTACAGGGTGGGCAGTAGAAAGAGAGAAGGGAGGTGAGGTAGGAGGGGGCAAGGGGATGAAGAGCTTGGAAGCCAAGAGTGAGGAGTTTTTGTTTCATGCGAAGGTTGATGGGCAACCACCGGAGGTTTTTGAGGAAGGGAGTGACATGCCCAGAGCATTTCTGTAGGAAGATGGTCCGGGCAGTGGAATGAAGAATAGACTGGAGTGGGTAGAGACAGGAGGAAGGGAAATCCGAGAGGAGGCTGACACAATAATCCAGTTGGGATATTATGAGAACCTGTACCAGTAAGATAGCCGTTTGGACGGAGAGGAAAGGGCAGATCTTGGCGATATTGTGAAGGTGAGACTGGCAGGTGTTGGAGAACAGGGGAGGAGATGTAGATCTGTGTGTCATCTGCGTAGAGATGATAGGTGAAGCCGTGGGAGTGAATGAGTTCACCAAGGGAGTGAGTGCAGATGGAGAACAGAAGAGAGCCAAGAACTGACCCTTGAGGAACCCCTACAGTTAGAGGATGGGAGGGGGAGGAGGAGCCCGCTAAGGAGACCGAGAATGACCGGCCGGAGAGATGAGAGGAGAACCGGGAGAGGACGGAGTCCGCGAAGCCAAGGTGAGATAAGGTGTGGAGGAGGAGGGGATGGACGACAGTGTCAAAGGCAGTTGAGAGGTCAAGGAGGATTAGAATAGAGTAGGAGCCATTGGATTTGGCAAGGAGGAGGTCATGGGTGACCTTTGAGAGAGCAGTTTCAGTGGAGTCGTAGGTATGGAAGCCAGATCTATAATTCTATTTATAATGAGGCTACTAAAGCCTGTTAACTTGTTTTGATGTCTGTCTCCCCCCTTCTTGACTTGTGAGCCCTTTTTGGGCTGGGATTGTCTCCAATTGTTGTTGAATTATACTCTACAAGCATTTAGCACAGTGCTCTGTGCATAGTAAGTGCTCAGTAAATATGATTGAATGAATGAATGAATAAAATGGGGATTAAATACCTGTTCTCCCTCCTACTTATGGTGTAAGCCCCATGTGGTACCAGATGATCTTGTATCTTACCCAAGTGCCAAGTTCAGTGCTTGGCACAGAGTATGCACATAAAAATATCAAAATTATTAATTTATGAAAAGGGAGTGATGTAAATTCATTCATTCAATCAATCATATTTATTGAGCATTTACTGTATGCCCTGTACTAATCACTTGGAAAGTACAATTCATCAGTAAAGAGAGACAATCCCTGCCCACACCAGGCTTACAGTCTAGAAGGGGGGAGACAGACATCAAAACAAGTAAAGAAGCATCAATATAAATAAATATACTCTGCCGTTTCCCCTATCTATAATTATTTTTAACATTTGCTTCCCCCAATAAACTGCAAGGTTCTTGAGGGCAGGGATCATATCTACTATTTCTACTATATTGTATTCTCCCAGGTGCTTAAAACAGTTCTTTGAGAATAGTAATTGGACTGCGAGTCGCGTATGAGACAGGGACTGTGTTCAACCTGATTAAAGTACATCTACTCCAGTGCTTAGAACAGTGCTTGATACATAGTAAGTGCTTAACAAATATCATATGCCACCATAATAATAAATACCATTGACTGATTGATCAGTTAATTACAAAACATCTTTTCTGAATGAGTTAATTATCAATCAAAAGTATTTATTGAAAACTTACTTTAGACAAAGCACAAAATTATGATATTAATTATGTACTTATTACATATGCCAAGCACAAATAATAATCATATCTGGCAGCTTCTGTCCCCAAGGTACTCATAATCTAAGAGTGAGGGAGAGTAAGTATCTTTGGCCCCATTTTACAGAAGGGGAAACTGAAGCCCAGAAAGGTTAAGTGACTTGTCCAAGGTCACACAGCAGAGTGACTTGTCCAAGGTCACATAGCTGTTCACCCCACACATCCTATCCGTTACCAAGACCTGCCAGTCTCACCTTTACAATATCGCCAAGATCCGCCCTTTCCTCTCCACCCAAACGGCTACCTTACTGCTACGGGCTCTCGTTATATCCCAGCTAGACTACCGGGTCAGCCTTCTCTCCGATCTCCCTTCCTCCTCTCTCGCCCCGCTCCGTACTATTCTTCACTCCGCTGCCCGGTTCATCTTCTTGCAGAGATGCTCTGGGCATGTCACTCCCCTTCTTAAACACCTCCACTGATTGCCTATCAACCTCCGCTCCAAACAAAAACTCCTCACTCTAGGCTTCAAGGCTCTCCATCACCTTGCCCCTTCCTACCTCTCCTCCCTTCTCTCTTTCTACCGCCCACCCCGCAAGCTCCGCTCCTCTGCCGCCCACCTCCTCGCCGTCCCTCGGTCTCGCCCATCCCGCCGTCGACCCCCGGGCCACGTCCTCCCGCGGTCCCGGAATGCCCTCCCTCCTCACCTCCGCCAAACTGATTCTCTTTCCCTCTTCAAAACCTTACTTAAAAATCACCTCCTCCAAGAGGCGTTCCCAGACTGAGCTCCTCTTCTCCCTCTACTCCCTCTACCACCACCCCCCCTTCACCTCTCCGCAGCTTAACCCTCTTTTCCCCCCATCTCCCTCTGCTCCTCCCCCTCTCCCTTCCCATCCCCTCAGCACTGCACTCGTCCGCTCAACTGTATATATTTCCATTACCCTATTTATTTTGTTAATGAAATGTACATCGCCTCGGTTCTATTTAGTTGCCATCGGTTTTTACGAGATGTTCTTCCCCTCGACTCTATTTATCGCCATTGTTCTCGTCTGTCCGTCTCCCCCGATTAGACCGTAAACCCGTCAAACGGCAGGGACTGTCTCTATCTGTTGCCGACTTGTTCATTCCAAGCGCTTAGTATAATGCTCTGCACATAGTAAGCGCTCAGTAAATACTACTGAATGAAAGCAGCGTGGCTCAGTGGAAAGAGCCTGGGCTTGGGAGTCAGAGGTCATGGGTTCGGATCCTGACTCTGCCACTTGTCAGCTCTGTGACTGTGGGCAAGTCACTTCACTTCTCTATGCCTCAGTTACCTCATCTGGAAAATGGGATTAAAACTGTGAGCCTCACATGGGACAACCTGATCTACCCCCGCACTTAGAACAGTACTCTGCACATAGTAAGCGCTTAACAAATACCAACATTATTATTATTAACATTAGTGGAATATCTGGGACTAGAAGACAGGCCTCCTGACTCCGAGTCCGATAATCTTTCCACTAAGCTATGCTGCCTCCTAAAACTTTTGGCATCCCACCCCACTTGCAAAAGTTATAGAGGAAAATGATTTTTTCTCACTGGAGATTTGCCCAATAATGAATCCTAAAAAGCTTGATTTAAAATTTTAGGTACAAAACCCATCAGGCCTTTTATATTCCACCCTGAGAACCTCACAAGAACCTCCTTCAACTGAACGTCTTCACATTGCAACTGCAAAGTAAGTTATTATCCATTCCCAAGTAAAATAGGAGAGCATTTACTTACCATGGTGTATGACTTTTGAGGAGCAGGTGCACCCTGGAGTATTCGGTTGTGGAGTGAACTTATATAGAGTATCATTTAATAGCAATTCCATTGCAAAAGGATATAACCGTTCCAAGGTAAATTAAATTATCTATGAGGGAATGCGAGTAATATTTCTGTGTGCACAGCGGGTGAGTTGCCAACAGGATCTGTGATTAGTGAATGAAGCAAATACATTGTTTGATTCTTGTTGAAAAGTTATAGGTGGTGGAGATATTTCCTTCTGAATGCCCCCACACACACACATTGGAGGAGGAGCGGGGCAAGGGAAAGAGTGCCCCAGCTGAATCTGAGGGAGGTGGATGGGACCGGACAAGGGCCCGGATGGGGAGCGGGGAAGGCTGGACAGAGGAGGGAGAGAGACTCAGAACTCCCCAGTGCTTAGTACAGTGCTCTGCACTGCGAAAGCACTCAATACAGTAAATACTATTGAATGGCAGTAGCTCATTGTGGGCACTGAACATGTCAACCAACTCCTTTATATTGTACTCTCCCAAGTGCTTAGTACAGTGTTTTGGGTCAGAGAAGCAATGTGGATGAGTGGCAAGAGCCCGGGCTTGGGAGTCGGAGGTCATGGGTTCTAATCCTGATGCCATCACTTATCGACTGTGTGACTTTGGGCAGGTCACAACTTCTCCGTGCCTCAGTTATCTCATCTGTAAAATGGGGATGAAGACTGTGAGTTCCACGTGGGACAAACTGATTACCTTGTATCTACCCCAGCACCTAGAACAATGCTTGGCACATGGTAAGCGCTTATCAAATACTGCCGTTATTATTATTATGAACCTCGATAGAGACCCTTTGAGGCACTCGAAATAAGTCCTAAGTGAAAACTATCCTCATCCATCGCCAGTTTATGTCTCAAACCCTGGGTCCTGCTCTATAGGCTCCAAACCAGCCCCAGGCGATGATGAGGATTATAACAAATACCATAATTACTTCTTAAACACTTAGTAAGTGCCAAGCACTGTTCTAAGCACTGAGGTAGATACTAGGTAGTCAGGTTGGACACAGTCCCGGACCCACAAAGCGCTCACACTCTTAATCCCCATTTTATAGATGAGGTAAATGAAGCCCAGAGAAGTGAAGTGACTTGCAGACATGAAGCAGAGCCGAGATTAGAACCCATGACCTTCCGACTCCCAAGCTTGTGCTCTATCCTCTAAGTCATGCTGCTTCTCTGTAGGTTCCAAACCAACCCCTCCACATGAGCTGGAAAAAGTCTCTATCCTAACCAACCTCAACGGTTGGGATTATCCTAACTGGTCCAGTGCGCCTGAGACAGATCCTAATCAAACATACCGCCCAGGAATTTCCTAGGCTGGACATTTGTGACAAGTTCAAAGTGAAGCCAAACCACCACCGTATTCAGCGGAAAACTTTATTCAATTCTCAATAGTCTAATTCAAGGGGTAAACGTACTTACTCCCGCTCACCCGCACAAACACAGCTATAGCTACCCACCCAAATGTTTTCCCCAGATGGTCCCACCTGGTAGGAGTTGAAGGAGTCCTGCTGCCCATAACGGCATCCAGGTTCGAGTCTTAGGTGTTGCCGGCAGTCGCTGTAAACACCTCAATGCATTTCTTAGATGGTTTTGCCACCGCTCAGAGGCCAGCTCTTTTCCCCTTTTTATTCACCACAACTCCCTACTAGGGCTAGAAGAAGCCCTAGTAATAATCAACTTATTAAACTCTGACATGTCCTTTTGGAACACACTGTAGAGTCTGTGAAGTTTTTCTCCACAGTCATTTGGTTCCGCAACTCCGATGACATCTCAGTGACCCCCAGGTGCAACCAAAAAAGTAAGAATCTTTTTGAAATCTCTACTGGGGCTCAGAGAGAGGACAGACCGATTGACCAAAGAGCTTACCTTGTTCGTCGGATTGGCCGCAAGTATGTGAGATACAAGTGAGTAATTCAGTCCATTTGATAATATAGCTTAGATAATGGAATTTTATAACCAGGATAACCCCTACAGAACAATTCCCCACTGAAAGAAGCTCTGACCTATATAAAATAGTTCACTTCCGTGGAGCTTTGGAAGATTACAGTGAAATGGAAATAAGATTAACCAGCGTAGGTGGGATTTAGGATTTATTAGTAGGGAAAGTATTTCAGTCATTTTTTGTGATTTGTCTACTTTTCTATCTGTGTCCTTCTCATTGGCAAGTCAACCTGGGCATATTGACATCCGCTATGGATAGTCATGTGCCGGACCCTCTGTGTCCAAACTGCAAGAAGAAAAACTTGGTTGGTGCTTTTTATTGGCACATCTGACTCTGCCTTCTGACTCAGCCCTGTATTTCTTTCTCATTTATGCTACAAGTGTGACTGAAAGAAACCCACTGCTCAGTTTTAAGCCTACCATGTGATTTAGGTCAGGGCCAGGGGTCAGGAAGAAAGGGACCCAGTGAAACCTCTGAGCAAATAAGAATCAAACTCACTGGGGAATCTTTCTTTGTATTTACCCCAGCTGGACTCCTGCCCTTCCAGAGTTCAAGTAAAGAAACCTGTAAATTAAAATCCCATCTGGGTGTCTCCTGGAATTGAAGTATATTTTTAAACAAGCACTAATCAAGTTCTTGTCTTATGCCTTCGAGTCATCTACGACCCATAGTGATTCCATGCCCCATCTCCAATCATTCTGAAAGTGTATCCATAGAGTTTTCTTGGTAAAAATATGGAAGAGGTTAACCACTGCCTTCTTCTGAGCAGTCAACTTTAGTCTCCACCCTCTACCCTCTCCTATGCCACTGCTGCCCAGCACATGTGAGTTTTGACTGGTAGCAGATTGCCTTCCACTCGCTAGCCACTGGCCAAGCTAGGAATGGAATGGGTAGGCCTCTTCTTGACTCTCCCTCCCATAGTTCCATAATATCGCCAAGAACCGCCCTTTTCTCTCCACCCAAACGGCTATCTTACTGGTACAGGCTCTCATAATATCCCGGCTGGATTATTGTATCAGCCTTCTCTCCAATCTCCCTTCCTCCTGTCTCTACCCACTCCAGTCTATTCTTTACTCCGCTGCCCGGATCATCTTCCTGCAGAAACGCTCTGGGCATGTCACTCCCCTTCTTAAAATCCTCCAGTGGTTGCCTATCAACCTCAGCGTGAAACAAAAACTTCTCACTCTAGGCTTCAAGGCTCTCCACCACCTTGCCCCCTCCTACCTCACCTCCCTTCTCTCTGTCTACAGCCCAGCCCTCACACTCCGCTACTCTGCCACTCACCTCCTCACTGTCCCCCGTTCACGCCTATCCCACCGTCAACCCCTGGCCCACGTCCTCCCGCTGTCCTGGAATGCCCTCCCACCTCACCTCCGCCAAATTAACTCTCTTCCCCTCTTCAAAGCCCTTCTGCGAGCTCACCTCCTCCAAGAGGCCTTCCCAGACTGAGCTTCCCCTTTTCCCTCTGCACCTTCTGCTGCCTCTCTGCCTCCCCTTCATCTCCCCTCAGCTAAGTCCCCTTCCCCCCAATTTCCCTCTGCTCCTCCCCCCTCCTTTCCCCTCCCCTCAGCACTGTGCTCGTCTGCTCATTTGTATATATTTTTATTACCCTATTTATTTTGTTAATGAGATGTACATCCCCTTGATTCTATTTATTGCTATTGTTTTTGTCTGTCTCCTCCAATTAGACTGTAAGCCTGTCACTGGGCAGGGATTGTCTCTATCTGTTGCCGAATTGTACATTCCAAGCGCTTAGTACAGTGCTCTGCACATAGTAAGTGCTCAATAAATACTATTGAATGAATGAATGAATGAATGGTCAAGAGTGGTAGAGTACTGGAAAATCTCCAAGTGCCATCCTGAGAGGGAACTAATCAAGTCACCAACTTTAATTGCAGGCACCAATCCAGTCTGACATGAAACATCAGTATCCGAGACTGTCTTTTCGTGTTGCAACTTGATACTTCCATCCCTGATGATGACCTGAGAACACCTCCATCCTGTATTAAGTCCCGAAAAGATTGTGTGAATGTGTTAGGTTTGGGTGTGCCCTTTTGTTTGTGTAAGAGTGGGAGTGTGTAGAATGTTCTGCTTTAAGTGTTGAAAAGATTGTGTATTTGTGGAGGGATTAAGGTGTTTGTGTTTGTAGAATGGTTTCTGGGATGTTTGGGGAATCCCAAGGAGTAGAGCTTTGAGGTGATGCCTGCAGCGAGATGATGTATATGTGGGTGGAGCATGAATGAAGGAAGATTGTAAAGATTGTAAAGATTGTGAAAGCCTTGAAGAATTAAAGATAACCTCTGACTCCCAGGCCCTGCTCCTTCTGCTAGGCCATGCTGCTTCGCATCTTCAAAACTCTTGTAAAAATCACATCTCCTCCAGAAGGCCTTCCCTGATTAATCTGTCATCTTCCCCCCGGCACCACCTTTCCTCACCTCCTCCCACTTCAGCACTTCTGCATCATTTAAGCACTTAAAATACTCACCCTCCCCTCACCTTAACATCTATGTACAGATCTTTAAGCCCTATTACTTTCTGCTACTTTTTTTAGTTTGGGTCTTCCCTGCCAAACTGCAAACTTCTTGGGGGCAGGGATAATTTCTGCTAATTCTAACATACTTTTCCAAGTGGGAAATAAAGCGGGAAGCAGCATGGTCTAGTGGATAAAGCACAGGCCTGGGAGTGAGAAGAGTCTGGGATCTAATCCCAGCTCTGCTACTTGTCTGCTGTGTGACCTTGGGCAAGTAGTTTAACTTCTCTGTGGGTCAGTTACCTCTTCTGTAAAATGGGGATTCAGACTTGGAGCCCAGTATGGGATAGAGGCACTGTCCTACCCGATTTACTTATAATACTAATAATAATAATTGTGGTATTTGTTAAGTGTTTACTATGTGCCAGACACTGTATGAAGCACAGAGGTGGACACAAGAAAATTGGGTTAGACACAGTCACTGTCCCGCAGTCTTAATCCCCATTTTACAGATGAGGGAACTGAGGCAGGGAAAAATGAAGTGACTCCACTCCAGTGCCTACTACGGTGCCTGGTTGAGTGCTTAACAAATACCACAATTGTCATTATTATTATTGACATCATCATTATTACTATCATTATTATCTTCCCTAGAGCTGAGTATAGTACATGGCACATAGTAAGTTCTAAACAAATACTGCAATTATTATTATTTCCTCCAGAGCTTAACACCTAGTGAATGCTTAATAAATGCCTAGTAAGGCTAATATTGACACAAACGTGGTTAAGAACATTTATGTAATGTTGCCATATGTTATTATGATGGTGAGGAAGAAAGAGAGAGGAAATGAACCAGGAGATCAAAGCTCAACAACTCCCCAATGGAAAATAAGATTCGTATGCTGAGCCCACCCCTGGGTTGGGGGTAAAGGGGGATCTTCCATACCAAAGGGAGTGGAAGATGGAGGGGGAGTTTTCATCCCCAAAAGACTCAGGTTAAAAGGAGGGGAAGTCAAGATATCTCCATTTACTAATAATGTTGGTATTTGTTAAGCGCTTACTATGTGCAGAGCACTGTTCTAAGCGCTGGGGTAGACACAGGGGAATCAGGTTGTCCCACGTGGGGCTCACAGTCTTAATCCCCATTTTACAGATGAGGTAATTGAGGCACAGAGAAGTTAAGTGACTTGCCCATAGTCACACAGCTGACAAGTGGCAGAGCAGGGCTTCGAACTCATGACCTCTGACTCCAAAGCCCGTGCTCTTTCCGCTGAGCCATGCTGCTACCCCAGGGCGCACTGTCTCGTTAAAGAACAAAATCACTCATGCTAAAAGTAAATTTATTTTCTTCAAGTGTTCAGAGGAGAGCAATTTTGAGAAAAATGTGTGTCAAATTCATTTGTGGAGGTATAGAGCATCTCCAAAGAAGAGAGGATGAGACACAGGCATCTAAGTATCTAGCATACATTAGAGCCCCATTACAAGTTGAATGATACAGGAAAACAAGCCCATCCCGGCCTGGGGATTCCCATCTCTCCCAATAAGCAGCTGAGTTTGAGGGGAAGGATGATTTCTCCAAGGATCACTGGATTCAGTTGGGAAAAGTTGAACTTGACAGCCAACATCATCGGGAGAGACTATGTAGTTACCCAACCATGCCTTCAAAGTGGCAGAATTTGCTGGGATCGGCTTTCTCCACCACGGTGATAGTGCAGGACTCTTTGTGGAAAACCTCCTTACACTTCTCTTTATCATATCCAACAGGTCTATGAAGGCTGGCAAGGAGAAAATAGAGGTCAGGCGAGTAAGAGATGAAGGACCAATTTAAATTCTTGCTCTCTCCCTAAAAGCCACATCTCAATGGGGACTTTCTCTGATAAAAGATTGTCTCTCAAACACCCTGCTCCCCTGCATCTGTCAGTCATCCCTTTATCATCATCTTCATCATCATCGCCTTTTAGGGCTTACCTTGTGTCCAGCACTGTGCTGAGCAGTGGGTAGATATAATGTTGGTATTTGTTAAGCACTTACTATGTGCAGAGCACTGTTCTAAGCGCTGGGGTAGGTACAGGGTCATCAGGTTGTCCCACATGAGGAAGCAGCATGGCCTTGTGGTGAGAGCACGGGTCTGAGAATCAGAAGGACCTGGCTTCTAACCGTAGGTCTGTTACTTTTCTGCTGTGTTGCCTTAGGTAAATCACTTCAACTTTCTGTGCTTCAGTCACCTCATTTGCAAAATGGGGATTAAGACTATAAGCCCCATGTAACTACCCCAGTGCTTAGACTGGGACTTGCTCATAATAAGCACTTAAGAAATACCATTAAAAAATAATACAAGATAAAAAGATTAATTGTAGTGCATCCCACACTGGAATCACAATCTAAGAGCTAGGGAGAGGAATCTACCAGTGAGAACACTGAGACCCAAAGAGGTTAAGTGACTTGCCCAAAGACACCCAGCAGGCCGATGGCAGGTCTGAGTTTAGGCCAAGACTCGTCTTCGCGTCCAAAGCTGTTTTCCCTAGGCCCCCTACTGTCTCCACTCATGCTTGTAATGCACAGACCCTCGAATCAGTCAATCAGCGGTATCTATTGAGTGCTAACTATTTCAGAGCACTGTACTAAGCACTAGCATGAAAGACACAAAGTAATTGTTAGGCATAGAAATGTATGCTTCTTTACAACAAACTGAAGGAGGAGATGAGGAAAAATAACGATCAATCAATCAGGGATATTTATTAAGCATTTACTGAGTGCAGAACATTGTTCTAAGCACTTGGTTGAGCATGAGCTTGGGCCTTGAAATCAAAGGAGCTGGGTTCTAAGCCCTACTCTCTCACTTACTTGCTGTACAGTCTTGGGCAAGTCACTTGGCTTTTCAGAGCCTCAGTTTCCTCATCTATTAAATGGGGATGAAACACCTGTTCTTCTTCCCACTTAGTCTGTGAGCCCCATGTGGGACAGGGACTGTCCAACCTGGTTATCTTGCTTCTGCTCTAGAGCTTAGTACAACACTTGGCACAGAGCTAGAGCTTAACAAACCCCACAGTTATTATTAATATTATTACAATAGAATTAGTAGACATAGTCCCTTTCCTCAAAGAGCTTATTCTCCAGGGAAGAGGAGAGCTCCACACTGCCCAGTCTGTCAGTCAGCCAATCTTATTTATTGAGCACTTATGGTGTGCTAAGTGCTTGGAAGAGCAGAGTGTAACAATTAACACACACATTTATGGCCCACAATGAGCTTATGGTCTAGAGGGGAGAGGCAGACATTAATAGTAATTCATAAATTACGGATCTGTCCGTAAGTGTCGTGGCGCTGGGAGGGAGGATGAGTAAATGGAGCAAGTCAGGGTGATGCAGAAAGGAAAGGGAAAAGAGAAAAGGAGGGTTTAGTCAGGGAGGACCACTTGGAGGACACTACCCAAATCTACATCTCCACCCATCATTTCTCTCCCTCTCTGCAGTCTCATATTTCTTCCCGTCTTCAAGGCATCTCTACTTGGATGTCTTCCCATCACCTCAAGCTTAACATGTCCAAAACAGAACTCCTTATCTTCCTACCCAAACCCTGTCCTCCCCCTGACTTTTCCATCACAGTAGACAGTACAACCATCCTTCCTGTCTCAAAATCCCATAACGTTGGTGTTATCCTTGATTCCTCTCTCTCATTCAACCCACATATTCAATCCATCACTAAATCCTGTTGGCACCACCTTCGGAACACCCTTCTTTCCATCCAAATTGCTACCACATAAATTTGTAGGAGCAGCGTGGCATAGTGGAAAGAGCCCGGGCTTGGGAGTCAGAGGTCAGGGGTTCTAATTCCACATCTGCCACTTGTCTGCTGTGTGACCTTGGGCAAGTTACTTCGCTTCTCTGTGCTTCAGTTCCCTCATCTGTAAAACGGGGATTAAGACTGTGAGCCCCATGTGGGACAACCCGATTACCTTGTATCTCCCCCACTGCTTAGAACAGTGCTTGGCACGTAGTAAGCGCTTAACAAATACCACCATTATTATTATTATTCTTAATACAATCACTCATCCTATCCTACCTTGAATACTTTATCAGCCTCCTTGCTGACCTCCCTATCTCCTGTCTCTCTCCACTCCAGTCCATACTTCACTCTGCGGCCTGATTCATTTTTCTACAAAAACACTCAGGACATGTTTCCCCACTCCCCAAGAAACTCAAGTGGTTGCCCGTCCATCTCCACATCAAACAAAAACTCCTCGCCATCAGCTTTAAAACACCTTGGCCCCTCCTACCTCACCTCACTACTCTCCTACCACAACCCAGCTCGTACACTCCTCTAATGCTAATCTTCTCACTGTGCCTCCATCTCATCTATCTCACTGCAGGCCTCTCACCCCCATCCTACCTCTGGCATGGAACACCTTCCCTCCTCAAATCCGACCGGCAATTACTCTCCCCACTTTCAAAGCCTTCTTGAAAGCACATCTACTCCAGGAGTCCTCTAAGCGCCCCCTTTCCTCTTCTTCCACCCCCTTCCAAATAGCCCTAACTTGCTCCCTCCTACCCAGCCTCTCAGCACTTAGATACATATCTGTAATTCACTGACCTATTTATATTACCGTCTGCCTCCCCCTTTAGACTGTAAGCTTGTTGTGAGCAGAGACTGTCTGTTTTTTGTTCATGCAATAGTATTTATTGAGTGCTTACTATGTGCAGAGCACTGTACTAAGCGCTTGGAATGGACAAATCAGTAACAGCTGGAGACAGTCCCTGCCCTTTGACGGGCTTACAGTCTAGTCGAGGGAGACAGACAAGAACAATGGCAATAAATAGAATCAAGGGGAAGAATAGCTCATTAAAACAATAGCAAATAAATAGAATCAGGGCCCAAGCGCTTAATACAGTGCTCTGCACACAGTAAGAGCTCAATAAATATGAATGACTAAATGAATGAGTGAATGAATAGCACTAGAAGAAGTAGCCTTAATGGTAATAGATATAGTAGTAGTAGGTTGGCTTAGTGAAAGGAACACAGGCTGGAGAGGCAGAGGTAGTGGGTTCTAATCCCGGCTCCCACTCATCAGCTGTGTGACCCTGGGCAAATGCCTTAACTTGTCTTTGCCTAAGTTACTGTAATTTACTCATTTCCTGTAGTTTAAGTTTGTTTAATTAATTTAATATAAAAATTAATAAATTATTTAATTTAATTAATTGAAGTAAATTAAGTAATTTACTGTAATTTACTCATAGGTAAAATAGGGATGAAGTCTGTGAGTTCCACGTGGAGCAACCTCATTACCTTGCATCTATCCCAACACTTAGAACGGTGCTTAGCACATAGTAAGCGCCTAACAAATACCATCATTATTTATTCATTTATTAGCAGTAGTAAGAGAAGTAGGAGCAGTAGCAGTTGTAACAGAAGTAGTCATAATAGTAATTTATCTTGATAATGTTGTCTTGTTTTTGTTTTGTTCTGTTTTGCTTTGCTGTCTGTGTCCCCCAGTTAGACTGTGAGCCCGTCATTGGGCAGGGATTGTCTCTATCTGTTGCCCAATAGAACATTCCAAGCACCTAGTACAGTGCTCTGCACATAGTAAGAGTTCAATAAATACTATTGAATGAATTAATGAATCCGTCGTGTTTCCGGTGAGCCCGTTATTAGGCAGGAATTGTCTCTACCTGTTGCCGAATTGTATATTCCAAGCGCTTAGTAAAGGGCTCTGCATATAGTAAGCACTCAATAAATATGATTTAATGAATGAATAATAGAAGTTTTAGTAATACAATTGTAGTAATAGAAGTATAACGGCAGTAGGAAAAGTAAAAGTAGTAGCAGTAATAATAATAATGATGATGATATTTGTTAAGCGCTTACTATGTGCCAGGCACTCTACTAAGTGCTAGGGTGGATACAAGTAAATCAAGCTGGACACAGTCCCTATCTCACAGTCGCAACTCCCATTTTACAGTTGAGGTAACCGAGGGACAGGGAAGTGAAGTGACTTGCTGAAGGTCACACAGCAAAGTGGCGGAGCTAAAAGTGTAGTATAGAAGTAATAATAATAATAATGTTGGTATTTGTTAAGCGCTTACTATGTGCCGAGCACTGTTCTAAGCGCTGGGGTAGACACAGGGTAATCAGGTTGTCCCACGTGGGGCTCACAGTCTTCATCCCCATTTTACAGATGAGGGAACTGAGGCACAGAGAAGTTAAGTGACTTGCCCACAGTCACACAGCCGACAAGTGGCAAAGCAGGGATTCGAACTCATGAGCCCTGACTCCAAAGCCCATGCTCTTTCCACTTAGCCATGCTACTTCTCCAGAAGTAGTAGTGATAGTAGTAAATTAATTAATTATGGCATTTGTTAAGCACTTACTATGTGCCAAGCGCTGTTCTAAGTGCTGGGGGAGCTACAAGGTAATCATTTTGTCCCTCACAGGGCTCAGAGTCATTCATTCATTCATTCAATCGTATATATTGAGCGCTTACTATGTGCAGAGCACTGTACTAAGCGTTTGGAATGTACAACTGAGCAACAGATAGAGACAATCCCTGCCCAACGACAGGCTCACAGTCTAAATGGGGAAGACAGGCAACAAAACAAAACGAGTAGTCTGGCGTAAATATCATCAAGATAAATAGAATCATAGATATATACACATCATTAACAAAATAAATAGAGCAATAAATACTATGTACACATAATCACAGTGCTGTGGGGAGAGGAAGAGGGGAGAGCAGAGGGCAGAGAAGGGGGAATGGGGAGGGGAGGAGGAGCAGAGCAGTCAATTCTCATTTCACAGATGAGGTAACTGAGGCACAGAGAAGTTATAGTAGTAATAATAATAAGAGTAGTGTAGAGCAATTATTGGTTGTGGCAAATTGTCCTGGGTACAGAATAAGGAAGTGACACACTCCCTGCCCAGAAGAATCTTAGATTCTAAGAGGGGAACAAAAATAAATATATTTCCAATTAGAGTGGTCAAAATAAACCAATTGAGCAGATATACATAGATGAGTGCTACTGGGACAAGAGGGGTCATAAATATATAGTTCTTAAGTACTGATTCCTCTACACCTCCCAGTTTCCTTTGGCTACTCCTGGGAGTGGATAGGCCATTCTCATTTCTACCTTGGGGTTTGGAGGAGAATAAATTGACCTCTATTTTGAATAGTAATAATAGAAGTAGTCCCCTCTCAGGGTTGCACCTGGAGAGTTTCCAGTCCTCTACCAGTCTCGGCTATGGGAGGGAAAGTCAAGCAGAGGCCTGTCCATTCCATTCCTAGCTTGGCCAGTGGCTAGCAAGTGGCAGGCCATCTGTTATAAGTCAAAACTCCCCTGTGCTGGGCAGCAGCGGCACGGGAGAGAGTCCAGGGTGGAGACTTGCGTTTACTGTGCGGAAGAAGGCAATTCTAAACTACTTCTGTATTTTTACGAAGAAAATTCTGTGTATCCACTACCAGAACGATTGCAGATGGAGAGCGGGGCATTCCGGGAGAGATTCATTCAATTGTTCAATTGTACTTATTGAGTGCTTACTGTGTGCAGAGCACTGTACTAAGCGCTTGGAAAGTACAATTTGGCAACAGATAGAGATAATCCCTACCCAACAACAGGCTCACATTTGTCCGTGGTGTCGCTGTGGGTCGGAAACGACTCAACGGCATAAAACAAAACAGTAATAGAAATAGTAGCTGAAAGTCAGCTTCAGAAAAAAGCTAATTAGAGGATGACTGGATATCTCTCCGCTTCTCAGAGAGAGTGGTGGAAGTCTCTTCTTTGTGGTAAGAGAGACTTTTCCTGCCAAGAGAGTCCTGGATTTTTGTCAGCTGCCAAGGTCATTTTTGGAAAACAGGCCGATGTTCCGGGATTGGGACTATCCAGCCCAGCTCACCCTGATCCTCAGCTGCCCCTTCTTATTTTCATTATTAGAGCTTCACCCACAGGCTGAAGCACCTTCAAGTGGCCATACTCATTTTAGGTCTCACAGAACTGAGGGATTTGTGGTGTGACTGCTTCAGGATGTTTGTGAGTTTCAACCCCTATCTGCCTCTTCTCCTCCACTCCACCTGATCTTCCACAAAATCCCATCCTCACACCACAGAGGAAGAATAGAAATCTTCCCAAGCTGATGGGTAGTGATGGCAGGATCACAAAGTACCAGTTTCTTCCAAAAAAAATTGGGTCATTCCATGGTTCTGTCAGAAATAAAGAATTGAAGCAAGTCAACTTACAGGCTGCAGCAACTAATCGATTCTGAGAAGCATTGGCAACTGTAACAATCGTCGGTCTTCCATTCCGAACCCAATTCATGCACCACTCCACTGGAATCTGTGCAACCTAAAATGAAACATCAGAAGTCCAGTAAGCCATGCTGCTTAGTGCTGCTTAACAGAGTTGGTAGGCGTTATTCTTGCCCCCAACACCCCCCTCTAGACTGTAAGCTCTTTGTGGGTAGGGGATCGCCCCGCTCCAGTCTATTCTTCACTCCGCTGCCCGGCTCATCTTCCTGCAGAAACGATCTGGGCATGTCACTCCCCTTCTTAAACAACTCCAGTGGTTGCCTATCAACCTCCGCTCCAAACAAAAACTCCTCACTCTAGGCTTCAAGGCTCTCCATCACCTTGCCCCTTCCTACCTCTCCTCCCTTCTCTCTTTCTACCACCCACCCCGCACGCTCTGCTCCTCCGCCGCCCACCTCCTCACCGTCCCTCGGTCTCACCTATCCCGCCGTCGACCCCTGGGTCACGTCCTCCCGCGGTCCCGGAATGCCCTCCCTCCTCACCTCCGCCAAACTGATTCTCTTTCCCTCTTCAAAACCCTACTTAAAACTCACCTCCTCCAAGAGGCGTTCCCAGACTGAGCTCCTCTTCTCCCTCTACTCCCACTGCCATCCCCCCTTTACCTCTCCGCAGCTTAACCCTCTTTTTCCCCTTTTCCCTCTGCTCCTCCACCTCTCCCTTCCCATCCCCACAGCACTGTACTCGTCCACTCAACTGTATATATTTTCGTTACCCTATTTATTTTGTTAATGAATTGTACATCGCCTTGATTCTATTTAGTTGCCATTGATTTTACGAGATGTTCTTCCCCTCGACTCTATTTATTGCCATTGTTCTTGTCTGTCCGTCTCCCCCGATTAGACTGTAAGCCCGTCAAATGGCAGGGACTGTCTCTATCTGTTGCCGACTTGTTCATCCCAAGCGCTTAGTACAGTGCTCTGCACATAGTAAGCGCTCAATAAATACTATTGAATGAATGATGTGTCTGTTGTTATATTGTACTCTTCCAAGAGCTTAGTACGATGTTCTGCACACAGTAAGAGCTCAATAAATACAACTGAATGAGTGAAGAGATTTCTGCAAACAGGGGGAGACAGACAATAAAATTGATTAGAGGTATGAGAAATAGTACAGAACAAGAATATTTAAATTAGGTCTGGGTAGTGGGGATGAGTATCAAAATGCTTAAAGGATACACAGCCAAGTGCATAGCGTACACAGAGGGAGACCAGATAGAAATAAAGCACTTAATCAGGGAAGACCTCTTGGAGGAGGTGTGATATAATCAATTAATCAACCAATCTATGGTATTTATTATTATTGTGGCATATGGTATCTGGAATAAATCAGAGAAAGGTTTATGTAGTCCCCAAGTTTCTGTCCATTGGCTGCCCTTGGAAGGTGGTACATTTTTTATATAGTAATTGTTAAGCGCTTACTAGGAGCCAGACACTGTACTAAGCATGGGGGTAGATACAAGCGAATCAGGTCAGAGTCCCACAGAGGGCTCATGTTTGCTATTTCTACTGTACTGTATTTTTCCAGATGATTAATACAATGCTCTGCACATAGAAAGAACTCAATAATTAGACTGTGAGTCCCATGTGAGACAGAGATTGTGTTCGACCTGATTAACTTGTATCCACTCCTATGCTTAGAACAGTGCTTGATTGTTAAGAAAGTGCTTAACAAATACCTACTCATGTTGGACACAGTCCCTGACCCACATAGGGCTCACAGTCCTAATCCCCATTTTTCAGATGAGGGAACTGAAGCCCAGAGAAGTGAAGTGACTTGCCCAAGGTCACACAGCAGACCTGTGGTGGAGCCAGGACTAGAACCCAGGTTCTTCTGACTCCCAGGACCCTAATCTATCCACTAGCCCTTACTACTTCTCTGGCAGAAGGTTGTCTCCTTTTCCTCCTTCATCTGGGACCTTGGTCTATGCTAAATCCAGTCTATGACTCCTCCAGCCACCATGTTCTCTCATTCAGTCATTCAATCTTATTTATTAAGCACTTACTATATGCAGAGCACCTTACTAAGCACTTGGGAACGTACAATACACAATAAAAAGCAGCATTTCCGGCCCACAAAGACCTCACAGTCTAGAGGAGGGGAGACTGACATCAATACAAATAAATAAAATAACAGTTATATGCATGAGTGCTGTGGGGCTGGAGCAGGAGGAAGGGCAGGGAGAGCAAGTCAGGGTGACACAGAAGGGTGGGGGAGATGAGAAAAAGTGGGGTTCATTAAAGGGAGGTTTTTTGGTAACTGACAAAGGATGTTCCTTTCATATTGTGAATTTTACCTAGGCCTCAGGTAGGAGAGGGCTTTGGGTTTATGAACCGTGTATCCCAAGCAGAAGACCTTGGTTTGCCCAGCGTAAGCTCCCATCCTGATCTAGAAGTGTCTTGAGCACAAGACTGTTAGCTCCTTGAAGGCGGGGTTTGCATCTACCAACTTTATTGTATTTTCCCAAGTGATTAATATAGCGTTCTGCATATGAGAAGCACTCAGTAAGTACTATTAATTGATTCAGTGCTTGACTGAGCACATATCCTGCTCCTGATTGAAGAAATAGGGAGGGAAGTGAGAAAGGAAGCTAGGAAGACATTGGTTCTGGCCCTTATTCTATGCCAACATCCACTCCATCTTGTGCAAAGATGTCCCTTCCTGTATGTACCACGTGAAAGGGGCAAAATATTTTGCCATTTGATCTCTATTCCTGTTGGGGATGCAGGATAAGATTAGTCTGTAACTGTCAATCAATAGTATTTATTGAGTCCTCTTTACTGTGTGTAAGCTCCTGGGGGCGGGAAACATATCTGTTTATTGTTATATCATACTCTCCCAAGCACTTAGTACAGTGCTCTGCCCACAGTAAGTGCTCAATAAATACGATTGAATAAATGAAAGTAGAATATAACAAGGTTGGTATACACATTTCCTGCTCCACGACGAGCTGCCGTCTAATATTATATATTACAATTTGTAGTATTTATTACTTATTTATCATATATAAGCATACTCACTAGAATAGCCAGCAGTAACAGCATGAATTTCTATAATCCTTTTCTTCTGAGGAGACCCAAGATCAATACATCAATTACTGTACTCATCCCTAAGTCATCTTTGCAAGTGAAGGGGCCAGTCTTTTTCATTCGCACATGGGAGCATAATATTAATAATAATAATTGCAGTATTTGTTAAGCACTTATTGTGTGCCAGGCACTGTACTAAGCGCTGGGGTGGATGTGAGCAAATTGGGTTCGACACAGTCCACTTTCCACAGGGGGGTCTCAGTCTTAATCCCCATTTTACAGATGAGGAAATTGAGCCACAGAGAAGCAAAGTGACTTGCCTAAGGTCACAGAACAAGCAAGGGGTAGAAACAGAATTAGAACCCACAACCTTCTGACTCCCAGGCCTGTGCTCTATCCACTAGGCCATGCTGCTTCCCATGATGTAGAAAAGTAGCAAGGCCTAGTAAAAAAAACACGGTCTTGGGAGTCAGGGGACCATGGATTCTAAACACGGCTCTGTCAAGTACCTGCTGTGTGACCTTGGGCAAATCACTTAACTCTTCTGTGCCTCAGTTTACTCAACTGTAAAATGGGGGTTAAATACCTGTCCCCTTCTGCATGGAGTGTGAGGCTCATGTGGGACAGGAACTGTGTCGAATCTGCATTCACTGAATCAACCCAAGTCCTTAGTACTGTTCTTGACACATATCCACTTACAAATACTACTAAAATGATGATTATTTTGTATCTTGCTCCACATTTTCTCACCCTTGGCTGTTGCTTTATTGTTTTCCCTAAAGTCAGTATAAGATGTGGTGAGGATGTAGAATCAAGGAGAAATAAATTTATTTGGCCAAGTTCACACAAGGTATCCCTCATCAATCAAACAGTGGTGTTAATGAGCACTTACTGTGAGCCGACGACTGTACTAAGCACTTGTCTTCTTTCTGACTGCTCCCAAATAAGAACGGTCTGTCTTAGGCACTGACTTTGAAATTGTGGCCTTCCTAGAAAGCTTTTACATCCATGACTCCAATAAAGACAAGGTCCAAGGTGAAACTCTCCTAAACGTTTGTTTGCTATATGGTCATATTAAAGTTAAGTGGAAAGGGGTGTGTGCCCTATATCAATAAGTAGTTAACAAACATAGCTTTGATATAGCATCGATGGTATGCTGGCTTCATCCAAGTAATCTTGTTTATAGGGCAATTTTTTTCTTATAAGGAAACACTGGAACTGTCTGTCTTTATAGCTGAAGCATAGTGCCTGGTGGGAAGAGCACCAGCCTAAGAATTGAGCGGCCTGGCTCAAGTCCCAGCTCTGCCACTGTCTTCTTGGTGACCTTGAACAAATCACTAAATAATAACAATAATAGTAATGGTATTTGGTGAAAGCCTGTACTGTAAGAGAAGCAGCGTGGCTAAGAGAAACAGCGTGGCTCAGTGTAAAGAGCACGGGCTCTGGAGTCAGAGATCATGGGTTCGAATCCCGGCTCTGCCACTTAGCTGTGGGACTGTGGGCAAGTCACTTCACTTCTCTGGGCCTCAGTTATCTGTAAAATGGGGATTAAGACTGTGAGCCCCATGTGGGACAACCTGATTCCCTTGTGTCTACCCCAGTGTTTAGAACAGTGCTCTGCACATAGTAAGTGCTTAACAAATACCAACATTATTATTATTATATAAGGCCTGTACTAAGCACTGGGAGAGTACAGCGTGGCTCAGTGGAAAGAGCACGGGCTTTGGAGTCAGGGCTCATGAGTTCGAATCCCAGCTCTGCCACTTGTCGACTGTGTGACTGTGGGCAAGTCACTTAACTTCTCTGTGCCTCAGTTCCCTCATCTGTAAAATGGGGATTAAGACTGTGAGCCCCACGTGGGACAACCTGATTCCCCTATGTCTACCCCAGCGCTTAGAACAGTGCTCGGCACATAGTAAGCGCTTAACAAATACCAACATTATTATTATTACAGGCAAATTGGGTTGGACACAGTCCCTGTCCTACATGGGGTTCACAGTCTCAATCCCCATTTTACAGATGAGGTAACTGAGGCCCAGAGAAGTGAAGTGACTTGCCTAAATTAACACAGCAGACAAGTGGCAGAGCCAGGATTAAAACCTGTGACCATCTGACTCTCAGGCCCATGCTCTATCCACTACGCCATGCTACTTCTAATTTAACTTCTCTGTACCTCTGTTTCCTCTCATAGTAAGCACTTAAGGCTCCTTTCATTCATCCTCCCTTCCAGTCCCACAGCACTTATGTATATATCTGTAATGTATTTCTTTATTTATTCATTTATTTATGTATGTTAATGACTCTCTCCATCTAGGCTGTGAGCAGGGAATATGTCTGTTTGTTGTTCTGTTGTACTCTCCCAAGAGCTTAGTACAATGCTTTGCACGCAGTAATCGCTCAATAAATGTGATTGAAAGAACGAATGAATGAATGAATGAATTTTATAAATACCGTAGTTATTTTTATTAGACGTGTCTACATGGCCACTCATCTTCTTATGTAGATCATTCCTCTTGAAAACACAGTCAGACCTCAGTCTTGGCTGACAGAGACTTTTCTGGTTCTCCAACTTCTCTGACAACTTTTTTTCAGTGGTATTTATTGAACGCTTACTGTATGCAGAGCACTGGACTAAGCGTTTGGGAGAATGCAATACAAAGAGCTGGTAGACATGCTCCCTGACCATAAAGAAAACACATTCTAGAAGGGGAGACAGACATTAATATAAATGAATTAATTAGGGATATGTACATAAATTCTGTCGGGAATAAGGGTTGAATCAGGAAATCCTGTTGGAGGAGATGTGATTTTCATAAAGCTTTGATGGTGGGGAGAGTGGTGGTCTTTCAAATGTGGAGGAGGAGGGCGTCCAAAGTTAACGAGAAGACATGGGCAAGGGGTCAGTGATGAGGTAGATGAGAACAAGGTAGAGTGAGCAAGCTGGCGTTAAAGAAACAAAATGTGGAGGCTGGGCTACAGTAGGAATTCAGCAAGGTTAGGTAGGATGAGGTGAGATGATTGAGGGCTTTTAAGTTGATTTTAAGGAGTTTCTGTTTGATATGGACATGGATGGGCAATCACTGGAGGTTCTTGAGGAGTGGGGAGATGTGGGCTGAAAGTTTTTTCTAAGAAAAAATGATCGAGGCAGTGGGGAGAGACAGGAGACAGAGACAGAGAGGTCAGTGAGGAAGCTGATGCTGGAGGCAAGGCGGGAAATGTTTAGATTAGCATAGTATTCATTCATTCAGTAATATTTATTGAGCACTTACTATGTGCAGAGCTCTGAAATAAGCACTTGGAATGTACAATTTGGCAACAGATGGAGACAATCCCTGCCCAAGACAACATTAGCACGATAAATAGAATCAAGGGGATGTATACCTCATTAACAAAATAAATAGGGTAATAAAAATATATACAAACGAGCACAGTGCCGGGGGGGGGGAAGAGGGAGGAGGAGGAGCAGAGGGAAAGGGGGCTCAGCTGAGGGGAGGTGAAGGGAGAAGGGGGAGGAGCAGAGGGCAGAGGGGAAGCAGAGGGAAAGGGGGAGCTCTGTTTGGGAAGGCCTCTTGGAAGAGGTGAGCTTTAAGTAGGGTTTTGAAGAGGGGAAGAGAATTAGTTTGGCAGAGATGAGGAGGGAGGGCATTCCGGGACCGCGGGAGGACGTGGCCCGGGGTCGACGGTGGGGTAGGCGAGAACGGGGGACGGTGAGGAGGTGGGCGGCAGAGGAGCGGAGTGTGCGGGGTGGGCAGTGGAAAGAGAGAAGGGAGGCGAGGTAGGAGGGGGCAAGGTGATGGAGAGCCTTGAAGCCTAGAGTGAGAAGTTCTTGTTTTGTGCGGAGTTTGATAGGCAACCAATGGAGGTTTTTAAGAAGGGGAGTGACATGCCCAAAGCATTTCTGCAGGAAGATGAGCCGGGTAGCGGAGTGAAGAATAGACTGGAGCAGGGAGAGAGAGGAGGAAGGGAGATGAGAGAGCAGGCTGACACAGTAATCTAGCTGGGATATTACGAGAGCAGTAAGATAGCCGTTTGGGTGGAGAGGAAAGGGCGGATCTTGGTGATATTAGAACTGGGTCAAAGGAGGGATGGGGGATCCACGCCCTAAAAGCGGATCAATAAGATTTACGATTGCGCACTAGGTGGATTCACCATCCCCTCTCTGATCCATTCAGCGATGTAGTTGATCACAGCACGAGGGTCGCTTCATGGTCACCAAGAAACTGTACTCAAAAAGAGAATAGAACTAAAAAAAGCAGTGAGGATTCGAAACCAAGATGTTGACGCAAGTAAGGAAAAGTAACACTCAGAGACAGTGCAGGATAGATCAGAAAAGGAAGGAATATGTCCGAGTGCCCTTTCACCTCCGGAGAGGTACGAGTGACCCAGCGGCACCCCTCTCCAGTTTGGTCGTGCCTTTATTTACAGCATATAGCGAAAACTAGCCAATCACAAAAGAACTCAGAGAAGTGTGTTTTCTTCAAAAGCAAGAAAGGCCCGTCACACAGGTCTTATTTGTTATGGGTAAGAATTTGCGGAGGTGGTATAAATCCAGCCTGAAATGGCATCCAAGACGTCCTGAGGCAAAAATGGAGTCGTTTAGACCAAGCACTGGAATGTTTGGAATGCTGCTCCAAAACAGCACTGTTCTAAACACTGGGGTAGAAACAAGGTAATCAGCTTGTCCCACGTGGGGTTCACAGTCTTCATCCCCAGTTTACAGATGGGGGAACTGAGGCACAGAGAAGTGAAGTGACTTGCCCAAAGTCACAAAGGGACAAGTGGCAGAGCCGGGATTAGAACCCAGGACCCCCTGACTCCCAAGTCCGTGCTCTTTCCACTAAACCAAGCTGCTTCCACTAAACCACGCTGCTGTTGCCCAAGGTCACACAAGCAGACAAGTGGATGAGCTGGAATAAGAAGCCAGGTCCTTCTGCCTCCCAGGCCTGTGCTCTAGAGATTCAGCATAACATAGTGGATAGAACACGGGTCAAGGAGTCAGAAGGTCACGAGTTATAATACCGACTCTGGTACTTGCCTGCTGTGTGACCTTACACAACTCACTTCTCTTCCCCATCTGTAAAATGGGAATTAAGACTGTGAGCCTCACGTGGGACAACCTGATGACCCTGTATCTACCCCAGCGCTTAGAACAGTGCTCTGCACATAGTAAGCGCTTAACAAATACCAACATTATTACTATTCTCGGTGCCTCAGTTATGTCATCTTTAAAGTGTGGATTGAGACTGAGAGACCCATATGGAACAGGGACTGTGTCCAGCTAGATTTTCTTGTATCCTCTCCAGCGCTTAGACAGTGCCTGGCATATAGAGAAGCAGTGTGGCTCAGTGGAAAGTGCATGGGCTTGAGAGTCAGAGGTCATGAGTTCGAATCCTGGCTCTGCCACTTGTCAGCTGTGTGACTGTGGGCAAGTCACTTAACTTCTCTGTGCCTCAGTTACCTCATCCGTAAAATGGGGATTAACTGTGAGCCTTGCGTGGGGCAACCTGATTACTCTGTATCTACCCCAGTGCTTAGAACAGTGCCCTGCACAGAGTAAACGCTTAACAAATACCAACATCATTATAGTAACTGCTTAACAGATATCCTCATTATTATTATCCACTAGGTCTCCCTGCTTCTCAGAGTGTCTGGCCTAGGGGAAAAATCTAATTTCAAACCCCATTTACTGGTCTAGGTGAAATCCAGCAACTAATCTTCTGAAACACAAAGAGCAAGAAGGAAGCTGAGAGCAGCAAACATGTAGAACTTAATCTCCCGTTTACACAAAACAGGCTGTGTTCTGAATCGGGAGATGGGGAGAATCTTATTTGCCTAGTGTTTTTGTGCTATTTGATCAAGGGATGTTTGTTTTCACAGTTTAATGCACAACAGGCCAGAGCAGAATAATTTCCCCATAGACATGACCTCCCAGGCTGAATGTGTGTAGCATAGGGACTTCATACTTACACGTGGAGGGATATTTTCTTCTCAGATATGAGACTGTGGTGATAAAGATTATTTTGTTCCCATAAACATTTTTTGTTGTTACAAATCTGTTCTCCAAAACCCAAAGTCACTAGCCAAAAGCCAAAAAGAAGCACGGCCTAGTCAAAATGACACAGGCCAGAGAATCGGAGAACCTGAGTTCCAGCTGCAGTTCTTCCACTTGTGTGCTATGTGACCTTGGGCAAGTCAATTAATTTCTCTGTCCTCCAGTTTCCTCATGTATAAAATGGGGACAAAATACCTGTTCACTCTTCCCCTTAGATTGTGAGCCCCACATGGGACGGGGACTGTGTTTAACCAGATTATCTTGTATCTACCCCACCGCTTAGAATTGTGCTTAAGACAAACTGCTTAACAAATGACTGACTTTATCATTGGTCCTTTTTTACCGATTTATTAAACATTGCTCCTTGTCCTGGGCAATTAGGAGAGTGTCTATTTAGAGAAGAAGCAGTGACCTAGTAGATACATCTCTGCTTTGGAGAAGCAGCGTGGCTCAGTGGAAACAGCCCAGGCTTGGGAGTCAGCGATCATGGGTTCAAATCCTGGATCTGCCACTTGTCAGCTGTGTGACTGTGTGCAAGTCACTTAACTTCTCTGTATCTCAGTTCCCTCATCTGTAAAATGGGGATGAAGATAGGGAGCCCCACATGGGACAACCTGATTATCCTGTATCTTCTCCAGTGCTTAGAACAGTGCCCTGCACATACAAATACCAACATTATTATTATCTCAGGCCTGGGAGACAGGAGGACCTGGGTCCCCCACTTGTCTGCTGCATGACCTTGGGCAATTGTTGAAACTCAAGTGTCTAGGCCTTGCATTAGCCTCTCTCATCTGACCGACTCTTCCCTCTGAGCTGGTTTTCTCTCTAGGCCTGCTTGGTGGTTTCATTCATTCAGTTGTATTTATTGAGTGCTTACTATGTGCAGAGCACTGTACTAATTGCTTGGAAACTACAATAAAGCAATAAAGAGAGGCAATCCCTGCCCACAATGGGCTCACATCTTGTCTAAGTGGACAAGAGTACCAACTCTATATAAAGAAACTCTGTACTGCCTGAGGTTGAGCTGGCCTCGATTAATAGAGGAAACTCTGCCCATCATCCACCACTCCCCACTTGTTGCTGTCTTATGTTGCTGAGTCATCTCCGACCCTTAGCAAAACCATGGGCACATCACTCCCTGAGTGCCCTGCTCTCCATCTGCAATCGTTCTGGTAGTGTATCCGTACAGTTTTCTTGGTAAAAATGTGGAAATGGTTTACCATTGCCGCCTTCCGCACAGTAAACTTGAGTCTCCGCCCTTGACCCTCTCCCCTGCCGCTGCTGCCCAACACAGGTGAGTTTTGACTTGTAGCAGATTGTCTTCCACTCGCTAGCCACTGGTCAAGCTAATAATAATAATAATGTTGGTATTTGTTAAGCGCTTACTATGTGCCGAGCACTGTTCTAAGCGCTGGGGTAGACATGGGGAATCAGGTTGCCCCACGTGGGGCTCACAATCTTAATCCGCATTTTACAGATGAGGGAACTGAGGCGCAGAGAAGTGAAGTGACTTGCCCACAGTCACACAGCCGACAAGTAGCAGAGCTGGGATTCGAACTCATGAGCCCTGACTCCAAAGCCCGTGCTCTTTCCACTGAGCCACGCTGCTTCTCCAAGCTAGGAATGGAATGGGCAGACCTCTGCTTGACTCTCCCTCCCGTAGTTGAGACTGATAGAGTACTGGAAATTCTCCAGGTGTGACTCTGAGAGGGACCACTCCCTTTTATCTCCGACATACCCTTTTGAACACAACACAGAGTCTTTGAAGTTTTCTCCTACACAAGGCATTTCACAACTCTGTTCTCAGTTACCTCATCTGTCCTTTCAACCACCCTCTTCTACTGGAAATATCCAACTTTGGCTTCACTGACACTGTCCTCTCCTGTTCTTCTCCTATCTCTCTTTCGGCTCATTCTCAGTCTCTTTTTGGGCTTCTCCGCTGCCTCCCACCTCTGTGGCTGCCCCTCAAGGTTCAGTTCTGGGTCCCTTTCTATTCTCCATCTACACCCACTCCCTTGGACAACTCATTCGCTCCCATGGCTTCAACTACCACCTCTATACAGATGATTTTCATTCATTCATTCATTCATTCAATAGTATTTATTGAGCGCTTACTATGTGCAGAGCACTGTACTAAGCGCTTTGAATGTACAAGTCGGCAACAGATAGAGACAGTCCCTGCCCTTTGAGGGGCTTACGATCTAATCGGGGGAGACAGGCAGTCAAGAACAATGGCAATAAATAGAGTCAAGGGGAAGAACATCTCATAAAAACAATGGCAAATAAATAGAATCAGGATGATGTACATCTCATTAAACGAAATAAACAAAATAAGGTGATGAAGATATATAAGGTTGAGAGGATGAGTACAGTGTTGAGGGGGTGGGACGGGAGACGGGGAGGAGGAGAGGGAAAGGGGGGAGAAGAGGGTTTAGCTGCGGAGAGGTGAAGGGGGGGTAGAGGGAGCAGAGCGAAAAATGGGGGAGCTCAGTCTGGGAAGCCCTCTTGGAAGAGGTGAGCTTTGAGTAGGGATTTGAAGAGGGGAAGAGAATTAGATTGACAGAGGTGAGGAGGGAGGGCATTCCGGGACCGCGGGAGGACGTGGCCCAGGGGTCGACGGCAGGATAGGCGAGACCGAGGGACGGTGAGGAGGTGGGTGGCAGAGGAGCGGAGCGTGCGGGGTGGGGAGTAGAAAGAGAGAAGGGAGGAGAGGTATGAGGGGCAAGGAGATGGAGAGCCTTGAAGCCTAGAGTGAGGAGTTTTTGTTTTGAGCGGAGGTTGATAGGCAACCACTGGAGGTGTTTAAGAAGGGGAGTGACATGCCCAGAACGCTTCTGCAGGAAGATGAGCCGGGCGGCAGAGTGAAGAATAGACCGGAGCGGGGCGAGAGAGGAGGAAAGGAGATCAGAGAGAAGGCTGACCCAGTAGTCTAGCTGGGATATAACGAGAGCCCGTAGCAGTAAGGTAGCCGTTTGGATGGAGAGGAAAGGGCGGATCTTGGCGATATTGTAAAGGTGAGACCGGCTCAGACCCTTTTTCTACAAAAACAATCAGGACATGTTTCCCCACTCCTCAAGAAAATCCAGTTGTTGCCCATCCACCTCTGCATCAAACAGAAACTCTTCACCATTGGCTTTAAAGCAGATTGACTGCACATCGCTACTTTCCTATTACAACCCAGCCTGCACACTTCACTTCTCTAACGCTAATCTTCTCACTATACCTCGATTTTACCTTTCTGACCTCTCACCCACATCCTGCCCCTGACCTGGAATGCCCTCCCTCCTCAAATCCACCAGACAGTGACTCTCCCCCACTTCAAAGCCTTAATGAAGGCACATCTCCTCTAAGAGGCCTTCCCTGACTAAGCCCTCCTTTCCTCTTCTCCCACTCCCTTCTGCTTCACCCTGACTTGCTGCCTGGATTCATCCCCTCCTCCCAGCCCCACAGCACTTATGTAAATATCTGTAATTTATTTTTATCAATGTCTGTCTCCCCCTTGAAAATGTAAGCTCACTGTGAGAAGGGAATGTGTCTATTTATTGTTGTTTTGTACTCACCCAAGGGCTTAGTATATTAGTCTGCACACAGTAATCATGCAATAAATATGATTGACTGACTAGTCTATAAGATGGAAATTAAATCTTACTCCCTCCTATTAGACTGTGAGCCCCATGTGGGACGGGGACTGAGTCCAACTGGATTATTTTGTATCTACCTCAGAGTTTAGAAAAGTGTTTGGCACAAAGTGCTTAACAAGTACCATAAAAAAGTAGAAGGAGTAGTAATAGCAATAATAATAAAGGTGTTTGTTAAGCGCTTATTATATGCCGAGCACTGTTCTAAGAACTGGAGTAGATACAAGGTAATTAGGTTGGCCACAGTCCCTGTCCCACATGGGGCTCACAATCTTAATCCCCATTTTCCAGATGAGATAACTGAGGCACAGCAAAGTTAAATGACTTACCCAAGGTCACACAGCAAACAAGTGGCAGAGCCGGGATTAGAACCCACAACCTCTGACTCCCAGGCCTGGGCTCTTGCCACTCTACTAGAAATAATAGTGGAAGAACAGTGGAGCCCTGTGTTCTAATTCATGGTCCGCCACTTGTCTGCTGTGTCACCTTGGGCAAATCACTTAACTTGTCTGTGCCTCAATTTCCTCACATGTAAAAATGAGGATTCAATTCCTGTTTTCCCTCCCCCTTAGATTATGAGCCTCGTGTGGGACAGGGACTGGGTTTGATCTGATTATATCGACCCCAGTGCTTATCACAATGCTTGGCACAGGGTCCTCAGTTAGCAAACACCTTATTATTATTACGTACTTGCACCTACTGAGTGCAGTACAGTGTACTAGGTGTTTAGGAAGGTACGGCAGCAGCACAAGAAATGCTCCCTGCCCACAAGGACCTGACACACAAAATCCCCAACAGACACATAGTCAGTCAGTCAATTATATTTACTGAATGCTCAATGTGTGCACAGCACTGTACTGAGCACTTGGGAGAATACGATATAACAATAAACAGACACATTCCCTGCCCACAGTGAGCTTACAGTCTATACTGGGTCCACCTCAGCCCAGTTACTCCAACAGGTAACCATCACACCACACACACTCATTCCCTCCTCTACCTTAGCTGTGGTCAAGAGCAGAAAAATGAAATTTCTCTCAAGTGCTTTGAGCACGGCATGGGACATTTCTTACTATTATTATCATTATTAATAAAAACATCACAATTATTATTATTGTTATTCTTTTTAAGAAAAAATCCTTGTCTGATTAACCAGAAGAGAGGAGAGAAGGGAACTATCCCTTTGTGGTGTGAGGGGAGAGGAGGAAGGGAGAGTGCAGCTCAGAAGCAAAATTTCCTCCCATTCAGCTGTTCCTCAAGTGGGTAAACACCTCAAAACAATCAGGTTCCTTTTGTGCGATTATAGTCAACAATAGCACTACCTGGGTCATATAAATTTACAGAGGGGAAATAATATTTAATCCTGATTAATGCTGAGCTCTTGAAGACAGTGCTTGGCTGCCAAGGATTTCAAAAGGCTTTTTAAATTCACCTTAATCCTCAACACCCAGGGAGGTGGTAAAATTGGCAGTTCCCTAAGGAAGATGGAGATACAGTGAGTAAATTGGCATTTTAGCAATGTTGTGAAGGTGGAATTGACGGGATTTGGTGAGATTGAATATGTGGGTTGAATGAGAGAGGAATCAAAGCTTCATTCATTCATTCATTCATTCATTCAATCGTCCTTACTGAGCACTTACTGTTTATAAAGCACTGTACTAAGCTTTTGGGGGAGTACAATAGAATGAGAGACACAGTCCCTGCCCACAACAAGCTCGCAGTCTAGAGGGAAAGACAGACATCAATATAAATAAATAAACAAATAAACAAATAAATAAATAATGTAAAGTTATACATATTTGTACTGTGGGGAGAGAAAGGAGGATGAATGAAGGGAGCAAATCAGGGCGACACAGAAGAGAGTTGGAGAAGAGGAGAGGAAGTCTTATTCATTCTTTCATTCATATTAAGTGCTTACTGTGTGCAGAGCACTGTACTAAGCGTTTGGAATGTACAATTTGTCAAGACATACAGACAATTCCTGCCCAACAACGGGCTCACAGTCTAAAAGGGGGAGACAGACAGCAAAACAAAACAAAACAAGTAGTCAGTCATCAATACCATCAAAATAGATAAATTGAATCATAGATGAATACACATCATTAATAAAATAGAGTAATAAATAATATATACAAATATACACAAGTGCTGTGGGGAGGGGAAGGGGATAATAATAATGATGGTATTTAAGTGCTTACGATGTGCCAAGCACTGTTCTAAGCACTGGGGAAGATAGAAGGTAATCAGGTTGTCCCACTTGGGGTTTACAGTCTTAATCCCTAATTTAGAGATGAGGGAATTGAGGCACAGAGAAGTGAAGTGCCTTGTCGAAGGTCACACAGCAGAGCAGTGGTGGAGGTGGGTTTAGAACCCATGACCTTCTGAATCCCAAGCCCGCGCTCTTGCGACTGAGCCTCTCTGCTTGTCTTCTTTTATGGCATTTGTTAAGTACTATATGAAAGGCACTGTGCTAAGCACTGGGGTGGGTGCAAGCCACTGGGGTTGGACACCGTCCCTGTACACACGTGGGGCTCCCCGTCTTCAGCCTCATTGAACAGATGAGGCAACTGAGGCCCGGATGGGTGAAGTGAGGTGCCCAAGGCTCCGCAGCAGGCAGGTGCAGGGTGGGGGAGAGGGGGAGGTGGGGACCCAGGCGTCCCATCCTGTCCTGCCGCGCCCGGACCTGACCTTGTCCACCAGTCAGTGACCCCTCAAGAGGGAGTGGGGAGGAATGGGGAGGGGAGAAGGGACAGAGGGAAAGGGAGGGCTTAGTCAGGGAAGGCTTCTTGGAAGAGTTATGCTTTCAATCAGGTTTTGAAGTGAGGCAGAGCAATAATCTGCCTGACATGAGGAGGGAGGGCCTCCCAGGCCAGAGGTAGGATGTGAGCGAGAGGTCGGCGAGCAGAAAGACGAGATGGAGGTACAGTGAGAAGGTTAGCATTAGAGGAACGAAGTGTGCAGGCTGGGTTGTAGTAAGAGATTAGCAAGGTGAGGTAGGAAGGCAGCAAGGTGATTGAGAGCTTACAAGCCAATGATGAGGAATTTCTGTTTGATGCAGAGGTGGATGGGCAACCACTGAAGGGTCTTGAGGAGTGGGGAAGCATGGTCTGAATTTTTTTGAAGGAAAATGATCTGGGAAGCAGAGTAGAGGATGGACTGGTGGGGAGAGACAAGAGGCAGGGAGGTCAGCAAGGAGGCTAATGATCAAAGAGGTATGAGATGGGGAAGCAGCATGGCCTAGTGGATAGAGCAGAGGCCTGGAAGTCAGAAGGCCATGCGTTCTAATCCCGGCTCCTCCACTTGTCTGCTGTGTGACCTTGGGCAAATCACTTCTCTGGGCCTCAGTTACCTCATCTGGAAAATGGGGATTGAAACTGTAAGCCCCATGTGGGACAGGGACTGTGTCCAACCTGATTTGCTTCTACCCACCCCAGCGCTTAGTAGAGTGGCTGGCATATAGTTAGCGTTTAACAAATACCATTATTATTATTATTATTAATAAGATAAGTGCTTGCATTAAGGTGATGGCAGCTTGGATGGAGAGGAAGGGGCAGATTTTGGCGATGCTTTGAAGGTAGAACTGACAGGATTTAGTGATAGCTCGAATATGTGAGTTGAATGAGAGAGAGGAGTCAAGGATAATGACAAGGTTATGGACTTGTGAGACAGGAAGGATGATAGTGCCGTCAACAGTGATGAGAAGGTGAGCGGGATGGGAGAGTTTGGAGGGGAAGATAAGAAGTTTAATTTTAGACACACTAAGTTTGAGGTGATGGGAGGACATCCTAGGAGAAAAGCAGCATGGTTTAGTGGAAAAAGCACAGGCTTGGGAGCCAGAGGTCATGGGTTCTAATCCCGGATCCGCCACTTGTCAGCTATGTGACCTTGGGCAAGTCACTTAACTTCTCTGTGCCTCAGTTACCTCATCTGTAAAATGGGGATGAAGACTATGAGCCCTATGTGAGACAACCCGATTCTCTTGCATCTACCCCAGCACTTAGAACAGTGTTTGGCACGTAGTAAGTGCTAACAAATACAACATTATTAATATTATTATTAGAGATGTCTTGAAGACAGGAGGAAATGTGAGACTGCAGAGAGGGAGGGAGATCAGGGCTGGGTAGTTGAAGCCATGGGAATGAAGAGTTCTCCAAGGGAGTGGGTGTAAATGGAGAAAAGAAGGGGACCCAGAAGTGAACTTTGAGGGACCCCCACAGTTAGGAGGTGGGAGAGAGAGGAGGAGCCTGTGAAGGAGACTGGGAATTAGCCATCAGCAAGATAGGAGGAGAACCAGGAGAAGACAGTGTCAGTATCACTCCTCCAAGATGGAGAAGCAGTGTGGGTCAGTGGAAAGAGACCGGACTTGGGAGTCAGAGGTCATGGGTTCGAATTCCAGCTCTGCCACTTGTCAGCTGTGTGACTGTGGGCAAGCAAGTCACTTAACTTCTCTGTGCCTCAGTTACCTCATCTGTAAAATGAGGATGAAGACTGTGAGCCCCACGTGGGACAACCTGATTCCCCTGTGTCTACCCCAGCGCTTAGAACAGTGCTCTGCACATAGTAAGCGCTTTACAAATACCAACATTATTATTATTATTATTCTCTGTGCCTCAGTTAACTCATCTGTAAAATGGGGATTAACTGTATGCCTCACGTGGGACAACCTGAATACCCTGTATCTACCTCAGCGCTTAGAACAGCGCTCGGCACATAGTAAGCGCTTAACAAATACCAACATTATTACTGTTATTAAGAGTCTGCCCACGACTCTCACCTCTTATCCCCTCATACCCACACGCTAATACTCTTATTCAACCAGGCAGGACAGCAAATCTGCTCCAAGTGGCCAGGGCTCAGGCCGGGGAAATGGCAGCATACAGCGCTGGAGTCCTGTGAGATCTTCACCTCTGTAAACGTGCTAATAAGACCGGGATAATAATATTCATTCATTCAATAGTATTTATTGAGCGCTTACTATGTGCAGAGCACTGTACTAAGCGCTTGGGATGAACAAGTCGGCAATAATAATGTTGGTATTTGTTAAGCGCTTACTATGTGCCAAGCGCTGTTCTAAGCCCTAGGGTAGATATAGGGTATTCAGGTTGTCCCACGTGAGGCTCACAGTTAATCCCCATTTTACAGATGATCATCTGTAAAATCATTTTACAGGGATCATCACTATCATGACTCATTCCAAATTTAGCTCTGGCCTGAAGGAGTGTTCCCTCTTTCAGGTCATTGGAGGGAGCTGCTGGACCACTCTGGGATCATTAGCTTTAATCAATCGCTGGTACTTATAGAAGTCTTACTGGGTGCAGAGCACCATACTAAGCACTTGGGAGAGTATAATTCAACCAAGCTGATAGATGTGACCCCTGCCCACAAGGAGTTTATAGGAAGACAGACCTTAAAATAGATTAGGAAGAGGGGAAAGAGTAGAATATAAAATATTCACGTAAGTCCTGTGCGGTTTTGTGAGTATCACATGCTTAAGGGGTACAGATAGAGGAAATGAAAGACTTAGTCAGGGGAAGCACCCAGTAAGCTCTCTCTTCCCTCTAATAATAATAATTTTGGTATTTGTTAAGCACTTACTAGGTGCCAAGCACTGTTCTAAGCATTGGTGGTAGATACAAGGTAATCATGTTGGACAAAGTCCAAGTCCCTCATGGGACTCTCAATCTTGATCCCCATTTTACAGATCAGGGCACTGAGGCACAGATAAGTTAGATGACTTGGCCAAGTTCACACAGCAGGCAAGTGGCGTAGTCAGGATTAGAACCCATGATCCCAGCCTGCCCCAAGCTTTCAGGTTGGACACAGTCCCTGTCCCACATGGGGCTCACAGTCAGAACAGGAGGGAGAACAAGTCAGTTCAATTCAATCATATTTATTGAGCACTTACTCTGTGCAGAGCACTGTACTAAGGGCTTGGGAGAGTACAATATAACAACAGACACAGTCCCTGCCCACAAAGAGCTTATAGTCTAAAAGAGACCTTGTCTGGTCTTATGCTTTCGTGTCATTTCTGACCCATAGCGACACCATGGACACATCTCTCCCAGAATGGCCCACTCTCCTTCTGCAGTCGTTGTGATAATGTATAATGTATCCATACAGTTTTCTTGGTAAAAATACAGAAGTGGTTTACCATTGCCTTCTTTGGTGCAGTAAACTCGAGTCTCCACCTCGACTCTCTCTCCTGCCGCTGCTGCCCAGCACGGGTGAGTTTTGACTTGTAGCAGATTGCCTTCCCCTCGCTAGCCACTGCCCAAGCTAGGAATGGAATGGGTAGGCCTCTGCTTGACTCTCCCTCCCATACCAAAACTGGTAGAGTCCTGGAAACTCTCCAGGCGTGACCCTGAGAGGGGGAAGGGACCTTACAATCCCCATTTTACAGAGGAGGAAACTGAGGCACAAGGAAGTGAAGTGACTTAGATCACTCGGCAAAAAGGTGATTGAAATCACTTCACTTCTCTGTGCCTCAGTTACATCACCTGTAAAATTTGAGCCCCATGTAGGACATGGACTGTGTTCAACCTATCTTGTATCTAACCCCAGCACTTAGTACTGCGCCTGGCCATAGTAAGTGCTTAACATATACCATAAAAAATAAGAAAGGTACTTAGCACATAGTTACCACTTAACAAATACCATGATTCTTATAATCATCATTATGATTATAATTAGGTGCTTATTCCTCTCAGCTATGTTGTTTGAGGAGGAAACAAGGCACCTAGGTAGAGATTTCCAGGGAAGGAGAGATCAGGGCATTATTAAAGGTATAGATGGAAAATAATTGGGACAAGGAAGAGAGCAAAAAATCAGTTGACACAAAAGATATTTAGAGGGAAAGAAGAAATGAAAAGGAAATTCATGGGACACTCAGGAGGACCTGCGTTCTAATCCCAGCTTTGCCACATGTCTGCTTTGTGGACCTTGGGCAAGTCACTTAATTTTTTTGGGCCTCAATTACTTCATCTGTAAAAGGAGGATCAAGAATGTGAGACCCATGTGAGATAGGGACTGTGTTCAACCTGATTAACTCGTACCTAGAGTTAGAAACAGTGCTTGGCACATAATAACACAACAATATAATCAATAATGGTATTTAAGTGATAACTATATGCCGGCTCTGTACTAAGGGCTGGGGTTGGATACAAGCAAATTGGGATGGACGCTGTACCTGTCCCACTTGGGATTCACAGTCTTGATTGCTACTATATAGATGAGGCAACTGAGGCACAGAGAAGTGAAGTAACTTGCCCAAGGTAACACAGCAGACACATGGAGAAGCAGGGATTAGAACCATGACCATGACCTTATCACTGACTCCCAGGCCCGTTCTCTATTCACTATCCATGCTGCTTCTCATAGTAAGCATTCATTCAATCATATTTATTGAGCGCTAAATGTTTGCAGAGCACTGTACTAAGTGCTTGGTATGTACAATTCAGCAATAAAGAGAGACAATCCCTGCCCCACACCGGGCTTACAGTCTAAAAGAGGACTAAAAGGGGAGATAGACATCAAAACAAGTTAACAAGGATTAATATAAATAGAATTATAGATATGTACATATAGGTATACAATTCCTGGGGGGAGTGGAGAGTGGGGTAGAGCAAAGGGAGCAAATTGAGGTGACATGGAGGGCAGAGGGAGTTGAGGAAAAGAGGGGCTTAGTCTGCACACTTAACAAGTACCATAATTATCATTATTATTAAATGAGAGGAATCTGAAGGAAGAGTAAAGAAGTTAGAAAGAGAGCTGGGAAGAAAAAAACAGAGGCAGAGATAGGGAAAAGGTCCCAAAGAATCAAGAAATTGTTTATCAGATAGCTCATTGTCTTTTGTTCCCCTCAGACCATTATTCACCAGGTGCCAAAACCTTGAAAGATGAACGAATGAATCAGAATCTGCTGCTAAGTGTTTTTGGCTAAGGTGTTTCTTCTTCTTTTCTAAAGGGTAAACAGCTCCCTTCTGGCCCCCTCAGGGTTGCACCTGGAGAGTTTCCAGTACTCTATCAGTCACGACTGCAGGACGGAAAGTCAAGCAGAGGCTTGTCCATTCCATTTCTAGCTTGGGCAGTGGCTAGCGAGTGGAAGGCAATCTGCTACTAGTCAAAACTCACCCATGCTGGGCAGCAGTGGCATTGGAGAGAGTTGAGGGAGGAGACTCGTTTACTGAGTGAAAGTAGGGAATGGTAAACCGCTTCCATATTTTTACCAAGAAAAGATGCACTAGCAGGACGATTGCAGATGGAGAGCGGGGGGTTCTGGGAGAGATAATAATAATAATAATAGATTTGTACATTCCAAGCGCTTAGTACAGTGTTCTGCACATAGTAAGCACTCAATAAATACTATTGAACGAATAATAATAATAATAATCATGGTATTTGTTAAGCACTTACTATGTGCCAAATTCTGTTCTAAGCCCTGGGGTAGATACTAGGTAATCAGTTGTCCCACATGGGGCTCACAGTTTTAATCCCCATTTTACAGATGAGGTAACTGAGGCACAGAGAAGTTAAGTGACTTGCCCAAAGTCACACAGCTGACAAGTGGCGGTGCCAGCATTAGAACCCACGAACTCTAACTCCCAAGCCTGGGTTCTTTTCCCTAAGCCACGCCGCTTATGTCCATGGTGTCGCTATGGGTCGGCCACGACTCAACAGCATAAGACAACAACAACAAACAGGCCCAGTGCCCCACCCCAGTGTGCTGTCTTCTGAGAAAATCTTTCTGAGCCAATTCCCGCATTCAGCCTGCTAAGTATTTGGGCCTAGTCTAAGGAAAGAAGGATCAGGTTAAGATGCCAAATCACACAGAAGTGACAGAATTGGGCCTGAACTAATCTAACTCAGAACCTAAACTCAGAAAGAAATAATAATGTTGGTATTTTTTAAACACTATGTGCCAAGCACTGTTCTAAGCGCTGGGTTAGATACAGGGTAATCAGGTTGTCCCACGTGAGGCTCACAGTTAATCCCCATTCGACAGATGAGGTAACTGAGGCACAGAGAAGTTAACTGACTTGCCGACAGTCACACAGCTGACAAGTGGCAGAGCTGGGATTCGAACTCATGACTTCTGACTCCCAAGCCCGTGCTCTTTCCACTGAGCCACGCTGCTTCTCTTTATAGGCACCCTGAGTGGGGCTTCACACTCAGTCTCTAGGCAGTGGCTGGTGACATGTGGGTTAGTGCCTTTACTATCTATCAATCAGTCAGTGAATCAGCAATGTCAATTCATTCATTCAATTACATTTATTGAGCGCTTACTGTGTGCAGAGCACTAAACTTGGAAAGTACAGTTCAGCAACAGATAGAGACAATCTCTACCCAACAATGGGCTCACAGTCTAGAAGGGGGAGACAGATAGCAAAACAAAATAAGTAAGCAGGCATCAGTAGCATCTAAATAGATGAATAGAATTATAGATATATACATATCATTAATAAAATACGTAGAATAATAAATATGTACAGATAGATGCAAGTGCTGTGGGGAGGGGAGAGGGGTAGAGCAGAGGGAGGGAGTAAGGGCGATGGGGAGGGGAGGAGGAGCAGAGGAAAAGGAGGGCTCCATCTGGGAAGGCCTCCTGGAGGAGGTGAGCTCTCAGTAAGGATTTGAAGGGGGGATGAGAGCTAGTTTGGCAGATGTGAGGGGGGAGGACATTCTAGGCCAGAGGTAGGACATGGGCTAGGAGTTGACAGCGGGACAGGTGAGAACAAGGCCCAGTAAGGAGGTTAGTGGCAGAGGAACAGAGTGTGCAGACTGGGCTGTAGAAGGAGAGAAGAGAAGTGAGGTAGGAGGGGGAAAAGTGATGGAGTGCTTTGAGGCAAGCCCCCAAAGCATCACTGTTATCATCCCCTTGTAAAGCACTTAGCACTT
The DNA here is from genome assembly GCF_004115215.2 of Ornithorhynchus anatinus. Taxonomy (NCBI): domain Eukaryota; kingdom Metazoa; phylum Chordata; class Mammalia; order Monotremata; family Ornithorhynchidae; genus Ornithorhynchus; species Ornithorhynchus anatinus. Next base: position 126,614,083 of record NC_041730.1, on the reverse strand, counting down.
AGCATTATTAGTAGTAGTAATAATAATAATACTAATTATAAAGGCATTTGTTAAGCACTTACTATGTGCCAAGCACTGTTCTAAGCACTGGGGTAGATACAAAGTATTCAGGTCTCACAGTCTTAATCCCCATTTTACAGATAAAGAGACTGAGATACAGAGAAGTTAAGTGGCATGATCGGGCTCACATAGCAGACAAGTGGCAGAGCTGGAATTAGAACCCACATCTTCTAACTTCCAAGCCCATTCTCTTTCCAGTGAACCACACTGCTTCTTAATTATGATAATAATTGTGGTATTTTTTTAAGCACTTACTATGTGTCAGGTACTGTATTAAGTGCTGCGGTAGATACAAGAGAATTGGGTAGGACACAGACCCTGTCCCACATAGGGCTCAAAGTTGTAATCTACACTTTACAGATGAGGTAACTGAGGCACAGAGAAGTGAAGTGACTTGTCTGAGATCACACGGCAGACAAATGGCAGAGCCGGAATTAGAACCCAGGTCCTCTGACTCCCAGGCCCGGGATCTCTCCACTGCTACTTACAAGGAATGAGCCTAAGGTTCACAGCCTTAAAAAGCAGATAAGGAGATATTTGTGGAAAAGCTAAGAAGCCCCAGTCTGGGTTTTAATTAGTTTCATTCTATCCTTTTAATCTTTTAACTATTCATGGAACTCTTATGTACATGCCAAGCATTATGGTAAGCACTGGGGTCGAGATTAACCTCCCACACTAAATTCACAATCTAGAGGCAGAAACAGACATTAGTAAAAATAAGTAGATTATGGTTAAGTACATAAGAACTGTGGGGCTGGCAGAAGTGGGGCCGGTAAATAAAGGAGCAAGTCAGGGTGATGCAGAGGGGAGTAAGAGAAAAGGAAAACAGGGATTAGTCAGGGAAAACCTCTTGGAGGAGAGTTGCCTTCAAAATAAGGCTTTGAATGGGGAGAGAGTAATTATCAGTTGAATATGAAGAGGGAAGCCGTTCCAGCCCAGAAGCAGGACGTGGGCGAGAGTGTCGCCGGAAAGTTAGATGAGATCGAGGAAGAGTGAGTAGGTTGACATAAGAGGGGCAAAGTGAACAGGCTGGGTTGTAATAGGAGAGTAGTGAGGTCGGGTAGGAAGGCACAAGGTGATTGATGCTTTAAAGCCGATGGTGAGGCGTTTGTTTGATGTGGAGATGGATGGGCAACCACTGGAGGCTCTTGAGGAGTGAGGAAACATGAACTGAACATTTTTGCAGAAAAATGATCCAGGCAGCAGAACAATAATAATGATAATAATAATAATAATGATAATAATGATGTGGGTATTTAAGTGCTTACTATGTGCAGAGCACTATTCTAAGCACTGGGGTAGATACAGGGTAATCAGGTTGTCCCACGTGAGGCTCACAGTCTTAATCCCCATTTTACAGAAGAGGTAACTGAGGCACAGAGAAGTTAAGTGACTTGCCCACAGTCACACAGCTGACAGGTGGCAGATTGGGATTAGGACCCATGACCTCTGACTCCCAAGCCCGGGCTCTTTCCACTGAGCCACGCCGCTTCTCTATGAATGAACTATGGACTGGTTTGGGAAAAGACAGGAGGCAGCAAGGTCAGCAAGGAGGCTGTTACAGTAATCAAGGTGGGATAGGATAAGTGCTTGGATTAATAGGGTAGTGTTGGGATGGAGAGGAAAGGGTGGATTTTAGCAATGTTGTAAAGGTCGAACCGACAGGATTCAATGATAAAGTGAATATGTGGGTTGAAAGAGAGAGAGGAGTCAAGGATAATGACAGGTTTATGGGGTTGCGAAGCAGGGAGGATGGTGGTGCTCTCAACGGTGATGGCAAAGTCAGGGGGAGGACAGGGTTTGGGTGGGAAGATAAGAAGTTCTGTTGTGGACATGTTAAGTCTGAGGTGAAGGCAAGAACTCAAGCAGATTTGTCTTGAAGGCAAGACGAAATGCAAGACTGCAGAAAGGGAGCAAGATCACGACTGGAGTTGTAGATTTGAGAATCATCCACATAGAGGTGGTAGTTGAAGCCAGGGGAGCGAATGAGTCCTCCAAGAGAGTGGGGGTAAATGGAGAATAGAAGGGGACTCAGAACTAAACCTTGAGAGATACCCAAAGTTAGAGGGTGGGAGGCAGAGGAGGACCCCACGAAAGAGATCAAGAATGAGCAGCCAGAGAGATGAGAGGAGAAACAGGAGAGGACAGTGTCAGTGAAGCCGAAGTTGCATAATGTTTCCAGGAGAAGGGGGCGGTCCACAGTTTTGAAGGCAACTGATAGGTCAAGGAGGATTAGGATGGAGTAGGGGCCGTTGGATTTGGCAAGAAAGCCACTGGATTTGGTGCCCTTTGAGAGGGTGGTTTCTGTGGAGTGAAGGAGACGGAAGCCAGATTGTCTCTCTTTACTGCTGTATTGTACTTTCCCAAGCACTTAATACAGTGCCATGCACATAGTAAGCACTCAATAAAGATGACTGAATGAATTGAATGACTGAATGCTGCCCAGCACAGGTGAATTTTGACTTGTAGCAGATTGCTTGCTACTTGCTAGCCGGTGCCCAAGCTAGGAATGGAATGGATATTCCTCTGCTTGACTCTCCTTCCCATAGCTGAGACGGGTAAAATACTGGAAAGTCTCCAGGTGCCATTCTGAGAGGGGAGTAGTTTGGATATGGAGGCTCAAAATGATGAGTTGACAAAATTGAATGGGTGTCAATAAATGTCAAACCAGCCTTATGTCTTCTCTTCTCCACCTTCTCTTCTCAGGCTGTTAAAGGGGGGAAGTGAGATATTCCAGACCTCTGCCCTTGGAGGGGATCTGAGCCCCTTCTGACTCAATCCCTGCCCACCTCCTGCCAGGGGAACTGGAAGGGAGAAATCTCATTTCCCATTGTCTCCTTTCTGGATTTTCCCTTAAATCAAGCAGCAGCTGGGTCCACTGGCAAAACCGCTTTCTCACGGCATCTGAAAAGTGACACGGGAGAGCTGTTGCTATGATGATGATGATGGGGCAGAGCGATGACTCCAGGGCAGCCGAAAAATGAGGGGGTGGGATGCGGTGACCCGAGCCACATGTTTTTAAGGCTTCGTGTTTCAGGATTGGGTTCAGCTCTAGGTGGATTCAGAGGTGGAGAGAGAAGCGCTTGGGTCCATGTCCCAAATGGAGATTATTATCGAAAAGGTAGGGAAAACAGGTTTGCAAATGAGGAAACTGAGGCCCACGAGGTTAAGTGACTTGCCCAGGATCACTCAGAGCTGGATTAGAACTCAGGGCTCCTGATTCCCAGCTCAATGCTCCCCTCTACACTATAATCTCCTGTGGGTAATCTCCTATGACATGAGAAGGTGGTTTTGCCAGTGGACCCAGCTGCTGTTTGTTTAATCTCCTGTGGGTAATCTCCTATGACATGAGAAGGTGGTTTTGCCAGTGGACCCAGCTGCTGTTTGACTTGCCCAGGATCACTCAGAGCTGGATTAGAACCCAGGGCTCCTGATTCCTAGCTCAATGCTCCCCTCTACACTATAATCTCCTGTGGGTAATCTCCTATGACATGAGAAGGTGGTTTTGCCAGTGGACCCAGCTGCTGTTTGTTTAATCTCCTGTGGGTAATCTCCTATGACATGAGAAGGTAGTTTTGCCAGTGGACCCAGCTGCTGTTTGATTTCAAGAGAAGCAGCGTGGCTCAGTGGAAAGAACCCGGGCTTGGGAGTCAGAGGTCGTGGGTTCTAATCCCGGCTCCACCACTTATTAGCTGTGTGACCTTGGACAAACCACTTCACTTCTCTGGGCCTCAGTTCCCTCATCTGTAAAAGGGGGATGAAGATTGTGACCCCCATGTGGGACAACCTCATTACCTACTTCAGCGCTTAGAACAGTGCTTGACACATAGTAAATGCTTAACAAATACCATCATTATTATTATTACAATTCAGCAAGAGACAATCCCTGCCCATAATGGGATTAAAGTCTGGGGTGGGAGTGGGGGGGAAGAGACTGTAAACCTGTCACTGGGCAGGGATTGCCTCTATCTGTTGCCGAATCGCATATTCCAAGTGCTTAGTACAGTGCTCTGAACATAGTATGCGCCCAATAAATACTACTGAATGAATGAATATCAAAACAATTAAACAGGCATCAATATAAATAAATAGAACTATATATATATACACATAAATGCTGTGATGCAGGGAGCGGGCGGGGAGAAGAGCAAAGGGAGTGATTTAAAGTGGCGCTGAAGGGAGAGGGAGCTGAGGAAAAGGGGGCTTAGTCTGGAATACTGAGGAACAACGTGGCCTAGTGGAAAGAACATGGGGCTGGGAGTCAGAGGACCTGTGTTCTAATCCTGGCTCTGTCACATGTCTGCTGTGTAACCATGAGCAAGTCACTTTAATTCTCTATGTCTCAATTCCCTCATCTGCAAAATGGGGATCCAATACCTGTTCTCTCTCTTAGTCAGTGAGCCCCATGTGGGACCTGATTATCTTATCTCTATCCCTACAGTGCCTGGCACTTAGGAAGAGCTTAACAAATACAATAATAATTAATATAATATTATCATTTTATTATCATTATTTTTCCAAGGATTGAATGCTCGTATAGCGAAACGGTGTATCCAGATACTACAGTGCAAAGATAGAGAAGCAGCATAGCTCAGTGGAAAGAGCCTGGACTTGGGAGTCAGAGGTCATGGGTTTGAATCCCTGCTCTGCCACTTGTCAGCTGTGTGACTGTGGGCAAGTCACTTCACTTCTCTGAGCCTCAATTACCTCATCTGAAAAATGGGGATTAACTGTGACCCTCACCTGGGACAACCTGATTACCCTGTATCTACTCCAGCGCTTAGAACAGTGCTCTACACATAGTAAGCGCTTAACAAATACCAACATTATTATTATTATTATGCTGCTAAGTGTTTCTGGAAATGCCTTGGAGAAACCCTTTTTTTTAATGGTATTTGTTAACTGGTTACTCTATGCCAGGCAGTGGAACTAAGCGCTGGGGTAGAGTCAAGCGAATCAGGTTGGACAAAGTCCCTTTCACACCTGGAGGGGGGTGGTCACAGCTGTTACTTAGGTACAAAGAAGTGAAGTGACTTGCCCGAGGTAACCCAGGAGACACGTGGCAGAGCCGAGATTAGAATCCAAGTCTTTCTGACTCCCAAGCCCGTGTTCTATCCACTAGGCCTTGCTGCTTCCTTTCTTATCCCTCTTGACTGTAAGCTCTTGGTGTCTACCAAGTCTGTTGTACTGTCCTCTCCCAAGCGTTTAGTGGAGTCATCTGCATAGGGTAAGTGCTCAATAAATGTAACTGACTGGGGGACTGATTGATCAAATCTGGGTATTGCTATAATTAGGGGCCTGAGGCAGGAGGGGTCCAAACCACTCCTTGAGTTGGAGACAGGGGCTGGGGCTGGGACTGGGGCAAGCACAACCAGACAGATACACTTAGACAAAGGCCCATCTATCTAAGCCCAGCAGATTTATTCAACCACACTCAACCTGTTCTCAATTACTAAGCTACACCCACAGGGACATCGGCACGGTGTAGTGAAGAACGCATCAGCCTGGGAGTCAGAAAGTCATGGGTTCTAATCCCCGCTTTGCCACTTGTCTGCTCTGTGACCTTAGGAAAGTCACTTCACTACTCTGGGCCTCAGTTACCTCATCTGGAAAATGGGGATTGAGACTGTGAGCCCCATGTGGGACAGGGGCTAGGTCCAACCCGATTTGATCGTAACCACTCCAGCGCTCAGTACAGTGCCTGGCACATGAGAAGCAGCCTGGCTTAGTGGAAAGAGCATGGGCTTGGGAGTCAGAGATGTGTGACCTTGGGGAAGTCAGTTAACTTCTCTGTGCCTCAGTTACCTCATTTGAAAAATGGGGATTGAGACTCTGAGCCCCAGGTGGGACAATCTGATTACCTTGTATCTACCCCGGCGCTTAGAACAGTGCCTGGCACATAGTAAGCACTTAACAAATACCATCATTATTATGAATATTATAATTATAAGTGCTTAACAAATACCACAATTATTATTACTAATATTATTATTATCATCAACTCTGACCTTCTGAGCCACAAAATCCAACACATCAGTCAACCCATCAATCAGTGGTATTTATTGAGGGCTGACTATGTGTAGAGCACTGTACTAAGCACTTGGAAGGTACAAATCGGCACACACCTAAAGGGGGAGACAGATATTAAAATGAATTACAGATCAGGAAAATAAGGATAAGAGTATAAGGATATGTAAGTAGTGAGGGGCTGGGCTGAGTATCACTGTGTTTAAAGGGTTCCAGCCAATTGCACAATCAGTCAAGCAGCCAATTGTATTTACTGAGTGCTTACTGTGTGCAGAACACTGTATTAAGCACTTGGGAGAGTACCATATAACAATATAACAGACACATTCCCTGCCCACAGTGAGCTTAAAGCCTAGAAGGTAAGTGGATGGAGGATAGGGGAAGCAACATGGGGTAGTGGATAGAACACGGGCTTGGGAGTTAGTAGGTCATGGGTTTTAATCTCCGCTCTGCCTCTTGTCTGCTGTGTTACCTTGGGCAAGTCACTTCACCGCTCTGGGCCTCAGTTACCTCATCTGGAAAATGGGAATTGAGATTGTGAGTCTCCTCCCCCGTCCCGTCCCACCCCCTCAGCACTGTACTCATCTGCTCAACTGTATATCTTCGTCACCCTATTTATTTTGTTTATTTTGTTTAATGAGATGTACATCACCCTGATTCTATTTATTTGCCATTGTTTTTACGAGATGTTCTTCCCCTTGACTCTATTTATTGCCACTGTTCTTGTCTGCCTGTCTCCCCCGATTAGACTGTAAGCCTGTCAAAGGGCAGGGACTGTCTTTATCTGTTGCCGACTTGTACATTCCAAGCTCTTAGTACAGTGCTCTGCACATAGTAAGCGCTCAATAAATACTATTGAATGAATGAATGAATATGGCACAGGGACTTGTCCAACTCGATTTGCTTGTATCTACCCCAGCGCTTAGGACAGTGCCTGACACATAGTAAGCACTTTACAAATTCCATGATGATTATTATTACAGGAGAAATGAGAGTTAAGTCTGGGAAGCCCTTTTGGAGGAATTGTGATTTTAGGAAATAGTCAATTGTATTGATTGAGCATTTGCTATTCATTCATTCAATCGTATTTATTGGGCGCTTACAGTGTGCAGAGCACTGTACTTAGTGCTTGGAAAGTACAGTTTGGCAAAAGATAGAGACAATCCCTACCCAACAATGGGCTCACAGGCTAGAAGGGGGATACAGGCAACAAAACAAAACAAGTAGACAGGCAGAGCACCATATTAAATCCTTAGAAGACTACAGTAGAACAGAGTTGGAAGGTCTTGAAGGTGGAGAAAGTGGTGGACTGTCAGCTGTGAAGGAAGAAGGCCATTCCAGCCCCGAGGGAGGATGTGGGCAAGGGATAGGAGGCAAGCTAGATAAGATGAGGGTACAGGGAGTAGGTTGGCATCAGAGGCTCCTATTCTAACCAGACAGATCCTGCCCTGCTCTGATGGAGAATAAACACCCACACTCCCTCCCTCCTCCCACCGATGGTCTTCTTGAGTATAGTATAAGGAGAAGCAGCATTGCCTAGTAATAATAACAGTAATGATTGTGGCATTTGTTAAGCATCTACTATGTGCCAGGCACTGTTCTGATTGCTGGGGATGGGGACTGGGTCCAGCCCGATTTGCTTGTATCCACCCCAGCGCTTAGTACAGCCCTGGCACAAAGTTAGCACTTAAATGCATTATTATTATTATTATTATTACTAGAAGCAAATCGGGTTGGACACAGTCCCTGTCGTATATGGGGCTCACAGTCCTCATCCCCATTTTACAGAGGCGGTAACAGAGGCCCAGAGAAGAAAATGAATTGCTCAAGGTCACACAGCAGACACGCAACAGAGTTGGGATTAGAACTCAGGTTCTTCTGACTCCCAAGCCTGTGCCCCATCCAATAGGTCAAGCTACTTCAAGCCTGGGAGGCAGAGGACCTGGGTTCTAATCCCGGATTCACCACTTGTCCGCTGTGTGACCCTGGGGAAGTCACTTCTCTTCTCTGAGGCTCATTTTAGACTGTGGGCCTCATGTGGGGCAGGAACTGTGTCCAACCTGATTATCCTGTATCTACTCCAGTGCTCAGTATAGTGTTTGGCACATAATAAATGCTTAATATCCCCTCTTGGGATCTCATCTGGAGAGTTTCTGGTACTCAAGCATTTTCAGTCAAGGGTGGGAGAGTCAAGCAGAGGCCTACCCATTCCATTTCTAGCTTGGGCAGCGGCTAGCGACTGGAATGCAATCTGCTACCCATCAAAACTCCCCCGTGCTGCCGGGCAGCAGGGGCATGGGAGAGAATCGAGGATGGAGACTCAAATTGACTCTGCAGAAGGAGGCGATGGTAAAATGCTTCCATATTTTTACCAGGAAAACTCTTTGGATCCACTACCAGAAAGCTTGCAGGTGGAGGAGGAGTGTTCTGGAAGAGATGTGGACATGGAGTCGCTCTGGATCAAGGACGATTTGACAGCATAAGACAAGACAAAATGCTTAACAAGCGCCTTTATTATTGTGAGCACTTTATGCCTAACTGCAGTGGAATGAGATGATGACAGAGTGGCCATTTAGCAGAAAAATGCTGATATTAATAATAATAATAATAATAATAATAATGGCATTTGCTAAGCGCTTACTATGTGCCAAGCACTGTTCTAAGCGCGGGGGGCAAGGGGGATACAAGGTAATCAGGTTGTCCCACAAGGGACTCACAGTCTTAGTTCTCATTTTCCAGATGATATAACTGAGGCACAGAGAAGTTAAGTGATGTGCCCAAAGTCACACAGCTGACAAGTGGCAGAGCAGGGTTTAGAACCCATGATCTCTGACTCCCAAGCCCGTGCTCTTTCCACTGACCCACGCTGCTTCTCTACTTAGCGAGTTGTTTTGCGGGGTACTCCTGAACCTCTCTCCTCATGCCCCCCCGCCGCCACCCAGTCTACTCTTTGCAGAGTCCTTGCATTCTCTGTGTGAACTCTAGACTCTGTGTGAGCACGTAGTGGGCAGGGAATGTGCCTGTTTATTGTTACATTGTACTCTCCCAAGCACTTACTACAGTGCTCTGCACACAGTAAGCGCTCAGTAAATACGATTGAATGAATATTTGACGGAACTCTCCCTCCACACCCAGAGCACAGAACTCAGTGGCAGGAGCCACAGCAAGAGGCAGGTGAAGTGTTGAAGAGAAAAATAAAAGATATCAAAGTGCCTGCTACTTTATTGCAATCGGACAGGAGATGGGCCAGCTGAAACATGGTCTCCCTGCTCCTGCCGCCATAACTTTGGTAGAGGGCAGAAAAGTTTTGTTGTGGAATTGTACTTTCCAAGCGCTTAGTAGGGTGCTCCGCACAGAGTAAGCGCTCTATAAATATGAATGAATGAAAAGTAAGATAGCCACCAAGTGCTAGAGAAAGCAGTGTGGCGCAGTAGAAAGAGCATGGGCCTGAAAGCTTCTTGTGAGTGGGAATGTGTCTGTTTATTGATGATGATGGCATTTGTTAAGCGCTTACTATGTGCCAGGCACTGTTCTAAGCGCTGGGGTAGAGACAAGGTAATCAGATTGTCCCACGTGAGGCTCACAGTCTTAATCCCCATTTGACAGATGAGGTAACTGAGGCACAGAGAAGTCAAGTGACTTGCCCAAAGTCACACAGCTGATCAGTGGTGGAGTTGGGATTAGAACCCATGAACTCTGACTCCCAAGCCCGGGCTCTTTCCACTATGCCGTGCTGTTGTGTTGTAATTTCCTAAGTGCTTAGTACAGTGCTCTGCACATAGTAAGCACTCAATAAATATAACTGAATGAATAATGGTTGAATCCCAAGTCTGCCACTTGCCTGACGTGCTGCTGGGTGAGCTCGTGCAAGTCACTTTTCTTCTTGTTCCTCAGTTTCCTCATCTATAAAATGGGGAAAAACTGTTCTCTGTCTCCTCTAATAATAATATTAATAATTGCGGTATTTGTTAAGCACTTATTATGTGACAAGCATTGTTCTAAGTTCTGGGGTAGCTACAAGGTAATCAGGTTGCATACAGTCCTTATCTCTCTTGGGGTTAACAGATGAGGTAACTGAGGCACAGAGAAGTTAAGTAACTTGCCCATGTTCACACAGCAGACACGTGGCAGAGTCAGGATTCATTCACTCATTCATTCAATCACATTTATTGAGCACTTATTGCAGAGCACTGTACTAAGCACTTGGAAAGTACAATTCAGCAACAAATAGAGACAATAACTACCCAACAATGGGCTGGCCACGTCCTCTGACTCCCAAGCTCCTGCTCTTCATTCATTCAATCGTATTTATTGAGCACTTACTAGGTGCAAAGCATTGTACTAAGCGCTTGGAATGTACAATTCGGCAACAGATAGAGACAATCCCTGCCCAGTAAAGGGGTCACTCTTTCCACTAGGCCATGCTGTGAGACAGTTGCTGTGTCCAACCTGATTAACTGTGCCTACCACAGTGCTTGGCCATAGTAAGTGCTTAAGCAATACCACTAGTCTTATTTTTAGGAACATTTCAGGAAGAAAATTTCCTTGTGAACTCCAAAGTAGGGCTGGGAACTCCCTAGAGAGGAAGCAGGAGAAATTCCAGCTTCTGAGGCATTCCATGTGGCCTACTTTCCTCTGCCCTCCTTTCTTTCACTTCTTAAACCAAAAAGGTGTAAAGAAACAATGAAAACTATGGAAAGAGGACAGGCCTGGGAATGAGAGGATTTAGATTCTAATCCCGGCTCCTCCACTTGTCTGCTGTGTGACCTGGGACAAGTCACGTTAATTCTCTGTGCCTCATTCACCTCATCTGTAAAATGGGGATTAAGGCGGTGAGCCCCATGTAGAGCAGGAACTGCGTCCTACCTGATTATGTTGTATCTACTCCAGTGCTTAGTACAGTGCCTGGTACATCGTAAGTGTTTAACCAATGCCATGTTTTTTTAAAGCAGGTTGCATTTAAATTTGGGCAAAGATCATCGTCGCCCACACTCTGCACGCTCTTCCCTGGAGTTTGTCATAGAGAACGTTTCCCTAGAGAATTCTAGCCTGCTCATGAGACCAAAGGAGGCTCTTTCCGAGCAGCCTCTAGATCTCAGCCCTGAGGAAATGTGAAGCAAGTCAGAACCTTTTAGGTCAAGTATGGTACCACTCCGTGCGATTGTACAAACTTGACATCGAGCCATGAGAAACTCGATTTGCCTCAGTTGTTCATTTTCAGATCATTATTATTAGTAATAATCATTATAGACTCAGGACTATCCCTCTCCTCCTGGACCTCAGCGTCTAAAGTAGGAGGCAAAACAGATACTAAATCCCCAGTTTACAAATGAGGAAACTGAAGCAAAGAGAAGTTGAGTAGCCTGCCCAAGATTAATAATAATAATCTTGGTATTTGTTAAGCGCTTAATATGTGCAGAGCATTCATTCATTCATTCAATAGTATTTATTGAGCACTTACTATGTGCAGAGCACTGGACTAAGCGCTTGGAATGGACAAATCGGTAACAGAGACAGTCCCTGCCCATTGATGGGTTTACAGTCTAATCAGGGGAGACAGACAGACAAAAACAATAGCAATAAATAGAATCAAGGAGATGTACATCTCAACAAAATAAATAGGAGCACTGTTCTAAGCGCTGGAGTAGATACAGGGTAATCAGGTTGTCCCTCGTGAGGCTCACAGTCTTAATCCCCATTTTACAGATGAGGGAATTGAGGCACAGAGAAGTGAAGTGAGTTGCCCATAGTCACACAGCTGACAAGTGGCAGAACTGGGATTAGAATCCATGACCTCTGACTCCCAAGCCTGGGATCTTTCCACTGAGGCACCCGAGCTCTTTCGGTTGGACACAGTCCATAATCCACATGGGGCTCACAGTCTTAATCCCCATTTTACAGATGAGGGAAATGAGGCATAGAGAAGTGAAGTGACTTGCCCAAGGTCACTCAGCAGACAGGTGGTGGAGCCAGGATTAGAACCCAGGTCCTTCAGACCCCCAGGCCCGTACCCTACCCACTAGGCCATGCTGCTAAATTGTCCCCCAAACAATCTCACCTTCGACTTTCTAGCTAGGGGTCGTGTGACGGGCTGGAAAACCCTTAGTTCTCCCAAGTCCCCGTAGCTAGAGACACTCCCACATCCTGCTAACAGCTCTGTCGATCAATCATATTCATCGAGCGCCTACTACGTGCAGTCAGTCAGTCAGTGGTATTTACTGAGTGCTTACTGTGTGCAGCGCACTGTACTAAGCAAGCAGAGGCTTGGGAGTCAGAGGTCGTGGGTTCTAATCCCAGCTCGGCCACTTATCTGTTGTGTGACCTTGGGTAAATCCCTTCACTGCTCTGTGCTTTGGTTATCTCGTCTGTAAAACGGGGATTGAAACTGTGAGCCCCACGTGGGATGGGACTGCGTCCAACTCAATTTGCTTGTAACCTTCCCAGCGCTTAGTACAGTGTCTTGCACATAGTAAGCACTTAATAAATACCATTATTGTTATTACAGTATGACAATAACCGACACATTCCCTGCCTACAACGAGCTTACAGTTTAGCAGTCTAGCAGAGCAGTCAGTCAACTCTATTTACTGAGCTCTTACTGTGTGCAGAGCACTGTGCTAAACTCCTGGGAAAGAACAGTAGAAAAGAGATAGATGCACGTTCCCTGCCCATTAATAAGTTTCTAGATCAATTAATCATTCTCCACCTCTCATCCCACCACTCTCCTCCTTAAAAATGAGAGGGAAGGGACACCCTCTGGGGGGGTCTTCTGCAAAGGCTATGTAGTGGATAGAGCAGGGGGCCTGGGAGTCAGAGGGTCCTGGGTTCTAATCCCTGTTCCGCCACTTGTCTGCTGTGTGAGCTTGGGCAAGTCACTTCTCTTCTCTGTGCCTTAGGGCATGGTGTAGTGGATAGAGCACAGGCCATGGAATCAGAAGGTTGTGGGTTCTAATGTTATCTACACCAGTTGTCTGCTGTGTGACCTTGGGCAAGTCACTTTGCTTCTCTGAGCCTCAGTTCCCTCATCTGTAAAATGGGAATCAAGACTGTGATCCCCACGTGGGACAGGGATGGCGTCCAACCCGATTTGCTTGGATCGATCCCAGTGCTTAGTGCAGTGCCTGGCACATAGGAAGTGTTTAACAAATACCACAATTACCATTATTATTATTCTTCCCTCATCTGTAAAGTGGGGATTAAGATTGTGAGGCCATGTGGGACAGGGACTCTGTCCAACCTGATTACCTCATATCTACCCCAGGGCTTAGGACAGTGTTGGCACATAGTAAGTGCTTAACAAATACCATTATTATTATTCCTGGTTCTTCCACTTGTCTGCTGTGTGGCCTTGGGCAAGTCACTTGACTTCTCTATGCCTCAGTTACCTCATCTGTAAAATGGAGGGGTAATTCTATTTATAAGGCCTTCCCAGACTGAGCCCTCACTTTCCCTCTGCTCCTCCTCCCCTCCCCATTCTCCCGACTCCCTCCCTCTGCTCTACCCCCTTCCTCTCCTCGTAGCACTTGTGTATATTTGTACATATTTACTGCTCTATTTATTTTATTAATAATGAACATTTATCTATGGTTCTATTTATCTATTTTGATGGTAGTGATGCCTGTCTACTTGTTTTGTTTTGCTGTCTGTGTCCCTCCTCTAGACTGTGAGCCCGTCGGGTAGGGATTCTCTTTATCTGCTGCCAAATTGTACTTCCCAAGCGCTTAGTACAGTGCTCTGCACAAAGTAAGCACTCAATAAATATGAATGAATGATTGAATGAATTTGAAACGTTCTTTAATGACACTAACTAAACTAGGTCAACTCTGGGCCTCTCACAGTGAAGTTTTCAGAGCTATGAACCGGATTGGGAGGCAAACCTTTTCTAACACACAGAAAACTGGCAATAAATCCTGAAGCGGGCCAGCCAACTTGTTACTTTGTCATCAAGTATTTGAATGAATAGATTGTGTTTCGACTGTGTGTCGTTTGGACTGTGAGCCAGTTGTTGGGCAGGGATTGTCTCTATCTGTTGCCAAATTGTCCATTCCAAGCGCTTAGTACAGTGTTCTGCACACAGTAAGAGCTCAATAAATACGATTGAATGAATAGTAAGCCAGCCTTAACAAACAGCATGCTCATTGTTATTTATTATCGTGATTGTTATTATCTGTCGTGTTTCCGGTGAGCCCGTCGTTGGGCAGGGATTGTCTCTATCTGTGGTCGAATTGTCCATTCCAAGTGCTTAGCACAGTGCTCTGCACATAGTAAGCTCTCAATAAATACGAATGAATGAATGAATGAATGAATGAATGAATGAATGAATGAATGAATGAATAGTAGCGTGGCTCAGTGGAAAGATCCTGGGCTTGGGAGTTAGAAGTCGTGGGTTCTAATGCTGACTCTGCCATTTGTCTGCTGTGTGACCTTGGGCAAGTCACTTCACTTCTCTGTGCCTCAGTTCCCTCATCTGTAAAATGAGGATGAAGACTGTGAGCACCATGTGGGACAACCTGATCACCTTGCATCTACCCCAGCACTTAGAACAGTGTTTGGCACATAGTGAGTGCAACATCATTATTATTAGTAGTAAGCCAGGCTTAACAAACAGGATGCACATTATTCATTCAATAGTATTTATTGAGCGCTTACTATGTGCAGAGCACTGTACTAAGCGCTTGGGATGAACAAGTCAGCAACAGATAGAGACAGTCCCTGCCGTTTGACGGGCTTACAGTCTAATCGGGGGAGACGGACAGACGAGAACAATGGCACTAAACAGCGTCAAGGGGAAGAACATCTCATAAAAACAATGGCAACTAAATAGAATCAAGGCGATGTACAATTCATTAACAAAATAAATAGGGTAACGAAAATATATACAGTTGAGCGGACGGGTACAGTGCTGTGGGGATGGGAAGGGAGAGGTGGAGGAGCAGAGGGAAAAGGGGAAAATGAGGCTTTAGTTGAGGAGAGGTAAAGGGGGGATGGCAGAGGGAGTAGGGGGGGAAGAGGAGCTCAGTCTGGGAAGGCCTCTTGGAGGAGGTGATTTTTAAGTAAGGTTTTGAAGAGGGAAAGAGAATCAGTTTGGCGGAGGTGAGGAGGGAGGGCGTTCCAGGACCGCGGGAGGACGTGACCCGGGGGTCGACGGCGGGATAGGCGAGACCGAGGGACGGCGAGGAGGTGGGCGGCAGAGGAGCGGAGCGTGCGGGGTGGGCGGTAGAAAGAGAGAAGGGAGGAGAGGTAGGAAGGGGCAAGGTGATGGAGAGCCTTGAAGCCTAGAGTGAGGAGTTTTTGTTTGGAGCGGAGGTCGATAGGCAACCACTGGAGTTGTTTAAGAAGGGGAGTGACATGCCCAGATCGTTTCTGCAGGAAGATGAGCCGGGCAGCGGAGTGAAGAATAGACCGGAGCGGGGCGAGAGAGGAGGAAGGGAGGTCAGAGAGAAGGCTGACACAGTAGTCTAGCCGGGATATAACGAGAGCCCGTAATAGTAAGGTAGCCGTTTGGGTGGAGAGGAAAGGGCGGACATTATTATTCTTGTTATTATCGTGATTGTTATTATCCGTCCCGTCATTGGGCAGGGACTCTCTCTATCTGTTGCCCAACTGTCCATTCCAAGCACTTAGTCCAGTGCTCTGCACATAGTAAGCGCTCAATAAATATGATTGAAGGACTGAAGAGCAGGGGCTTGGGAGTCAGAGGATGTGGTGAGCCTATTATTAGAGGAACAGCGTGGCTCAGTAGAAACAGCCGTGGTTTGGGAGTCAGAGGTCATGGGTTCGAATCCTGGCTCTGCCACTTGTCAGTTGTGTGACTGTGGGCGAGTCACTTCACTTCTCTGGGCCTCAGTTCCCTCATCTGTCAAATGGGGATGAAGACTGTGAGGCTCACGTGGGACAACCTGATGACCCTGTATCTTCCCCAGCGCTTAGAGCAGTGCTCCGCACCTAGTAAGTGCTTAACAAATACCTACATTATTGTTGGGTAGGGATTGTCTCTGTTGCTGAATTGTACTCCAATTGTACAATTGGAATTGTACCCCACTTCCCCCTCCAGTTATCGTCCTATCTCCCTACTACCCTTCCTTTCCAAAATCCTAGAACGAGTCGTCTACAATCGATGCCTAGAATTCCTTAACTCCCATTCTCTCCTAGACCCCCTCCAATCTGGCTTCCGTCCCCTCCACTCTACCGAGACTGCTCTCTCTAAGGTCACCCGTGACCTCCTTCTTGCCAAATCCAATGGCTCCTACTCCATTCTGATCCTCCTAGACCTCTCTGCTGCCTTTGATACTGTCGACCATCCCCTCCTCCTCCATACCTTATCTCACCTTGGCTTCACGGACTCTGTCCTCTCCTGGTTCTCCTCTTACCTCTCTGGCCGATCATTCTCGGTCTCCTACGCTGGAGCCTCCTCCCCCTCCCATCCTTTAACTGTTGGAGTTCCTCAAGGGTCAGTTCTTGGCCCTCTTCTGTTCTCCATTTACACTCACTCCCTCGGTGAACTCATCCGCTCTCACGGCTTCGACTACCATCTCTACGCAGATGACACGCAGATCTACATCTCCGCCCCTGTCCTCTCCCCCTCCCTTCGGGCTCGCATCTCCTCCTGCCTCCGGGACGTCTCCACCTGGATGTCGGCCCGCCACCTAAAACTCAACATGAGCAAGACTGAGCTCCTCATCTTCCCTCCCAAACCCGGTCCTCTCCCAGACTTCTCTATCACCGTCGATGGCCCGACCATCCTTCCCATCTTTCAGGCCCGCGATCTCGGTGTCATCCTTGACTCTCGTTCACCCCACACATCCTATCCGTTACCAAGACCTGCCGGTCTCACCTCTACAATATCGCCAAGATTCACCCTTTCCTCTCCACCCAAACGGCTACCTTACTGTTACGGGCTCTCGTTATATCCCGGCTAGACTACTGTGTCGGCCTTCTCTCTGACCTCCCTTCCTCCTCTCTCGCCCCGCTCCGGTCTATTCTTCACTCCGCTGCCTGGCTCATCTTCCTGCAGAAACGATCCGGGCATGTCACTCCCCTTCTTAAACAACTCCAGTGGTTGCCTATCGACCTCCGCTCCAAACAAAAACTCCTCACTCTAGGCTTCGAGGCTCTCCATCACCTTGCCCCTTCCTACCTCTCCTCCCTTCTCCCTTTCTACCGCCCACCCCGCACGCTCCGCTCCTCCGCTGCCCACCTCAACGTCCTTCGGTCTCGCCTATCCCGCCGTCGACCCCCGGGTCACGTCCTCCCGCGGTCCTGGAACGCCCTCCCTCCTCACCTCCGCCAAACTGATTCTCTTTCCCTCTTCAAAACCTTACTTAAAAATCACCTCCTCCAAGAGGCCTTCCCAGACTGAGCTCCTCTTCCCCCTCTACTCCCTCTGCCATCCCCCCTTTACCTCTCCTCAACTAAAGCCTCATTTTCCCCTTTTCCCTCTGCTCCTCCACCTCTCCCTTCCCATCCCCACAGCACCGTACTCGTCCGCTCAACTGTATATATTTTCGTTACCCTATTTATTTTGTTAATGAATTGTACATCGCCACGATTCTATTTAGTTGCCATTGTTTTGACGAGATGTTCTTCCCCTTGACGCTGTTTAGTGCCATTGTTCTTGTCTGTCCGTCTCCCCCGATTAGACCGTAAGCCCGTCAAACGGCAGGGACTGTCTCTATCTGTTGCCGACTTGTTCATCCCAAGCGCTTAGTACAGTGCTCTGCACATAGTAAGCGCTCAATAAATACTATTGAATGAATACTTTCCAAGCGCTCAGTACACTGCTCTGCCCATAGTAATCGCTCAATCAATACTATTAAAGGAACGAACCCGTCGGGTTCCCGGTGAGCCCATCGTGGGGCAGGGATGGTCCCTATCTGTGGCCCAGTTGTCCGTTCCAAGCGCTTAGCGCAGTGCTCTGCACCCAGCCGGCGCTCAATCCATACGATTGAACGAGTGGGAGGCCCGGCCGGCCGGGCCAAGGGGCGCCCTCTGCGGGCCGACTCTGCAAATAGCAGCCCGTTGGCCGGCCGGGAGGGGGCGGGGCGGAGCAGGGGGCGGGGGCTGCCGGACGGGCCGTGGGGGCGGGTGCCCTCTGCGGGCCGCCCCCGCAACTGGAAGTCCGGAGGCCCGCCTTCCGCCGGCCGGCCGGGAGGGGGCGGGGCGGAGCAGGGGGCGGGGGCTGCCGTCCCGGTCGTGGGGGCGGGCGCCCTCTGCGGGCCGCCTCCGCAAACAGCATCCCGGAGGCAGGCCTTCCCCCGGCCGGCCGGGAGGGGGCGGGGCGGAGCAGGGGGCGGGGGCTGCCGTCCCGGTCGTGGGGGCGGGCGCCCTCTGCGGGCCGCCTCCGCAAACAGCATCCCGGAGGCAGGCCTTCCCCCGGACGGCCGGGAGGGGGCGGGGCGGAGCAGGAAGAGGGGGCTGCCGGCCGGGTGGTGGGGGCTGCCGGCCGGGTGGTGGGGGCGGGCGCCCTCTGCGGGCCGCCTCCTCAAATAACAGCCCGGAGGCCCGCCATCCCCCGGCCGGCCGGGAGGGGGCGGAGCGGAGCAGGGGGCGGGGGTTGCCGGCCCCTGAGAGCCGCGCGCATGCGCGCACACCCCCCTTCCCCTCCGAGGCGGCGCGGGCGGGGGGAGAGAGGGAGAGCGCGCGCGTGCGCGGTGGCGCGCGGCGGAGAGGGGCGTGGCGAGCCGTGGTGTGCGGGTCACGTGTCCCGGGCGGCCCCGGGCGGGCGGGCGACTTGGCCTTGCCTGCCGGCCCCTCCCCACCCCGTGACCTCCGACCTCTGACCTCCGACCTCCGGCCCGCAGGGTAAGCCCCGCTGCCCGGCCTCAGGGCCGCATCCATTCATTCGGTCCTATTTCTGGAGCGCCCACTGTGTGCGGAGCCCTGCGCCGAGCGCTTGCAACGGACAGTTGGGCCACAGGGAGAGACCAGTCCTGCCCAGGGACCGGCTCCCGGTCTGGACGGGGGGAGACGGACTGCAAAACTAAAGAAGGAGGCAGGCATCCATACCATCAAGATATAAACGTTCACTCCTTCGATCGTATTTCTTGAGCGCCTGCTGTGTGCAGAGCACTGTCCTGAGCACTGTCCTGGGCGCTCGGAATGGACAGTTCGGCAACAGAGAGAGAGAGAGACAGTCCCTGCCCGACGACGGGCTCACAGTCTAGTCGGGGGACACGGACGGACAAAAACCGTAGCAATAGATAGGATCAAGGGGATGCGGGTCTCATTAACAAAATAAATAGGGTCATAAAAATGTAGACAGATGAGCAGATGAGGGGTCGGGGTGGGGATGTGCGCAGGGGAGCCCGGCCCTGCTGACCTGTGTCTCCCCCTTTCCCTCCTCTCCCCCTTCCCCGTCCCCCTTTGCTCCTCTTCCTCTTTTCTCCCTCCATGTCCCTCCTCCTCTGCCCCTTCCCCCCCCTTTCCTCTCCCTTCCCCTCCCCCCCTTCTTTCCTCCTTCCCTTTTCTACGCCTTCCTCTTCATCTGCCTTTCTCCTTGCTCCCTTCATCCTCTCCCCCTCCCCTCTTCCACCTTTTACTCCCTTCTTCCTTTCTCCGTCCTCTTTCTCTCCCCCTTCTGCCTCTCTTCTCTTCTTCCTTTCCCCTTCTTCCTCTCTTCCTCTCCTCTTTCTTCCTCTCCCCCTCTTTCCTCTCCCCCCATCTTACACTCTCCTCCTTCTCTCCCCTTCTTTCTCTCCCCCTTCTGCCTCTCACCTCATCATTCTTTCCCCTTCCGCCTCCCTTCTTCTCCTCTTCCTCCTCTTCCTCCTTTCTCTCCCCTTTCCCTCTTCCCCCTTCTCCCTCTCCCCCCTTCTCCCCCTTCTTCCTCTCATCTCCTCCTTTCCCCCATCTTCATCTCCCCCCTTCTTCCTCTCCCCCCCTTCCTCTCCCTCCTCTCTCCCCCTTCCTCTCCTTCTGCCTCTCCCCCTTTTTCTTCCCCCTTTTCTTCCTCTCCCCCTCTTCTTCCTCTCCCCCTCTTCTTCCTCTCCCCCTCGTCTTCCTCTTCCCCCTTCTTCTCCCTCTCCCCCCTTCTCCTCCCTCCCCTCCTCGCCCCACTTTTTCTCTTCTCCTCGCCCTCCCATCCCCTCCCGTCCCCTCCCCTCCTTGCCGGTTTCTCCTCCTGCCCTGTTGCCCCACGATGGCCGTAGATGAACGGGACGAGCCCGGGCCCGGCAGCGGAGGCGGCGGTGTGGGAGAGGCCCTGGTCCCTGGACGAAATCCGCAAGAACAGCCAGAGCTGGTCCTTAGCGGCGGATGCTGGGGTGAGTGTGATGGACCCAGGAGACGGGGGTGCCCAAGACACACTCAATCAGTCGATCGTATTTATTGAGTGCTTACTAAGTGCAGAGCACTGCACTAAGCACTTGGGAGAGAGAAGCAGTGTGGCTTAGTGGAAAGAGCCCGGGTTTGGGAGTCAGAAGGACCTGGGTTTTAATCCAGGCTCCGCCACTTGTCAGCTGTGTGACTTTGGGCAAGTCACTTAACCTCTCTGTGCCTCCGTTACCTCATCTGTAAAATGGGGATGAAGACTGTGAGCCCCACGTGGGACAACCTGATCTCCTTGAATTTTCCCCACCAGCGCTTAGAACAGTGCCTCGCACATAGTAAGCAGTTAACAAATACCATCATTATTATTACTACTATTATTATTACAAGGAAATCAGGTAGGACACCATCCCTGTCTCCCTTAGGGCTCGCAGTCTTCATCCCCATTTACAGATGAGGTAACCGAGGCACAGGAAAGTCAATTGACTTGCCGAAGGCCACACAGAAGGTAAGTGGCAGAGACGCGATTAGAACCCATGACCTTCTGGCTCCCAGGCCCGTGCTCTATCCACTCGGCCGTGCTGCTCCTCACTGAAGACAGCAGTAGACCTCCCATAGAGAAGCAGCGTGCCTCAGTGGAAAGAGCACGGGCTTAGGAGTCAGAGGTCATGGGTTCAAATCTCGGCTCCGCCACCTGCCAGCTGTGTGACTTTGGGCAAGTCACTTGACTTCTCGGTGCCTCAGCTACCTCATCTGTAAAATGGGGATGAAGACTGTGAGCCTCACGTGGGACAACCCGATTACCCTGTATCTACCCCAGTGCTTAGAACAGTGCTCGGCACATAGTCAGCGCTTAACAAATACCCACATTATTATCAGAAGGGAAGGAACTTGGCCTAGTGGATAAAGCCCAGGCCTCGAAATCAGAGGACCTGGGTTCTAATCCCGGCTATGCCACCAGTCTGCTGTGTGATCTCGGCCAAGTCACTTCACTTCATTGGGTTTCAGTGACTGCATCTGTATTAGGAGGATTAAGACTGTGAGCCCCATGGGGGACAGGATCTGTGTTCAACCCGATTTGCTCGTATCCACCCCGGCGCTTAGCACGGCACCTGGCACCTAGTAAGCGCTCACCAAATACCGTAATAGAAATGACCGTGAAGGCCACAAAAGCACTGGCGTGCGTATGGGTAGGCTGAATGTTCCCGATGCAGGTTTTCTGATGCTTTCCCAAACCACCGTTGGTTTGTTTTTCCAACAGCTTCTCCAGTTTCTGCAGGAGTTCTCCCAGCAGACAATATCAAGGACTCATGAAATCAAGAAACAAGTGGACGGCCTGATTCGGGAAACGAAAGCCACCGACTGCCGCCTGCATAATGTCTTCAACGACTTCCTTATGCTCTCCAACACCCAGTTCATTGAGAATGTGAGTTCCCCATAAGCTAGTGGAAGAGTTAGTCCTTGCCAGTTGTTTCTTTAGCAGCGCTTTTCAGTTGCACAAGTAACGCTTGATAGTATCATCATCGATGCTAGTTTTTGAGCACTTATTTGTGCAGAGCATTGTACTGAGCACTTGGGAGGGTACAGTAATAATGTGGTATTTGTTAAGCGCTTACTATGTGCAGAGCACTGTTCTAAGCACTGGCGTAGACACGGGGGAATCAGATTGTCCCACGTGGGGCTCACAGTCTTAATCCCCATTTTACAGATGAGGTAACTGAGGCACAGAGAAGTGAAGTGACTTGCCCACAGTCACACAGCTGACGAGTGGCAGAGCTGGGATTCAAACCCATGACCTCTGACTCCAAAGCCCGTGCTCTTTCCACTGGGCCATGCTGCTTCTCCAGATGAGATAAATGAGGCACAGAGAAGTGAGCCCATCATTGGGCAGGGATCATCTCTATCTGTTGCCAGATTGTACATTCCAAGTGCTTAGTACAGTGCTCTGCACAGAGTAAGAGCTCAATAAATACTATTGAATGAATGAATGAAGTGACTTGCCCACAGTCACACAGCTGACAAGTGGCCAAGTGGGGATTAGAACCCATAACCTCTGACTCCCAAGCCCGGGCTCCTTCCACTGAGCCACGCTGCTTCTACAAGGCAACAGAGTTGGCAGAGCTCGTTCCCTTCCCAAAGTGAATTTACAGTCTAGGAGGGGGAGATGGACATTAATATAAATAAATAACCCGGTCATATGTAGTAGCATTAAAAGTACTGTTTATCAAATGATGAAGAGCAGTATGGCCAAGTGGATAGAGCATGGCCCTGGGAGTCCCAAGGGTCACGGGTTCTAGTTCTGGCACCCACCACTTGCCTGCAGTGTGACCTTGGAGAAGTCACTTCACTTTTCTGGGCCTCAGTCACCTCATCTGGAAAATGGGGATTGAGACCGTGAGCCCCCTGTGGGACAGGGACTATGTCTAACCCGACTTGCTTGTATCCATCCCAGTGCTTAGTACAGCGCCTGACACATAGTAAGTGCTTAACAAATACCGCAATTATTATTATTAAATACAGCAATTATTATTATTATTATTACCCATCCACTTAGTGCCACGCGCTGACCTAGGTGCATGAAAGTAGAGAATAATGAAGTGTTACCTTCTGGGATCTGAGTTGGGTGAAGTGGATCTTCAATGAAAAATGGATATTTCCTCATTACGGGAACAGAGCAAACCATTCCCTTCCTTTTGGTTTCTCCTTGCAAACACTTGAGTAGTAAATGTCCTTGAGTAGAATGAAAAGCACAAATCTGTTTGTTTAAATTGTAGGGAAGGCCTGGAATTCTAAAACGTTATCTCATTTCTCCAAGTGAGAAACCAGTTTGCTAGATATCGCTGGGCTTTTTTTGACTCCTTTTCAAAAAACTTTTATAATAATGGCAATTGTTGTGGTATTTAAGCGCTTTCTGTGTGCCAAGCACTGTGAGCCCGTTGTTGGGCAGGAATTGTCTCTTATCTGTTGCCGAATTGTACATTCCAAGCACTTAGTACAGTGCTCTGCACATAGTAAGCGCTAATCAATACATTTGAATGAATGAATGAATACTGGGGTGGATACAAGTAATCCAGTTAGCCGCAGTTCCTTTCCCTCCTTGGGCTCACAGTCTGGGGAGAAGAGGTACTTAATCTCCATGTTATTGATGAAGAAACTGAGGCACTGCAAAGTGACTTGTCCACAATGACACGCAGGCAAATGATAGAGCCAGGCTTAGAACCCAGGTTTTCTGACTCCCGGGCCCGGGATCTTTCCCTTAGGCCACACTGCTTTCTAGACCCTGAACCCGTTTTTGGGTAGGGTTTGTCTCTCTCTGTTGCCGAATTGTCCTTTCCAAGCGCGTCGAACAGTGCTGTGCACACAGTAAGCGCTCAATACATACGATTGAATGAATGAATGAATTTGACCAAACTAGCTCAACTCTGGGCCCCTCACAGCGAAGTTTCCAGAGATATGAACCAGTTTGGGAGGCAAACCTTTTCTAACACACAGAAAAATGGCAACAAATCCTGAAGCGGGCCAGCCAACTTGTTACTTTGTCATCAAGTATTTGTTTCTGGAGAACCCGGAGGTGAAAGGGGAAAATATTTGCGATGTCTCACTAACAGTAAATAGATGAAGTAAAATTACTTTGGCACTGGACTTGCCAGATTCCTCACCTAATTCTCCTTGGTTGACTCTAACAATTGCTGTTCGATTAAATAATTGGTTGGTACTAGAGTTTTCTCACCTTAGACTTAAAGATATGAGAACTAATAATTTAAAGCCTGAGGGGAAACCTCTGATTTAGAAATTCACAGTTATTGTGCTCTACTGTAGCCATTATAATCAGAGTAGTTGTGCTTTGAGCAGTTTGCAGTATGTGTGTTGTACATACACCTGAGTGTGAACGTGTGTTTGTAAGCCCATCAAACGGCAGGGACTGTCTCTATCTGTTGCCGACTTGTTCGTTCCAAGCACTTAGTACAGTGCTCTGCACATAGTAAGCGCTCAATAAATACTATTGAATGAACGTGTGTGTTTGCACGTGAGCATAAGTGGGTGGTGTGGGGAATGGTGGACGAGGAGAGCCGGGGGTCTATATTTAAAAACTAAAGTCTCGTTTCACTTCAGTTGTTGAGTCTACCATGCATGTCTCCTTAACTTTCTTTATATTATCTTGCACAAACCGTCCCCTGAATTTCCTGTCTTGGTCTATTTTGGGTCATCCGATCCAAATTTATTTCTAGGTCTTTGTGATCTTTCAGAATAGCTTCGTTAGCACTCCCATCCCTGATTTTGTTTTTTGTGGGGGTTTTTTCAAATAACATGCTTGATACCAGAATTAGTTTTAGGAATGAATTTCCCAGCCAAGAAGAGTGACCTTCTGTATGGGATTAGAAGCAGTGTGGCCTAGTGGAAAGAGCATAGGCCTGGGTGTGAGAGGACCTGGTTTCTAATCCTTGCTCGGTCCTTTGCTTGCTCTATGACCTTGGGCAAGTCACTTATTAGTTAATATTGGTATTTGTTAAGCGCTTACTATGTGCAGAGCCCTGTTCTATTCTCTGGGCTAGATACAGGGTAATCAGGTTGTCCCACATGAGGCTCACAGTCTTAATCCCCGTGTTACAGATGAGGTAACTGAGGCACAGAGAAGTGAAGTGACTTGCCCACAGTCACACAGCTGATAAGTGGCAGAGCCGGGATTTGAACCCATGACCTCTGATTCCCAAGCCTGGGCTCTTTCCACTGAGCCATGCTGCTTCTCTCTGTGCCTCATTTTGTCAGCTGCAAAATAGGGATACCTGTTCTCCTACTTAGACTGTGAGCCCTGTGGGGGACAGGAACTCTGTCTGACCTAATTGTACTTGCCCCAGCACTTAGAACAGTGTTTGACACATAATAAGCACTTAATCAAAAAATCATGGGTTCTAATCCCGGCTCCTCCATTTGTTTACTGTGGGACCTTGGGCAAGTCACTTTACTTCTCTGTGCCTCAGTTACCTCATCTGTGAAATGGGGATTGAGACCGTGAGCCCCACGTGGGACAGGGACTCTTTCAAACCTGATTTACTTGTATCCACCCCAGCGCTTAGTACAGTATCTGGCACATAGTAAGTGCTCAACAAATATTATGATTATCATTATTATCAAATACCAAAATATTGATGAGGATTCCCCTACTCTTATATTGTGCTCTCCCAAGTGTGTAAGTCAATGCTCTGCACACAGTCAGCACTCAGTAAGTACGATTGACTGACTACTTGGCACAGTGGAAAGAGCACGGGCTTTGGAGTCAGGGCTCATGAGTTCGAATCCCAGCTCTGCCACTTGTCAGCTGTGTGACTGTGGGCAAGTCACTTAACTTCTCTGTGCCTCAGTTCCCTCATCTGTAAAATGGGGATTAAGACTGTGAGCCCCACGTGGGACAACCTGATTCCCCTGTCTACCCCAGCGCTTAGAACAGTGCTCTGCACATAGTAAGCGCTTAACAAATACCAACATTATTATTATTATTACTGATGTTAATTCTTTCGATCGTATTTATTGAGTGCTTACCGTAGGGAGAGCACTGTGCAGAGCGCTTATGTAAAATTCCTGAGTTGGGGTTCCTCTTCATCTCTCCCATCAGAAGTTGAATGTTTTCACCCTTTTGCCTGGCCAAAGAGAGGTCATTTCACAGATCTTGTAAGGAGGAGGAGGCTAATGGTTCTCTCATCAGGCCCAGTCTCTTTTGTCTAGTAAAATTGGTTCAGCTTCATTATAGATTGCTATCACATGCTATTTGCTGGAAAACTTTAGTATTCCTTAAATTGGGAGTCTGGCAATTTAGAGTGTGCAGTGATTTCCAAGTGTTTACTCTGGAATATACACCATCATTCATTCATTCATTTGTATTCATTGAGCACTTACTGTGTGCAAAGGACTGTACTAAGCTCTTGAAAGCAGCGTGGCTTAGTGGAAAGAGCACGGGCTTGGGAGTCAGAGGTTGTGGGTTTTAATCCCAGCCCTGCCACTTGTCAGCTGTGTGACTTTGGGCAAGTCACTTCACTTCTCTGTGCCTCAGTTACCTCATCTGGAAAATGGGGATTAAGACTGTGAGCCCCACGTGGGCCAACCTGATTACCTTATATCTACCCCAGCGCTTAGAACGGTGCTTGGCACATAGTAAGTGCTTAACAAATGCCGTTATCATTATTACTACAATTTAACAGACACATTCCCTGCCCACAGTGACATTAATATAAATAAATTACAGATATATTCATTCAGTAGTATTTATTGAGCACTTACTATGTGCAGAGCACTATACTAAGTGCTTGGAATGTACAATTCAGCAACAGATAGAGACAGTCCCTGCCCAGTGACGGGCTCACAGTTTAATCGGGTGAGACAGATGGCAGAGCAAAACAGAACGAAACAAAAACAAGACAACATTATCACGATAAATAGAATCAAGGGGATGTATACCTCATTAACAAAATAAATAGGGTAGTAACTAATATATACAAATGAACACAGTGCTGGGGGGGCAAGGAGCAGAGGGTGGGGTGTATATATATGCAGATATATACATATGTACTGTGGCGATGGAAGGGAGGATGAATGAAGGAGAAAGTAAGAACAGTGCAGAAGGGAGGGGGAGGAGAAGAGAGAAGGGCTTAATCAGAGAAGGCTTCTTGGAGGAGATGGGCCTTCCGTAAGGCTTCAAAGTTGGGGAGAACTGTCATTATGTAGTGCAGTTTAATTCAAACACACATTATTACTTCCGTCCGTTCAAATCAGTGGGTAGGAAGCGTCGACCAACTCGGTTGATTTGTACTCTCGCGAGCACTTAGTACAGTCATGCGGTCCGTGCTCAATAAATACAGTTGCTAAGGTTGAAGGAAACCTTATTCAGATTAAAGGTGTTTGTAGACTTTTTTTTTTTTTTTTTTGGTCTGGCCGGCTTACAAGAGTGGATGATGACTACATTGCTCACAGACTAGTAGTAATAATGGTATTTATTGTACAGTGCCTGGCCCATAGTAAGCACTCAACAAATACCAGAATTATTATTATTTTTGAGCAGCTACTGATTGTGAAAGGTCACAATCACTTGGGCAAGTCGTTTTACTTCTCTGGGCCTCAGTTACCTCATCTGTAAAATGGGAATTGAGACAACGAGGCCCCTTGCCTCCCTGCAGAGCGCTAATCGTCTACTTAGCAGCCCTCTCCCAGACGTTGGCCTTAACCTTTGCCTTGAACCAGCCACGTGACTAAGGTGGCATCATTTGTTTTCATAGAAGCTTGAATCAATGGGTGATATCTGCATTTTTTTTAAATGGCATTTGTTAAGGGCTTACTATGTGCCGGACACTGTTCTGAGCAATGGGACAGATACAAGGTAATCAGGTTGGACTCAGTCCAAGTCCCTCACAGGACTCGCCGTCTAAATCCTCGTTTTGCAGATGAGGGAACTGAACCGTAGAGAAGTTAAGTGACCGGCCCAAGGTCACACTGCAGACAAGTGGTGGAGGCTGGATTAGAATCCAGGACTTTCTGATCCAGACCTATGCTCTATCCACTACGCTACGCTGCTTCCCTCAGGAAGCACCTCCGTAGTAAGCGCGTCTTATTATTTTTACTCTTCCTTCCTCGTCTCATTTCTCATCCATTCATTCAATCATATTTATTGAGCGCTTTCTATGTGCAGAGCACTGTACTAAGCGCTTGGAACATACAATTCAGCAACAGATAGAAACAATCACTGCCCAACAACGGGCTCACAGTCTAAACACCAGAGCACCCATTGACTCTTCCCGTCTTTCACTCCTGGATCCATCAATCCATCAGTGCTATTTATTGAGCACTTGCCAGATGCAGAGCACTTGGGAAAGTACTCTATAACAGGGTTGGTAGACATAGACAGGTTATAGAGAAGTAGCCTGACTCAGTGGAAAGAGCCCGGGCTTGGGAGTCAGAGGTCATGGGTTCAAATCCCAGCTCTGCCACTTGTCAGCTTTGTGACTGTGAGCAAGTCACTTTACTTCTCTGGGCCTCAATTACCTCATCTGTAAAATGGGGATTAAAACTGTGAGCCCCATGTGGGACAACCTGATTACCCTGTATCTACCCCAGCCCTTAGAACAGTGCTCTGCACATAGTAAGCGCTTAATAAATACCAACATTATTATATGCCCTTCCCACAGGAACTTACAATTTAGAGGATCTTCCAACACCCCTATCCCTGCCATCCTGTATGGTAATGACCTGGCAGATTATTTCATTAAGATCCAGACCATTAGAGACCAACTTCTCCCCTTCTGGACTGTAAGCTCTCTGTGGACAGGGAACAAGTCTGCCGACTCTGTTATAGTGTAATCTCCCAAGTGCTTAGTACAGTGCTCTGCACATAGTAAGCTCTCAAAAATCAATCATATTTATTGAGCAATTATTATGTGCAGAGCACCGTTAAGCTCCTGGGAGAGTACAATGCAACAGAATGGCACAACAATAAGTACAAGTAATTAATTGGATTTCTCCAAGTGCCCCCTTTTCCTCCTAATTATCCTCCTACCTCTCTATCCACACTCCCTTCCTTTTTCAGCTGTCTCCCAAAGGGCATTTTTCAGCCTACTCTAAACCCGGCTTCTTTTTCCTAGTGCCTGATACTTAAACTGTTCATATCATCCACTTAATCACTTTGTGTATTTGTTTGTACATGTCTAGCTATAGCTATGGTTGTAGAGGTGTATTTAGACCTGTAAACACTTATTTTATCCACTTTGCTACTTGTGTTTTCTTAATGAGTTACTCTTCACTCACTTCTTATAGCTGGCTTTGCATGCCATTTTTAAGTTCCACAAGGGTACTGATCAATACTTTCACTTCTTCTAATTTATTAATAATAATCATAATAGTGGCATTTGTTAAGCACTTAGTATGGGCCGGCCACTGTACTAAACGCTGGGTTGAATACAGGCAAATTGAGTAAGATACAGTCCCTGTCCCACATGGAGCTCACAGTCACAATCCCCTTTTTATAGATGAGGTAACTGAGGGACAGAGAAGTAAAGTGACTTGCCCAAGGTCTCACAGCAGACAGTGTTCTTCTGAGGCTTGGTACCGTGTTCTTTATACAAAACAGGCTCAGTAAATGCTGTCTTCTGGAGGTCCTGTGGGAATTTCCAAGATTAAAGAAATAATGATTAATTTGGGCCCTTGCTTTGCTCCAGGAAACTGAAAGTTAAGGGAATGAAGTTCTAAATATACTATCACCGATCTCTTTCATTTCCACAGAAATAAATGGTACCGCTGGGTATACTGTAAAATAGATCTCTTAATGGGGGAGTGTGAATTTTTACCTTTTTGTTTCTCATCACGACACCTATTTATAAGGTCCGTGTAGCCAGAATTGCTTCATGTTTTGAAAACTCGCTGCCATTACAACATCTTCACCTCCTCCTCCTTGAGTTAGTTTTATCTCATTTGGCAGAAGAGAACACTAAAGCCCTGAGAGTTGGCAACTAACTCAGGAATCTCTATCGGCTCAGAATGGCATCGGTTTAGCCCCCTTGACTGAGTGCTACACTCAGCAAGCAATAGGTGCCAATGATGCCTCTGTGTGGTGCACTTTATCATCATCATCGTCATCATCATCATCATTATTATTATTGTTGTTATTAAATTTGGTATTTGTAGGGAAGATACAATCAGATCAGATGCAATCTCGGTCACCAGTGGGGCTCCCAGTCTGAGGAAGAGGGAGAACAGGTATTGAATCCCCATTTTATCGATGAGGAAACTGAGGCCTAGAGAACAAGTGTGGCTTAGCGGAAAGAGCATGGGCTTGGGAGTTAGAGGTCGAGGGTTCTAATCCTAGCTCCCACACTTATCAGCTGTGTGACTTTGGGCAAATTACTTAACTTCTCTGTGCCTCAGCTATCTCATCTGTAAAATGAGATTAAGACCATGAGCCCCACGTGGGACAACCTGATGACCTAGTATCTTCTCCAGTGCTTAGAACTGTGCTTGGAACATAGTAAGTGCTTAACAATTGCCATCATTATTATTATCATGAAGTGACTTACTCAAGGTCACAGAGTGGGCAAGTGGCAGAGCCGAATTAGAACCCAGCTCTCCTGACTCCCAGGCCCGTGGTCCATACTTATTATCTGCTGCTTCTCCACAAAACTTGATGCCTTTGGAAGTCTCCAGTGCTGGGAGCCCCTTGAGGTACATAGTAAGTGCTTAACAAATACCATCATCAAATCCCATCCTCTGGAGTTGAGGTGACATCCAGGGGCCATTTGTCACTCATTTCATTCCTACCGTGGCAAGTAGCAGTAGGCGGGAAACGACATCAGAGGTATCAAAAGCCAGGTGAGGGACCTGCAGAAGGAACGTCTTTTCTATTCAGTTAATGGGATTTATTGAGCACTTACTATCTGCGAAGCACTGTACTAGGCATTTGAGAGAGTACAATACCGCAGAGTTGGTAGACACATTCCCTGCCCCAACTAAATTAGTTTTGGGAGAACCTCAGTGATGACAACTTGGTGGTTGTCAAATGGAGCCCCCAAATCGCAAATGATGCGATTCTGTGATTCTGACTTCAGGAGAAGCAGCATGGCTCAGTGGAAAGAGCCTGGGCTTGGAAGTCAGAGGTCATGGGTTCTAATCCATGGGTTCCGCCACTTGTCAGCTATGTGACTATAGGCAAGTCACTTAACTTCTCTGTGCCTCAGTTACCTCATCTGTAAAATGGGGATTAAGACTGAGCCTCATGTGGGACAACCTGATTACCCTGTATATACCCCAGCGCTTAGAACAGTGCCCTGCACATAGTAAGCACTTAACAACATTTTTTTTGAAGGTCCTGGGTTCTAATCCTGGATCCGCCACTTATCTGCTATGTGACCTTGAGAAAGTCCCTTCACTTCTCTGTGCCTCAGTTACCTCATCTGTAATATGGGGATTATGACTGTAAGTCTCATGTGAGACAAGGACTGCATCCACCCCGATTGCCTCCTATCTACCCCAGCTCTTAGAACAGTGCCTGGCACCTAGTAAAGCGCTTAACAAGTACCACAATTAATTAATTAAATATTCTCGAGCCAATCATCATCTCTCAGAGCATTAACAATAATAATGGTATTTAAAAGCACTCACTTGTGCTAAGCACCATAGTAAGCACCGTGGTCAATGTAAGATCACCCCACATGGGGTTCACATTATAAATAGGAGAGAGAGCGGGTATCGAACCCCCATTTTATAGATGAAGAAACTGAGGCCCAGAGAAGTTTAGTGACTTGCCCCAGGCCACATAGGCAAGAGGCAGAGCCGAGATTAAACTCCCAGGCCCTGGCTCTTTTCATTTGGCTATGCTGCTTTAATAATAATTATGATGGTATTTGTTAAGTGCTTACTATGGGCCAGGCACTGTACTAAACCCTGGGGTGAATACAAGCAAATCGGCTTGGACACAGTCCCTGTACCATGTGCGGCTCACAGTCTCAATCCCCATTTTACAAATGAGGCAGCCAAGGCACAGAGAAGTAAAGTGACTTTCCAATGATCACACAGCAGACAAATTGTCTTTGGTCAGATGAGGCAAATAAACCACTCAAGGGACTAAAATCAGTCTCTCTAGACTGTAAGCTCGCTGTGGGCAGGGAATGTATCTGTTAATTGTTATAGTATATTCTCCCAAGTGCTTAAAGAAGCAGTGTGGCTCAGTGGAAAGAGCCCGGGCTTGGGAGTCAGAGGTCGTGGATTCTAATCCCGGCTCCGCCACTTGTCAGCACTGTGACCTTGGGCAAGTCACTCCGCTTCTCTGTGCCTCAGTTATCTCATCTGTAAAATAGGGATGAAGACTGTGAGCCCTACGTAGGACAACCTGATTACCTTGTATCTACCCCAGCACTTAGAACAGTGCTTGGCACATAGTAAGCGCTTAGCAAATACCAACTTTATAATTATTATTACAGTGCACACAGTAAATGCTCAATAAATGTGCTTGAATGAATGAATGTTGTGGCCCCTCTGGGGTAAGCAGGGCCCTCCCCCATCTGGGTGCTGTTGAAAGCTCGGTATTTCTTGTGTTCTGTCCTCCTTAGGTGGGAATCTTTCTCAGGATTTGTGAAATACCTTCCCTAGGTGCATAAGGATGGGTTTCGTCATAATTCATTTGCTTTTCTTTCCAGCGGGTATATGATGAAGAAGTGGAAGAGCCAGTCCCCAAGGCAGAAACAGAAAAGAGCGAACAGGTAACCGGGCATATCGAACCCCCTCTTCAATCCAGTACCTGAACTGCTGCTGAGGAAAGACGGAGGAGGTCAAATCTTGGGAATTCAGGAATCCCCTTCCCGGACCCCTGGACCGGTTCTTCCATGAGTGACTTTCTGCAGCTTCCCTTTTTGTCTCTAAAACTGATGGTATCCTATGGGGTTCACTGAAGGGGCGAAAATTTGCATGGAAGCAAAGGCCCACAGATAATAATAATAATAGTTATGGTATTTGTTAAGCACTTACTTTGTGCCAAGCATCAGAGAAGTAGCGTGGCTCAGTGGAAAGAGCCCAGGCTTGGAAGTCAGAGGTCATGGGTTCAAGTCCCAGCTCTGCCACTTGTCAGCTGTGTGACTGTGGGCAAGTCACTTCATTTCTCTGTGCCTCAGTGACCTCATCTGTAAAATGGGGATGAAGACTGTGAGCCCCACGTGGGACCACCTGATTACCCTCTATCTACCCCAGTGCTTAGAACAGTGCTCTGCACATAGTCAGCGCTTAAAAAATACCAACATTATTATTATTATTACAAGTGAATCGGGTGGATCACAGTCCTTGTTCTGCATGGGGCTCCCAGTCTTAATCCCCATTTTACAGATGAGGCAACTGAGGCTAGAGAAGTGCAGGGACTTGCCCAAGCCCACACAGTGGACAAGTGGTGAAGCCAGGATTAGAACCCATGACCTTCTGACTCCTAGGCTTATGCTCTATCCACTTCTCTGGACTCCACCACTTGCCTGCGTGTGACCTTGGGCAAGTCGCTTCACTTCTCCGGACCGCAGTTCCCTCATCTGTAGAGTGGGGATTGAGACTGGGAGCCCCACGTGGGCCAGGGACTGTCTCCGACTCGGTTTGCTTGTATCCACCCCGGCGCTCAGTACAGTGCCCGGCACATAGTAAGCGCTTAATGGATACCATCAGGATTACTACGCCATGCTGCTTCCCAGCGAGAGGTAGACTCTCAGGCTCAGGATGTTAGAACCACATCCACAGCAGGCCAGTAACTCACCAATCTATAAGTAGAGTGGCACCATGCCTCAAAATCTGCTCCGACCAACTTGGTCCACAACCTGGAAGGATCCCCTTATGCGTAGCAATGGAAAGGCCTAGTCTATCCCAGAGCTTAGAACAGTGCTTTGCACTTAGTAAGCGCTTAACAAATACCATCATTATTATTATTATCCCTGGAAACTTGGGCCTGGTTCATGGTGGCCCGAGTTGTGTGACGTCCCTCCTGCGCCCGGACGGAGACCGTTCACCCAGCATACTTTTCCTTCTTAGGAGAAAACCCGGGAGCAGAAAGAAGCGGACCTGATCCCGAAAGTCCAGGAGGCCGTGAACTTTGGGTTGCAAGTTTTGGACAGTGCATTTGAACAACTGGATATCAAAGCGGGAAACTCCGATTCCGAAGAGGAAGAAACCAATGAGCGAGGGGATCTGATCCTTGAGCCAAAGGTAAAGGCCTCGAGGGTCTGTAGGGTCATCTCCTTCACCTTACACTGTACTGAGCACTAGGGTAGGTAGAAGCAGTTGGGGTGCGACACAGTCCCTGGCCCACATGGGGCTCCCCTTATTAATCCCCCTTTTACAGGTGAGGGGACCGAGGCACAGGGAAGTGAAGTGACTTGCCCGAAGTCACACAGCAGACACATTGATTTTTGGATCACGGATAAGAATCTTCTGCCGGGATCAGTCCCAAAAGATTCCGATCCTACCGTTGGCGGCATCGGAGAGCCGTGAGAGGCCCCGGAAGTTTCTCAGTCGACCGATGGTATTTATTTAGTGTTTACCATGTGCAGAGCACTGTACTAAGCACTTGGGAAAATACAGTGTCAGTCAGCGGTATCTGAGCTCTTACTATGTGCTGAACACTGTACTAAGCACTTGGGAGACTACAATACGATAGAGTTGGTAAAAACTTTCCCTGCCCAAAACAAGCTACTTTCTCTCTCACCTTTCTTCTTGGAGTGAGGGAATCGAAATGGCATTTTGAAAACTCCTTCATATTACAGGGAAAGATCGTGAAGTGATCAAAGTATCTTTCTTACTTAAAAGTCTTACTGTTGAGGTAACTGAGGCCCAGAGAAGATAAGTGACATGCTGAAGGTCACCCAGCAGATGTGTGGCTGAGTCAGGATTAGAACCCAGGTCCTTCTGACTCCCAGGCCCGTGCTTTATCCACTAAAGTATGCTGCTTCTCTAATTGATACGATGGCTAGTCATCCCTTGATTCAATAGTATTTATTGAGCGCTTACTATGAGCAGAGCACTGTACTAAGCGCTTGGAATCCACAAATCGGCAACAGATAGAGACAGTCCCTGCACTTTGACGGGCTTACCGTCTAATCGGGGGAGACAGGCAGACAAGAACAATGGCAGTAAATAGAGTCAAGGGGAAGAACATCTCATAAAAACAATGGCAACATTAGTCCTGAACAGTCACTCTGGCACCTCTTCCAGCCCCCTTCAATCAGTCAATCAATGAGTGGTTATATATTGAGGGCTTTCTATGTGCCGAACGCTGTACTCCACGCCTGGGAGATTACAATCCAACGGAAACAGCAGACCCGCTCCCGGCCCCCAAACCAAAGACTCCTGTATCGGGTCGAAATTTTTAGGCCTTTTCCATTAAGGGTGAGTCGTCGACAGATCCCGAGAGGAAGATCTGACCAAACATGCCAACCTAAACCCACTTCTCATTCCAGGATCTGTACATCGATCGACCCTTACCTTACTTAATTGGGTCCCAGCTTTTCATGGAACAAGAAGATGTGGGTCTTGGAGATCTTTCTAGTGAAGGTACTTTTCCAGGAGGAGACTTATGTTTTTAGCAGAACTTGAGTGTCTCTCTCTCTCTGTCTCTGACTCTCACACACAGATGGATGGCTTGGGTGGGAGGAAGGGATTAGCCCCCATGGCTGTATCCGGGTAGCCTAAGAACTGATCCTCTGTTCTTTAAATAGAAGGCTCAGTGGACAGTGATCGTGGGAGTGTCGTTGATAGCGAAGAGGAGAAAGATGAAGAGGTAAGTACAGAGATTGGTGGCAGGGAGGGGGCAGGCAAAGTTGGGCAAGCGCTCAAGAATTGGATGTTCGGTTCTGTGAATCTGTGACCGGTTTATTAACAATAATAATAATGATGGTGTTTATTAAGCCCTTACTATGTACCAGGAACTAATAATAATAATAATAATAATGTTGGCATTTAAGTGCTTACTATGTGCAAAGAACTGTTCTAAGCTCTGGGGAGGATACAAGGTGATCAGGTGGTCCCACATGGGGCTCACAGTCTTCATCCCCATTTTATAGATGAGGTAACAGGCCCAATGAAGTGACTTGCCCAAAGTCACACAGCTGACAAGCGGCAGAGCTGGGATTTGAACCCATGATCTCCAACTCCTTAGCCCGTGCTCTTTCCACTGAGTCACGCAGCCTCATAATTATATAATAATTATGGTATTTGTTAAGCAGTCATTCATTCACTTAGTCGTATTTATTGAGCACTTACTGTGTGCAGAGCACTGTACTAAGCACTTGGAAAGTACAGTTCGGCAACAGATAGAGACAATCCCTACCCAACAACAGGCTCATAGTCTAAAAGGGGGAGAGCACTTACTATGTGCCAAGGACTGCTATTAACACTGGAGTAGATACAAAGTAATCAGACTGTCGCATGTGGGGCTCACAGTCTTCATCCCCATTTTATAGATGAGGTAACTGAGGCCCAGAGAAGTCAAGTGGCCTGCCCAAGGTCACACAGCAGAGAAGTGGCAGGACTGGGATTAGAAGCAAAGTCCTCTGACTCCCAAGCCCGTGCTCTTTCCACTAAGACACACTGCTTCTCTAACTGTACTAAGCACTGGGGTGGATACAAGTAAATTGGTTTGGACACAGTCTCTGCCCCACACGGTGCTCACAGTCTCAATCCCCATTTTACAGATGAGGGAACTGAGGCCTAGTGCAGTGAAGGTCACCCAGCAGACAAGTGGCGGAGGCTGGATTAGAACCCAGGACTTTCTAACTCCCAGGCCCATGCTCTATCCGCATCACCATGCTGCTTCATGTTTACATGTGATATCCACCCACCCGTGTCCCCACCATACTAAGGTGTATATAAATTGTATATATATGGGTATATAAATTTATATACATGTATATAAATATGCATGTATATATATATACACAAAACTTCTCACTCTAGGCTTCAAGGCTCTCCATCACCTTGCCCCTTCCTACCTCTCCTCCCTTCTCTCTTTCTCCCTTCTCTTCTCTCTTTACTGCCGACCCCGCACCCTCCGCTCCTCTGCCGCCCACCTCCTCCCCGTCCCCCATTCTTGCCTATCCCACCGACAACCCCTGGGACACGTCCTCCCGCGGTCCCGGAATGCCCTTCCTCCTCACCTCTGTCAAACTCATTCTCTTCCCCTCTTCAAAACCCTACTTAAAGCTCACCTCCTCCAAGAGGCCTTCCCAGACTGAGCTCTCCTTTTCCCTCTGCTCCCTCTACCCCCGCCTCACCTCTCCGCAGCTAAACCCTCTTCTCCCCGCTTTCCCTCTGCTCCTCCCCCCTCCCGTCCCATCCCCTCAGCACTATACTCGTCCGCTCAACTGTATATATCTTCATCACCCTATTTATTTTGTTAATGAGGTGTACATCACCCTGATTCTATTTATTTGCTATTGTTTTAATGAGATGTTCTTCCCCTTGATTCTATTTATTGCCATTGTTCTTGTCTGTCTGTCTCCCCCGATTAGACTGTAAGCCCATCAAAGGGCAGGGACCGTCTCTATCTGTTACCGATTTGTACATTCCAAGCACTTAGTACAGTGCTCTGCACATAGTGAGCACTCAATAAATACTATTGAATGAATGAATGCACACACACATATACATATATGTCTGTTTTCCCCTCTAGACAGTACGGTTGTTACAGGCAGGGAACATGTCTGCCAACTCTTCTGTATTCTGCCTACTCTTCCAGGTGCTTAGTACAGTGCTTTGCACATAGTAAGCATTCAGTACCATTGATGATAATGACAGTACAGTTGTACAATGTTCCACTGTGGTAAAGACCACATCTTGATGAAGTTCAGCCATTGAGAGCTATTCCCTGTGCATCACTATTTTAGGGTCCACTGTAATCCTTTGAGTCGAGCGATAGTGTTATCGGCTGGCATCCAACTTGCACAAAAGATTAGTAAAAACCTTTATTCAGAGTAGTTTCTGTCTCGTGAGCAGGGAATATGTCTGCCAAGTCTACTGTGTGGTACTCTTCGAAGCCCTCAGCATAGTGCTCTGCACACAATGCTCAATAAAAACCATTGTTGATGATGATAATGATTCTTAGCCAGTTATTTAGAAATGTTTGAACTAAAACTTTCTGGTGAAGGAGAGAGCTTGGAAAATTCATGATCCTGCTAGATATGTAAGAACAATAATAATTTTTTTTAAGCAGAAGCAACAGCAGGTGTTGAACACCTGCTATGGTCAGAGCATTGTGCTAAACACTTGGGAAAATACAATAAAAGGAAAAAATATATTCCCAGATTTATATAGTAGTTGCTACAGGCCTGGACTGTTGCTGATGATAATAATAATATGGTATTTGTTACTGCCTTACTATATGCCAAGGACTGAACACACTGTGAGAAGCAGCATAGCTTTGTGGAAAGAACCCGGGCTTGGGAATCAGGGATGTGGGTTCGAATACTGGCCCCACCACTTACCAGCTGTGTGACTGTGGGCAAGTCACTTCACTTCTCTGTACCTCAGTTCCCTCATCTGTAAAATGGGGGTTGAGACTCTGAACCCCACTTGGGACAACCTGATTACCTTTTATCTACTGCAGCTCTTAGAACAGTGCTTGACACATAGTAAGTGCTTAACAAATACCATCATCATTCTTATCATTATAATTAACAAAGCCCTAGAGTTGATAGAGACTAAGAAGATAAGACCCAATCCTTGTCCCATATAGAGCTCCCTCAGTCTAAAACGGAGGGAGAATGGGGATTTTATCCCCATTTTACAAGAGTAACTAAGGCAAGACACTGAAAAGTTAGTTGACTTACCTAACCCCCACAACAGGCAAAGTAGTGGAACCGGGATTAGAACCCGGGTGTGTTTTGCTTGGCTGGGTTGATTTTAGGCTCAAAGGAGAGAATCATTTTACTGCTGTTGGTATTCTTGCCCATTTTTCCCCTGAGCCTAGCTATGGTGCTCTGGTAGCCTATTTTAAACAGATCAGAAATTTGAAACTTTCTCTGAGGAGAAGAAAAGATCACTGCAATGGAGCTCAGGATTCAATTCCACAAAGCTAAAGAATTTCAAAAATCATCATTAAGAAGAGGACCTTATGTTGCGTATTTACTTATGTTACCTCTTTTTGATCATACACAGGTGACTGAAAACTTCAGTTAACCCAAACCCTGTTATAATAACAATAAGATTAGTATGTTATTAAGCATTTACTGTGTGCCAAGCACTGTACCAAGTACTGGGGTAGATATAGTTAATCAAGCCAGACATAGTTCTGCTCCTACATGGGGCTCACAATCTAACGGGAGTGGGAACAGGTATTAAATTCCCCATTTTACAGATGAAGAAAGTTAGGCCCTGAGAAGTTAAAATGACTTAAAATGCCCAGGGTCACATAGCAGACAAGTGGCAGAGCTGGGATTAGAACCCAGATCCTCCGGCTCCCTGGCTCTTGCTCTTTCTGCTAGACCACACCGCTCATCTGCCTTCTTTTCCCACTGGGCTTCTTTTGTCCACTGGACTAATTTTTAAGTTTCATTCCATAGCCACAAAATGGGTGGAGGGCAACTAGAAGAGTTGGAGAGTGGGGAGAGAGGCAAGTTTAAATTTGCAGACCAAATAAATTGAACCAAGGTGGTCGTTTTTGATTGAATCTGAGGAATGTGATTAAAAATGCTTTCAAGTTCAAGACTGATAGATCCTAGTCAGCCTCTTTGCTGAAGGAAACCTTGTAAAAACAAAACAAAACTTGATAGAGTGTTCAACCAGCAACC
This sequence comes from Ornithorhynchus anatinus, assembly GCF_004115215.2. Classification (NCBI taxonomy): domain Eukaryota; kingdom Metazoa; phylum Chordata; class Mammalia; order Monotremata; family Ornithorhynchidae; genus Ornithorhynchus; species Ornithorhynchus anatinus. Next base: position 126,574,451 of record NC_041730.1, on the reverse strand, counting down.
TTCCCTGTAGCACCATTAATTAGTAATTGGCTACTGTTTGGACAGTGATGCTAAAGGACAAGTTTGTAGATCGGCTTTAGGAATGAAATTGCTGGAACCAATTCTTGATTCCAAATAAGAATGAGCTTTGGGGTGGGGGCGTGGGGAAGGTGTGGGTGTGTGTGTGTTGAAGCCAGTGTTAATAAAAGCACCTATTTATATTCTAGGAATCCGAAGACGATTTTGGCAATCAGAGTGGTGACGATCAGAAAACGGTAAAGCTAAACCTTGCAAAAGAACCTGACCGGATAGCTGTGAATATTTCCTCTCGGCACATTCTTGACTGAGACTGATGAAATCGATGAACAAGGAAGTTGGGATTCAACCAGTTTGAACAATCAATCCTACATTTAAAAATGCTAAGCCATTTTTCCTTCTGGAGAAAACGGGTTCCTTGCCTTGCTTTAGGTTCCTCAGCATTACCCACATAAACTTGTTGTGGGCAGGGGAAAAAGTGTCTGTTTCTTGTTGTATCATACTCTTCCAAGCGCTTAGTAAAGTGATTTGCACACAGTAAGCGCTCAATAAATACGATTGAGTGAATAAACCTGGATAGTCCACTAGTGGAAAAAGACTGTGAACAAAAGGAGGAAGAGTATTTTGATTGGCAAAAGAGTCCCAACTTTACTTATTTGCTTGTTTGTCCATTTCATTTCCCCTCAGCTGAATCCAGATCAGTCACTCAATCAGTGGTATTTATGATGCTCTTACTGTGGGCACGACGCTTGGGAGAGTTAGTTGGTAGACATGTTCCCTGCCCACAGCGAGTCTACAATCTGGAGGGATAATCGGCTTGGCCACTGCCTGTGTCTCCGGTAAGGTGAAGTGGTAGTCTTTCCTGAAGGGGCTCACATTCACACTTAGAAAGTGTCTTTTAACAGTCAACCGAATCCCAGGTTCTTTGCAAGTACGTAGTACAGCACTCTGCACATAGCGCTCAAATGTCTGCCATGGAGTGATCCAGAGGAAAAGGAGCTTCTTTCAAGTTAAACAGAAATAGATCCTGAAAAATCAGTTCCGTTTATGAACGGCGGCTTCAGAGGGCCCTTTTGATCCCGAAAAAGTCTCTTGATCGGCACCTAGGATTTGACTTTCGTGTTTCTAACCCCGTTGCCTCGATTCTCCCTCAACAGCGCCCGACACTGAGTGATGAAGAGGAAGATGACGATGGCTGTGAATCAGAGAAGGAAGAGGAGGAGGAGGAAGACGGAACTGATGTGGAAAGACCTAGAGGCGTAAGAGAACTATAGCCACGATTCTAGGCATCCGGTTCCCTGTTGACTCATTTTCTGTATCGTCCCCGCTTCTTACCAAGTTCTGTACGGAGCATTTGCTCTTCCATTGCACTTAATCCTCTACTGTCTCAAGCATCTTAGATTGCTTGCAAACATCATTTCTCCTGGGAACATTTATTGGTTTGTGGGATGGGTTTTATTTTAGTTGTTGTTTTTTGTTGTTAATTTTTTTTGCTTAAGTATACTCTTGGGCAGGGAATGTGTCTTTCCACTCTGATGTATTGTACGCTCCCAAGTGCTTAATACAGTGGTCTGCACTCAGTAGCGCTAAGTACCAATGATGATGCTTATTCCTCTTCCCCCATTATATGACTTCACGCTAAGTAACCCACTAGCCTAAATTGTTGTCAGTACACTGGTAGATGCTTGAAAAATTCAGAGCAGAAGTATGAGTTTTCTAGAAAGTGGAAACATCTTCCAGCCCTCCTACATTCACCTGTGTAGCAGAAATCTTGACTTTTTTTCTTAGCCTCAGGGGGCTTGATGGGAGTTTCTTATGGTTTTTAAGTGCTTACTAGGTGCCAGGCACTGTACTAAGCACCGGGGTATATATAACATCATCAAATTGGACATAGTCCATGTCCCACATGAGGCTCCCAGTCATAATTCCCATTTTACAGATGAGGTAACTGAGGCACTGGGAAGCAAAATGGTTTGCCATGGTCTCACAGCAGGCAGGTGGCAGTGGCAGGATTAAAACTCAGTTCATTCAGTCGTATTTATTGATTGTTTACTGTGCGCAAAGCACTGTACTAAGTCAGATCCTCTGACTCCCAAGACCGGGTTCTTTCCACTTGGACACGCTGGTCAGTTGTTGCTCCTTTAACTACCAGTGCTCACTAATAATAGTAACTGTAATATTTTCTAATAAGAGTTTATTATGGAATAAGCACTGGAGTAGTTATAAGATAATCAGGTCAAACACAGGCCCGTCCCTCATGGAGCTCACAGTCTAAGTAGGAAGGAGAGCAGGTGTTGAATCTCTTTTTTGTCTCGTAGCTCAAAAAGGAGAGACCGACATCATTTGCCGATGAGCTGGCAGCCCGGATCAAAGGGGACAAGACAGGCAAGACAGATGATGAGCCAATGAGTAAGTCAGAAGAGACTAAATAATAATGAAAAGTGTGGCGTTTGAACACTATGTGGAGAAGCAGCATGGCACAGTGGATAGAGCATGGGCCTGGGAGTCAGAAAGTCATGGGTTCTAGTCCCGGCTCCACCACTTGTCTGCCGTGTGACCTGGGGCAAGTCACTTCACTTCTCTGGGCCTCAGTTACCTCACCTGTAAAAAAAAATGGGGATTCACAGTGTGAGCCCAATGTGGGACAGGGACTGTGTCCAACCTGATTAACTTGTATATACCCCAGTACTTAAAACTGTGCTTGGCACATAATAATAATAATGATGATAGCATTTGTTGAGCGTTTACTATGTGCAAAGCACTGTTCTAAGCGCTGGGGGTGGATACAAGGTGATCAGGTTGTCCCACATGGGGCTTACAGTCTTAATCCCCATTTTACAGATGAGGTAACTGAGGCACAGAGAAGTTACGTGACTGGCCCAAAGTCACACGACTGACAAGCGGCGGAGGTGGGATTAGAACCCATGACCTCTGACTCCCAAGCCCAGGCTCTTTCCACTGAACCATGCTGCTTAGTAAGCACTTAACAAGTAACATAATTATTATTACCGTATGCCAAGTACTGTGCTGAGCACTGGGTTAGATTCAAGATAATCAAGTCAGACACTGCCCTATCCCATGGGAGACTTATAACTAAGGGAAGGGAGAATGGATGTTTATATCCGCAGCATTCCATCTCTCACTTTCCACCTGAAGGGCCCTTACTGTAGCGTGCCTTCCAAAAGTAACGGCACAGGGCTCCGGCTTAATTTACATCTCATTCGAGGGCCCAGACGGGTCTTAGCTACGAAGGGTCAGTAGCTCAGGCTCAAGGAATCACCGTGTGGCTCGGCCGTAGTTCCAAGCCGGTAAGAATGAAATCGGGTCCTGGTACTTGAAGAAGTAAAATGCCAGTAGCAAACTCAGATTTTGAGCTAATGCAATTGAGAATGAGTTGACATTAGCGTTGGCCCTAGGTAAGAAATGCCGTCTGCCGTAGAGCCTTTAAGTAAACTGTAAACTGCTTTTTTGAGCCACATCCTCAGGGGAAGCAAAAACGAAGAAGCGGGTGAAAGAGAAGAAGGAAGTCAGAAAAGTTCCCTCCGACGGTAAGCCTCATCGCGTAAAGAATTTTGTGATCAGTGTCAATCCGTGGTATTTATTGAATGATAACTGTGTGCAGAGCACTGTACTAAACGCTAGGGAGAGTACAATGCAACAGAATTGGTAGGCACATTTCCCTGCCCACAGTGAGCTTACAGTCTAGAGGACTAGCTTTCAGTATAGAAGGACCGCACCTAAATAACGTGTGTGTTAAAGGACCAGGGGAAGAATGTCGTGTCTGCACAAATGTTCACTGTGCCCTAGGATGGAAAAAGACTCATCTTTTCCTCCGACCCAGATTGTCATCATTACGTAGAGACTGAAGAGTTGGTTGTGAAAGAAATCTCCATTTGTCACTCTGAAACGTGGTGTGTTTTTTTCTGTTTTGTTAGATGAAGAGGATGACATATTCAAACCACCCAAACTGACGGATGAAGACTTCTCACCGTTTGGTTCTAAAGGGGGCCTGTTTAGTGGAGGGAGAGGACTCTTTGATGATGATGAGGTTAGTGGAGGGTAGATAATAGTAATAATAAGCATGGTATTGGTTAAGCACATACTATTGGCAAATGCTGGGGTAGATATAAGATAGGCGTGACATAGTCCCTGTCCCACATGGGGCTCACAGTCTGAAGGGGAGGGAGAAGAGGTACCGAGTCCCCATTTTACAGCTACAAAAACTGGGGCGAAGTGAAGTGACCTGCCCAAGGTCACACAACAGGTAAGTGGCAGAGCTTGGATTAGAACCCAGGTAAATAGAGTTGCATGTAATTGCCATGAAGCTAGGAGAGGACTTCCCTCCCCACAACATAGCCCTTGAAATCTTGCCGGGTTCAAATAATCAATCAGTCCTATTTACTGACCGTTTACTTCTTGTGACAGACTATTCTGAGCACTTGGAAAGGCACCATTCAGTGGGTAGACCCAACCCATGCGCTCAAGGAGCTTACAGGCTAACGGAACATCATTTAACGAAGTAATGTATCCTCATCCTCTTGGCTATTAGAGTGAAGAGCAGCGATCACCTCATTTTGACAGAAAGATCGAGCCCCACCATAGGCAATACCCCTTTTTTTTTTTCCATTCATCTACCCTTATAAATTGTCCTGAAGTTGTCAACGCCCCTGATTGTCTGCAACACCATCATCTCAATCAGTCAACAGTATTTATTGAGCAATTGCTATTTGCAGAGCACTGTGCAAAGCACTTGGGAAAATGCAAATATGATTTTGTCGCATCCGTTCACTGTTCCATTTACATAGTACGGCAGTCTTTTACTCAAATACACAGGCACTGACAAAAAACCCAAAAGCACACACCAAAAGGAATATCAACACAGACATACCAATACAAACACAGATCTGCACACTTCTTAGCCAGTACAAAAGCAAACACATTATGGAATAATCCTCTTAAACTTCACCACTCGATGTGGTTGGGCAAACTCGCGTGGCTTAGTGGTAGAACCCCGGGCTTGGGAGTCAGAGGTCATGGGTTCTAATCCCGGCTCCGCCACTTGTCTGCTGTGTGACTTTGGACAAGTCACTTCACTTCTCTGGGCCTCAGTGACCTCATCTATAAAATAAGGATTAAGACTGTGAGCCCCACGTGGCACCACCTGATTACCTTGTAACTACCCCAGTACTTAGAACAGTGCTTGGCATATAGTAAGCGCTTAACAAATACCATGATCATCATCATGGAATCTCTGTCCACAGGGAGCTTACAGTCTACGGGGAGAGATGGACGTTAAAAGTAGGTTCAGTGTATCAGAAAGGGCTCTGACCCAACAAGTGTCTGGCAAGGTGGAATTCCAAAGGGATTTTCCAGATCGCATGAGCAGGACTCGCTAAGGAATCTCTTTAGTTTAAGGTCCCCTGAATATCTAACAGAAATTAGCCATGTTGTATCGTAAGCCTACTCTTTCCTTTTATTTTTTCATGGCAGCCGTAGCTAGTGAAAAGAGCAGGGCCTGGGAGTCAGAGGACCAGGATTCTAATCCCGATTCTGCCACATCCCTGCTGGTTGACCTTGGGCACGTCATTTCACTTGTCTGTACCTCAGTTTCCTCCTCTGTACAATAGAGATTCAGTACCTGTTACCTCTCCCCCTTAGGCTGTGAGCCCCATGTGGGACAAGGACTTGGTTTGACCTAATCATCTTGTAGCTACCCCATTGCAGAGGAAGTACATTTTTAAATCCACTAAGCACTTACTATGTGCCAGGCACATAGTGCTTCACAGATTTCACTGTTATTACTGTTACATTATTGTTTCACTGCTTCATGGAGTATTTGAGTGCAGCAATCATATTTCCTATCAGAAATTCCAGCATTCTGATTGTCTGGGTTGGGAAAGGAGGGGCCCAAAGAGGTTGACAAACTGGAACAAGCAAAAATTGCTAAATGGATAGAGCACGGGCATGGGAGTCGGAAGGGCCTGAGTTCTAATCCTGCTCTACCACTTGTCTGCTGTGTGACCTTGGGCGCAAGGCACTTCACTTCTCTGTGCCTCAGTTACCTCCTCTGTAAAATGGGGATTGAGACTGCGAGCCTCACGTGGGACGGGACCGTGTCCAACCCAATTTGCTTGTATCCACCCCAATGCTTAGTCCAGTGCCTGGCATAAAGTAAGCGCTTAACAAATGCCATGGTGGTGAGGTAGAAAAGATCAAGGTACAGTGAGTAGGTCAGCATTTAGAGGAATGAATTGGGTGGGCTGGGTCGGAGTAGGAAATCAGCGAGATAGGAAGGGAGGGGGCAAGGTGATTGTTTTATAGTCAATGGGAAGGAGTTGCTGTTTGATGTGGAGGTGAATGGGAAGCCACTGAAGGTTCTTAAGGAGTGGGGAAATAGGGGCTGAACTTTTTGGGGTTTTTTTCGTTTTTTGTTTTAAAAGAAAAATAATCTGGGGAGCAGAATGAAGTATGGACTGGAGCGGGGAGAGATAGCAGGAAGCAGGGTATTCAGCAAGGACACTGCTGCAATGGTAGAGGCAGGATAGAAAAAATGCTTGAATCAGTATAAAAGTTTGGATGTAGAGGAAAGAGTCACAGTTTTAGTGACATTGCGAAGGTTGAACCAACAGGATTTAGTGACAGGTTGAATTTGTGGGTTGTATGAAGATAGGAGAAGCCAGGAGCTGGGGAAGAAGGATCCCCAGATCAATCTATCAGTCATATTCATTGAGTTCTTACTGTGTACAGATCATTGTACTAAGCGTCTGGGAAAATACAGTCCGAGTATGAGCTGGTAGACACATCCCTGTCCTCAAGGCGCTAATCAGATGGAGTCACGACTCTTTTCTTTCTGGTGACGTAAAAGCCAACTACCCATACTGGACATTAGTTTTAGTCCTGGCTCTACCACTTGTCTGCTCTGTGACCTTGGGCAAGTCACTTCACTTCTCTGGGCCTCAGGTACCTCATCTGTAAAATAGGGATTGAAACTATGAGCCCCATTTGGTACAGGGACTGTGTGCCACCTGATTTGTTTGTATCCACCCCCAGTGCTTGGTACAGTGCCTGGCACATAGTAAGCACTTCAATACAATAATAGTAATAAATGTGATGCCTCTCCATTTTAATACAATTATAGTACTCTAATGTTGTTCATCTCTAATTGACTGAGTACACAATTCTGGCAATAATAGGGTATTCATCCTTAGTTCAGGAACAGACTCCCCTTAACCCCCACGCCAAACCCTACCGCCCCCATTTTATAGCACTGTTCCTATGAGAAAATTTCTTCTGACTTAGACTTTAAGACACAGTTTTCAGGAACCCATTCAATCAGTATTATTTATGGAGTACTTACTATGTGTAGAGCACTGTAGTGAGCACTTGGGAAAGTACAGTATATTAGGAGTTGGAAGACATGGTCCCTGCTACAAGGAATTTACAGTCTAGAGGGGGAGACGGTGTTTCCTGTATATTAGCAAAAGAAGGGTATGATTGGTGAATCAAGAGCATATGCTTTAACAGTTTCTGAACAATAAACCTCCTTTTTTTTTTTTGTTCCGCCCAAGAAGTGGCTTCCTCTCCTTTCTGCATTGTTTCTGTCCTTGGATCTGTGACCTTTGGCCTTTTGATATTCATTCCACCCTCAAGCCCACAACATATGAAGTTCATATCTTTAAATTATACATTAAAAATTATTTATACTAATGGCTGTCTCCCGTGCTAGATTGTAAGCTTAATATAGGCAGGGAATCTATCTGCTGACTCTGTTGTATTCTCCTAAGCACTTAATACAGTGGTCTGCACAATAGTAAGCACTCACTAAATACCACTGATTGAAAAGGGCCTTCATCTGAACCTTTTAAGCACTTTATATTCACCTCAACCTCACAGTACTTATGTCCATTTTTTTAATATATATTAAGTCTCATCTCTCCATCAAGACTGTAAGCTCCTCACAGTCTAAGTAGGAGGAAGAATAGGTATTTCATCCCTATTTTGCTGATGAGGAAACCAAGGCACCGAGAAGTGAAATGACTGCTTAAGGTTACACAGCAGACAAGTGGCAAGCTGGGATTAGAATCCAAGTCCTCTGACTACCAGGCCTGTGCTCTTTCCACTAGGCCATACTTCTCTACCAAATCTGCTTTCCCAAGCATTTAGTACAGTTCAGGAACTGTCAAAAAATACCATTGATCAATTGATTGACTGGATGACATCTCATCGAATGGAAAAAAAGGTAATGCTCTGAATTTTTTTTCTCTCTTTTCACCATCTACCACAACTCCCACGCCAACTCCACTGTCATCAGAGTGATCTCTTTGCTGAAGCACCAAAAGAAAGTGAAGAAGTACCATCCCCAACTAACGGAGGTAAGATTAGTTTGAGCCCAAGGGTAGTCACCATCTCTTTGGCTAAAAGAAACTCAGATTCTCAACGATTCTATTGCCACCGGGGCACTGAACTTATTTCCAGAGGGTTGTTGGCCATGAGAGGGAAAACAAAAGTAGTTGGAATTTTCTAAAGACAATTTAGGGTAGCTCAGTGCAGACTAGGCCTGTGAAAGGTTGAAGAAAAGGGAAGGTTTGTAATCTGCACATTGTGACAATACTTGTAGCAGAGGGGGATGGGAAAGAAGAACAGAGCAGAACTGGAGAAGAATCTTATGTTGGCAAAGATGGATTTGGACCTAGGTTTGTTAAGAAGCTGTTCTCAGCTGAAGCTTTGATAGAGCCAATTAATAATAATAATAATAATTGGGTATGTATTGACTGCTTACTGTGTTCTCAGCAATGTACTAAGCGTTGGGGTATAACGAGATCGGCCACAGTCCCTGCCCTAAAATGGAGCTCAGGATCTAAATAGGAGGAAGGACAGGAATGTCATCCCTATTTTAGAAACGAGGAAACTGAAGCATTGGGAAGTGAAATGACCTGCGCAAGGTCACACAGCAGACAAGTGGCAAATGAAGATTAGAATCCAGGTCCTCTAACTACCAGGCATGCGCTCTTTCATTAAGCCTCGCTTGCTTCCAGTTAGTGATAATCATTTGCAATTTAATGTGCATCTTAGTCGTATTCTGCCATTTTAAAGGCATCTTAAATCCACCTCAACTGTGATGACTCAGTAATGGGAATAATAATAATATTGATAATAATGACTTTTTTTTTAAAGTACTGTGTGCCAAGCACTGTTCTAAGCACTAAGGTAGATACAAGTTAATCATGTTGAACACAGTCTCTGTCCCATAAGGAGCTCACAGTCTAAGTAGGAGGAGGAACAGGTATTGACTCTTCACATGAGAAAACTGAGGCACAGAGAAGATAAGTGACTTGCCTAAAGTCACACAACAGTCAGGTGGTGGAGCCAAGGTTATAACCCAGAGCCTTTGGCTTCCAGGTCTGCTCTTTCCACTAGGGGACTCTGCTTCTCTACTTATATGTTTTATACAAGAACTGCTTGGAACTTTAAATGTAACTCACAGTTGAGACACAGAAGGAAAAGTTAAAAAGAAAACAGTATTTGAAGTCTACAGTTTCTTCCTAGGCCATTGCTTGTAGTTTAGAAGAAGGTGTGTTAGTAGAAAGTTAATTTTCGACCTCTTGAAACATTGCTCTTCTCCTTCTTAGTTTGTTCTAGATGCTTCATCCTCCAAATTCGGAAAGAAACTCCCAGTTGGAGCCATGTCAGTTTTTCTAGTTGTGATTTTGTTTATTTTTAATGGTATTTAAGTGCATACTATGTGCCAGGCACTGTACTAAGCACTGGGGTTGATACCGAATAATCCGATTGGGCACAGTCTGTGTCCCACATGGGGCTCACAGCCCGATGTGGGCAGGGATTGTCTCTATTTGTCTTTGAATTGTACTTTCCAAGTGCTTAGTACAGTGCTCTGCACACAGTAAGCCCTCAATAAATACGATTAAATGAATGAATGAATTTTACAGATGAGGGTGTTTAGGCACAGAGAAGTTAAGTGACTTGCCTAAGGTCACACAACAGACAAGTGGTGGAGCCAAGGTTAGAACCTAGGGTCCTCTGTCTTCCAGACCTGTGCCTTATCCAGTAGACAACACTGCTTCTGGGCAGATAATTTTCTTTTTGTTATTGAATCATTTTAAAGTGAAAACCAATATTTATAATACCGTAAGAGTAGATATTCGTTGTTGGAAGGAGTATAAGGAGATTACACAGATCACTCGCAGCCTTAAAATGGGGCTTATTCATTGATGGGGCTGGCTTTTTGGGCTAGGCAGTCCACTGTGAGGAGAGCTCCTGCCTGGACTTTAGGTGCACCCTCAATGCTCTTAGCTGAAGGTCCTCTGGGGCCTGGAGATCTTGTCTTTTTCACCACCAACCCCTCAGTCACATCCTCCTTCTGGCCTGGAGCTCCCTCCCTCTTAATAATAATCACTGTCATTATTATTATTATGGTATTTATTAAACGCTTACTATGTGCCAGGTACTGTACCAAGGTCTTCCTATCAGGCACTTCTCCTCAATGAGGCCTTCCCTGATTAAGCCCTCATTTCCTTTTGTCCCCCTTCCTTCTTCCTCACCCTGGCACTTGGATTTCTACCCTTAATTCACCCCACCCTCAGCTTCCCAGCTCTCATCTACATATCTGTAATATATTTATATTAACATCTGCCTCCCCCTTTAGACCATAAGCTCGATGTGGGCAGGGAACGTGTCTACCAACTCTATAATATTGTACTCTCCCAAGTGCTTACTACAGTGCCCTGCACACAGTAATCACTCCATAAATCCAGTTGAGTACTTAGGTGAGGTCAGCATTCCAAACAGGCTAACTAACTCCTGTTGCTGTTTGGGTTGTTGCTGGTTGAACAGTTCCCAGTGGAAAATGGAATCACTCTTGCCTGCTTCAAAGCCCTACTCAAGCCTCACCTCTTCCAAGAGGCCTTCCCAGATTAAGCCCTCCTTTTCCTCAGCATCCCCTCCCTTCCCCATCACCTCAACCTGCTCCCTTTGCTCTACCTCCCTTTCCCCACCCCTCAGCACTTATGTGTATATGAATATATGTATAATTCTGTTTATATTGATGCCTGTTTACTTGTTTTGCTCTCTGTCTCCCCCCTTCTAGACTGTAAGCCTGGTGTGGGCAGAAATTGTCTCTCTTTATTGCTGAATTGTACTTTCCAAGCGCTTAATACAATGCTCTGCACACAGTAAGCGCTCAATAAATAAGATTGAATGAATGAATGAATGAATGAAATGTGTGGCAGCGGAGAATCAAAGTGGGAGAGTCAAGGGATATTTGTTCTGGGGTTGAAGGGAAAACATCCTCGTTGCTTCTGGGGACATTTTCCAGAGTAGAGGAGATTCAAGTATGCTTGCGGTCTGTCAACCCCTTTTTCTTCCTCCCCGAACCCCAGGCAGTGCTGACATGTTCGGTACTTCTTCAGTTATGTCACCAAAGGAGCTTCAGAAGCCCGTTGGCCCCACGCCAGCAAAAACCCCGCATCCCCCAGTTCCCGGTGGCCTCTTTGATGATGATGACGACAATGACGACTTTTTTGTTGCATCTAACAGCAAACCAGCTCTAACAGGTCTGGAATTCCTTCCTTTTTTTTAAATGGTGTATGTTAAGCACTTACTATGTGCCAGGCACTGTTCTAAATGCTGGGGTAGGTGTAAACTAATCAGATGGTACACAATCAATGTCCCGCATCCATTCATTCGGTGGTATTTATTGTGCACTTACTGCGTGCATAGCACTGGACTAAGCACTTGGGAAAGTATAATGCAGCAGTAAACCGTGACATTCCCTGTGCACAAACAAGCTTACGGTCATTACAAATAAATAAAATGACAGATCTATACGTAAGTGCTGTAGGTCTGGTAAAGGGGGAAGAGCAAAGGAAGCAAGTCAGGGCGACACTGAAGGGAGTGGGAGATGAGGAAAAGTGGAGCTTAGTCTGGGAAGGCCTCTTGGAGGAGGTATGCCTTCAATAAAGGTTCAAAGGGGAGGAGAGTAATTGAGGAGGGATTTGAGGAGGGAGGGCGTTCCAGGCCAGAGGCTGGGCGTGGGCTAAGGGTCGGCGGGGAAACAGGTGAGATGGAGGCACAGTGAGAAGGTTAGCGGCACTAGAGAAGCGAAGTGTGCGGACTGGATTGTAGAAGGAGAGAAGGGAGGTGAGGTAGAAGGGGGCAAGGTGATGGAGAGCTTTAAAGCAAATAGTGAAGAGTTTTTATTAGATATGGAAGTGGATGGACAACCACTCGAGTTTCTTGAGGAGGGTGACTTGTCCTGAACGTTTTTGTAGCAAAATGATCCGGGCAGCCAAGTGAAGTGTGGACTGGAGTGGGGAGAGACAGGAGGCTGGGAGGTCAGCAAGGAGGCTGATACAGTCATCCAGGCAGAATGAGTGATTGTATTAACGTGGTAGTAGTTTGGATGAATAGGAAAAGGCAGATTTTAGCCATGTTGTGAGGGTGGGAACGACAGGATTTGGCGATAGATTGAATATGTGGGGTAAATGAGATAGAGGAATCAAGGATAACGCCAAGGTTACAGGCTTATGAGACAGGAAGGCTAGTGGTGCCAGTGATGGGAAAGTCGGGGAGGACAGGGTTTGGGTGGGAAGATAAGGAGTTCTGTTTTGGACATGTTAAGTTTGAGGTAATGGGAAGACTTGCAAGTAGAGATGTCTTGAAAGGAGGAGGAGGTGCGAGACTGAAGAGAGTTTAGGGCTGGAGATGAAGATTTGGATGTCATCTGCAAAGAGGTGATAGTTGAAGCTATGGGAGGAAATAGGGCTCACATTCTTAATCCCTGTTTTACAGATGAGATACGTGAGATACAGAGAAGTAAAGTGACTAGCCCAAGGTGGCACAGCTGACAAATGGTGGAGCTGGGTTTAGAACCCGGGTCCTACTGACTTCCAGGCCCGGGTTCAACCCACTAAGCCATGCTGCTGCTTTAGTTTGAGGCTTTTCATTTAAAACAGCTTTTTTACAGGGATCAGAAAGGGGAGACCAGAACAGACACCTGGATGCACTCTGTACATTCCAGTTGGGCTTATCTACTTACTGCCATGCTCTGTCTAGGCCATAGGCTTTGGGGCTGCGCTGCCAAGTTCAGCATTCCTGGGGGAAGAGGAGAAAATGGCAAAATAATGTAACTTTTTAGACAGAAGAGGTACAGAGTGATGAATAGCTTTCACATCCAGGCAAATTAATATGCCAATGAAATAGACTCTGATTTTAGCATCAGGCCATTACTGGAAGTCATAAAATTTCCTTAGGTGCCATCTTTCATTTTGAGTTTGGGAGTGAGGCCGGGCAGGAAATTTAGTGAGGGGTGAGAACTAGGGGAAGAGAGATCTAACAGACCTGAAAGCCAGCATTCTGACTTTCCAGCTCTCTTGTCTTATCAGAGACCTGGAATTGAAACCGTGAGTGATGTGTATTAAAGGCCTACTATGTGCAGAGCACTGTACTAAATGCTTGGGAGGGTACAATACTGGATTCCGGGCAGAAAGCTGCATGAGCAATTGCAATGTTAGTGTCTATCACTGGAAACTACTTACAGATCATTGATAAGTAGTAGGAGTTGTCTTAATATTTAATAAACCCCTACAATGTTCAGCACTGTACTAAGCTTGGAACTGTACTTTCCAAGCACTTGGTACAGTGCTCTGCACGCAGTAAGCACTCAATAAATTTGAATGAATGAATAAGGACTGTGGGGCGGGGGGGGGAAGTGGGTGAGAATTAGATTCAATATCTGGCCCTGTAGGAGGGGCTCATAATGTAAGAAGAAGTAGGGGGAAGATTTGGTGACAGACACAGCAGGAAAGATGAAATAATATAAACGTAGAACAGCACAGAAGACAAAGTTGAGAGTCCAGCAAATCTGGTGGAAAGGAGAGCTGTAGGGGCCTCAGCCTGTAGCTGCCTGGATCATCAAGAGTCCAGGAACAAACAGAATTGCCCACTGTTATATTTGTGGAGGAAACACCAACACACACAACACCCTCCAACCTCCCTTTCCCCCTTCTCCCTCTCCTTCCCTCTCCTGCTCCCTTCTCCTTCCTCCCTCCTCCTCCCCCCTTCCTCTTTCTCCATCCCTCTCTCTCCTTTCCCCTTTCTCTCCCTCATTTCCTCTCTCTCTCCCTCCTTTCCCTCCCTCCTTTCCCCTCCTTTCCCTCCCTCCTTTCCCCTCCTTTCCCTCCCTCCTTTCTCCTCTCTCTCCCTCCCTCCCTCCTTTCCCCTCTCCCTCCCTCCTTCCCCCCTCCCTCCCTCCTTCTCCCTCTCTCCCTCCTTCTCCCTCTCTCCCCTCCTTCCTCCTCGTTCTCCCTCCTTCCTCCTCATTCTCCCTCCCTCCTTCCCTCTCTCTTCCTCCTCTCTTCCTCTCTCCTTCACTCTTCCTCCCTTCTTCCCCTCTTTCTCCCTCCTTCCCCCCTCCCTCCCTCTTTCCCTCTCTCTCTTCCTCTTTCCTTTTCTTTCTCTTCCTCCCTTTCCCTCCCTCCTTTCCAGGTTTAATCTCCCATGGCCCTGCGCACACCCAGTGCATCTTGGGAAGCGGGGACCTCAAGGTGGCCCAGTAGTCAGGAAGACAGCGGGGGGGAGCCCAGCGGTTTCACTCAGCACCCTAATGGGAGGAGCAGATATAGTTATGTTGACGTAGCTGTTTTAGACAGATGGTACATCATTGAATCTCTTCAAAGTTCCTTGAGTTAAGATGTGACTGTCAACATTAAGTCCTTGGAGCACTTAGCTAAAATACCACCTCTCAGACGTGTTGCCGACTCCTCTCCTATAAAATGCTAGGCCAAGACCCCAGTACAGACAACCCTGCTACTTTTTTTTTTACGATATTGAATCGCTTACTAGGTGCCAGGCACAGTGCTAAGTGCTGGATAGATACAAGGTAATCAGGTTGGACATAGTCCCTGTGCCACAGTCTTAATTCCCATTTTGCAGGTGAGGCAACTGAGGCACAGAGAAGCCAACTGACTTGCCCAAGGTCAACAGCAGACAAGTGACAGAGTTAGCCATTAGGCCATGATGCTCCATTAGCCTGTTGGTTTTCAGTGCGGCTAATAACCATACTAAGAAGAGAACATAAGGTCTCTTGGTATATTATGGGTTTAAGATCCTGCTAGTTGTCAGCGTTCAGATCAGATCCTTTTATCAGGTGGGAATTCTTTGTTGTTAAACTCTCTGATATTTTAATGAATCATTTCTTTTTTTCTTTAAACCAAAGTCAAATCTGCCACTGACCTCTTTGACGAAGAGGAGGAAGGTGATCTTTTTGGGGAAAAAGCAGTTCCTTCTCCTGCTGCTGTAAGTCAGGCGACCAAGGAAGCCGGTGATCGGAAAGAAGCAGCCGGAAAGAAGGTATTCAAAGAGAGCCGGGGAAATGAGAGTTTTACGGCAATAGGAGGAAGACAAGAAGCAACATGGCCAAGTGGGAAAGAGCACAGGCCTGGGAGTCAGAGGACCTGGGTTCCAATCCCAGCTCTGCCACTTATGTGTTGTGTGACCTTAAGCAAGTCACTTCTCTGTGTCTCAGTCACCTCATCTAAAAATAGGGATTAAAACTCTGAGCCTCATGTGGGACAAAGACTGTGTCCAAACTGATTATCTGGTATCTATCGCAGCACCAAATCAGAGCCTGGTACATCAATATATACATTTTTTTAAAAAAAAAATGTTAATTATAGTAAAAATTCTAAGTACTTAACTCTTAGTACAGTGCCTGGCTCATAGTAAGTGCTTAACAAATACCTTTTTTTTAAAAAAAAGTGCTAAGCACTGTACTAAGAACTAGAGTAGGTTCAAGATAACCAGGTCCTTGCCCCACATGGGGCTCACAGCCTAAGTAGGAGGAAGAAACAGGTATTCGATCCCAATTTTACAGATTATGAAACTAAGGCAGAGAAAATTGAGTTGACTTGTGCATAACCACACAGCGAGCAAGTGGAAGAGCTGGAATTAGAACCCAGGTTATCAAATTCCCAAACCCATGCTTTCTTCACCAGGCCTTGCTGCTTCCCACTTGAAAGCTGATACCAACAGATAGCTTTACTCATCTTAAAATATGTGGAAATGCTTTGATCGATATGTGTGAACACTGAAGGGCTAAAAGATAGCTCATTTCTAGGTCTTCCTCATCCTAATTTCGTTTCACCCGGAGGATCCCAAAAACTCTTGATCTTCCCTTGTGTCTGGAAGTCCTTGCCATCTTTTCTGTTCTTTTCTCCCGATCTCTAAAGCCTTCTCTTGGTGTATTGCACGTGAGAGTCAGTAGGTGAGTTGAGTCATATTTATTGGTCACTTGCTGTGTGCAGAGAGAACTGTACTGAGTGCTGGGGAGAGTACAGTATAACAGTTTGGTAGACATGTTTCCTACCCACAGTGAGCTTATAGTCTGAGTGGGAGGAGAGAAGCAGATATTAATCTGACTAAATAAACTATCAATATTCATTCAATTGTACTGAGCACCCACTGTGTGCAGAGCACTGTCCTAGGCACTTGGGAGAGTAGAGTACACAGTTGGTAGACACGTTCCTTGCCCACAACGAGCTTATAGTCTAGGGGGGACAGACATTTATCTAAATAAATTACAGATATCCATTCGATCATATTTTTTGAATGCTCTGCATGCAGAGCACTGTATTAAGTGCTTAGGAGAGTATAATATAACAATAAGCAGACATTCCCTGCCCACAATGAGCTTACAGTCTAGAGGGAATAAAAGTTGTCACCATGCAATGTCATCTGCAACTAAAAGCAGATGCTCTACCCTGTGGGCTAATTTTTTCTTCTTTAATGGTATATAAGCGCTTACTCTGTGCCAGACACTGTGTTAAGCACTAGGGTAGATACAAGATATTCAGGTTGGATACAATCCCTGCACCACATAGGGCTCACAGTCTTAATCCCCAGTGAGGTAACCGAGGCACAGAAAAAGGTGATACAGATCACCCAGCAAACAAGTAGCAGAGTTGGACTTAGAACCCAGGTCTTTCTGACTCCCAGGCCTGGGGTAATAATAATAGTGATATTAATAATAACAATTGTGGTGTTTAAGTGCTTACCGTGTGCCAGACACTGTACTAAGCACTGGGGTGGACACAAGCAAATTGGATATGTATATAAATGCCATGGGGCTGAGGGAGGGGTGACAAAAGGATGCAAATCCGAGTGCAAGAGGATGCAGAGGGGAGTGGGAGAAGAGGCAATGAGGACTTAGGGAAGGCTTTTCAGAGGAGATGGGCCTTTAATAAGGCTTTGAAGGTGGGGAGATTGATAGTCTCCCAGGTATGAAGAGGGAGAGAGTTCCAGGCCAGAAGCAGGTCGGGGGTGACGGGTCGGCGGCAAGATAGACTAGAAGTCCTCTCTTTCTGTTGAACCTAATTCCTGGGCTTTGCGTGGCTGGTGGAACAAAGAGCTCCTCCTCAAAGTACTACTGCACTGCAAAACAGCCCTCCAGCTTCAGGAAGGGGACTTATAGTATCAAGTCGTAGGAGAGAAATCCTAACTTTGAGTTCTAGAAAGTAGACGAAGAGGGATTTGAGTTTCCCTTTCCTCATTGTCCTGTTCACCTCCGCCTTTCCATTTCATTAGAAAATTGTCAGAAGAGTTGACTACTAAACACTAAGTCAGCCTGCTCAATTTCTGATTAAAAGTTCAATTAGGTGCCTTCTGAAAAGATCAGCATTTAAAACCTCTGCTTTTGTTTTTAAGGTTACACAGGTTGCCACCGAAAACCTTCAGTCTGGGTCGGAGACGGCTTCCAAAAAACAGAAAGGTTTATTCTCCGACGAAGAGGACTCCGAGGTGGGGGGTTCGGTTTGGAACTGCCGTCCTGATGCGGCATTCTCACGCTCCTTTCTTGATTCGGTGGTATCCAGGGTGGGAGAGATTTACTGGTATGAAATTGAGTCAGTAGATGCACCACTATGATTCCACTGATAAAACCGGCCGGTAACTCCCGATACTCTCCCGGGTACAATCTATGGGAAGACTGTTTTCTGAACCATTTCAGAAAAATGCTCTCAAAATGGGAGTTGAGGCTGGCAGCACAGCACATTCAGGTTTCCCAAGGGGGGAATCACAGAGTTGCCACACCTCAGTCAATGAGGGGCCTAGGAAAGGGAAAGTCCAAGCAACCGAATTCAGAAGAGAAACCTATCAGAACCGGTTTCTGACGTCCTCCCATCCTCCTTTGCTGCTTTTCAGTCATTTCCCACTTCTCTGAGGCTACAGAATATGTCCAGATTCGAAAAAGCTCTGGCATTCCATTGTTCCCATGTCTCCGCAGGGCTAGTCTACCTAATACTAATGGCAACTGCGGTATTTTTAAGGACTTACTATGTACAAAGCACTGAATCGGAAACAAGATAGATCAGACACACCCCCTCTCCCATTTGGGGCTCACAGACAGTCACCTTAGTAGGGTTTTTAAGGTGCCATCCAAAGATACCTCAGATGAGATATGAGCATCTGGGGATAGAGTTCACACTTGTGCAAAACAAATAAACCCTTCTTCTAGGCACTTAAATGAAACGGTTGTGCTCTGAAAGAAGGAATTGATCAGAGCTACTGGATATCAGACCCCCAAAGTCCTAAGTTAAAAACTCATCATTCATGTACATAAAGATGTTTTAGTGGAGGGTTGCAGTTCAGAGGGAGGATGTTGGTTTAATAATGCTTGATATGTAGTGTCATTAACTTTTTCTGATTTTTTTTATTCGTTTTTTGATCCAGCAGGACTTATTTTCATCTGCTCAGAATCTGAATAAGTCAAAAACTACATCTTTTCCCACTAGCAAACTCACCCCAAAGACACCACTTTCACTCTTTGACGATGAGGACGAAGAGGTAAATTTCACTCAGTCGACTCACTTATGTCCACTCTAGGGGATATGTAGTTTATGGAGAAGCAGCATCGCTTAGTGGAAGAGCACCAGCCTGGGAGTCAGAGGTAGTGGCTTCTATCTGTCGACTCTATGACTTTGGGCAAGTCTCTTCACTTCTCTGGGCCTCAGTTCCCTCTTCTGTAAAATAGGGATTATTACTGTGAGCCCCAAGTGGGACATCCTGATGACATATCTACCCCAGCACTTAGAACAGTTCTTAGCACATAGTAAGCGCTTAAATACTATTATCATTATTAATGACAAATGTAATAAGTATTATTAGTAGTATTATAAGGATATAGATGGTAGTTGTATATTTTTCCCATACATATTTGTTGAGATAATGACTAGGTTAGGTAGTTGATGACTGACTGATTTCTAAGGCCATTTTTAAGGTTTCTCAACTAAAACTAAGGTTTTGGGTTTTGACACGTGGTGGAAATTAATGCGGTGCCTTTGGAATTCCTTATCCTAGGATAATCTTTTTGGGACCACACCTGCTAAGAAACAACCGTCTTCTCTACTGAAGTCAACACAGGAGAAAGCAAAGCCATCTGAAACTCAGAAAAAGAAATCTACCTTGCTTTTCAGCAGTGATGAGGAGGTACAGTTGTTTTCACCGACACTAAAAGGAATTGGAAGCAATTCATTTGATGTCCTCAGAGAACGGCTTTTGTTCTTAAAGTTCTTATTTTTAGACTCATGCCCGGGTTTCAGTAGCATTTCTATATTCTACACAGATGCCCATCAGGAATAGCAATCAGTGGGGTGCAAAGCACTGGACTGAGCGTTCGGGAGAGTGCAGTACAACAGAGTTGGTGGACACGTTCCCTGTTCACAACGAGCTTATTCTGTTTTGACTGTACTAGGCTCAGGAAAGCTTTTTTGAAATAGGCACACGGTTGTAATGAGAAATCGGGGTGGGGGGAGGGTGGTTGTTAGCTTTATTTTGACGCTGGATACTTGCTGATATTTAGTGGGCTGATTCTTCTTTTTATAACAAGACTATAAGCTGTAGTAGCTCTAAACTGTAAGCTTGCTGGGGGAATATGTCTGCCATTTCTGCTATATTGTAGTCTCCCAAACACTTAGTATGGTGCTATGCCCACAGTAATGGCTCATTAAATATAATTGATTGATTGATGACAAGGTAAGTGGCTGCACAGTCAGTTATCCCCAAGGGAGTCGAGTTCTTATAGAACCTTCTGCTAAGGAAAACTCAAATTTTAGTATGTTTTGACTGACAGAATGCACATGGAGAAGCAGCGTGGCTCAGTAGAAAGAGCACGGGCTTGGGAGTCAGAGGTCGTGGATTCTAATCTCGGCTCCGGCACTTGTCAGCTGGGTGACTTTGGGCAAGTCACTTAACTTCTCTGTGCCTCAGTTACCTCATCTGTAAAATGGGGATTAAGAATGTAAGCCCCACGTGGGACAACCTGATTACCTTGTATTTCCCCCAGCGCTTAGAACAGTGCTTGGCACATAGTAAGCGCTTAACAAATGCCATCATTATTATATGCACATATGTTATATCCAGAAAGACGCATGCTGTGAGAAGAACGTCCCCTGATTACCGTTGCGTTCTGTCTAAAACATAAAGTGAAGACACATAACCTGGCAAAACCGAACATATAGCCTGAAAGTGTACAGAAGCAGTGTGGCGTATTGGAAAAGCCATGGGGCCTGGCAGTCAGAGGTCCTGGGTTCTGTTCGAATCTTGGCTCTGCCACATGTCTGGTGTGTGACCTTGGGAAAGTCACTTGACTTCTCTATGCCTCAGTTTCCTCATCTTTAAAAGGGGATTAAATCGTCCTCCCTCCTACAGAGAATGTGAGCCCCGTGTGGGATAGGGACTGTGTCTAGCCCAATTAACTTGCATCAAGCCCATTGCTTAGGTCAGTGCCTGACACAGAATAAGCACTTAACAGATGGCAGGGAATATGTCTATTTATTATTTTGTACTCTTCCAAGTGCTTTGTACAGTTCCCTGCACAGTAAGCACTCAGTAAGCAGCGTGGCTCAGTGGAAAGAGCACGGGCTTTGGAGTCAGGGCTCATGAGTTCGAATCCCAGCTCTGCCACTTGTCAGCTGTGTGACTGTGGGCAAGTCACTTAACTTCTCTGTGCCTCAGTTCCCTCATCTGTAAAATGGGGATTAAGACTGTGAGCCCCACGTGGGACAACCTGATTCCCCTGTGTCTACCCCAGCGCTTAGAACAGTGCTCGGCACATAGTAAGCGCTTAATAAATACCAACATTAAAATAGGGATTAAAATAGTAAGCACGACTGACTGGAAAAAAATACGATCAAATGGAAGGCACAATAATAATCTTGTACCCATGCTGGTGAAGTTTTAGCATTGATTCTTTGGACTAAACAGCTTTTAAACAAGCCATATGCGGCAAACTAGAACTGGTAGTCAGAAGCGTGGGAGCAAAAATTTTAGATTTTATCTTTATAAGACCCAGAACTCATTCACTTTCAAGCCAGTATTACTTTTTAGCAAAATCACTGACTAAGAAGTGACTACTGTGCACAGATAATTTTGTGTTTGGAAACCCAAGCGTCCTTAGTGACTAGAAACTGTGCAGATTACAAGTGATATAAACATTTAAAAATGATGCTTTTAATGAGGAAGCTTTTTTCTTCTCTCATCTGAGCCTCTAAAACATTTGATGCATTTTGACCACCTCAGCAGCCTTGCTGTTCCCTTTCTTTGTCCCTCTTTGGCTGAGTTTTCTTGAAATTTTGCTGAGGCTCACATCCAAGTTCCTTAAATATTTGGTTGGAATGTAAATATCCCTGCCCTTGATTTGTTTATAATTTGCTTCTGGAAATAGAGGCAGCCTATTCTTGGATAATTTGCATGTTAAAATACACTCCTAAAAGTTATTATTTCAGAATTCATTTTTTCCCCCTCATTTCTTTGTCACCCACAATATTTAACCCAAAATGTCATAAACCACAGGTTGTTTAGCAGAGAAGGAAGAACTTGAGGAAGGAGTACTTAATAATAATAATTTTGGCATTTGTTATGTACATTCTATGTGCCAAGCTCTGTTTTAAATGCTGGGGTAGATAGAATAAAAGCAGGGTTACTTATGTGCCAAGGTTACTTATGTGCCAAGCACTTTCTAAATGCTGGGTTGGTAATAATAATGATAATAATAATGGTACCTGTTAAGAACTTACTACGTGCCAAACCCTGGTCCAAGTACTCGATGGAATCAAGTTAAGCAGGTTGGACACATTCCCTGTCCTAAATGGGGCTCACACTCTTAATCCCCATTTTACAGATGAGGTAACTAAAGCCCAAAGAAGTGAAGTGATTTGCCCAAAGTCACCAAGCAGACATGTGGCAGATCAGGATTAGAACCCACATTCTTCTGACTCCCAAGCCGGTGCTCTTTCCACCAAGCCACCCTGCTTCTCAGGATGGGTAGATACATGGGTAATCAATTTGGACCACGTGCCCTGTCCCAAGTGGGGCTCCCTGTCTAAGTAGGAGAGAGAACAAGAATTTTAATCCCTTATTTTACAGATAAAGAAAATGTGGCAAAGAGAATCAGTCAATCGATGGTATTTATTGAGCCTTTACTATGTGTGGAGTAGTGTACTGAGCACTTGAGAAGTAAAATGATTTGGCCAGGGTCACCCAGCAGGCAAGTGACGTTGCCGGGGTTGGAACCCTGCTGTTCCGGGCCTATGCTCATTCCATTAGACTATGTTCAAATGTTGACGGGCGTGGAGAATGGATAGGCAGGGCCACAGTTTGAAGTATTCAGCCATATAGAATGACTTTTGGGAAGAGTTAGGACTTGTCTGACCCTTCCTTGTGAATCTTGTTCTGATCAGCAGGAAGCAGGGTGGCTCAGTGGAAAGAGCACAAGAGGTCATGGGTTCTAATCCTAGCTCCGCCACTTGTCAGCTGTGTGACTTTGGGGAAGCCACTTCACTTTTCTGTGCCTCAGTTACTTCATCTGTAAAATGGGGATTAAGACTGTGAGCCCCACGGGACAACCTGATTACCTTGTATCTACCTCAGTGCTTAGAATAGTGCTTGCTACATAGCAAGCGCTTAACAAATATCATCATTATAATTATTATTATTTTTGCTGGCCATCCTCTAGACTGTACGCTCGTTGTGGGCAGGGAACTAATTTGGTTGTATTATACTCATCTGAGCTTAGCATAGAGCCCAGCATATAGTAATTGCTCAATAAATACCTTGATCGATACTGTGGAACACAGTTTGAAATGGCCTTATCCTATCCCAGAGTAATTATTCCACTGTAGCAGGTTCTGGAAAGTTGAATTCAGGGTAGAGAGGTGTTATGAAGAATGGATTTTTTTTTTCTAAGTCAGCCCTGTGTCCTATCAGCAGCTTCCCTGGCAGCACAACAAATAACATCAGCATTACTATGTGCCAAGCCCTGTTCCAAGTACTCGGTAGAATCAAGTTAAGCAGGTTGGACACATTCCAACCTAACATCAGCAAATTCTAACATCAGCAAATAACATCTAATACTTGCCCAGCATAAATCGTTACCCAGTGTGGGTGAAAGGCAGAGGGCTGACTGCAAGGATGCCGAAGCAGCGTGGCTCAGTGGAAAAGAGCCTGGGCTTCGGAGTCAGAGGTCATGAGTTCGACTCCCGGCTCTGCCACTTGTCAGCTGTGTGACTGTGGGCAAGTCACTTCACTTCTCTGTGCCTCAGTTCCCTCATCTGTAAAATGGGGATTAACTGTGAGCCTCACATGAGACAACCTGATTACCCTGTATCTCCCCTAGCACTTAGAACAGTGCTCTGCACATAGTAAGCACTTAACAAATACCAACATTATTAATGGTCCAAGTCAGGAAGTAACCTTCCCCTAAAGCACTCTCATCCTTTCAGGATCAGTGGCACGTCACTGGACCTCAGCCTACCCCAGCTTCAGATGTCAGTGCCAAAGGAGACCCAGTGAAAACTAGCAGTGGGCAAGGACCTGGGGCTAAAGCTCTGAAAAAGACCAGCCTGTTTGAGGAGGATGATGAAGAAGATTTATTTGTCGTCACCAAGGACAGGTAATCAGTTTAGTTCTATTTATTTTCATTCATTCGTTCAGTCGTATTTATTGAGCGCTTACTGGGTGCACAGCAGTGTATTAAGCCCTTGGGAGAGTACAGTATAACAACAAGCAGACTCATTCCTGCCCACATAATATAAATGCATAAATAGATAAAATAAATGACAGATATATGCTTATGTGCTGTGGGGATGGGAGAGAGGATGAATGAAGGTGCAAGTAGGTGCGACGCAGAAGGGACAGGGATAAGGGGGGAGGGCTTAGTCAGGGAAGGCTTCTTGGAGGAGTTGTGCCTTCAATAAGATTTTGAAGAGGCGGATTGCAATTATCTGTCTGATATGAGGAGGAAAGGTGTTCCGGGCCAGAGGTAAAATGTGGGCAAGAGGTCGACGGCGAGATAGATGAGATCGAGGTACAGTGAGAAGGTTAGCATTAAAGGAGACGCTAATTAGACACATTCCCTGCCCATAACAAATTTACAGTGTAGAGGGGGAGAGACGAATATTCATTCCTTCATTCACTCACTCAGTCGTATTCATTGACCACTTACTGTGTGCGCATCACTGTACAGAGCCCTTGGGAGACTACAGTACAATAGTAAACAGACATATTCCCTGCCCACAACGAGTTTACAGTCTAGCGGGGGACAGACATTAGTAGAAATAAATTACAATTATGTACAAAGTGCTCTGGAGCAGAGCACACATACTAAGCACTCGGGAGAGGACAATACAAGAGATTTGGTAGACACCCTTCTCCACGAGGCCTTCCCCCGTTAAGCCGTCTTTTCCCCAACTCGCTCTCCCTTCTGCATCTTCTGTGCACTTCAGTGTGTGACCCTTGGACATTTGATATGCACCCTACCCCCAGCCCCACAGCACCTCTCTTTAAGTTCTATTTCATGAAATACTTATTCATATTAATGTTTGTCTCCCCTTCTAGACCATAAGGTTTTTGGGAACAGGGAACGTTCTGTTGTATTGTGCTCTCCCAAGGGCTTAGTACAGCCCTCTACACATAGTAAGTGCTCAATAAAGCAGCGTGGCTCAGTGGAAAGAGCCCGGGCTTTGGAGTCAGAGGTCATGAGTTCGAATCCCAGCTCTGCCACTTGTCAGCTGTGTGACTGTGGGCAAGTCACTTCACTTCTCTGTGCCTCAGTTACCTCATCTGTAAAATGGCGATTAAGGCTGTGAGCCCCACGTGGGACAACCTGATGACCCCGTGTCTACCCCAGCGCTTAGAACAGTGCTCTGCACATAGTAAGCGCTTAACAAATACCAACATTATTATAAACACGATTGATTGCCCTCAAGCAGCTTACAATCTACGGGGGAAGGCAGTTATTGAAATAAATTAATAGATGGGGGAACGGCAGAGTATAAGGACAACCTGATTACCTTGTATCTACCCCAACTCATAGGACAGTGCTTGGTACAAAGTAAGCACTTAACAAATACCATCATCATTATTATTATAAGGAGAGAAGTAGCATGGCCTAGTGGATAGAACACGGGACTGGGATTCAGGAGGACCTGGGTTCTAATCCTGGCTCTTCCCCTTGTCTGCTGTGTGACCTTGGGCAAGTCACTTCGTTTCTCTGTGCCTCAGTGACCTCATCTGTAAAATGGGGATTATGACTGTAAGCCCCAGGTGGAACACGGACTCTGTCCAGCGTGATGGTCTCCTATCTACCCCTGTAACGCTTAGTACAGTGCCTGGTTCAGAGTGAGCCTTTAACAAATACCATAATAAAAATTGGGTCAAGCAGCAGCGTGGCTTATATATGTACACAAAGCCATGGGGCTTCTGGTTACGCAGTACCTTTCAATTCTTAGTCTTATTGATATTACAGTGTAAAGTATAGGATGACCTACCTAAAAATAGATCTCATTTAATGTTTTAAATGGGCGACATCCTGTGAGACTGTGCTCTTCACTCTCCACCTTGTCCCTCTCTTAGGTGCAGGATGTTTCATTTAGGTCCTGCTGTGCCCTAGTTCTCTGCAACCCACCTAAAGCAGGGCAAGCAAGCTCACCGAAATGAAATTATGTCAGGGAGGTGTAAAGTACTCCCTATCCGAAAAAACTTACTAACCACCTGGCCAGATAGTCTAGGGAAAAAAAATAGCCTTGGGGGATCGGTGGGAGTGGACCCTGGAATGGATTAAAAGAATTTGCACACTGGAAAGATGAAAGAAAAAGGAACTGTTCAGTCCATCGGAGGTGTTTATTGAACACCAGCCTCTGGGTGCAGAGCACTGTACTAAGTGCCTGGGAGAGTGCAGTAAAATTATTAAGGAATTTATAGTTTGTCTGGAGGGCTGTTTAGCAGGTTTGCTATAACTGTATTTGAGATCTCATATTTAGTTACAAGTATTTTGGGGGTACCTTATTATTGTTTGATTGACCAGTCGGGGTTGTTTTGTTTGCCCTACAGTCAGAAAAAGAGCCAGAAGACATCTCTTTTGTTTGAAGAAGATGCTGATAGCGGAGGTTCTCTTTTTGGCTCCCCTTCATCATCGGCTCCTCCTGCATCGATGGTATTTTTTCTCTGCTGTTTAGATAGCTATGACATCAGCACCTCTTCCTGCACTGTGATTAGCACTGGGTCCAGAGTGCGAGGACTTGGCCTTAAAGAAATTTCTTTCTCTGTCTGGATTGGCGACTTCCCAGTTCCTATTTCTATCTTCAATAGTAACTTCCCAGTTACTTCCCAGCTGCTTCTCAATAGTAATTTCCCAGTAACCAGAAAGTCTTGGGTTCTGATCCCGCTCTGCCACATTTCCACTGGGTGACCTTAGGCAAGTCACTTCACTTCTCTGGGCCTCAGTTACCTCATCAGTAAAATGGGGATTAAGAATGTGAGCCCGATGTGGGACTAGGACTGTGTCCAAGCTGACTACTTTGTATCCTCCCCAGTGCTTAGAACAGTGCTTGGCTCATAGTAAGTGCTTAACAAGTACCATAATTATTATTATTCTAATAATAATAGTGATTTTTCTTAAGCACAGGCAGAGCCACGATTAGAACACAGACCCCCTGACTTCCAAGACTTATTAATTGTGGTTATTTTGTTAAGCACTTACTTTGTTCCCAGCACTGTAGTAAGTGCTGGGGTAGATCCAGGATAATCAGGTTGCGTCCAGTCCCTGTCTCATGTGGGGCTTCACAGTCCAATTAGAAGGGAGAGCAGATATTGAATGTCCATTTTGTAAGTGAAGATTCTCACTTGCCCTAGGTCAGGCGGCAGTATGGCTCAGTGGAAAGAGCAAGGGCCTGGGCGTCAGAGGATGTGGGTTCTGATCCCAGTTCTGCCACGTGTCTGCTGCTTTAAATTATATATTATAAATCACTTATTCATATTAGTATCTGCCTCTGGCACATACTAAGCACTTAATAAATATCACAATTGTTTTTCTTACATAGTAAGCACTTAAAAATAATAATGTTGGTATTTGTTAAGCCCTTACTATGTGCCGAGCACCGTTCTAAGTGCTGGGGTAGAAACGATAATCAGATTGTCCCACGTGAGGCTCACAGTCTTAATCCCCACTTTACAGATGAGGGAACCGAGGCACCGAGAAGTTAAGCGACTTACCCAAAGTCACACAGCTGACAGGTGGTGCAGCCGGGATTAGAACCCATAAAACTTAACAAGTCCCATAATAATAATGATAATAATGGTATTTATTAAGCGCTTACTATGTGCCACACACTCTTCTAAGCCCCAGGGTAGATATGAGGTTATTGGGTTGTCCCACGTGGGGCTCACAGTCGTAATGCCCATTTTACAGATGAGATAACTTGAGGCGCAGAGAAGTGAAACGACTTGCCCAAAGTCACAACGGCTGACAGGTGGCAGAGCCAGGATTAGAACCCATGACCTCTGACTCCCAAGCCCGGGCTCTTTCCACTAAGCCACACTGCTTCCCAGTTACATTCTCTAATAATCTTGTATGTAACGTCGTATTTAGGGAAACAGCGATGCTAACTTATCCCCTGACACATCCTGCCTAGTGGCAAATGAAGAGCTAAAACAGAGGCTCCTGACTGCTCTCCTAGTGGTTTTTTCCCTCGGCCTCACTGCCTTCTTTCTAACTAGTCACGAGTTTGGACTCAGGAGCCTTTATTGTGTAAGCACCTTCCTGTGACCTGCGGTAGCACTAGGACAAGTCGATGGAGCCAACGCAGGAACCTGGGTGCCAAACTGTAAAACTCAATTTCCGCATTTGGTTTTTAAATGACTTTTCCGATTTGAAGAGACAGAGTTAGAGACGGGACTCTCCCTTGACAATTCATCACGGGAGGAAGTGGTAACATGGATTTTGTAATCCCCAAGATGCATGCAGTAAACTTGGGAGTAAGGAAAGGGAAATGGACGTGATTTGCCATACAGTTGTCATTTGGGTTTTAAGGAAAAATAAGTTCTTGGGGGTGTTTCCTAAAGTGACAGCTCCAAAGGGAAATTAGTAGGGAAAATTCCCAAGAATCAATGATGGCACGACCGCCCCCCCCCCCCGCCCCCAAAAAAAATCCCCATTTAAAACTTGTTTCCCTCAGGAAGCCTATTGCATTGGACAGTGATGCAAAAACACAACTAAAAACTTCCGTCAACTGCCCTGACCCCTTCTCCCCACAACTTGAACTCGGTCCCGTCGAAAAGAAAGTGACCATTGGCACTGGGGTTTGACTTGTGTATGTTCCATCCGGCACCCAATACAATAAATCATCCTTTGGCTTTGTAACTAGCACGATTCTCCCATATGGTAGGAAAAAGAACGAACCCTTGCGGCAGGGCCCTTACTGTTCAGTGACGAGGAAGAGAAGGCGGCTCCTTTTGGGACAGCGAAATCAGTGGATGAGAAGGCAGAGAGTGTCGGGAAGACAGTGGGAGAAGCTGCGGTGTTCAAAATGCCTGGGAAGGTGAGCCTTTTTTTTTTCCTTGGATGTCCAAGTCGTCTTTTGTCCTTCTTGGCCTTTCTTAATTATTTCCTCGTAGATCAGTTTGCATATCGCTAGGTATGTAGTATCCTTCCGAATGATTTTTCTCTGCCTCCCTTTACTGCTTCTCTCTTATCTTTGCCTGGCCACCATTGAAAGTTAGCCTGCTGCATGTGTCTTTAATTGTTCAGCGTATCGTTCCTGTTTTATTGTTCCCCGAGTACAGCCGTGCCTAGTGATTTTGGGTTTTGACTTCTGATCAAACCCGTCCGAGTGTGGGAGTTTTCGTCATCAGAGCTTTGTTTCTTTTGATTGTCTTTATTGAGGACTTATTGTGTGCAGAACACTATTGAGCACTCAGAGTACAGTACAACAGTAAATGGACACATTCCCTGCCCACAACGAACTTACAGTCTAGACGGGGAGATAGACAATAGGGGTACTCTCCCAAACGCATAGTACGGTGCTCTGCACACAGTAAGTGCTCAATAAATACAGTTGAATGAATGAACGAGTGACTAAATAAGAAAATTATAGCTTCTTTCCTTCTGTAGGCCTCATCTTCACAGTGACAGGTCCAGGGCCATAGTAATAATGATGGTATTTGTTAAGCGCTTACTGTATACCAAGCACTGTTCTAAGCGCTGGGATAGATACAAGGTTATCGGGTTGACACGCTTGAAACTCACAGTCTTAATCCCCATTTTACAGATGAGGTAACTGAGGCACAGAGAAGTTAAGTGGCTTGCCCAAGGTCACATAGTAGACACTCTGGTCTGTGGGCGTATTTTTAATTCATATTTATATTAATTACCACAATATTCATATTAACGCCTGTTTCCCACCCCAGACTGTAAACTGGCTGTGGGCAGGGAATATGCCCGTTGATATTATCCTCTGCCAAGCCCTTAGAGCAGTGCTCTGAACTCAGTAAGCACTCAAGAGGTACGAATGAACAGACACTGGGATATTTTAAGTGAGCGTGTGGAAAACTGGTAGCTGCTCAGTCAATCGATGGAAATTATCGAGTGCTTAGTGTGCGGAGAGCACTCTAGTAAGCATTTGGGAAAGGCTGCTATCGTAGAGTTGGTAGATGCGATCCCTGCCCAGACGGAGATTATCTTGAATGTTCTTCACTGTGTTTCTGGAATAATTCTGGAATTTCGAAACAAATGTGAAGATGCCAGAAGGTCTGTGCCTCACTGTTGCCCTTTCCAAATTCCAAATCTTATCCCACTCCCCACCACGTTGTCTCTCCCATGAAAGGGAGAACCTGCAGCCGCATCCGCTCCAGGACCGAGGGAGGATTCCGATTTGTTTGCTTCGATGCCTCCTCTGGAGAAAGAGGTAAAGGGAAGAACTAAGAATGTGTTGAGCCTATTTGAGGAAGAGGAGGAAGAAGAAGAGAAAATTGGAGAGTCCGGTAGCAGCAAGACCCCACAAAAAGCAACGGCCAAGGTAAGGAAAAGACGATGGAAAAGTGTCTTCATGCTCAATTGTCTTTTTAAAGCCTTTGATCTCTGAAGGACAGACTGGTGTGACTCAGGGAGACTGAGCCAACCTTGGTCTTAAACAGAGCTAGAGCTTGGGAGTCAGAGGCCCTGAGTTCTAATTTCGCCCCACCATGTACCTGCTGGGTGACCTTGGACAAGCCACTGAACTTTTCTGTGCCTCAGCTCCCTCATTTGCAAAATGGGTGGCTATCAGACCCATGTAGGACCTGATTGTCTCGAATCTACTGTAGCCCTTAGTTCGGTGCTTGGACAGAGAAAGTACCTAAATATTATCTTTATTAATAATAGTGGTATTAAACACTTACTATGTGCTGATGGTAATAATAAGTATAGAGCGTAGCTGTCTTTCTTCAGTCACACAGCACCGAGAGGACATGACAAGGATTTTCTAAGTCTTGGTCATGACTTCAACACTACTGGGTGATCTTGGGGAAAGCACTTAACCTTTCTGGACCTATTTCTTCACTTGAAAAGCAGTGATAAAATTGCCCCTCTCTACCTTACTATTTGTCAGGCACTGTACTAAGTGCTGGGGGAGAGCCAAGCAAATCAGGTTGGACACGGTCCGTATCCCACATGGGCCTCACAGTCTAAGAGGTGGGAAGATCAGATATCTTATCCCAGTGTTGCAGGAAATTGAGTGCAATTGAGGCTCAGACAAGTTGTGATTTGCACAAGATCACACAACACATCTGTGGCAGAGCTGGGCTCAGAACATAGGTCTTCTGACTCCCAGTTGGGTGAATTTTTTTTTTCCCCCAACAGGCCAAGCTGCCACCTGTTTTGGAAAACAATTTATAAAAAAAAGTCAAGATATTTGTTTTATTATTGTAATGGCTACCCTATCTGGTGGATTGCCCAAGTAGCCTCCTAAAACTCAGAGATTGGGCGCAGAGCTCAGTCTAAATTCTGGGGTCTGATTGGATTGTGGAGCATAACTTCAAAGACTTCCATCAGTCAGTTAACCAGTAATATGTATTATTATTTTTAACGGTACGTGTTGATGATGGTATTTTTTAAGTGCTTACTGTGTGCCAGGGACTGTACTAAGCGCTGAGGTTCATACAGGCTAGTCAGGTTAGACCCAGTCCATGTCCTGCATGAGGCTCACAGTCTTAATCTCCATTTTACAGATGAGGCAAATATAAGGCACCGAGAAATCAAGTGACTTGTCCAAGGTCATAAAGCAAGCAAATGGCGGAGCCTGGGATTAGAACCCAGGTCCTTTGACTCCCATGCTGCCTCTTGATTTATTAATCTCTTATGTATAGAACACTGTACTAAGCACTTGAGAGAATACAGCAGTCTTAATCATTCCCTGATATTTACTGAGTGCTTACTGGGCGAAGAGTGCTGTACTAAGCTCCACTACCTGTCTGCTGTAAGACCTTGAGAAGGTCACTTATCTTCTCTGAGCCTCAGTTACCTCATCTGTAAAATAGGGATTAAGAGTGGGAGCCCCATGTAGGACAGGGACTTTGTCCAACCTAATCAACTTATATCTACCTAAGTGCTTGGCACATAGTAAGCACTTACCAATTACCATAATTATTGTTTTTATTAGCTTGCAAGCCTTAGTACCACAGTTAGACATCCTAAAACCTTGGAATAACTGGTTTTGTGAGGATTGTAGATCAGAGCCTTGTACGCATCTAGCATACAGGAGCTTGTAAATGTCAGCTGAGGTTACTGAACGAAGCTGCCTTCACTGATTTTCTTGTCTGTAGCCAATCAATCAATGGTATTTATCGAGCGCTTACTGTGTGCAGAGCACTGTACTAAGTGCTTGGGAGAGCACAGTACAAAAGAGCAGACACGTGCCCTGCTTTTCATGCCAAAATGTGTTCCCAACCTCTGTGCCTCTGTTTTCCCAGCCCGCCCATTTTTGAGTAACTTTGACGTTCCCCATTTTTACGAATGGTTTTCTTGCCCGCCTTCCCTCTTTCCTATTTCTAGCCCTCTGACCCCAGTGCCCATTTCCAGAGCACAGGGGTGTTCCAAGATGAAGAACTCCTCTTCAGTCACAAGCTCCAGAAGGATAATGACCCCGACGTTGACCTCTTCGCCAGTCCCAAAAAACCTGCGGTCAGTCCAGAAATTGTCTTCGCTTCCAGGGTGTTGGCCTTAAGTGAACTTCTGGGCTCTGGGTTCTGCCGACCCTGTTCACTTACATTTCGATTTTGTGACTCTCTTCCAGTCTGAGCCAAGAATGCATCTCCCGCCTGGAGGGGGCCTCTTTGGGGATGAGGAAGATGATGATCTCTTCAGTTCCGCCAAATCCAGACCTCCGGTAGCCAGAAATTGACACTGTTCCAAATGCATCTTTTTGCCTGAAAGTGTCTTAGGAGAAATCTCCAGTTTACACTAGTCAAGTTTGCTTACTAGAAATTCTGGACTGAAAGGCTATAGGTGATCAAATTACATTGTAATTTGAGCAGTCCTTCCTAAATTTATTTTGTTGTGAAAGGAGAAAAAATGCCCAGCTTCACCAGCCTTCCAGTAGTTTGTGTCCTACAACTTACCTAATGATTGGACATTTTGCCTGTTGAAAAACAAATGTATCCCCTCAGTTACCTCATCTGTAAAATGGCGATTAAGACTGTGAGCCCCACTTGGGACAACCTGATTACCCTGTATCTCCCCCAGCGCTTAGAACAGTGCTCTGCACATAGTAAGCGCTTAACAAATACCAACATTATTATTATTATTATTCCATGTTGTCATGAAAGTGGAAATTTAGGGCTTTGGAGAAGGTAGGTTAGAACTGGTTATGTGCCTGTGTGTGCATCTTGCCATTTTATTTTCCTCAAAAGTTCTGTTAATGAAGAATATGGTGGCAAGCACTTTCTCTGGGCTAAGTGCAGGGAAAGATTCAATCAGTCAGTCAATGAATGGTATTTATGGAGAGCTCACTATGTGCAGAGCACTGTACCAAGAACTTGGAAAGGTACAATACAGTAGAATTAACAGACACGTTCCCTGCCCAGAATGAGTTTACAGACTAGGTTATATGATCATACCCCGTCCGTTTCCTACGTGGAGTTCACAATCAAAATTGGGCTTTTACCATATTTCAGTCTTGAGAGAGGCTTAGCATCTCCAACTGCCAGACTGAGGGAAATCTGAAGTTTTTGCTTTCCCTTTAAAAATCCCCCAACTCCCTAAGAGGACAGGTAGTGGATTCAGATGCAAAAAGATTCACTAAAAGGGACACCTCTCATTTTCTTGGAGTCTATTTGATACGGTTTAATTTCTCACCATACTGAGATAGCTGATCCTGATTTGTACCTGTTTTGTTCCCAGAAGGTTCCTGAAAAGAAAGCAGGGATGAAAAAAGAGAACCTCGGATCGCCTCCTCAAAGTCATATACCTTCTGGATCCACCCACGGTGACCAACGGGAGCCAGGTGTTCCAAAACTGGAAACGTCTCAGGTCGGTACCGCCTGTTTAGCGTTTAAAGGTGGGCGACTTCTGGCTTGCGTCCCGGCTGCAGCTAAATCTCCCTCTGGAAATAAATGAGAAAATGCACTGGAGCCCTTGCTCCAAGGGCTTTTTCAGTACTCATTTCCATCTTTAAAATATGGAGGAAGAATTAAAGAGCCATGTTTGTGCTTTCCATCTCTTTCTGATTTATCCTTTTTTTTTAATGGTAACTGTTAAGCATTTGCTGTGTGCTGGCTCTGTACTACGCACTGGGAGTAGATACAAGTTAATCAGGTTGGACACAGTCCCTGTACTGTATGGAGCTCACAGTCTGTCAGAGGTTTTTAAGGTTATGTGACTGAGGTTGAGTAAACCAAGGGATTGATGTTAATATTAATCCAAGTAGAATTAACCTCTCTTCTCTCTGAACAGCCCAGATTGGTCAACGTTAGACACATGGTCGTTTTCTTAAATCAAGTGAACTGTTGAAAGAACTCATGATATTCAACAATGTTTTCCATCTTTAGTATAAGGAATGTCCATTATATTGTACTCTCCTGAGTACTTACTACAGTGCTCTGCATACAGTAAACATTCAATAAATACCAATGATTAATTGATAGTAACCCCCCTGAGCCAGGCGTTCACTTCAGTGCCCAGAAGAGAGACAGCATGGCCTGGTGGGTAGAGCCCGGGCCTGGGAGTCACAAGGACCTGAGTTCCAGTCCCAGCTCCACCACGTGTCTGTTTTCTGATCGTGGGCAAGTCACTTCACTTCTCTGTGCCTCAGTTACCTCATCTGGAGATTAAGACTGTGAACCCCATTTGGGGCATGGATGGTGTCCATCCTGTTTTTCCTGTGCCTCAGTTACCTCATCTGGAAAATGGGGATTAAGACTGTGAACCCCATCTGGGACATGGATGGTGTTCATCCTGTTTGTCTTGTATCTACCCAAGCGCTTAGTACAGTCTCTGGCACATAGTAAGCACTTAACGTATACCATACAATTACAAAATTAAATCGAGAGAGTGAATTAATTTCTGGTCAAACGAATGTCTGTTCAGAGAGACCTCCTAAAGCACACTGCATCTCAAGAGCCCCGGAAGTATTCCGTGAAGTGACTGCAAAAAGAACCTAGAATGGGTGGGCCTTGCCCCTTCACTCCAGATAGTCTTCTGTTCTGGCTCAAACTCCAGGATGCAGGTCCAGAACCAGAGTGGCCCTGAGAGGTCTGGTCAGCCCTGGGCCTTCCACAAGACTTGATTAATTCCCGGCTCACGTTAGGGCTTGGCTGCCTCCACTCACAATCCTGCTCTCTACTACTCGGGCCACACCCAGATCTGCAGGTTATTCCTAGAACCGACACGGACTTCTAGAAATCTTCCAGAGCTGGTCGTTTTCCTCTGGCAGTACGGTGGACACGTCTTCTCGAAGCTGAGCCTCTGGGGATGGGGTGAAAATGGCCATTGGTCTGGACTTTCACTCCCCTGAGGAACATAACCTATCTTGTGTTTACCCCAATGTTTGGCAAGTATTAAGGGCTTAACAAATACCTTTTTTATTATTATTATGTTTGCCCTGTATTGCTATGAGACTCTCAGGTTAGACATCCTACCCAGTGGTGTTGCCCTAAACCGAACAGCCAGTGACTGTCCCATCCTCTGAACCACAGGTGGTGGGTCCTGAGCTTTTCCTTTGAACCTTTGCTAGTATTTACAGTCTTAGCTTTCATTATCGTATTTGTTAAGCACTGTTCGTAGCATTAGTGACATAGCCCCTGCCCCATACAGCCTGAGAAGAAGGGAGAACAAGAAGCAACTAAGAAATTGAGATGGTGGTGATGAACAAGATGTTTCTAGAGATCTTCAGACCAGTTTAGGTCACCGGGGTTCTTGCTACGCCACTGAGCAGAGAATAGTTGCCATTGATCACCTGGTGACACATCTGATTGCCACTGATTTTTCCCATCTGGGTGAGGATTACCATCCAGTCTTTCCAAACCATTTTTAATCCAGTGTAATTTCACACAGGATCCTCCGGGCCCCGCTCCATTTAAAACAAAAGAACCTTCTTCAAGGATCGGAAAACTACAAGTAATTATTTAATACATCTTTGAAACTTTAATCGACCACCTCACGGCATCTTCAATCCTTCGGGAATTTTCAGTCTCCTTTCTAGCCACTCCCAGGCACTTTTTCAAGATGTATTTTTCTCCTCAGCTGTTGCTTCTTAAATGCTGCACCTTTCCTTTATCCCCGTGACGCTGACCGTGGGCTGTCGGTCTATCACTTTCCATTTGAATCTGGGAACCGTCTGGAGCTATTGCTTGCACCTCGTGTGTTTTCTTTCCTCTTCAGCCCCTCACTTGTCAAGTTTGCGTGATCATTCTCGTCACGGTCACTGACGTCCCTCTGCGTCTTAGGAAGAGGAAATGTGAAGTAACATTCCTTTTTCTTCCTTAGGCAAACTTAGCTATTAACCCAGCCGCCTTACTGCCTGGAGCAGCTCCCAAAATCCCCGGAGCCAAACCTGTTTTCCCAGGATTGAGCCTGCCTCCATCTGAACCGGATAAAATCCTGAGTCCAGAGGCGTCATCTCCGGGCAGCAGCGGTGTGGAGCCCGGAGTGAGTTTCGATCACCCAGCCCAAGCAGATACGTTACAGAGTGCGAACAAGGTGATGAGATTTGCTTGACTTTTGGGTGTGTTTTTACCTCCTTTTCTGGGGAAATCCTGGGTCAACAGCATGGTTTAGTGGTTAGAGCACGGACCTGGGAGTCGGCAGAACCTGGATTCCGATCCCCGCTCTGCCACATGTCTCTTCTGTGACCTTGGGCAAATCACTTCACTTTCTCTGTGCCTCAGTTACCTCGTCTGTAAAAATGGAGCTCTGCACACAGTAAGCACTCAATAAATACAATTGAATGAATAAATGGGGATGTATTCAGTCATTCATTGTGCACTCACTGTGTGCAGAGCACTATGCCAAGTGCTTGGGACAGTACATTGAGCCCTCCTTTCCTCTTCCCCCACTCTCTCCTGCATCACCCTGACTTGCTGCCTTTATTCATCCCTCCTCCCATCCCCATAGCACTTAGGTCCATATCTGTAATTTATTTATATTGATGTCTGTCTGCCCCTCTTGACTGTAAGCTTGTTGTGGGCAGAGAATGTGTCCGTTGACTGTTCTAGTGTACTCTCCCAAGTGCTTAGTACAGTGCTCTGCACACCGAAAGCACTCAATAAATACAGTTGAGTGAATTGAGCGAATTAACAAAAAACGGACACAGTCCCTGACCACAATGAAGTTAGTCTAGTGGGCCCGATGTGGGTTCCAACCTGATTATCTTGGATCTACCCCAGCACTTAGAACAGTGCCTAGCACATTGTAAGCACTTAAAAATAATAATAATAATGGTGTTTGTTAAGCATTTACTAGGTGCCGGGCACTGTACTAAATGATGGGGTGGATACAAGCAAATTGGGTTGGACGAAGTCCCTGTCCCACACGGGGTTCATGATCTCCATCCCCATTTTACAGATGAATAATAGTGGTATTTGTTAAGCGCTTAGTATATGCCAAGCACTGTTCTAAGCACTGGGGTAGATACAAGGTCATCAGATTGTCCAACCTGGGACTCACAATCTTAATCCTCATTTTACAGATGAGGGTACTGAGGCCCAGAGAAGTGAAGTGACTCACCCAAGGTCACACAGCAGACAAGTGGTGGAGCCGGGATTAGAATCCCTAATTAGAATTAGGATGCTTAACAAATACCATATTTAAAAAATTACAAATATAATAATTGTAGTATTTATTAAGCACTTCCTACATTCCAGGCACTGTTCTAAGCACTAGGGTGGATATAAGCAAATCAGGTTAGACATAGTCCTTGTCCCATGAGGGGCTCACAGTCTCAATCCCCATTTTACCAATGAGGTAACTGAGGCCCAGAGAAATGAAGTGACTTGCCCATGGCCACCCAGCAGACAAATGAGGGAAGTGGGATTAGAACCTATGATCTGACTCCCAGTCCGTTGCTCTAACCACTATGCCATGCTGCTTAAGAGAAGCAGCGTGGCTCAGTGGAAGGAGCCCGGGCTTGGGAGTCAGAAGTCGTGGATTCGAATCCCAGATCTACCACTTGTCAGCTGTGTGACTGTGGGCAAGTCACTTCACTTCTCTGTGCCTCAGTTACCTCATCTGTAAAATGGGGATTAACTGTGAGCCTCACATGGGACAACCTGATTACCCTGTATCTACCCTAGCGCTTAGAACAGTGCTCTGCACTAAGTAAGCGCTTAACAAATACCAACATTATTATTATTAGTTCTCAATAGTTATCAGTGATCAGCCCTTCAGACAGAAGCCACAGATGAAGGAAAAAATCACATGTATTTCAGACATGCCTCTTCCAAGGTCAGGAGGAATTTTGTTTACCCCTGCGGCTGATCTAAGGCTTCTTGGGTCAGAGCAGGCTTCAAGGGGCCTTAGAGCTGCTTTCCCCTTCCTCAGTGAGTGTCCGCCCAGTAATGTGATGGACGAAAGAAGCCATCCCGAAGCCAACTAGCTACACCTCAGTGCAGCTTCCTGGGAGCTTAATACCATATCAATCAGTCAGTCTTATTTTTTTGCCCATCAAATTGTATTTATTAAGAGTTTACTGTGTGCAGAGCACTGTTTTGAAGAAACAGCATGGCCTAGGGGATAGAGCGCGGGTCTGGGAGTCAGAAGGACCTGGGTTTCAATCCTGGCTCCATAACTTGTCTGCTGAGTGATTTGGGGCAAGTCATTTCACTTCTCTGAGCCTCAGTTAACTCACTTGTAAAATGGAAATTAAAGACCATGAGCTCCACATTGGACATGAACTCTTATAGGCATGGGCAAGCGCACAGTAAGCGCTCAATAAATATAGTTGAATCAATGAATTGACTGTGTCCGGCATGATTACCGTGTATCTATCTCAGCTCTCAGTACAGCGCCTGGTGTATAGTTAGCACTTAACAAATACCATTTTTTTAAAAAATGCTTGCGAGAGTACAATATAGGAGACACATTCATTCATTCATTCAATAGTATTTATTGAATGCTTACTATGTGCAGAGCACTGTACTAAGCGCTTGGAATGTACAAATCGGTAACAGATAGAGACAGTCCCTGCCTTTGACGGGCTTACAGTCTAATCGGGGGAGACGGACCGACGAGAACGATGGCAGTAAATAGAATCAAGGGGAAGAACATCTCATTAAAGCAATAGCAAATAAATAGAATCAGGGTGATGTACATCTCATTAACAAAATAAATAGGGTAATGAAGATATATACAGTTGAGCACATTCCCTGCCCACACCGGTCTTACAGTTCCTAGTGGAATTGCAAGGGTAATCTTGAATCTAAATAATCCACCTGCAGAGAGTCAGGAGTTTCTCAGTCGCTAACCTTCCAGCTGGTTCATCTTTGTAGGCAGATCAGTTTTTAGTATTTTATTTGCAGTTATTTTTTGCACACAGTTCTTCTCTCCGCCAGAAGTGTGTAAGAAATGAAATAGGTGAAATCATTACTCTTAAGAACATCAGTGCTTCCTTTTCCTAAGAAAGTGTTAATTCTTTCCTATAATTTTAACACCACCTTTGGAAAATCTGTAAAATGAAGGGCTCAAGCAAAATTAAGTTCCACTACCATCCACATATATCAAGAAAATAGAATTTATGTAGATTGGTTTTGAATAGGGCAGTCTTTTTTTTTCACTTTTTGATGGCAATTTGGGATATGACCAAAAATCCTAATGATTTTAAGACAATAAGCATTTAAATCTTTAGGAACAATTAATCTATATCTGTTGAATTCTCTGGTGGCTCTTCCCCAAGATCACTGTCGTGTATGAGTCTCTGGGTAGTAATCACTGCACAATCAAATCCCTGCTTTACCCTTGAATGACTTTTTTATGGTATTTGTTAAGCGCATACTCTGTGTCGAGCACTGTTCTTAGCACTGGAGTAGATACAGGTGAATCAGGTTAGACACAGTCCCTGTCCCCCACAGGGTTCACAGTCTAAGTAGAAAGGAGAATGGGTATTGTATCTCCGTTTTAGAGTTGAAGAAACTGAGGCCCAGAGAAGTAAAGTGACTTTCCCAAGGTCACACAAAAGGTCGGTGGTTGTGTCGAGATTAGAACCCAAGTCCTCTCATTCACGGGCCTGTGCTCTTTCCAGGCCATGCTGCTTCTCTTGTATGAGGCACTTAAACATCTGAATTCGTCATTGTTTCAGAAAAATGCAGCTCAAGGTGAAATAATTATATAAAAATTATTTAAAAACTTGAAATAGTTCATATTACATCATGGAAGTAACTGCTTCATCTCTCTCAACTGATTCCAGGAACTCTCATTTCTAATTCACGGATATTTTACCAGCACTAAGAAACCAAATTAAACATTTGGGGGTTGAGTCCTGCTTTGTGCTGTCCTTCGTTGACTTGGCCCCAGCTTAGTTGGTTCACAATTAACAGCAGAAAACATTCTGTTGAATAGTTGGAGGCAGGGAACAGTACTTAATAATGAGAATAATAATAATAATTATGGTACTTGAGGAGCACTTACTGTGTTCCAAGATACATACATACATACATTGCCAACTGTTTGCACTGTGCTAAGCGCTGGGGTGGATACCAA
Source organism: Ornithorhynchus anatinus (assembly GCF_004115215.2). Lineage (NCBI taxonomy): Eukaryota > Metazoa > Chordata > Mammalia > Monotremata > Ornithorhynchidae > Ornithorhynchus > Ornithorhynchus anatinus. The sequence continues at coordinate 126,533,929 of NC_041730.1, read as the reverse complement.
CAAATCGGATCAGCCTCACCCTGTCCCACGTGAGGCTCACATATATAGCTATGTCTAGCTATCGCTATAGGTGTAGAGGTATATTTAAACCTGTAAACGTTTATTTATCAACTTGCTTCTTGTATTTTCTTACTGAGTTACTCTTCACCTCTTATAGCTGGCCATGCATGCCATTTTTAAGTTCCACAAGGCCCCCGATCAGTACTTTCACTTCTTCTAATTCATTAATAATAGTAGTGGCATTTGTTAAACACTTAGTATGCGCCGGGCACTGTACTAAGCACTGAGGTGAATACAGGCAAATTGGGCTTGATAGAGTCCCTGTCCCACATGGGGCTCACAGTCTCAATCCCCATTTTGCGGATGAGGTTACTGGGTCACAGAGAAGTGAAGTGACTTGCCCAAGGTCACACAGGAGACACGTGGCAGAGATGGGATTAGAACCCATGACCTGACTCCAGGCCTGTGCTCTATCCACGATGCCAGGAAACTTGTGTCGTAACAATAATAATAATAATGATGGCATTTAAGCGCTTACTATGTGCAAAGCACTGTTCTAAGCGCTGGGGAGGATACAAGTGATCACGTTGTCCCATGTGGGGCTCACAGTCTTAATCCCCATTTGACAGTTGAGAAAACTAAGGCACAGAGAAGTTAAGTGACCTGCCCCAAATCACACAGCTGACAAGTGGCAGAGCTGGGATTTGAACCCATGACCTCTGACTCCCCAGCCCGTGCTCTTCCACTGAGCCACGCTGCTTCTCCTACTTTTATTGCGTTGGCTACCCCAAGCTCCTAGAAGTTGTTCTGCATCCTGTAGGTACTCAAAAACCATTATTATTCCCCAGAAGTTTGGACAGTGTAAGGTTAAAAGTAAACTCCTTTTCCGCAGAGAAGGCTGAATACAGTCCTAAAAAGTGAACTTGAATCTATAATCTCTAGGCTGTAAACTCAGTGTGGCTCAGTGAAAAGAGCCCGGGCTTGGGAGTCAGCGGTCATGGGTTCGAATCCTGGCTCCGCCGCTTGCCAGCTGTGTGACTTTGAGCAAGTCAGTTCACTTCTCTGGGCCTCAGTGACCTCATCTGGAAAATGGGGATGAAGACTGTGAGCCCCACGTGGGACAACCTGATTACCATGTATCCCCCCAGCGCTTAGAAGAGTGCTTTGCACATAGTAAGCGCTTAACAAATACCACCATTATTATTAAACTCATTGTGGGCAGGGAATGTGTCTCCCGATGGTTGTATTTTATTCCCCCAGTCCCTTCGTGGTCTGCCCTCAATAAGCACCCGATAAATGCCATCGATTGAATGTCTCCTTTTGTGAAAATCCTCAAAATTAGGAGAGAGAGCCATCTCGAAACAACATGGCATAGTGGATAGGGCACGGACTTGGAAGTCAGAAGGTCACGGCTTCTAATCCCCGCTCTGCCGCTCAGCCGCTCATCTGTCGTGTGACCTTGGGCAAATCACTTCACTTCTCTGGGCCTCAGTGACCTTATCTGTAAATGGGGATTGAGACTGGGAGCCCCACGTGGGACAGGAACAACGTCCACCCCGGTTTGCTTGTATCCACTCCAGCACTTAGTACAGTGCTCAACACATAGTAAGCCGCTTAGCAAATACCACAGTTATTACTATTAGACTGTAAACTCATTGTGGGCAGGGAATGTGTCTACCAACTCTGTTGTATCATAGTCTTCCAAGCGCTCTGTGTCGATTGGTTGCCTACATGGCGTAGTGGATAGAGCCCCGGCTCGGGAGGCAGAAGGTCGTGGGTTCTAATCCTGACTCCACCATTTGTGTGCTGTGACCTTGGGCAAGCCACTTAACTTCTCTGTGCCTCAGTTACCTCATCTGTAAAATGGAGATTAAGACTGTGAGCCTCACGTGGGACAACCTGATTACCGTGTATCTACCCGAGCGCTTAGAACAGTGTTTGGCACATAAGTAAGCACTTAACAAATACCATCATTATTATTATCCTTTCATGAAAATCCTCAAAATTAGGAGAGAGAGCCATCTGGCTCACCCAGTTTTGATGCTGTCGTTCTTTGACATGGTGCTGAACTTGATGATCTTTTGAAATCCCGTCTTCTGTCTGCCAACGATCACGTTCAGGCACCACGGTGTCTGTAAGATGGGGATTGGGACTGTGAACCCCACCTGGGGCAGGGATTGTGTCCTACCCGAATTGCTTGTATTTACTCCAGCGCTTAGGCCAGAGCCTGGCACACGGTACGCACTTAGCAAATGCCACAGTTATTATTATTACTATCATTATTATTATTATTATTCCTGGGCTGAGCAGAATTTCTTTGCCCCTCCAGAGCCGAATCAGAGTGGGAGGAAAGCGTAGGCCGCAGAGCCGAGCTGCCCGCCGGTTGGCTGCTCAGGAATCCGGCGCGGCGGGGGACGTGAATGGAGCCGACGGGCCCCTTCCACCTTCGGCCAAGGAGAAGTCAGCCTCTGCAGAAGTGAAACCGCTACTCGCCAGGGACCCGAGCAGAAAGGGGAGTAGGGAAAAGGCCCGGGCAACTCTGCCACCCTTATCAGAAGACGCCAAGCCAGTGTCCGGCAGGGCCACGGGCTCTTCGGCGAGATCTCCGGGGCCGGCCGTGGAGGAGGACCTCTTTGGATCCGGCGACCTCTTTTCCGAGGGGACGACGTCTGAGGGCACAGCCTCTTCGGCGAGATCGCCGGGACCGGTCGTGGAAGAGGACCTCTTTGGTTCCAGCGACCTCTTTGCCAAGGGGCCGGCGTCCAAGCCGCCGGGGCAGGTGAAAGCCAAGGAGAAATCGTCGGAGAGCCTGGCCGCTCGACCGGGGAAAGGCGACGAAAAGAAAGCGTTCCTTCCGGTGTTGGACGAGCCGGGGAGCGACGATGATCTCTTTCTGTCCGTGAAACAGAAGTCGACCAAAAAAGCAAAACCCGTGCCTTTTCTGGAGGATGAAGATGACATCTTTACGAGTCAGAAGGCCAAGAAGGGATCTAAACTCATGGGGGAGCGGGATCTTGCATCCAAACCCCAAGATATTTTTGAGGTAACATTGGGCAGAGTGTGTGTGTGTGTGTGTGTGTGTGTGTGTGTGTTTGTGAGGGAAAATTGGACAGGAGGCTTGTTTGGCTATTAGTCTTTGACTTGCAATAAATGTTGTGATGAGATAGTTGGCTTGCTGTGCGTGCTGAGGAGGGGCAGGCAAGATTGTCAGTTTATCTAAGGGAGGAGCCAGCCACCCTCCAGAAATGTCGGCTGCTGAAAAGTCTTCGTACGGAAAGCCTAAATAGGAACAGATTTTCCAGTGTGATATTTCATCTGCTTTCCAGCTGAGAGAGGAACCACGAAGCGACGGTCGTTGAAGCCGTGGAGTGAATGAGTTTTCCAAGGGAATGAGGGTAGATAAAAACTTAAAGGGGGGACCCAGAACCGAGCCTTGAGGGTCTCCCACTTACTCAGGGGGAGGCCTCTGCTTCCCCTACCCTAGGTCACCCATTTTCAGGAGGCCACTGATTAGGAAGATTCTGTTATAAAATTCTCAGAATTAAGATTTCTATCTTTTCTGCTAGACTTTCAGCTCCTTGTGGGATGGGACCATGTCTGCCAATTCTATTGTACTTTCCCAAGTGCTTAGTATAGTGCTCTGCACATACTAAGTGATCAATAAATTGATTGGTAGGAGGTCCTGGCAGTGGTGGCGATGAAGGGACCTGGAGCACAACTAGTGAATCGATGTGGCCTGAAAGTCAGGTGGATCTGGGTTCTAATCCTGGCTCTGCCACTTGTCTACTCTGTGACTTTGGGCGAATTATTTCATTTCTCTGGGCTTCAGTTATCTCATCTGCAAATGGGAATTAAGATTGCGAGTCCCATGCAAGACAGGGACTGTATCCAACTGGACAACCTTCTATCTACCCCATTGCTTAGTACAGTGTCTGGCACCTAATAAGCACATAGTATGGTATGGTATTAACAAATACCATTAAAAAAAAAAAGGTATGTAATTGCACTTCCTAAACCTTCTCCCCGGCCCCCATGTGGGAAGTGAGCCCTGGTCCAAATCCATCAATCAATCAAAGCTATTTATTGAGTGCTAACTACATAAAGATTGTACTAAGCACCTAGGAGAGAACAGTACAACATGATTAGCGGACACATTCCCTGCCAGCAACAAGTTTCCAGTCAAGCCCAGAGTTGAAGGGTGATGGGTCCTAATCCCAGCTCCGCCACTTGTCTGCTCTGTGACCTGGAGCAAGTCTCATCACTTCTCTGGGCTTCAGTTCCCTCATCTGAAAAATGGGGATTGAGACTGGGAGTCCCACGTCGGACAGGGCCTGCGTCCAACCCCATTTGCTGTATCCACCCCAGCGCTTAGTACGGTGCCTGACACATAGTAAGCGCTTAAATATTATAGATATTATCATTACTAATAATTATAATAGTAATAATAGCCCCGGCCCCAAATGCCTCATCTATAATCACAGTTCTCCGTGGTCCACATGTCATTTCCAGGTTCCCAAAATTTGCCCAGTATATCAGGTATAATATTCCATCGTTTGTGGGTTTAGAGAGGCCATTATTTTTTGGTTCGTTTGAGCAAGGCCTCTATCCATTTCAACTGCCTGGAATGCTCTTCTTCCCTAGGGATGCTCCAAGGCAGAGGAGTCTTGGTGAGATATCGGTTTGAGGGAAAGGGAAGCATTTCCAAAATATAGGTACATACGCCAATCAGTTTTTCCTCTCCAACACAGTCTCCGTCATTGGCTAGTTTGGGTGCAAGCGACAGGTTGCAAGTTGGACTATTTGCAATCTGTACTTTACTCCCTTGGTACATTAAGAATTTTATGCAAAAAAATTGACTTTAATATTGCTTTTTTTTTTGGTTTTTTGCCAAGGATGACATATTTGCCACAGAAGCAATTAAGCCTTCACATAAAACAAGAGAGAAAGAAAAAGTGTTGGACTCAAACCTGTTCGATGATAACATCGATATATTTGCAGACCTAACTGTAAAACCAAAAGACAAGAAGTCAAAAAAGAAAGTGGAGTCCAAGTCAATATTTGATGATGATATGGGTAAGTGACTATTTCTATCTAAATCCCAAAGAAACTATCGAGGACAGGTCACATTTTTCCTTTCCACTCATGTCACTTCTGCATCTCCGTCAGTCTGGTAATCACATGTATGTAGTGAGCACTTACTTTGTGCAGAGCACTGTACTAAGCCCTTAGGAGAGTACAAAAAAAATTGGGAGATGTGATCCTTATAATTATTTATAATTATACTTAATTATAAAATCAGTTATGGTACTTGTTAATTTAGTCAAATTTATTGAGCACTTAACTGTGTGCAGAGTACTATACTAAGCACTTGATAAGTTCTTACTATGTGCCAAGCACCGTTCTAAGTGCTGTGGTAGATACAAGTGAATCAGATTGGACACAGTCCCTGTCCCACAAGGGCTTACAGTCTCATTGTGGGCAGGGAGTGTGTCTGTCTATTGTTGCATTGTACTCTCCCAAGTGCTTAGTTTAGTGCTCTGCACACAGTAAGCACTCAGTATATACAATTGAATGAGTGAATGAAGTAGGGGGGAGTAGGTTGTAATGCCCATTTTACAAATGAGGAAATCAAAGCACATAGAAGTTAAATGACTTGCCTAAGTTCACACAGCAGATACATGGTAGAACTATGATTAGAATCCAAGTTTTCTGACTCCCAGACCTGAGCTTTTTCCAATAATAATAAAGTTGGTATTTAGGCCACACTAATAATAATAATGATGATGCTGATGGTATTAATAATAATAATGATGGTGGTATTTTTTTAAGCACTTACTATGTGCCAAGGACTGTTCTAAGCACTGGGATAGATACACGGTATTCAGGTCATCCCATGTCTGGTTCACAATCTTAATCCCCATTTTACAGATGAGGTAACTGAGGCACAGAGAAGTTAAGTGACTTGCCCAAAGTCACACAGCTGATAAGCGGCGGAGTCGGGATTAGAACCCACAACCTCTGACTCCCAAGCCCATGCTCTTTCCACTAAGCCGTGCTGCTTCTCATCTAATGGGGCCGTTATCATCATATCTAATGGTAAGCAATATGGCAGTGTGGATAGAGCACTGACCTGGGAGTCGGGTCATGGGTTCTAATTCCGGCTCCGCCACTTGTCTGAGTGACTTTGGGCAAGTCATCAGACTTCTCTGGGCCTCAGTTACCTCATTTGTAAATGGGGGTTAAGACTGCATCCCATGTGGGACTACCTGCCTACCTTGGATCTACCCCAGCTCTTAGAACAGTGTCTGGCATATAGTAAGCACTTAATAAATATCATTATTATTATTATTATTAAATGCTTATTGTCAGAGTTCACTTCCCTGTCAGTAATTGAGATTTAGGACAAATAGCCTTTCTCCATGCCCATGTCTAATTTCCACCGTAACACTCTTTCCCAGCACTTAGGACACTGATCTGCACGAAGTTAAGGGTAAATAAATGCTATTAATGTACTACTTTCTCTCAAAAGTAGATCTAGATCTCATCGGCTCACGTTACAAATCTCCTGATCCCGAAAAGCCTCTGAAAACTAGCGGCCTTCAAAGAGAAACCTAAAATGTCTCTTTTGGTTTCTTTTTAGCAACTTGTTTTAATTGCCTCTTCCTCCTAAATCCAATACTAAAAGAATGCACATATGCAGTTCACCATATGGTAACGTCCTAGGCAAATTCTGGTATGCTTTATCAATAGTGTGTCCTTGGCAAGAGTTTCTGGGTGTGATATTAGATTTTGGCATCCGCTTTTCTTATTTTTGCTAAAGTATCCTTTCTTTTTTCTCTCTCTCTCCCATTTTTTCAAAAAGATGATATCTTCTCATCTAGCAGCCAGGTCAAGACCTCCAAACCCAAAGGCCATTCAGCTCAATCTGCAGCAGAAACAAAATCAGAAAGCAAGGCTTCTAGTACATTTGATGATCCCCTGAATGTCTTTGGAGGCCAGTAAGGGAGGTGCGGAGGACCCGGCAGAAAAGAAGCGGTGATCTCTAGCAGGGTCGCCTCTTAGTGCTGCCATCTTGCTTTTTAAATGGAGTAAGAAAAGCAGATACTGGAATGACCCATCCTCCCCTGAAGTCTCTGTAACTTTCTGCATTAGTTTTAATCAAGCTTTAATAATGAAAGAGATAAGTAATAGAATTTCTGAATCACTATTTTGTCCGTATGCAGATGAAGAATTAGCCTGTGCAATCCGTGGAATTATGTAATCTATTATGTAGAGTATAATTTCCTTTCTAGAACAGAACGACAGAGAGAAAAATCACTGATATAATTAAAATGGTGAAATATAAAATGGTGAAAACTATGTTTACATTGTAGTCGTCTGTCATTGACTTGGCAGTTTGTCATAAGGAGGTACAGAAATTGATTTTTTTCATAGTTAGCAGTCCCCCAGTATTGGGTGACCTTGAGTGGGAGAAGCAGGGGACTTCTTCAAAGGAAGTGTGGGAGTCCTTCAAGGCTCAATTCTGGCCTCTCTTCTAGTCATTCATCCATTCATTCGATCATATTTATTGAGCGCTTACTGGGTGCAGAGCACTGTACTAAGCATTTGGAAAGTACAGTTCGGTAACAGACAATCCCTGCCCAACAACGGGCTCACAGTCTGGAAGCGGGGAGACAGACAACAAAACAAGTAGACAGGCATCAATAGCCCCAAAATAAATAAATAGAATTATGGATATATACACATCATTAATAAAATAAATAGAATAATAAAACTCATTCACTCCCACGGCTTCAACTACCATCACTCAGTGGTTACTCTCAGCCAGAAAGAAGACGAATTGTCACCCTGCGAAATCCGTTCCTATTCGTGTTTCTCGTAGGATGACTTTTCAGTAGCCTGAATAATGGTAGTTGATTGACCCCAATGGAGTGATGGAGTTCTCCAAGAGTGTGGGTTTAGAAGGAGAATAGAAGGGGAATCTTGTAGGACTCTCTCCCACCTAAGGGGTGGAAGGCAGAGGGAGAGCCTGTGAAAGAGACTGAGAAGGAGCGGTCAGAGAGACAGGAGAATCAGGAGAGGACGGTGTTGGTGACCCTGAGGTTTCCAGGGGAAGGGGGTGGTCCACAGTGTCGAAGGCAGCTGAGAGGTCAAGGAATAGAGGTCGTTGGATTTGACAAGGAGGTCGTTGGCGACCGTAAAGAGGGCTGTTTCTGTGAAGCGGAGGGAGTGCAAGCTGGATTGGAGGGGATCGAGGAGAGGAAGTGGACACAGCGGGTGGAAACAACCCCAGGAGTTTGGAGGAGGATGTTTGGAGGAAGATGGGGCTCTCACTGGACGGTGCTGTGGGATCAAAGAGGATTTTTGCGGGGATCAGGGGGTGGGGTATTCAATAGGCATGGAACTATTGGAGAGTGAGCAGTTGAAGATGGTGGTTGGGGAGTGAAAGAGGATAGGGCAAGTTTTCTAATAAGGTAGTAAGGCAGGTATTTAATAATAACGTTGGTATTTAAACCATAAGTTGGCCCAGTAAGTAACTACAGGACTAGTAAATAAATAAGACAGCATTAACAAGACTTTATTCAGGTGAACAAAGTATTTCTTAAACTCTGAAGTCATTACTTTTGGTGATATTCCTGGTTTAATGTGTTCTGAGCATCACCCCGACATGGTGTGGGCAGAGGCCTGGGACCAGGCACCTTTGGAAAGAGCCCTGGAACTGCTGCCTGGCATCAGTGAGACCTCAGTTATCCTCTCCCACTTTGATTACTGCATCAGCCTCCTCTGCTGCCCGGATCATTTTTCTCTAGAAACGTTCAGACCACGTCTCCCTAGTCCTCAAGAATCTCTGGTGGTTGCCCATCCACCTCTACATCAAAGAGAAACTCCTTACATCAAAGAAAACCCACAGAGTTGGGTTCAAGCCTAAGTAGAAGGGAGAATAGGTATTGACGCCCCATTTTCCAGATGAGGTAACTGAAGCACAGAGAAGTGAAGTGACTTTAACGCCCTCAATCACCTTGCTCCCTCCTACCCCACCTCATTCATTCATTCAGTCGTATTTATTGAGTGCTTAGTGTGTGCAGAGCACTGGACTAAGTGCTTGGAATGTACAATTCGGGAACAGATAGCGACAATCCCTGCCCAATAACGGGCTCACAGTCTAAAAGGGGGAGACAGCAAAACAAAACGTGTTAACTGAGCGCTTACTGTGTGCAGAGCACTGTACTGAGTGCTTGGAATGTACAATTTGGCAACAGATAGAGACAATCCCTGCCCAACAACGGACTCACAGTCTAAAAGGGGGAGACAGACAGCAAAACAAAACAAGTAGGCACAGAACAAGTAGGCATCATTATTATTGGAAATGCCCAATACCAGTCCATTTCGGTTGGCTTATTCCTAGGACGTCCGTCTTCAACCGGTCCATTTCATTCTTGACTATTTCCAACTTTCCCTGGTTCATACTTCGACCATTCCATGTTGCAATAATAAGGGTATCTTTACAGCTTCGGGAGACTCATTTCTCTCGTGGCAGCATCAGCGCCCCGAGGTCCCGCAGGCTTTATTCTGGCCACGTCACAAACACCCACGTCATCTGCTCTTCCCAGTAGCTGGTTGAGCGCCTGCCGACCTGAGGGGCTCATCTTCCAGTACTATATCTGTGGTCGTTCTGGTATGTGGATCCACAGAGTTCTCTTGGTAAAAATTCGGAAATTCTTGGTAAACCATTGCCTTCCTCCACACAGTGAAAACTCGAATCTCTGGCGTTGTCTTCGATCAACGTTTCGATCACTCAATCAACCGCCTTTGACTCCTTCCCGTGCCGCGGCTGTCCGGCACAGGTGAACCAACTTTCTGACGCCTCCTCTTAGACCTTTCCGTTATGGGCAACCTTAGCGAGTATCTCTCCGTGGCATAGCTCTAAGTTTCATCGGCGTACGCAAATTCCCCTGCCGCAGTAAGGCCTTCATACAAAGGAGAGGCTTGGCACATAGTAAGCGCTTAACAAACACCCCAAATCAAGTGGCCAGGCATTCCAGTACAGCCTTTGTTCCCTCATTGAAAGTCATTTTTTTATAGTATTTAACTACTTACTGTGTGCGCTGGGTACTGTACTATAAATGCTGGGGTGGACACAAATTAATCAGGTTGGAAACAGTCCCTGTCCCATATAGGGTTCACTGACTTATTCCCCTTTTACAATTGAGATAACTGAGGCTCAGAGAAGTGTGACTTTCCCAAGGTCACCCAGAAGACAAGTGGCGGAGCCAGGATTAGAACCCAGGTCCTTCTGACACCCTGTATGCACCAGGTCTCACTGCTTCCCTAATTACTGCTTCCCTAATTACTACCCATCTTGGAGCCACATGGTATATGTCAAGGACAGACACTGTTCTGAGCACTGGGGTAGATTCGTTCAAATATTTATTGAGCACTTACTATGTGCAGAGCACTGTACTAAGTGCTTGGAATGTACAATTCAGCAACAGAGACAATCACTGCCCAATAACGGGCGGATATCAGGTTGGACACGGTCCCTGTCCCACATGGGGCTCACGGTCTTAATTCTCCATTTTCCAGATGAGGTCACTGAAGCCCAGAGAAGTGATGTGACTTCTCCAAGGTCACAGCAGTCAAGTTCAAAAATGTTCAGACTATGTTTCCCCACTCCTCAGGAAACTCCAGTGGTTGCCCATCCACCTCGGCATCAAAAACTCCTCACTCTTGGCTTCAAAGCTGTCCATCCCCTTGCCCTCTCCTACCTCACCTCCCTTCTCTCCTTCTCCAGCCCAGCTCACACACTCCACTCCTCTGCCGCCGCTCACCTCCTCGTCGGGCCTCGTTCTCGCCTGTCCCACCGTCGACCCCTGGCCCACGTCCTCCCGCTGTCCTGGAATGCCCTCCCTCCTCACCCCGGCCAAAATAACTCGTCCCCTCTTCAAAGCCCTCCTGAGAGCTCACCTCCTCCAGGAGGCCTTCCCAGACTGATCCCCCCTTTTCCTCTGCTCCTCCTCCCCTCCCCATTGCCCCAGCTCACTGCCTCTGCTCTACCCCCTCCCCACCTCACAGCACCTGTGTAAATCTGTATATATTTATTATTCTATTTATTAATGATGTGAATATATAATTCTATTTATATTGATGCTATTGATGACGGTTTACTTGTTTTGATGTCTGCCTCCCCTCATCTAGACTGTGAGCCCGTTGTTGGGTAGGGATTGTATCTAATTGTTGCTGCACTATACTTTCCAAGGACTTAGTACAGTGCTCTGCACCCAGGAAGCGCTCAATAAATATGACTGAATGAATGACTGAATGAACAAATGAAAGGACTGTGTCTGTTGTTATATTGTCCCCTGTTGTTGCTATATATCCCTTCATGGTTACTACTGCTTAGAGAAGCAGCGTGGCTCAGTGGAAAGAGCCCGGGCTTGGGAGTCAGGTCATGGGTTCTAATCCTGGCTCCGCCACTAGTCAGCTGTGTGACCTTGGGCAAGTCACTTCACTTTGCTGTGTCTCAGTGACCTCATCTATCAAATGGGGATTAAAACTGTGAGCCCCACGTGGGACAACCTGATCACTTGTATCCCCCAGTGTTCTCTGCACATAGTAAGCGCTTAACAAATACCACAATTTTATATTTATTTATTTTATTGTACTGAGGTGCTTAGTATGGTGCTTTGCACACAGTAAGCACTCAATTAACACGGTCAAATGAAAGAATGAATGAATGACCAGTGGCAGAGTCAGGATTAAGTAAAAATATTTATATAGGGTACATTATTTTTATTAATGTCTGTCTCCCCTTTAGGTTCTAGGCTCGTTACGGGCAGGGAACATATTTTTTTTATTCTTCCCCAGCGCTCAGTACAGTGCTCTGCACATAGTATGTGCTCAGTAAATACGATTGATTGACTGATTGATTGATTGATTGATTGAAGCCTACAAGAATCCTGGAGGGCTGAGTGCATCACAGTGAGCACATTATGGAGGCTCAGAGCGCTTAGAACAGTGCTTGGCACAGAGTAAGCGCTTAACAAATGTCATTATTCTATTAAGCGTTTAACAAATGCTATAATAATAATAATAATCTGGCGTCGCAGGCTGTAAAGGGCCCGGCCGCCTGAAGGGAGAACTACATTTCCCAGCAGCCCCGCGGCTGACCCTTCCCCTTTGCCCTTTGACCCCCCCCCGCCCGGCGGCGCCGTCAGGGGCCCCACTGTTGTTAGCAATGACGGCTCAACATCCGGGGAGCGGTAACGGCCATCCCCGCGCCACCCGGCGAAGCCCCGCCCCTCTGGCGCGCTGATTGGAGGGAGGCGGGAGGGCGGCTCTCCGATTGGTCAGGGGGGGGTGTCACAAACGGCGGGGCGGGCGGAGGCCGCTGAGAGGACGAGAGGAGCCGAAGAGGAGCCGAAGTTGAAACTGAAGCCGAAGCGGAGCCGAAGAGGAGCCGAAGCCGAAACCGCAGCCGAAACCGCAGCCGAAGCCGAAACCGAAGCCGAAGAGGAGCCGAAGCGGAGCCGAAGAGGAGCCGGGCTGGATGGGGCGGGGGGGCGGGGCCGGGGAGGCAGCTGGGCCCCGGCTGTAACGCGGTTACTCTGTACTGAGCGGCAACACGAGCAGGGAGGAGGAGGAGGAAGGAAAAAAAGAGGAGGAGGAAGAGGCCCAGGCCCTGCTGCAGGTGAGCGCCTCCCTCCCGCCCCCATCCTCCCTATATACTGAGCGCCCCTCCCGTGTGTCGCGCACTGTAGAGGAGCAGCCTCCCTCCCTGGCCAGAGCTCGGGCTTGGGAGTCAGAGGGTCGTGGGTTCTAATCCCACCTCCTCCCCCTCTCTGCTGGGTGACCTTGGGCGAGTCACTTAGACCGTGAGCCCGTCACTGGGCAGGGACTGTCTCTATCTGTGGCTGAATTGTCCATTCCAAGCGCTTAGTAATGATGGTGGTATTTATTAAGCGCTTCCTATGTGCAGAGCACTGTTCTAAGCGCTGGGGAGATACAGGGTCATCAGGTTGTCCCACTTGGGGCTCACAGTCTTCATCCCCATTTTCCAGATGAGGGAACTGAGGCCCAGAGAAGTGAAGTGACTTGCCCACAGTCACACGGCTAACAAGTGGCTTAGTACAGTGCCCTGCACATAGTAAGCGCTCAATAAATACTATTGAATGAATGAACTTCACCCCTCTGGGCCTCAGTGACCTCCTCTGGAAAATGGGGATGGAGTAGGGTCCAAGCCGATTTGCTGGTACCTCCCCCCCCAGCGCTTAGTACAGTGTCTGACACATAGTAAACGCTTAAATATTAGTATTATTACTTGTATTATTTTCATCCATTCGTTCAATCAGCCTGGCTCAGTGGAAAGAGCCCCGGCTTGGGAGTCAGAGGTCGTGGGTTCGAATCCCCCCTCTGCCACTTGTCAGCTGTGTGACTTTGGGCAAGTCACGTCACTTCTCTGGGCCTCAGGGACCTCATCTGGAAAATGGGGATGAAGACTGGGAGCCCCACGTGGAACAACTTGATCACCTTGTATCTACCCCAGTGCTTGGAGCAGTGCTTGGCACGTAGTAAGAGCTTAACAAATACCACCATTATTATTATTCATTGTCATATTTATTGAGCGCTTACTGTGTGCTGAGCACTGTATTAAGTAATTGGAAAAGTACAATTCTAGTTCACTAATGTGTATGTAACTATAATTCTATTTAGCAGCGGGTTTGAATTCCGGCTCGGCCACTTGTCAGCTGTGTGACTTTGGGCAAGTCACAATTTCTCTGTGCTTCAGTGATCTCATCTGTAAAATGGGGATTAAGACTGAGCCCCATGTGGGACAACCTGATTCCTCTGTGTCTACCCCAGCGCTTAGAACAGTACTCGGCACATAGTAAGTGCTTAACAAATACCAACATTATTATTTATTGATGCTGCTGATGTCTGTTTACTTGTTTTGCTGTCTGTCTCCCCCTTCTAGACTGTGAACCTGTTGTTAGGGAAGGATTGTCTCTATCTGTTGCCGAATTGTACATTCCAAGTGCTTAGTACAGTGCTCTGCACACAGTAAGCGTTCAATAAATACTATTGAATGAAGACAGTTTGGCAACAGATAGAGACAATCCCTGCCCAACAAGGAGCTCACAGTCTAGAAGGGGGAGACAGACAACAAAACAAGTAGACAGGTGTCAATATAATAATGATGGTATTTGTTAAGTGCTTACTATGTGCCAAGCACTGTTCTAAGTACTGGGGGAGATACAAGGTCATTAGGTTGTCCCATGTGGGGCTCAGTCTTCATCCCCATTTTATAAATGAGGTAACTGAGGCCCAGAGAAGTGAAGTGACTTGCCCAAGGTCACACATCTGACAAGTGGCAGAGCTGGGATTAGAATCCACGTCCTGTGACTCCCAAGCCCGGGCTCTTTCCACTAAGCCATGCTGCTTCTTCAGTCCTATTTATTGAACGTTTATTGGGTGCAGAGCACTGTACTAAGCGCTTGGAAAGTACAATTTGGCAACAGAGACAATCCCTACCCACCAAAGGGTGCACAGTCTAGAATGGACATAATAATAATAGTATTTGTTAAGCACTTACTAAGTGCCAAGCACCGTTCTAAGTACTAAGGGGGATACCAGGTGATCAGGTAGTTCCACGTGTGGGGCTCACAGTCTTAATCTCCATTTTACAGATGAGGGAACTGAGGCACAGAGAAGTGAAGTGACTTTCCCAAAGTCACACAGCTGACAAGTGGTGGAGGCGGGTTTAATAATATTAATAATGTTGGTATTTGTTAAGCGCTTACTATGTGCAGAGCACTGTTCTAAACGCTGGGTTAGATAAAGGGTAATCAGATTGTCCCACGCATGGCTCACAGTCTTAATCCCCATTTTATTCATTCATTCAGTAATATTTATTGAGCACTTACTATATGCAGAGCACTGGACTAAGCGCTCGGAATGTACAATGTGGCAACAGATAGAGATCATCCCTGCCCAATGACGGGCTCACGGTCTAATCGGGGGATTTTACAGATGAGGTAACAGAGGCACAGAGAAATTAAATGATTGCCCACGGTCACACGGCTGACAAGTGGCAGAGCAGGGATTCGAACCCACGACCTCTGACTCAAGCCCAGGCTCTTTCCCCTGAGCCACACTGTTTCTCATAAGTGTTGTGGGGCTGGGGTGGGGGCGGGAGAGCAAAGGGAGCAAATCAGGGTGATGCAGAAGGGAGTGAGACAGGAGGACAAGGGAGGCTCAGTCTGGGAAGGCCTCCTGGAGGAGGTGGGCCTTCAGGAAGCCTTTGAAGGTGGGAGGAGAGTCATTGTCTGCTGGATTTGAGGAGGGAGGACCTTCCCTCCCTCCCTGGGAAGCAGTGTGGCTTAGTGGCGAGAACCCGAGCTTGAGAGTCAGAGGACCTGGGTTCTAATGCCGCCTTCGGCCTTGGGCAAGCCGCTTGACTTCTCTGGGCCTCCCTTCCCTCATCTGGAAAATGGGGATTGACACTCGGAGCCCCACGTGGGACAAGAGACGGTGTCCAACCCAATTATCTTGTAGCTCCCCCAGCACTTAGAACAGCGCTTGGCACATAGTAAGTGCTTAACAAATACGATCATTATTATTTATGATTATTCCCGCTGGTGTGAGCCCCGCCGCCCCCCGGAGGCTGCCCCATTTGGGGAGCTTGTCCCACCCTCCGGACTCCCCTGGGGCTTTAGATCGGTCCGGCGGTGGTACTGATGGAGCGCTCACTCCGTTCACAACACTGAACTAAGCCCTTGGGAGAAAACGGCCTTGGTGTAGATGTTCCCGGCTCAGCCTCTGCATGCACACACACTCACACTCACTCCCTCGCTCTAAATGGCATGTATTCAACATCATCCTCATCCATGGTACTTACTGAGCTCTTGTCGTGTGCAGAACACTGTACTAATCCCTTGGGAGAGTACAACAAAACAGAGTTGGTCGTGCCCCTCGGTGAGCTCACAGTCTCTGCATGTATTCATCATCATCAGTAGTATTTATTGAACGCTTACTATGTGCCGAGCACTGCACTAACGGCTTGGGAGAGTACAAGAGCACGAGAAGCAGCGTGGCTTAGCGGAAAGAGCCCGGGCTTGGGAGTCAGAGGACGTGGGTTCTAGTCCCGCTTCCGCCCCTTGTCTGCTGTGTGACCTTGGGCGAGTCACTTCCTTCTCTGAGCCTCAGTTACCTCATCTGGAAAATGGTTAAGATTGGGAGCCCCATCTGGGACCACCTGATTATCTCCTATCCCAGCGCTTAGAACAGTGCTTGGCACATAGTAAAGGCTTAACAAATGCCATAATTATTATTATTACAACATAAGAGTTGGTAGACATGTTTCTTGCCCACAGTGGGCATACGGCCTTTGCAAACCCCCCCAATACACACCCCTGCCCTCCCCGCAATACCCACACTCAATAGCATGAATTCATCATCATCAGTGGTATTTATTGAGCTCTCACTGTGTGCCGAGCACTGCACCACCAACTTGAGAGAGTATAACGTCACAGAGTTGGTAGGCATATTTCTTGCCCGCAGTGAGCTTACAGCCTTTGTACGCACACATACACGCCCTCCCACCCATACCCTCACTCAGTGGCACGTGTTCATCATCATCGGTATTTATTGAGTGCTTACTGTGGGCCGAGGACTGTACGAGGCACTTGGGAGAGGACAAAATGAAGAACACGGGTCCTGCCCTTCATACATGTACATCCTCCTCAGTGCTTGACACATAGTAAATGCTTAATAGCCATTATCGCTATTAAAGTTATGAGGGGCGGGGGTAACAAACCATAGGCTCAGCGCTCTGCCCACAGTAAGCACTCAAATGCATCGATCGGTTGATCTTGGCGCTGCATTGTGTTTCATGTTTAATTGTTATGCCAGCCACCCACCGAACCCAGCGATGATCAGAGCTCATCAAGAGTACTTTGTCCAGTCGGGACTCTGCAACTTTAACTCTGGACAATAACAATAATAATAATTGTATTTTTCATTCATTCAGTTGTATTTATTAAGCGCTTACCATGCAAAGCACTGTATTAAGTGCTTGGGAGAGTACAATAAAACCATAAACAGACATATTCCCTGCCCACAACGAGCTGACAGTCTAGAGAGGGAGACAGACATAAATATAAACTGAATCATAATTATCATGAATATGGATATAAATTTTAGATGTTATTGATTATTAAATACTAATTATTATAAATGATAGAACTACAATTATGGCTGTAAATATAATCTGTATTTGTTATAAAGTTGTATAAGATGATATAAAATAATGAAATAAAATAATGGTATAAATAAAATAATATAAATAAATTGCAGATATGTTCATCATGTTGGTAATAATTTCAGTGTTTGTTAAGCACTTAATACGTACCTAGCACTGTAGTAAGCACTGGGGAAAATACAAGGTAATCATATCTCTCATGGGGCTCACAATCTAAGTAAGAGGGAGAACAGGCATTGAAACCCTATTTTGCAAATGGGGGACCTGATGAGGCACAGTGAAGTGATTTACCCAAGATCCAACAGCACACAGGTGGCGGAGCCAGAATTTGAACCCAGGTCCTCCGACCGCCAGGCCCAGGGTCTTTCCACTGGGCCACGCTGCTTCTCTGCAATTTGGAGAACATTCAGAAGAATGGCCAAAGATGGCAGTGGAAAGGGTAAAGGAGTTAAGATGTTTTTTAACGGTCGAAAAGCGAGCCGAGGGGTGGCTGAAGTCGTTTCTTCTTCAAATCTATGGCGAACTGTTGCATCGAGGATGGTAGCCAGCCATCCTTCGTTGCTACTCGGGGGAAAAAAAGAGAAATAAGGAAGATTCGTCTGACCTTCAAACTGGGGATAGTTTCCGGGAGGAGTTGTGGAAGCTGTGTCCGGAGCTCTTGAAAACAAGTTTGACTTGGCTCAGAGCGTGTTTGTTGCCTTCCCTGAAAGCAGGAAGATCAACTGGGAAGCCTTACTCGGTCTTTTCCGGGCCCGCTTTCTGTACGAGAGATGCCAGCGTGTGGCTCGGCAAACGCTGTCCGTTTTAGCGTCACAGTGTCTCTAGAATCTGCCTCGTCCTCTCCATCCATCCTAACTGCTACCACGCTGATCCAAGCACTTACTTCATCCCACCTGGCTCAGCCTTCTCTTTGACCTCCCTGCCTCCTGTCTCTCCCCACCGCAGTCCCTCCTTCACACTGCTGCCCGGATGATTTTTTTTCCCCAAAAAGGTTTAGTCCATATGTCCCTACTCTTCAAGAACCTCCCATGGCTGCCTATCTATCTCTGCATCAAACAGAGAAGCAGCGTGGCGCAGTGGAAAGAGCACGGGCTTTGGAGTCAGGGCCCATGACTTCGAATCCCAGCTCTGCCACTTGTCAGCTGTGTGACTGTGGGCAAGTCACTTAACTTCTCTGGGCCTCAGTTCCCTCATCTGTAAAATGGGAATTAAGACTGTGAGCCCCACGTCGGACAACCTCATTCCCCTGTGTTTACCCCAGCGCTGAGAACAGTGCTCTGCACATAGTAAGCGCTTAGCAAATACCAACATTATAACATTATTAGAAATGAATCAATGGCAACTGTGGAGCGATTAAACGCTGAATTATCCTCTCCGAGCGCTTAGTATGGTGCTCTGCAAATAGTAAGCACTCAATACGTAGAAGCAACGTGGCTCAGTGGAAAGAGCCCGGGCTTGGGAGTCAGAGGTCATGAGTTCTGATCCCGGCTCCGCCGCTTGTCAGCTGTGTGACCTTGGGCAAGTCACTTAACTTCTCTGGGCCTCAGTTACCTCATCTGTAAAATGGGGATGAAGACTGTGAGTCCCACCTGATCACCTTGAATCCCCCCCAGCGCTTAGAACAGTGCTTTGCACGTAGTAAGCACTTAAATACCATTATTATTAATAAATACAAATGAATGAATGAATGTCCCCCCCAGCGCTTAGAACAGTGCTTTGCACATAGTAAGTGCTTAACAAATGCCATTATTATTAATAAATACGAGTGAATGAATGAATACTGTATTCATTCAGTAGTATTTATTGAGTGCTTATTATGTACAGAGCACTGTAGTAAGCACTTGGAATGTATCTGTCTTCTCTGCCCATGAGGAGCTTACAATCTAGAAGGGGAGACAGGCTTTAAAATGTCCTGGTGGAAGAGACTTGGTCTGACCTGATTGATTCGTATCTACCCTGGTGCTTAGAGCAGCCCTTGAGTCATAGTAAGTAGTTAACAAATACCATAATTGTAAATAAAGAAATAAATAATGGAGCTGTACATAAGTTCTGATCTGCTGTCCTCCTCCTACCTTACTTATTTCACAGCTCTACTCTTAACTCTACCCTCACCCTTTGCTCCTCTAAAAACAACCTACTCACTCTATCTCAATCTCTCACCACCGAAACCTTGCCGATCCCTTTCCCTCAGGCCTGGAACCCTTTCATAGTTGACTGTCCACCACTCTCCCCACCTTCAGAGCCCTCCTAAAATCCCATCTCTTAGGCTTTGGCTCACTAAGGCCCCCTCTCTCTCACCCCTGCGTCGCCTTATAATAATAATCGTATTTGTTAAGCCCTTACTATGGGCCAAGCACTGTTCTAAGGGCTTGGATAGAGACAGGGTAATCAGGTTGTCCTATGTGGGGTTCACAGTCTCAATCCCCCTATTGCAGATGAGGTAACTGAGGCCCAGAGAAGTGAAGTGACTTGCCCAGAGTCACACAGCTGGCAAGTGGCAGAGCCAGGATTAGAACTTATGACCCCTGACTCCTAAGCCCAGGCTCTTGCCACTAAGACGCACTGCTTCTCTGTGCACTTGGATCTGAACCCTTAAGGACTGGATATTCACCCACCCTCACCCCCACAGCACTTATGTATGTATTATTATTATTATTACCATTGTATTTGTTAAGCACTTACTATGTGTCAAGCACCATTCTAAGGGGGTATATACAAGTTAATCAGGTTGGACCCCAATGCACCATCCCTCTTGGGGCTCAAAATCTAAGGAGAGGGAAGTAGGATTTAATCCCCCTTTTGCAATTCATTCCATCATACAGTTAAGGAAACGGAGGCCCAGAGAAATTGACTTGCCCAACGTCACATCAGCAGTTGGCCAAGCTGGGATTAGAACCCAGGCCCTCTGACTCCCAGTCCTGTGCTCTTTCCACAGGCCATGCTTCTGCTCACCCTTACATCCTTTCACTCTGCCATTTTCCCATCTGTAATTTATTTAATATATTCTTAACATATATATACTTAATATAATATATATTCTTTAACATATATTTATTTTAATAAAATAACTGGGCAAGTTCAAGCTCTTTGCGAGCACCGACTCTTTTATATTGAACTTGCCCCAGCACGTAATACAGTGCGGTGCACACAGTGAGCGCTCCCTAAGTGGCTTTGATTGATCTCTTGGCTCCTCTACTTTCTAATTTAGATGCTGTCTTACTCTCTCTCCTTGTCAGAAGCAGGGCATTAAGGAAGAAGATGTGCCGTAGTATAAATTGGGAAATTAAAGAATGAATGCCTTTCCCCCAACCCCCAAACACTCATCTGTAGCTTCGTTAGGCATGGAAGAAAAATTGGAGGTGGGTTCATTAGAGGAACTTGTATTCAATCCAAAATTAAACCACTCTAGATAAGTCCAAGATCTCAACTGTAAGATGAGGCAGGTAGGCAGCAGGGACCTGGAGTAAAAATAATAATAATGGTATTTGTTAAGCGCTTACTATGTGCCAGGCACTCTACTAAGCACTGAGGTAGAGATAAGTCCATCTCCCACATGGAGCTCCACAGTCCTAATACCCATTTGACAGATGAGGCACAGAGAAGTGATGTGACTTGCCCTAGGCCACACAGCAGACCAGAGGTGGAGCCTGGATTAGAACCCATAACCTTTCATTCAGTAGTATTTATTGAGCGCTTAGTATGTGCAGAGCACTGTACTTCCGACTCCCAGGACCCAGCACTACGCCAGGCTGATTAATGGGACATCCTGGACATCTTCCCACCCAAGCCCTTATCTTTGACGTATCTCTCTCATTCAAGCCACATATTCAATCTGTCACCAAATCCTGTCAAATCTACGGTAGGCATCACTAAAATCTGCCCCTTTTTCTCCATCTTCTTCCTTGTTGATCAGAGCACTTATCCTATCCCGACTACTGCCTCAGCCTCCCCGCTGACCTCCCTGCCTCCTGTCTCCTCCCACTCCAGTCCGTAGTTTACTCTGCCGCCTGGATTGTTTTTCCAAAAAAAAAAAATAATTCCACATTTCCCCACTTCTCAAGAACCTCCAACGGTTTGCCCGTCCACTTCTACATCAGATAGAGACTCCTTCCTGTGGCCTTTAAAGCAGTCAATCGTCTTGCCCCTTCCTGATTTTCTTCAACAATTTAGCATGCTCTCTTCGCTCCTCCAGGGTCAAGCTACTCGCTGTACCTCGATGCCGTGTACCTTTCCATCGATCCTTTGCCCACATCTTAGTGTTGGTATTTGTTAAGCACTTACTATGTGCAGAGCACGGTTCTAAGCGCTGGGGTAGAAACAGAGTCATCAGGTTGTCCCACGTGAGGCTCACAGTCTTCATCCCCATTTTACAGATGAGGTAACAGAGGTCCAGAGAAGTGAAGTGACTTGCCCACAGTCACACAGCTGACAAGTGGCAGAGCCGGAATTCAAACCCATGACCTCTGACTCCCAAGCCCGGGCTCTTTCCACTGAGCCACACATCTCCCTCTGGCCTGGAACTTCCTCCCCATTCATATCCCGTGAACCCCCACTTTCCCTACCTTCAAATCCTCATTAAAATCACATCTCCTCCCAGGGGCCTTCCCTGACTACCACTCCCTCTCCCTTCCACATCTCCCCATGGCTCAGTGGAAAGAGCTCAGGGTTGGGAGTCAGAGGTCATGGGCTCGAATTATGGCTCTGCCACTTGTCAGCTGTGTGACTGTGGGCAAATGACTTCTCTGTACCTCGGTGACCTCATCTGTAAAATGGGGATTAACTCTGAGCCTCACGTGGGACAACCTGATTACCCTATATCTACCCCAGTGCTTAGAACAGTGCTCGGCACATAGTAAGCGCTTAACAAATACCATCATTATTTTGTCATTCATATGATGTCTACTTAGCCATGTGAGTGCATCTTTACTTAATTTAGAGTGTTAATTTAGAGAGACACAGGGAATGTGTCTACCACCTCTGTTGAATCGTACTCTCCCCAGTGCTTAGAACAATGCTCTGCATGTAGTAAGGGCTCAGGGTTTACAATCGATTGCTTGTTTGATTGATGTCTAGGCTGTAAACTCCTCCTAGACTGTAAACTCAGGGAACGTGTCTACCCAAACTGTGGTAATTCTCTCTCCCAAGCGCTTAGTGCAGGGCTCTGCACACACTTAACGTTCAGTAAAGATCAATAAAGATCATTTATTGAATGATCTCGCGTCTCCTGGTGTTGACCGGTTTTCCCGATTCATCACAGAGAGGGAGCGTGTTAAAGAATGTCATGCGGGACTAGTAAAATTCTCCTTGCATTTTAGGTGCAAACCTCAAAACATGACCAACAATCTACCTAACCGATGTTCAGAGCTGCTTCGGCGAGGACTGGAGTACAGTTACCCACATCATTTCTACAGAGAATTGGTAAAGCCGCTATAATGGCCAATAAGAAAGAGCCTCCGTTCTTCAATGAAGATAACGTGGGACCCTTGTACTACAAATTCCCTTTCTACGAGACTATGGACCTCTTCATCGAAACATTAACAGGAACGTGCTTTGAGCTGCAAGTTTCACCCTTTGAAACGGTCATTTCTGTGAAAGCTAAAATTCAAAGATTGGAAGGTACCGCCCTTCTTTGGTTGTAGGATTAGAAAATTGCATATCGTGGTAAAGGAAAATGAAATATACAGTGTGCTGGTATTTAATATTTAATATGCAGCCTCGCTCTAGGCCACGTGGGAATCAGAGGACCCGGGTTCTAATCCTGGCCCCGCCACTTTTCTGCTGTGTCACCTTGGACAAGTCAGTTCCCTTCTCTGGGCCTCAGTTCCCACATCCATAAAATGGAGATGAAGACTGTGAGCCCCATGAGGGACACAGACTCTGTCCAACCCGATTAGCTTGTATCTACCCTAGTGCATAGTACAGTGTCTGGCACATAATAAACACTAAATTCCATTCAAAAAATTAAATTGGAGGCCATCTGGGTTAGGTGAGTTGATTTGCCTTGTAGCTTCTTTTTCATGCCAAAATCCTTTTTTTATACATTTATATGTATATGGCATTTGTTAAGCCCTTACTATGTAGCCCCACATGGGACAACCTGATTACCCCAGTGCTTAGAACAGTGCTTGGCACATAGAAAGCACTTAACAAATACCATAATTATTATTATTACGTGCCAGGCACTGTACTAAGCACTGGAGGTAAATAGAAGGTAATTACTTATTTTAGGGGTCTGAATCACTGGGCTCAGTTGCTGAGGAAGGTGAAGTGCTTGCAAACCACCGTTTTATACTGAGGTTCATTACATGTTTTGCATAAATTAACTTGTATATCTGTCATAAGCTACTGAAAAAATAGTCTATGGCATTTCTGTGAGTCACTGAATAAGGAAATTAGTATAAGGATAATATTTTGCTAAATGTTCACTATTTGATCTGTGGGCCTCTCTTCAGCAGAGATCCTCCCCCTCTGCCTAGTTCTGCAGTAATAGGAATAGCATTAGTACTGATTAATTAATCAGTGGTATTCATTGAATGCCTACTATGTGCAGAGAGCAGTGTACTAAGAACTTGGGAGAGTCCAATACAATGGACTTGGCAGTCAAGTGTGTGCAAGCCACTGTACTAGGTGCTAAAGGCTTGTTTCGTCTTGTGCCGTCGAGTCGTCTCCAACCCATAGTGGTTCCGTGGACACATTCAATAGTATTTATTGAGCGCTTACCATGTGCAGAGCACTGGATTAAGCGCTTGGAATGTACAGTTCGGCAACAGATAGAGACAATCCCTGCCCAATAACGGATTCACAGTCTCAACAGGGTAGACAGACAGCAAAGCAAAACAGAACAAAACAGAGCACATCTCTCCCGGAACACCCCGCTGTCCAGCTGCAGTTGTTCTGGTAATGGATCCATAGAATTTTCTTGGTAAAAATACAGTAGTTTAGAATTGCCTTCTTCCGCACGGTAATCGTGAGCCTCCGCCCTGGCTCTCTCCCGTGCCGCTGCTGCCCAGCACAGGGGAGTTGTGACTTGTAGCAGATTGCCTGCCACTTGCTCACCACTGCCCAGGCTAGGAAAGGGATGGACAGGCCTCTGCTTGACTCTTCCTCCTGTAGTCGAGACTGGTAGAGGACTGGAAACTCTCCACGTGCCACCCTGAGAGGGAAAGTGCTAAAGTGCTAGGAGAAAATACACAAGTGGGAATTAGACATGGTTCCCATCCCTCAGGGGGATGTTGAGGTTTGAAGGGTGAAGAATGGGGATTTCTGCCGCTCTCCCTCCTCAAAAGACCAAGGCAGGCATTGACCTGTCAGAGCAGGGAATTCCACTGACCTATGGAGCTACCTAAAACTAGGCCCACCCTCCCTCGATATCCTTTCATTCATTCAATAGTATTTATTGAGCGCTTACTATGTGCAGAGCACCGTACTAAGCGCTTGGAATGTACAATTCGGCAACAGATAGAGAAAATCCCTGCCCATTGACGGGCTCACAGTCTAATCAGGGGAGACAGATGGACAAAAACAAGACAACTTAATCACGATAAATAGAATCAAGGGGATGTATACCTCAGTAACAAAGTAAATAGGGTAATAAAAATATATACAAATGAGCACAGTGCTAAAACTGAGCTCCTCATCTTCCCTCCCAAGCCCGGTCCTCTCCCAGACTTCCCTATCACCGTGGATGGTACGACCATCCTTCCCGTCTCTCAGGCCCACAACCTCGGTGTCATCCTTGACTCGGCACTCTCGTTCACCCCACACATCCGATCCGTTACCAAGACCTGCCGGTCTCACCTTTATAACATCGCCAAGATCCGCCCTTTCCTCTCCACCCGAACGGCTACCTTACTGCTATGGGCTCTCGTTATATCCCGGCTAGACTACTGGGTCAGCCTTCTCTCTGATCTCCCTTCCTCCTCTCTCGCCCCGCTCCGGTCTATTCTTCACTCCGCTGCCCGGCTCATCTTCCCACAGAAACACTCCGGGCCTGTCACTCCGCTTCTTAAAAACCTCCAGTGGTTGCCTATCAACCTCTGCTCAAAACAAAAACTTCTCACTCTAGGCTTCGAGGCTCTCCATCTCCTTGCCCCCTCCTACCTCTCCTCCCTTCTTTCTTTCTACTGCCCACCCCGCACGCTCCGCTCCTCCGCCGCCCACCTCCTCACCGACCCTCGGTCTCGCCTATCCCACTGTCAACCCCTGGGCCTCGTCCTCCCGCGGTCCCGGAATGCCCTCCCTCCTCACCTCCGACAATCTTATTCTCTTTCCCTCTTCAAGTCCCTACTTAAAGCTCACCTCCTCCAAGAGGCCTTCCCAGACTGAGCTCCCCCTTTTACCCTCTGCTCCCTCTACCCCCCCCTTCACCTCTCCGCAGCTAAACCCTCTTCTCCCCCCTTTCCCTCTCCTCCTCCCCCTCTCCCGTCCCACCCCCTCAGCACTGTTCTCGTCCACTCAACTGTATATATCTTCATCACCCTATTCATTTTGTTTAATGAGATGTACCTCACCCTGATTCTATTTATTTGCCATTGTTTTAATGAGATGTTCTTCCCCTTGACTCTATTCATTGCCTTTGTTCTTGCCTGCCCGTCTCCCTCGATTAGACTGTAAGCCCATCAAAGGGCAGGGACTGTCTCTATCTGTTGCCGATTTGTACATTCCAAGCACTTAGTACAGTGCTCTGCACATAGTAAGCGCTCAATAAATACTATTGAATGAATGAATGAGGGGAGGGGAAGGGAGGGGGGAAGAGGGATATCCCCAAATGGGGCAAGATCTGTGTCTGATCTGAGTATACTGGATCTTCCCTAAGTGCTTAGCACGCACGTAGGAAGCATGTAAATAATCAACCACTTGCATAATTCCATTATTATGATTGTTGTTGTTGTGATTATTATGATCATTATCATTTTTTAATGGTATTTGTTAAGCGCTTACTCTGTGCCAGGCACTGTTCTAAGGGTTGGAGTAGATCCAAGATGATCAGGTTGGACACCGTCATCGTCCCACGCGGGGCTCACAGACTTAATCCCTTCTGTGCAGGTGAAGGAACTGAGGGCCAGAGAAGCAAAGTGACTTGCCCGAGGTCCCCCAGCAGACAAGCAGTGGAGCCAGGACTAGAACCTGGGTCCTTCTGACTCCCAAGCCTGTGCTCCATGCGCTAGGCCATGATGCTTCTCTGATTATTGTTCTCTAACTCTGCCTCCAACCCAGTCAGAGTTTCAGGCATTTTCTGGGTCTGCTTGTCCCTCTTCCCCCTCCCCACCTCATTCTGTATATGTTATTGTAACTCTTAGGTTTTTTTCCTACATCTTTGGATCTGCTGGAATCCTGGTAAATAATAATAATAATGTTGGTATTTGTTAAGCGCTTACTATGTGCAGAGCACTGTTCTAAGCTAGCTAGGGTAGATACAGGGTAATCAGATTGTCCCTCGTGAGGCTACAGTCTTAATCCCCATTTTACAGATGAGGCAACTGAGGCACAGAGAAGTGAAGTGACTTGCCCACAGTCACACAGCTGACAAGTAGCAAAGCCGGGATTCGAACCCATGACCTCCGACTCCCAAGCCCGGGCTCTTTCCACTGAGCCACAAATGTGAGAGAAATGAAAATGGCTGAAATGAGGTTTAGGATTTGGCGATTTCATTATCCATCCTTTTTTATTGTCCCAGTTCCCACTCTGCCAGGAGTAATTGAGTTGATCTTTGGAAATAGAATGAGACAAATTGTGTCTCTGCTCAATTCCTGTCACTCACTGTGAAGACTCACGGTCCTACTGCACTAAATTGAATAGGTATAAAGTGTTTTCTCAGACTTCATGTTTGCAAGGTGAGGCTTTTTCCGATTTTTCCGGAGATTTCTAAGCAAAAACATTAGATTGGCGGGCCCTCGGCCTGGATCCTGTTGCCTACACCAGAAGTGCCATCCCTTTTTGTTGGTCCCATGTTTGATGTCATCAGGATCTGGTGGTGTTTTCACTTCTGCCTCCTCATCACTCGTTCCTCACAAAACCTTTTCTCACAAAGAGTCATTTCTGTCTTGATCGCAGTTCTCTCTGCTCATCTATCCTCACCAGTTGTCTCCCAGTTTTCATTCGGAAGGCGGCGTTGTCTGTGGCTTTGTTTTTCTATGTCCTTGATGTATTTCCTCTGTCTTTTTTTTGCTTCTGAGTGTTCTAATTTCAGTTCTCCTCCTAGCAGTTGTTTGGTTATCCTGTTGTTACTGACTGTCCCTAAGTGTCCCACCCAGTGTAGCTATGCCATTATGACCATAACTTCAGTGCTAGGAGACTGACTTCATTCCAGGACGTCATGTTTTGTGATCAGCATGGCTCAGTGGAAAGAGCCCGGGCTTGGGAGTCGGAGGTCATGGGTTCGAATCCTGGCTCTGCCACTTGTCAGCTGTGTGACTGTGGGCAAGTCACTTAACTTCTCTGTGCCTCAGTTACCTCATCTGTAAAATGGGGATTAACTGTGAGCCTCACGTGGGACAACCTGATTACCCTGTATCTACCCCAGCGCTTAGCACAGTGCTCTGCATATAGTAAGCACTTAACAAATACCAACATCATTATTATTATTATCCCCCTCAGGCAAATAAACCCCTCCTAAGCCCCCTTTTTCCCTACTCCCTCTCTATAATTGCCTATGCTCTTAGATCTGTCACCTTTAAGCACCTGATGTTTACCCACTCTCAGCCATAATTTAGTTATTTCTATTAATATCTGTCTCCCCCTCAGAAGCTGCTTTTGGACAGGGAACGTGTCTGCCAACTCAGGTGTATTGTACTCTCTCAAGTGCTTAGTACAGTCCTCTGCACACAGTAAATACGCATTAAATACCTTTGATCAAGAAGAGGGAAAGGTTATATTTAAGTTCCAGTTTCTCCTATTCGGAGGCTTCCTTTGTTCCGACCGAGACCTAGTCTCGTTTTTAAAGTCTACATTTTATAATTAGCTAGAACTTTAAATTAATAGCACTATCTGTGCTCAGAGCCGTAATCCCCATTTTACAGATGAGGGAACTGAGGCCCAGAGAAGTACAGTGATTTGCCCGAGGTCACTCAGAGGAGAAGGGGCTGAACCAGGATTAGAACCCAGGGACTCTGACCTTTCCAGGCTCGGGCTCTTTCTCCTAGGCCACACCGATTCCTCAGAAGTTAGTGCTTAAAGAATAAGATTTGTTAGGAGTTAGTTACAGAGCGCTATCAGTGATTGAGTCAATCAATTGCATTTATTAATGATGCTTTTGTTAAGTGCTTACTATGTGCAAAGCACTGTTCTAAGTGCTGGGGGGATACAAGGTGATCAGGTATTCCCACGTGGGGCTCACGGTCTTCATCCCCATTTTACAGATGAGGTAACTGAGGCACAGAGAAGCAAGTGACTTGCCCAAGGTCACACAGATGACAAGTGGCAGAGCTGGAATTAGAACCCATGACCTCTGACTCCAGATCCGTGCTCTTTCCACTGAGCCACGCTGCTTCTCTATCTATTGATTGTATATTGTATGCAGATTCATTCATTCAGTAGTATTTATTGAGCACTTACTATGTGCGGAGAACTGTACTAAGCACTTGGAATGTACAGATCGGCAACAGATAGAGACAGTCTCTGCCCATTGATGGGCTTACAGTCTAATCGGGGCTTACAGTCTAATCGGGTGTAATAAGCATTTGGGAGAGCTGGTACAGCAGAGCTGGTAGACACAGTCCCTGCCTACCAAGAGCATACAATCTACCCCAGCGCTTAGAACAGTGCTTGAGACATAGTAAGCGCTTAACAAGTAATAATAATGATGATGAGTCATTCATTCATTCAATAGTATTTATTGAGCGCTTACTATGTGCAGAGCACTGTACTAAGTGCTTGGAATGTACAGATCGGTAACAAATAGAGACAGTCCCTGCCCTTTGACAGGCTTACAGCGCTTACTATGTGCCAAGCACTGTTCTAAGCCCTGGGGTAGATGCAGGGTAATCAAGTTGGACACAGTCCCTGTCCCTCATGGGGCTCACCGTTCCAATCCCCATTTTACAATTGAGTAACTGAGGCCCAGAGAAATGAAGTAACTTGCCCAAGGTCACACAGCAGACAAGTGGCGAAACCAGGATCACAACCCACATCCCCTGATTCCCAATTATTAGTATTATTATTATTATTGTTATCTAGCCAGGGAAAATGACATCAAAATAAACTACCTAGAGGGAAAATGGCAGAGTTTGTGAGATTGCTGCGTGGTTGAGAGTTGAGTGAGTATCAAGTCCTTAACGGCTTCATTTAATTGTATTTGAGCACTTACTGTGGGCAAAGCACTGTACTAAGCACTTGGGAGAGTACAGTATAATAATAATGTTAGTATTTGTTAAGCGCTTACTTTGTGCAGAGCACTGTTCTAAGCACTGGGGTAGATACAGGTAATCAGATTGTCCCACGTGAGGCTCACAGTTAATCCTCATTTTCCAGATGAGATAACTGAGGCACAGAGAAGTGAAGTGACTTGCCCACAGTCACACAGCTGACAAGTGGCAGAGCCTGGATTCGAACCCATGACCTTCGACTCCCAAGCCCGGGCTTTTTCCACTGAGCCATGCTGATTTCCTGCCCACAACAAGCTCACAGTCCAGGAGAACCCAGAGGGGAGGGCAGGTTAAGGACATGAGAGCTAAATCAGGGAAGACCTCCTGGTGGAACTGTGATTTTTACTTCCGTGTCTAGTCGGTGCAGTCATCGTTGGGTTTGAGCGCTACGGTGTGTGGGGCGCTTTACTAAGCATGAGAGTACAATGCAGTTGTTAGACACGTTCCTTGCCTTCTAGGAGTCAATCTGTCAATTGCATTTATTGAGAACTTACTGTGTGCAGAGCACTTTACTCAGCGTTTGGGAGAGTACAACAGAACAGACACATGGCCTGCCCATAACAACCTTACAGTCTAGAAGGGGAGGTTAGAATCTAATGGGGAAGCGTCTGCATGGTAGCTGGGGGTTAGAAAGAAAATAAAGAGAGAATTCTCTGGAGTCTCAGCATTTCCCAGGAATTTCCGTCAATGACTTATTGAACCTGGCAGCCCGAGCCGGAGAAGAACCGCAGCGGGTCAAGGATGGCTGGGAAAGCAGCATGGCTCAGTGGATAGATCCTGGCTCCACCACTTGTCAGCTGTGTGACTGTGGGCAAGTCACTTAACTTCTCTGCGGCTCAGTTACCTCATCTGTGAAATAGGGATGAAGACTGTGAGCCTCACGTGGGACAACCTGATTACCCTGTATCTACCCCAGCCCTTAGAACAGTGCTCTGCACATAGTAAGCGCTTAGCAAATACCAACATTATTATTATTGTCCAAATTGTACATTCCAAACGCTTAGTACAGTGCTCTGCACATAGAAAGCACTCAATAAATACTATTGAATGAATGAGAAGGAGAGGCCAAGCCGAGTGTTCTGCTCTGCTCAATTAGGTGGTCAAAAAGAATGAGTTTTCAGACTTCCAGTGAAAACCAAATAATCTAATTTAGAAATGTGAATCAATCAATGGTATTTCTTGAGTGTTTACTATGTGCAGAGAACTGTACTAAACACTTGGGAGAGTACAGTACAGCAGAGTTGGCAGGCACAATCCCTGCCCACAATGAACTCCCAGTCTAGGCCCTTAATAATAATAATAATAATAATAATAATAATAATAATGGTATTTGTTAGGTGCTATGTGTCAAGCACTGTTCTAAGCACTGGGGTAGATATAAGCTAATCAAGTTGGATACAGTCCCTGTCCCACGTGGGGCTCACGATCTTAATCCCCATTTTACAGATGAGGTAACTGAGGTACAGAG
This sequence comes from Ornithorhynchus anatinus, assembly GCF_004115215.2. Lineage (NCBI taxonomy): Eukaryota > Metazoa > Chordata > Mammalia > Monotremata > Ornithorhynchidae > Ornithorhynchus > Ornithorhynchus anatinus. The sequence goes on along the minus strand of NC_041730.1, from coordinate 126,502,842 downwards.
AAGTTAAGTGACTTGCCCGAGGTCACACAGCAGACAAGTGGTGGAGTAGGGATTAGAACCTAGTTCCTTCTGACTCCCAGGCCCATGGTCTATCCACTAAGCCACTCTGCTTCCCTTAAATGCCAAGGACTTTCTTTAATTCTTATCCATTATGCTGTTCCAGTGTCTAGCACAGTGTTTTACACACAGAAAGTATTTAAGAAAAAGCATTATCACTGCTAACCGAATACCTTTCGGTTGAATTTTTTATCCGACGAAGAAAAGATATGCCTTGTGAGGCAGCCTGACAGGAGAGGTTTCCAAATTTAATCTTTTCCGTATGTTTTGGCGTTGATGCTACCGAATTCTTTTACAAATATTGTCTTTCTTCCGTCCTTGTCCCCCAAGGTATTCCTATCTGTCAACAGCACTTAATTTGGAATAACGTGGAACTAGAAGATGATTATTGCTTGAATGATTACAAGTGAGTAAATCATCTTCTCTGTTGAAGCGACAGCTTTAAATACTGTTTTTGTCTCCTTGGCTTCTTGCTTCCGTCAGGTCATGCCCCTTTCCTCCAGCCCTGCCTCCTCCAAGAGACTTTCCGTCACCTCACCCGTCACGCCCAACTTCAAACCCTTTCCACGGCGCCTTCAAGTGCCATATTGAATTCTCTTCCCCGCCTTAACCATCCCCTCTACCCAAGGCAAACGTACTGAAACTCTCATCGATTTTTTCCATTCTAAACCTTCCTTCTGGCTGCCCCTCTCCTATAACACTCTCCCCCTTCCTGACTAATCAGCCGCCCTCACTGTTCCAAAGAGTTCTTGACATTTCACTTCCCAAAATGATTTGCAAAGGAACAGGAAGTTCAGTGATTTTCTAGCTAGCTTCTAGCTGTAACCCTTCAGAGAAAAAAAAACAAAAAACAGCCCTCTTTGCTCTAATCCTTTCGGATAAGGTAATTTGTTTGGTGATTTGCAAGCCTGATTGTCCTTTTCTATATTTGTTCACGCTAGTGCTGTCCATTCGTTATTGTACATTCTTAGAGGGCAAGGCACAACGTCTAACTTTCCAGCACAACATCTTATACATTTTGATCCTTAAGAGTCGTGGTATTTGTTAAACACTATGTGCCAAGCACTGTTCCAAGCGCTGGGGTAGATTCGAGTGAAGGAGGTCGGACACAGTCCCCATCCCACGTGAGGCTCACGATCTTACAGAGGCGGGAACTGAGGCACAGGGAGGTAAAGTGACTTGCCCAAGGCCACATAGCAGACAAGTGGCAGAAGCAGGATTAGAACCCTTGACCTCTGACCCCCAGGCCCAGCCACTATCCACTACGCCATTCTTCTTGATGTTGATGTTGGTGTTCTTTTCACTTCTTCACAGCATCTCGGAAGGCTGTACCTTGAAGCTCGTACTGGCTATGCGTGGGGGACCTATCAATACTAAGCGAGGTAGGTACAGACTGAAAGTTTTACGCACAGTAAAACCCACCGACTGTTTGATATACAGAAATTTTGTCCTCTTCTCAATTTTCTTGGAAATGAGACTTACAAAAATCCCTGTTCTCTGTGGGAGCTCTGCTGCTTTTTATCTTTCACTGAAATGTGCTTTAATCTCAGCTGGGGAAGGAAGCCCCTGTTTAAACTCAGTGAATTATTTTTATTGAGCACTTAATTTGTGCAAAGCACTGTACTAAGTGCTGGGAAGAGTACAATATCACAGAGTTTTTGGCTGCCGTTTGTGTTTTTCTGACTCCCAAGCACGGTCTCTTTCCACTGAGCCACGCTGGGAGAAGCGGCTGGGAGAAGGCCGAGCTTTGGAGTCAGAGGTCGTGGGTTCTAATCCTGGCTCTGCCACTTGTCTGCCGTGTGACCTTGGGCAAGTCACTTAACTTCTCTATGTCTCAGTTACCTCATCTGTAAAAATAGGGATTAAAAAATGTGAACCCCATGTAGGTCACTCTGATTACCCTGTATCTACCCCAGCGCTTAGAACAGTGCTCAGCACATAGTAAGCATTTAACAAATACCATAATTATTATTATTGTATAGTATTTGTTAAGCACTTTCTATGTGCCAGGCACTGTACTAAGTGCTAGGATAGATACAAGATAATCAGGTTGGACACAGTTCATGTCCTACTTGAGGTTCACAGTCTTAACCCTATTTTATAGATGAGTTAACAGAGGCACAGAGAAAGTGAAGTGACTTGGCCAAGGTCACACAGCCGACGAGTGGCAGAGCTGCGATTAGAACCCAGATCCTTCTGATTTCTGGGCCTGTGCTCTAGCCACTATTCATTCATTCATTCATTCAATAGTATTTATTGAGCGCTTACTATGTGCAGAGCACTGTACTAAGCACTTGGGATGAACAAGTCGGCAACAGATAGAGACAGTCCCTGCCGTTTGACGGGCTTACGGTCTAATCGGGGGAGACGGACAGACGAGAACAATGGCAATAAATAGAGTCGAGGGGAAGAACGTCTCGTAAAAACAATGGCAACTAAATAGAATCGAGGCGATGTACAATTCATTAACAAAATAAATAGGGTAATGAAAATATATACAGTTGAGCGGACGAGTACAGTGCTGTGGGGATGGGGAGGGAGAGGTGGAGGAGCAGAGGGAAAAGGGGAAAAAGAGGGTTTAGCTGCGGAGAGGTAAAGAGGGCGTGGCAGAGGGAGTAGAGGGAGAAGAGGAGCTCAGTCTGGGGCTCAGCCACTACACCATGCTGCTTCCCCCCATGATCCCTGCCCACAAGGAGCTTAATTCTAGAAGTCTAGGGTCTCCATGCGGTGCAGTCAGGGTTGATTAGGAGATGCTCATCACAGTCCAGGATAATAATAATAATTATAATATTTGTTAAGCACTTGCTATGTGCCAGGCACCTTACTAAGCCCTGGAGTGGATACAAGCAAATCGGGTTGAACACAGTTCCTGTCCCACGTGGGACTCACAGTCTCAATCCCCTTTTTACAGATGGATTAACTGAGGCCCAGAGAAGTAAAGTGACTTGCCCAAGGTCACACAGCAGATGGGTGACAGAGCCATGCTCTTGTCTACCAACTCTATTGTATTATGCCCTCCCAAGTGCTTAATACAGTAGTCTGCACCTAGCGTTCAATAACTACGATTGATTGATTGAAAGTGCACTTTTCCTACCCTCAGGGAGTTTTCAATCCTACGATCATAACTTTAAAACTAACTCAGTTGACCTCAAACTCATCTTCTGACCTCTCTGTGACCTAATATGTCTATATGTAGTGTAAGGATATTACTATCAGACCATTAAATGTAATAACAATAATGATGATAAAAGCCAAGCACTGTACCAAATGCTGAGTTAGATAAGATACTCAGGTCAGACACAGGCCTTGTCTGATTTGGGGCTCACAGTCTCAGAAGGTGAAAGAACAGGTATTGAATCCCCATTTCACAGATGAGGAAACTGAAGCACAGGGAACTGAAGTGACCCGTGCGAGGTCGCACAGCAGACAAACTCTGGTGCCGGGTTTCAAACCCAGGTCTTCTCACTCCCAGGCTGAGGCTTTTCCATTAGATCCTACTGCTTCTCAGCGTGGCTCAGGGGGAAAAGCACAGATTTAGGATTCAGAGGTCATGGGTTCTAATCCCGGCTCTGCCACCTGTCAGCTGTGTGACTTTGGGCAAGTCACTTAACTTCTCGGTGCCTCATGACCTCATCTGTAAAATGGGGATCAAGTCTGTGAGCTCCACATGGGACAACCTGATTACCTTGTAATTACTCCAACGCTTAGAATAGTACTTGGCACATAGTAAGCGCTTAACAAATCCCGTCATTATTATTCCCATTGATTTGTTTACAAAGTCGGTGAGGATTACTGGGAATTAATGAAAGGCTTTGAATGCCGTAGATGGGAGGTGCAGGACATCTGAGTGCATGGTAGGAATATTAAGAATTCCAAAGTACGTACAAGGTAAATAGACGTGCCTTCTCTCTGTCACACCTTTGCTTTCACAAGCCTTTCTTTCTCCTCCAACACCCCTTGCCCTGCCCAGGAATCGCCCTATACAAAACCAGACAGGAATTGTCGTTGCCAAATGTTTCAAGCCCCAATTTGAGGGTGGGTGGGGTCGCCTCACCCTGTCTCTCTCCTTCCCATCCACCTCCCCAGGACCCAGGGCTGTCTGCCTTCCCACCTCTGGGCATTGGGCAGCCTGCAGATGTGGGGGTCACTAGGGACTGCTTGCCCAGAGAGGGAAAGAGGAATAGTAAGATCAATTAATCACTTAGTGCCGGCAGAGCACTGTGCTGAGCACTGAGAAAGAAAACGTGGTGCAGTGAATAGCGCACGGGCCTGGGAACCAGAAAGTCATGGGTTCTAATCCCTTGGCTGCTGTGTGCTTAGGTAAGTCACTTCACATCTTTGGACCTCAGTTACCTCATCTGTAAAATGGGGATTGAGACTGTGAGCCCCACATGGAACAGGGATTGTGTCCAACTTGGTTTACTTGTACTTCCCCACCCCCAACGTGGCACACAGTAAGCACTTAGCAAATACCACAGTTATTATTATTATTATAAGAGGGTGGGTGGGGATTAGTTCTTGCCCCCTCCAAATGCTGTTTAACTGTTCCATTCTCACTTTTCATATTATAGATTTTTTTTTCACTGTTTCATTGTTACCTTACCTACCTTTCCTCCACGATTTCCTACTGCAACCCAGCTCGCTCCTCTCATTCCAACCTACTCACTGTACCTCCATCTCATCTGTGTCACTGCCGACCTCTCACCCACGACCTGCCTCTGGCCCGGCACGCCCTCCCTCTTCATATCCGACAGATGATCCCTCTCCCCACCTTCAAAGCCTGCTACTTGTGTTGTATCGTATTCCGCCAAGTGCTTGGGACAGTGGTCTGCACATAGTGAGCACTCAATAAATACCATTTATCGATTAATTATTGAAGGCACATCTCTAAGAGACCTTCCCCAAAAAGGCACAAGGCATAGTGGATAGAGCACGGGCCTAGGAGTCAGAAGGGAATGTGTTCATTCCTGGCTCCACCACTTGTTTGCTTCAGAACAGTACTTTGCACATATTAAGTGCTTAACAAATGCCATCATCATCATCATCATGTGGCTTTGGGCAAGTCACTTCACTCCTCTGTGCCTCAGTTCCTCATCTGTAAATTGGGGATTGAGACTGTGAGCCTCACGTGGGGCAGGGCCTGTCCAACCCGACTTGCTTGTATCCACCCCAGCACTTCATACAGCGCCTGGCGCATACTAAACACTTATCTGTTTGTTCTTATATTGTGATCTCCCAAGTGCTTAGTACAGTGCCTTGCACATAGTAAGCACTCAATAAATACGATTGAATGGATGAACGAATACCACAAATGTTATTATTGTCCCTCTTCTCCCACTCCCTTCTGTGTCCCCTTTGAACTCGGATTTGTACCCTTTATTCATCCCTCCCTCAGCCCTACAGTACTTGAGTCAGAGGCAGAGGTCATGGGTTCGAATTCCGGCTCTGCCACTTGTCAGCTGTGTGACTGTGGGCAAGTCACTTATCTTCTCTGTGCCTCAGTTCTCTCCTCTGTAAAATGGGGGTGAAGACTGTGAGCCTCATGTGGGACAACCTGATTACCTTGTGTCCCCCCCAATACTTAGAAAAGTGCTCTGCACATGGTAAGCGCTTAACAAATACCAACATTATTATTATTATTACTTATGTACATATCTGTAAATTATTAATTTATAGTAACGACTGTCTCCCCCTCTAGACTGTAAGCTCACTGTGGGCAGGGAAGGTGTCTACCAACTCCGCTATATTATACTCTCCCAAGTGCTTGATAAAGTCGTCTCCACACAGTAAGCGCCAAATAAATAAAATCAGTTGATCTTTATGCATGTTGTATTCTCTTGGAGTCTGTGTCCGTTCTGTCCTTCCCTGGCCGGGGGATCTCCCAGTGTATTACAGATTACAGTGTTCTTGTGAATAGCTCTGGGCGCTGCACGTTGTGAACCCTTGAACGTGGCTTAGTGAAAAGAGCACAGGCCTGGGAGTCAGAAGGACCTGGGTTCTAATCCGAGCTTTGCCACTTTGCTGTGTGACCTTGGCCAACTCACTGCACTTCTCTGAGCCTCAGTTACCTCATCTGTAAAATGGGGATTCAGACTATGAGCCCTGTGTGGGAAAGGGACTGTGTCCAACTCGATTATCTTGTATCCACCCCAGGACTTAGCACATAGAAAGCACTAAACAAATATCACCATCATTATTGTTATCTTTAGAGGCCATGAACGCTCTGCATGTGTGAAACGACGAGCTGTTTGAACCTCTTGATTTTTCTCTTCAAGTTCCCATGGAAGATCCGCTTCGGGAAATGGCTGAATTCATGTATCCTGGGCAAGATGAAATTTGGGAGAAGGCTCCCTCCAATAAACAAGTCACCTTTTTGGTCTACAGAGAAGGGGATCAGTTGAGTTTTTTCCGTGTTGTCGACAGGGGAGATGGCACCCTGACACCCATCTCGGAGTCCATAAGGTATGTGTGATTTCTAAAAGGGGAAAGTTAGCATGAAAACCTACAAAATCTTAAACTCTAAATAGATACTACTTTGCCAGAAGATGTTTTCCAAGTGTTTTAATCTCTCACATTTTGCTTCAAGATAGAATACTTGGTCATGTGTCTTAGACAGGTAGCTCTGCTGCCCTGAATCCTTTCCTCCTTCGTGGCAGCATTTTTTTAATGGTATTCGATGAGTACTTACTATGTGCCAGGCACTGCGCTAAGTGCAGGGTTAGATGCAGACTTCTCAAGTTGGACCCAATCCCTGATCCACATGGGGCTCTCAGTCTTAATCCCCATATTACTGATGAGGTAACTGAGGCAGAGAGAAGTGAAGTGATTTACTTGCCCAAGGTTACAGAGCACAAGTGGCAGAGTTGGGAGTATAACCTCAAATCCTCTGCCTCCCAGGCCTGTGCTTTATTCACTAGGCCATGACGTTTCTCATTTTGAAAACAAAATGATAAAAGCTGGGCTTTGTGGGGGGAGTAATATGTCCAACCCTACATCTTGTCGGTGAAGTGGGATGACTTTCCCACGATGGAGGAAAAGTGGGAATCTCATACAACTATGTTTCCTCTATTAGGAGAATCTAGCCTTTGCACTCATTTGATAGAGCGAGAAGCAGCGTGGCTTAGAGGAAACGTCACGGGCATGGGAGTCAGAAGATGTGGGTTCTAATCCGGGCTCTGCCACTTGTCTGCTGTGTGACTTTGGGCAAGTCACTTCACTTCTCTGTGCCTCAGTTACTTCATCTGTAAAATGGGGATTAAGACTGTGAGCCCAACGTGGGACAACCTGATTCTTGTAACTACCCCAGTGCTTAGAACAATGCTTGGCACATACTAAGCGCTTAACCAATACCATTATGTATTCATTTATTTATTTATTTGATGAGGTGTTTTAAGTTTGACATGATTGAGTGCATTGAGGTCTTCATCCCCTTCTTTCAGTCCCTTGTGCTAATCTTTAGGTGGCCCTTTGACATGTAATATGCAGTCATTCAGTAAATGTATTCGCTCCTGTGGCAGCTACGTTTAAGTGTCTTGCTGTGATTTTAGTAGCTCAGTGTAAGTTCACGTTAGAAGGGACAACAAAGCGGGAGAGGTCATCTCCCTTTGTCACGGCGGACCAGTCTCTCTGCTGTCACAAAGGGTTTGGGGCCGGAAGGCTGAGGGAAGGATTCGATTGGAGTGATAGTGGTTTGTGGCGTGCTTGCCTCGCACTCTCGCCCCTGCCGGTCAGGTTTCTGCTGGGCCAGTGGGTGGCCAAGAAAATAGGCAGGCAGGGAGGTAAGGGTGTTCCCAAGGACACCCTTAGCACACTGTTAAGCACTTAGTACAGTGCTCTGCATGCAGTAAGTGCCCAATAAATACGATTGAATGAACAAATGAAGAACCTGGCCTACAAAATCCACAAGCGGCCAACATGACCGTAGCCAAGTGTCAAATCCATAATACACCACCGTAGAACCTCAAGGGCTTTGTTTTTTTCTTTTATTTTAATATATAGTATTGGTTGAGTGTTTATTATGTACTACACATGGTACTAAGCCCTGTGGTAGATACAACGTTGTCAGGTTAGACACAGCACCTACCCCTCATGGGGCTCACACTTTTAACCTCCGTTTTACTGCTAATAATAATAGTTATGGTACTTGTTAAGTGCTTACTATGTTCCAAGCACTGTTCTAAGTCTTCAGGTAGATTCAAGTTAATCAGGTTGGACACATTCCTGTTTCCAAGGGGCTCATACTCTTAATCCCCATTTTGCAGATGAGGTAACTCCGAGCCACAGAGAAGTGAAGTGACTTGCCCAAGTTCACACAGTCGACAAGTGGTGGAGCTGGGATTAGAACCCAGGCCTCCCAGGCCTTTGCTCTATTCACTTGGCCGTGCTGCTTCTCAGCCAGGTTAGCCGCTTCAGTCAGTACAGTGTCCAGCTCGCAGTATGAGCCAGGCATTTTCAAGATAGCCGCAGAGGTCATTGACCACACAGAACACGCTTGGTGGGCCTTGGGTCAGAATCCTCCGTCACAGACAACAAACACCCATAAGGCATCCGCTACTTCTGGCTGTTTCATTCCTTTTCTCCTCTTCCCCTTCCCAGAATGAGTTTTGGATGTTGGAAGAGCTAATTAGGGGCATAGATTAGACCCTGACCAGGCAGGGGAAAGGCCATTTATTCAACATTCACTTTTATAACGTGTCATGTATATGTTTCATCTATACATTCCCTATTGTCATCATAGTTCCGTATTGAAATTCATCTTTAAAATAACCCTCTTTTCTAGCCATGCGCTCTTGTCCTTTATTCTGGTGTTCTTAGTCTGTTGAACAAACTATGAAACCAACCAGGGCAAGACTCAGAAATCTTGGGCCAGATACTTTACTTGGAAAGGTTTGTCCATTTTTATTTATTGAGCAGTTGTATTTATTGAGCGCTTACTGTGTGTAGAGCAGTGTACTAAGCCCTCGGGAGAACACACTATAGTAGAGTTGGTAGAAACAGAAACTGGCCAGGCAGCCAGGAAGATTAGCCATGTGGAAAGCTAAAGTGGTGGGCTAAAATGGTGGGCTAAAGGCAGAGCATTTTTCATTTGGGCAGTTGACAGTTTCCATAGAAATCCAAGATGATGTTAGTAACCCATCAGTGGTATTTATTGAGTGCTTATTTTGTGCAGAGCACTACTAAGCACTTGGGAGAGTACAATAAAATCGGTAAATATGATCCCCAAGAATTAGTCTAGTGGAGGAGACAGATGTTAAAAGAAATTAGAGGTAAGGAGAACAACTGTACATCAGTGCTGTGAGGGTGTGGGTGAGATACCACATAGCATTGGGGAACAAGAGCTTAGTCAGGGATGGCTTCCTGGAGGAGATATTTAAATAGGGCTTTGAAGATTCATTCATTCGATTGTATTTATCCAGTATTTATTGTGTGCAGAGCATTGTACTAAGTGTCTGGGAAAGGGCAGTACAACAGTAAACAGTGAAATTCCCTGCCCACAGTGAGCTCGTAGTCTAGAGGGAGGAGACGGACATCAACACAAGTAAATAAAATGACAGGTATATACATAAGTGCTGTGGGGCTGGGAGGGGTGGGGGAAAGCAAAGTCAGGGCGACACAGAAGAGAGTGGAAGATGATGAAAAGTGGGGCTTAGTCTGGGAAGGCCTTGTGGAGGAGATGTGCCTTCAGTAAGGCTTTGAAGATGTCGGATTTGAGTAGGGAAGGTGTCCCAGGCCAGAGGTAGGATGTGGGTGAGGAGTCGGCGGCGAGTCAGGTGAGGTCGAAGCATAGTGAGAAGGTTAGCACTAGAGGAGTGAAGTGTGCGGGCTGGGTCATAGAAGGTGAGTAGCCAGGTAAGGTAGGAGGGGGCAAGGTGACAGACTGCTTTAAAGACAGTGATGAGGAGTTTTTGTTTGATACGGCGGTGGATGGGCAACCACAGGAGTTTTTTGAGGAATGGGTGATATGTCTTAAACATCTTTGTAGAAAAGTGATCTAGGCAGCGGAGTGAAATATGGACTGGAGAGGGAAAAGACAGGAGGCTGGGAGGTCAGCAAGGAGGCTGGCGCAGTAATCCAGGCAGGGTAGAAAGATAGGGAGAGCTATGCTCTGTCGACTGTGTTGGCAGAGGGCGTTCCAGGCAGGAGGGAGGATGGGAGCAAGGGATTTATGGCAGGTTAGGTGACAGTGAGGGACAATGAGTAGGTGGGTATTAAAGGAACGAAGTGTGGGGGCTTGGTTTAAGTAGGAGAGGAGTGAGGATAAGGAAAGGGGAGAGCTGATTAAATCCAATGGTGAGGAATTTCTGCTCGTGTGAAGATGAATGAACACTCACTGAAGACACATGAGAAGAGAGGGAAGGTGCGTACAGAATTATTCATTTGGAAAGCAGCAGCGTGAAGCATGACCAGGGATGGCAGTGAGTAGACTGCAGTAGTTGAGACAATCAAACTCAGTGTGGGCAGGGAACGTTTATTGTTATATGGTACTCTCCCAAGCGCTTAGCAAAGCGCTTTGCACACAGTAAGTCCTCAGTGAATACGATTGAAAGAATGAATGAATGAGACGTTCTTGAACCAATGTAGCAGGAGTTTGGATGGGGAGGGAGGAGAAAATCCTGGAGAGGCCCTGGAGATAGAATCGACAGGATTTAATGACTGCCCAAACGTGTGGATCGGAGGAGAGAGGTGAGTCAAGGATGCTATCAAGGCTGTGAGGTTTTTTTTTTTAATGGTATTTATTACGCATTTACTATGTGTCAAGCACTGTTCTAAGCTCTGGGGAAAATACAAGTTTATTAGGTTGGACACGGTCCCTGTCCCACATGGGACTCAAGTCGTAGTTGGAGGGAGGAGGATTCTAGACTGTAAGCCCGGCGTGGGCAGGGATTGTCTCTCTTTCTTGCTGAATTGTACTTTCCAAGCACTTAGTACAGTGTTCTGCACACAGTAAGTGCTCAATCAATATGGTTGAATGAATGATTCTATCCTCACTGTACAGATGAGGTAACTGAGGCACAGAGAAGTTGCAACTTGCCCGGGGTCAACAGCAAGATTTGACAGGGCCGGGATTAGATCTCAGGCCCTCTGGCTCCCAGGTGTGTTTTCTTTCCACTAGGCCATTCTGCTTTCTAGACAGGACAGATGGAGGTTTTGCCAACAGTGATGGGAATGTTGGTGGGGAGAGTTTGGGAGGGAAGATGAGAAATTCAGTTTCATACATGTTGAATTTGGGGTGGCAACAGAACATCCTGGAAGAAGATCCTGAAAGTAGGAGGAAATGCGACATTGCAAGGAAGAGGTCGAGGCTGGAGATGTAGATTTGGGAGACATTGGCGTAGAGGTGGCAGTCAGTCAGTCGTATTTATGGAGTGCTTACTGTGTGCAGAGCTCTGTACTAAGCACCTGGGAGAGTATGATACGACAGTCAACGGACACAGATGGTAGAAGCAGTGGGAGCAGATGAATTTCCCAAGGGCGTGGGTTTGGAAGGAGAATAGAAAGGGATCCAGAATTGAGCCTTGATGAATCTGAGAGTTTGCAGGTGGGAGGCAGAGGAGAATCCGTTAGAAGACACTAAAAAGGACCAGAGAAGTTGGAAGAGAAAGAGGAGAGGACAGTGTCAGGGAAACGAAGGTTCCATAGAATTTCCAGGAGGTGGGGGTGGTCCCCGGTGTCAAAAGCAGCTGAGAGCAAGAAGAAATAGGATGGGATAGAATCTGTTGCATTTGGCAAGGAGAAAGTCATTGGTGACTGTGGAGCCCACAGTTTCCGTGGAGTGGAGAGGGCAGAAGATAGATGGCAGGGAGTCAGAGGAGAGGACATGGAGGCAGCAGGTGTAAATAACTCAAGGATTTTGGGCAGGGATAATAGGACAGAGATGGAGTGATAGTCTAAAGGGGCAGTGAGGACGGGAGAGGTTTTATTTCAGCTGTTGATCATTTTCCATCCCAATAAGGGAAGCCACGTTTTCTGAGTGCCAGTTTGGAAATAGCACCTTCTTACCATCCAATAGGGAATTTGGAAGTGTTTGCCATTCATACGATAAAATTAAGGCTCATCTAATTTTTTGTGTAATTTTTCCTTGCCGAAATAACCAATGTCAGTGTGAATCATTGATTTTCGAATGCAATTTTTTTGTGATCTCTTCCTTAACTTTTGTCTTGATTCCTTTTACTGCCCTACTCAAATCACATCTCCAGAAGAACTTCTGGGAGCTCTCTTCTTTCTCCCCTCCATCCAAAACTTTTTCCTACCCCCTGCCACTTCAGCCCTTCCATTTCACTTAAGCTTGGCTAAGTGGAATGAGCCCAGGCTTGGGAGTCAGAGGTCATGGGTTCTACTCCCGCCTCCGCCGCTTGTCAGCGGTGTGACTTTGGGCAAGTCACTTAACTTCTCTGTGCCTCAGTTACCTCATCTGTAAAATGGGGATTAAGACTGTGAGCCTCCTTGTGAGAACACCTGATTACCTTGTATCCCCCCCAGCACTTAAAACAGTGCTTGGCACATAGTATGCGCTTAACAAATGTCATCATCTTCACTGAATACTACGGATTGACTGATCTAGCCCTGGCTGGCACTTTTGGTCCCTCACAACTCTCAAGGTCAGTGTCGCAAGAACTTCTGCCTTCCCTTTGCCTGAGTCTTCAATCAGTCAGTCAATTAATGGTGCTTACTATTTGCAGAGCACTGTACTAAGCACTCTGGAGAGGACAGTGCAACAGAGTTGGTAGAGTTGGCAGCATGGCCCTTAATAATAATAACTGTGGTATTTGTTAAGCACTTACTATGTGCAGAGCATTGTTCTAAGCACTGGGGAAGATACAGGGTAATCAGGTTGTCCCACCTGGGGCTCACAGTCTTAATCCCCATTTTACAGATGAGGTAACTGAGGCCCAGAGAAGTTAAGTGACTTGCTCTAAGTCACACAGCTGACAAGTGGTGGAGGCAGAATTGGAACCCTTAAGACTGTCAGCTCATTGTGGGCAGGGAATGCATCTGTTTATTGTTGTACTGTACTCTCCCAAGTGCTTAGTACAGTGCTCTGCATACAGTAAGTGCTCAATAAAGACAATTGACTGACTGATTAGATATATTCCCTGTCCACAATGAGCCCTTGAGTCATGACACTCAGCAGAATTTCTCTGCTGTTACTTCTCTCAATAATTCATTTTGTAATTGTACTCCAAAACATTCAAAGATCCAGCATGGCAGAGAGGTGCTTGTCAAAATAAATAATATTGTCATATTAAATTTTTAAATACTCTTCTCAGTGGACGCATTCATTATTTATGAGTACTCCATTGCAGAATCTCCAAGGGATTGTGTTTTTCTTTTTTTTTGGTCAAATATTTACATCTTCAGATAATGGATTTCTAGCTTGGAGCCCCTGGGTTACTCTGATAGGAAATATAATCACCTTTCAATACCCTGTACTAAGGGAGATTCTGGAAAAAAGAAATCCAGTCACCCATCATTTGGCCACAGCTCACTACACAGCTACTTCCCCACCAAGTCGTAGAATTTTGCTACTACTTCACCACCAAATCTTATAATTTTGCTACTTCAAAGCAAAATTAACCCTCTTCTGAGAGCCCTAATGAGGCCCTCCCTCATCATATCAGACAGACAATTGCTGTCCCCTACTCAAACCCTTATTGAAGGTACCCCTCCACCAAGAAGCCTTCCCTGAATTAGCCCTCCTCTCCTCTCCTCCCACTCCCTTCTGCACCGCTCCTACTTGCTCCTTCATTCATCCTCCCTCACATCCCCATAGCACATAAGTATATATCTGTCATTTATTTATCTGTTTATATTGATGTCTGTCTTGCCCTCCAGACTGTGAGCTTGTTGGGGGGCAGGAATGTGTCTCTTTGTTGTAATATTGTACTCTCCCAAGTACTTAGTACAGTATGCGCTCAATAAATACACTTGAAGAACATATCCCAAAGTTTTTCAGAACATAGGAGAAAAAAGAAGCTGAGAGCACAGAAAACCTCCAAAGTGGATAATGAGTCAGTGGTATTTTTTGAGCACTCGACTGTGCACAGAGCACTCTACTAAGCGCTTGGGAAAGTACATTATAACAGAGTTGGTAGGCACATTCCCCACTGTTATTAGAACTCATACCTCAGCAATAAAAGCAGTCCTAGCATGAGGGCACCATCCTTTTACATTTTTCCCATAGATTGTAAACTTCTGGAGGGCAAGGATCATTCATTCATGTTTATTGAATGCTTACTGTGGGCAGACTACTGTACTAAGTGCTTGGGGGAGTATAATACAACAATAAACAGACATACTCCTTGCCCACAATGAGCCTACAGTCTAGAGTGAGGAAGTCAGACATCAGTAGAAATAAATAAATTCCAAATACGTACATAAGTGCTATGGGGCTGGGAGTCAGGGGAGAACAACGGGAGCAAGTCAGGGCGACACAGAGGGGAGTTGGAGAAGAAGAAAGGGAGGCTTATGGAAGGTCTCTTGGAGGAGATGGGCCTTCATTAAGGCTTTGAAGAGGGGGAGAGTAATTGTTGAATAATAATGTTGGTATTTGTTAAGCGCTTACTATGTGCAGAGCACTGTTCTAAGCCCTGGGGTAGATACAGGTTAATCAGGTTATCCCAGGTGAGGCTCACAGTCTTAATCCCCATTTTACAGATGAGGTAACAGGCCCAGAGAAGTGAAGTGACTTGTCCACAGCTGACAAGTGGCAGAGCCGGGATTCAAACCCATGACTTCTCACTCCCAAGCCCGTGGTCTTTCCATTGAGCCACGCTACTTCTCTTGAATTGGATTTGAGGAGGGAGGATGTTCCAGGCCAGAGGCAGGGCGTGGGCCAGGGGTCGACAGTGAGATAGACGAGATGGAGTGAGAAGGTTAGCTCTAGAGGAGCCAAGTGTGCGGGCTGGGTTTTAGAAGGAGAGAAGTGAGGTGTGGTAGGAGGGGGCGAGGTGATTAACCACTTTAAAGCCAATGGTGAGGAGTTTTTGTTTGGTGTGGAAGTGAATGGGCAACCACTGGAGTTTCTGAGGAATAAGGAGATGTGTCCTGAACGTTTTGTAGAAAAATGATCTGAACAGCAGATTCATTCATTCATTCAATAGTATTTATTGAGCACTTACTATGTGCAGAGCACTGTACTAAGCGCTTGGAATGTACAAATTGGCAACAGATAGAGACAGTCCCTCCCCATTGATGGGTTCACAGTCTAATCAGGGGAGACAGACAAAAAACATAGCAATGCAAAGAATCAAGGGGATGTACATCTCATATTGAAGTATGAAGATTGAAGTATGGATTGGAATGGGGAGAGACAGGAGGTTGGGAGGTCAGGATGGAGGCTGACGCAGTAATCCAGATGGGATAGGATGAGAAGCAGCGTGGCTTAGTGGAAAGAGCACAGGTTTGGAAGTCGGAGGTTATGGGTTCGAATACCGATTTGCCACTTGTCAGCTTTGTGACTGTGGGCAAGTCATTTCACTTCTCTGAGCCTCAGTTACCTCATCTGTCAAATGGAGATTAAAACGGCAAGCCTCATGAGGGACAACCTGATTACCCTGTATCTACCCCAGCGCTTAGAACAGTGCTCTGCACACAGTAAGCGCTTAACAAATACCAACATTATTATTATGAGTGATTGTATTAACGTGGTAGCAGTTTGGATGGACAGGAAAGGGCATATTTTAGCCATGTCATGAAGGTGGGACTGACTGGATTAAAGATGGATCGAATATGTGCATTGATTGATGAAGGGGAGTCGATGAGGACGCCGGGATTACGGGCTTGAGACATTACAGGTGGTGCCGTCTACAGTGATGGGAAACTCTTGGGAAGGACAGGATTTGTGTAGGAAGATAAGGAGTTTTATTTTGGACATGTTAAACTTGAGATGATGGGAGGACATCCAAGAAGAGATGTCTGGAAGGCAAAACAGAGAAACAGCGTGGCTCAGTGGAAAGAGCACGGGCTTTGGAGTCAGCGGTCATGGGTTCGAATACCGGTTCTGCCACTTGTCAGCTGACTGTGGGCAAGTCACTTAACTTCTCTGTGCCTCAGTTTCCTCATCTGTAAAATGGAGATGAAGACTGTGAGCCCCACGTGGGACAACCTGATTCCCTTGTGTCTACCCCAGCGCTTAGAACAGTGATCTGCACATAGTAAGCGCTTAACAAATACCAACATCATTATTATTAAAAGGAAATGCTAGCCTGCAAAGAGGGAGAGAGATCAAGGCTGGAGATGTAGATTTGGGAATCATCCGTGTAGAGGTGGTAGCTGAAGCAATAGGATAAATGAGTTCTCCAAGGGAGTGGGTGTAGACGGAGAATACAAACTGAACCTTGAGGGACTCACACAATTAAGAGGTGGGCGGTGGCGGAGGGGCCCACGAAGTAGTCTGAGAATGAGCAGCAAGGGGATGGGAGAGTTGAAGGGGGAGGCACTGAGGAGGGGCAGGAGAGATTTTAGGGAGCTCATGCCTGATAGTGTCAATTTTCTTAATAAAGTAGGTGGCCAGCTCATGGAGGGCAAGGGATGGGGGAGGTAGGAGGACAGGGCACCTGAGAAGGGTGTTAAATGTCTGGAATAATTGGTGAGGACGAAAGGCATAATAAGAGTGGAGAAGTAATTTAGCCGGACAGCGTTAAAGCACGCAAGGATAAACTTGAAGCAGATGAAGTCGGCCTGGTATTTAGATTTCCACCAGCAACGCTCCGCGACTCGTGCACAAGAGCAAAGGAGACGGACCGTGCAGGGCGATCCAGGGCTGTGGGTCTGTGCTGCGAGATCATCAAAGAGATAAGGGGCCAAGTGACTTGAGTACTGTAGAGAGGGTGGTGTTCAGCATGGCAATTTGGTCATCAAGGGAAGGTAGTTTGGGTATGGAGGCTAAGTGGGGAAGCAGCATGGCATAGTGGATAAAGCTTGGGCCTGGGAGTCAGAAGGTCATGGGTTCTAATCCGTGCTCTGCCACTTGTCTGCTCTGTGACCTCAGGCAAGCCATTTTACTTCTCTGTGTTCAGTTACCTCAGCTGTCAAATGGGGGTTGAGACTGTGAGCCCTACGTGGGACAGAGACTGTGTCCAACCCCATTTGTTTGTATCCACCTCAGTGCTTACTGCAGTGCCTGGAACATAGTAAGCGCTTAACAAATAATAATAATAATGAGTTGAGAAAAGTGGAGGGGATCAATAGAACGGCGGGTTCTGTGGGGGAACAGTAGAGATTTACGTGGAGGAGAAGTGTGGGAGAGGAGGTAAGTGAGGAGGTTGTGGTCTATGATAGAGGGATTTCCGGGTTGGTGAGGATAGAGATTGTGCAGGGGTTAGAGTCGATGAGATCGAGAGTGAGTCCAAGTTAGTGAGTGGGTGAAATGAGGTGGAGCAGGAGGTCAGCGGAGTTGAGTAATAGAAGGCGGTCAGTAGAAGGGTCATCAGAAACATCTCTGGATCATGGCAGCTAACTCTGTTGCACACTCCCAAATGCTCAGTGCAGGCTGTATGTAGTACAGGTTCTTTTAAGTTCCTTTTTTATTAAAAAATCAGCACTAATGGATGTATTTTGAGAGGCCTCCTATTTCATTTCCAAGGCCTGAATTATCCTTGATTCGGGAACGATTTTGTAATTACTGGTCACTTATAGGATTTCTATAAACCTGAACTAGGATGGTTTAATTGAAAATCTATGACCTATTGTCAAACCTCAGATATTAATTGCTCTGTAATTAATTGCTGCTTGCCAAGCATGATTTCTATGGGTGATGGATAAGGAGACACAGAGAGAAACAGCAGTCATTGAGAGTCATTTAGTAATCGATGCAGCGTGGCTTAGTGGATAAAGCACAGGCCTGGTAGTCAGAAGGAACTGAGTCCTAATCCTGGCTCCGCCACTTGTCTGCCGTGTGACCTTGAGCAAGTCACTTCACTTCTCTGTGCTGCAGTTACCTCATCTATAAAATGGAAAGGAAGACTGTGAGCCCCATGGGAGACATGGACTGTGTCAAACCCGATTATCTGTATCTATCCCAGTGCTTCATACAGTGTCTGGCACATGGTAAGTGCTTAACAAATAACATAAAAGAATAACTAACATTATTCATTCATTCATTCAATCGTATTTATTGAGTACTTACTTTGTGCAGAACACTGTACTAAGTGCTTGGAAATTACAATTGTTTTGCTGTCTATCTCCTCTTTTAGACTGTGACCCCATTCTTGTGCAGGGATTGTCTCTATCTGTTAATGAATTGTACATTCTAAGCGCTTGGTACAGTGCTCTGCACAAAGTAAGCACTCAATAAATACGATTGAATGAATGAATTCGATTTGGCAACAAATTGAGACAATCCCTATCCAGTGGATTCACAGTCTAGAAGGGGGGAGATTCGTCATAGGCGCCTGCTAGTATCACCTTAAGCAAATGTGGGAAGGCAGCATCACCTACAGTGAGGCCTGTGGCAAGAGCAAAGGTCTGGCAGTCAGAAGGACCTGGGTTCTAATCCCAGCTCTACCACTTGTCTGCTGCGTGACCTTAGGCAAGTGACTTTACTCTGTGCCTCGGTTACCTCACCTCCCAAATGGGGATCAGGACTGTGAACTCCGTGTGGGACAAGGACTGTGTCCAACCTGATTACTTTGTATCTACCCTAGTACTGGAACGTAGTAATTACTTAACAGATGCCATATTTACCCCAACGTTCAGTGCAGTGCTTGGCATATAGTAGATGCATAACAAATGCCGTTATTATTATTGTCTTGGAAGCATCGAGCTGGAAGAAACCTCTGGATGTCGGGTCTTCTATCTCTTTACTCCCAAATCATTTAATCTAAGTGGTTGACTATAGCTATATAAGTGTATTTCCATATTAGCAATGATAATGATGATATTTGTTAAGCGCTTACTCTGTGCCAAGCACTCTTCTAAGCGCTGGGTAGATACAAGGTTATTAGGTTGTCCCACATGGGGCTCACAGTCTTAATTCCCATTTTACAGATGAGGTAACTGAGGCACAAGAAGTCAAGTGGCTTGCCCAAAGTCACACAGCTGATAAATGGCAGAGGAGGGATTAGAACCCACGACCTCTGACTCCCAAGCCCGGACTCTTTCCACTGAGCCACACTGCTTCACAAACATTTACATTGACCATGTAAATTTAGGCGCTTTGAAGTTAAAATTGCACTTTTACTCACTTAAAGATTGTAACTTCTTCTTTTCCCTCTTTTCCCTCTTCTTTCTCCTCCATCCACTAAATGTAATCCAATCCTCCTGCGTTGGAAGGGCATAGTAGTACCAACCCCTCTCCATCTGCCCCAAACCACCATTCTCTCCACCTTCAAAGCATCACATCTCCAAGAGGCCTTTCCTGGTTTCCCCGGCTCCCTCTCCCTTCGGCGTCATCTAGGCACTTCAATCTATGTCTTGTGGACATTTCATATTCGCCGCACTCCCACCCCCACGGCACATATGTACATCACTTATTGTAAATACATTATATTTATATTGTAAATATTGTAAATTATTTATTCATATTCATGTCTCTCTCCCTCTCTAGACTGTAAGCTCATTATGGACAGAGAACATGTCTGCTAATTCTGTTGTGTTGTGCCCTCCCAAACGCTTAGTACATAATAAGCACTCAAGAAATACAACTGATTAATGGATTGAAATTTATAAAGAAGTGAAATAAGTGGTTTATTTTATTTTGAAGTTTGTACAAAAACAACCACTTTTTTGCTTCACAAACAGTGTACTGGTTTTCACAGTCACTCCATTGCTAAGAGGGAGGAGATAGACAAGGGACGGAAACAGACTGGGAGTGATTTTTAAGTACCTGAAGGAACCTATTTGTGAAAACCATAGGAGATTCTGGCTTCATATAATTATGCCCCAGCCAATATCCGTAAAATTTGCCGAGTGGTATGGTCTTAATGAATTAAATGTTCTTTAATGGATGAGAACGTTTCTCTCAATTTGATGATGATATCGCAGGGTAAAAATTTTCTTCAGGAGGCCAAAGAGCAAGATGCAGACATCAATATATATACATAATTTATCAATTCTATATTATTAATTGTGTATTTATATTGAGATCTGTCTCTCCCCCGATAGAGAAGAGAAGCAGATGCAGCAGACATGTGGCAGAGCCGGGATTAGAACCGATGGCCTTCTGACTCACAGGCCCGTGCTCTATCCACTGTGCCATGCTGCTTCTCTGAATGTTGAATTGATTACTGCAGTACTATAAGCCTCACAGAAATCACCACTAAATTTGCCTCACATAATCCTGTAGGAGAAGGAGAAAGAGGGGTCAAAGATCAATCAGTAGGATTTATTGAGCACTTACGGTGTGCAGAGCACTGTACAGAGTTCTTGGGAGAATGCAGTGTAAGATAGTTGGGAGTCAGGTTCCCTGTAAAAATACTGCCAAGCCTGCAGGCTTGTGAGGCAGGAAGGGTGGTGGTTTAGTCAACAATGATGGGAAAGTCGAGGGGAGGAGAAAGTTTAGGAGGGAAGGTGAGAAGTTCAGTCTCGGATATTTTGAGTCTAAGATAGTACTAATAATAAATGTATTTCATTCATTCAATAGTATTTATTGAGCACTTCCTATGTGCAGAGCACTGGACTAAGCGCTTGGAATGTAAATTTGGCAACAGATAGAGACAATCTCTGCCCATTGACATAAGTGCTTACTAAATGGCAAGCACTGAGGCAGCATGGCTCAGTGGAAAGAGCCTGGGTTTGGAAGCCAGAGGTCATGGATTCGAATCCCCGCTCCGCCGCTTGCCAGCTGTGTGACTTTGGGCAAGCCACTTAACTTCTCTGTGCCTCAGTTACCTCATCTCTAAAATGCGGATTAAAAACTGTGAGCCCCATGAGGGATGACCTGATCACCTTGTATCCCCCCAGCGCTTAGAACAGTGCTTTGTACATAGTAAGCACTTAACAAATACCACCGTTATTATTTTTACTAAGCACTTAGGTAGATGTAAGATAATAAGCTCAGACATAGTGCCTGCCCCACATTGGGTTCGCAGTCAAAGTAGGAGTGAGAACAGGTATGGAATGTCCATTTTGCAGAGGAGAGAACTGAAGCACAGAGAAGCGAAGTGATTTACCCAAGGTCACACAGCAGGAAAGTGGCAGATCCGGGTTTGGAACCCAGGGCCTCTGACTCCAGGAGGCGGTGCGGCATCCAGGCAGAGCTATCCTGAAGGCAGGAAGAGATGCAAGACTGCAGAGAGGGGGAGAGGTCAGGGCTGGAGACATAAGTTTGGTAGTCGTCGACACTGAGAGGGTAGTTGAAGCCGTGAAAGTGGATGAGCTCCCTGATCAACAGTAGTGTTTATTAAGCAATTACTATGTACCGAGCGCTCGGAGAGTAATTACAACAGAGTGAGTTGTCGAGTTCTGCCCCAAGGTTGCATTGAAATCCTTGTTATAGCAGCACCGACTCTATCTTCTATAGACTATCTTCTTTTATCGTCTAGACTATTTCTAGACTGTGAGCCCTTTGCGGGCAGGGATTGTCTCTGTTCCTGAACTGTACTTTCCCAAGCTCTTAGTACAGTGCTCTGCACACAGTAAGGGCTCAATAAATACGATTGAATGAATATTATCTTCTCATGGGGAGGGGAGAAGAGCTTTCTTCAGTTCATCCCTGGATTTCCTCCACACCCACTCAGTCAGCTCATACTCTCCTGCCTTACCTCTCAGGCTTCCTACTCTAGCAGCGTGGCTCAGTGGAAAGAGCCCAGGCTTGGGAGTCACAGGTCTTAGGTTCTAATCCTGGCTCCGCCGCTTGTCAGCTGTGTGACTCTGGGCAAGTCACTTCACTTCTCTGTGTGTCTCAGTGACCTCATCTGTAAAATGGGGATTAAGACTGTGAGCCCCACATGGGACAACCTGATCACCTTGTATCCCCCCCAACACTTAGAACAATGCTTTGCACATAGTAAGCACTTAACAAATACCATCATCATCATCACAGTGAGCCCATCATTGGGTAGGGATTGTCTCTATCTGTTGCCGAATTGTACATTCCAAGCCCTTAGTACAATGCTCTGCACATAGTAAGCACTTAATAAATGCTATTGAATGAATGAATGAATCACAGGCTTTGCTCCTCCAATGCCAACCCACCCAGTGTGCCTCAGTCTCCTCTATCTCGCCGTCCATCCCTCGCCTGCGTCCTGCCTGTGGCCTGGAACTCCCGCCCCCTTCATATCCAGCAGGCTGTCATTCTCCCCATTTGCAAAGCCTGAGTAAAATCTTAACTACTCCTTCCTGACTAAGCCCTCTTTTCCCCTACTCCTTCTTCCTTCTGTATCACCAATGCAAGGCTTAGTGGAACGAGCACGGGCTTGGGAGCAGAGGTCATGGGTTCTGATCCCGGCTCCGCCATTTGTCAACTGTGTACTTTGGGCAAATCACTTCACTTCTCTGGGCCTCAGTTACCTCATCTGTACAATGGGGATGAAGACTGAGCCCCAGGTGGGACTACCTGATTACCTTGTATCTACCCCAGTGCTTAGAACAGTGCTTGGCACATAAGCGCTTAACAAATACCATAACTATTATCATTATCATTATTATTGTTACCCTTTAAGCACTTGATTTTCACCCCACCCTCAACTCCATAACTCTTACGTATACACTGAATACGTCCGTCTCCTCTGCTAGACCGTAAGCTTCTTGAAGGCAGGGAACCGTGTCTACCAACTCTGTTGTATTGTACTCTCCCAAGTGCTTACTACAGAGCTGCGCACACAGTAAGCTCTCAATAAACATCAGTGACTGATTGAAAGACATTAATTTTGCCTTATCTCTCTCATGTTTGCAAGTGAAATTTTCAGTAATGTAATTGTTTGAGGCTTCTGTTTCTGTGACCTCTAAAGAAAGAGCTGAGAGTTTTTTTAAATCTTCAACTGCTCTATAAAAAAAATTCAAACTTATAAAAAGGCCTCCATTCTCCAGTGTAAAAAGGCCTCTGTCATTATGCAAACTCATTTGTTTCTAATTCCCGACAACCACGGGTTAAAGTGAAACTTGAAATTCCTTTCCTCTTCTGCACAAATTTGTCATCTTTTGCTCATACTTATAAATAAAACATGCCTTAATTTCATGTGTGTGTATTCCTATGTTACCACATTTAAAATTGAGGCATTCCTCTTGCCAATTCACAATTGTTCTTTATAAGAACTTATGCTTCTTTTTGTAGCCCCTCCGATGGCCATTGTTAAAAAAAGATTTTCCTCCGATCGAGCATTACGTTTGTGTTTGTGGCTAAACCTGTGCTTTGGTAAGTTTCAGCCCAAGTGAGAATTTTTGAGATACATGAGTCGAGGAGCGTAATGACTGTATTTCTGTTTCAGTGGGTACTTAAGTATTTGTGTTAAACTTCTATTTCCAGTGATCTGAGTCCTGAACCCAACTGATGGGAATGAGATTTTTTACTGTATGAAAAGATCCAGATTGCTAACGTGGTTAAATTTTCCAAATAAGATTTAGCGGAACCCTAAATTGTCCCTCTTTTTTTGTTGTTGTTTTTTGCTTTATTCTTAAGAGCAGAAATGTAATATATCCACACAGGCATCACCCTCCCCTGTGGTGAGAACCCCCTCGGAATGGATAGAAATTTGGATTTCCTTCCCTTGCCAGTGTGTTGTTAAAGGAAAACTGATCAGCCTGGGGCCTGGGTTACCCAGTTAACAACTTTGGCCATGCCAGCAGGAGATACCGGTGGAACTGGATTTTGCCTCTCTGGGAAATGATATAGTGAGTGCCAAAATACAATCTTTCATGGTACAACCGATTCCCAGAAGCTCAGCTTTACTCTGTTTTCTTCACCACTCCATGACTCAAACACCCATTGTCAACGTTTCTCTTAAAAAAAGTGCTTTTTGAAACGTCCTTCTCTTTGGTTTGCACAATGCTGCTTTCTGCCAACTGATGGATTTGCCACTTTGCCTGTAGCTTTCACTTTACATCCTTAATCCCACAGACCGGCACGGCAGAAGCGTATAACGTCCCGCGGGTGTCTTGTTGTCTTGGCAGCGGGGGCTCCATTTACAACCTGTACACCGATGAAGAGGAAGAAATGGAACCTTCTCCCTCTGGGCAACAGATCATCGAAAACTCCATCACGATGAATAAAATGAAGCTGCTGAAGGCCAAGATGGAACACATGAACCTCAGTAAAAAGGTGATGCTGGGACCACGGGAACAGGTCTTTCCCTCGTTTGACCAGTGTACATTACCTTCTCTGGTAAATACTTTTTCTTTCTGAAAGAGTGGGCATTTAGAACGATAGCTCGGGGTCGGGCGGGGGTAGCCGCCCCACACCTCCATATTGGATACGGGCAACTGCCCAGCATCCTGCAAAGAATCGGGCGATGGTCTTTATCGGAAGTAGAGGATACCCACTTGGTCATTCGCCCCCCACCAATTCCTGTCAGCAGGGGCATCTGTGCGAACCGCAGACTGCTCGTTTCCCTGGCCACAGCCGAGCTCAGGATCGTTCATTCATTCAGTGAGTCGTATTTCTTGAGCACTTACTGAGTGCAGAGCACTGTACTAAGTTCTCGGGAGAATACCAACAGAGTTGGTAGACACACAGTGAGCTAGCAATCTAGAGAACAAGCTCCACATATGCAGGGAATGTGTGTTATTTTGTACCATCCCAAGCACTTAGTACAGTGTTCCGCAAACAGTAAGTGCTTGATAGATACTACTGACTGACTACAGCAGTCATAGGAAGCCCCCGGTTAGAGAGGTCACAAGCCCACCCTTATTCCTTCGATGTGCTCACCCTGGGCCTCTGACACTGAACTATCTGCCTCTCTGTTGCAGTGGTTTGCTTGTCACTTGAAATGGTAGGTAATAATGTTGGGATTTGTTAAGTGCTTACTATGTGCAGAGCACTGTTCTAAGCGCTGGGGTAGATACAGGGTAATCAGGTTGTCCCACGTGGGAGTCACAGTTAATCCCCATTTTACAGATGAGGTAACTGAGGCACAGAGAAGTGAAGTGACTTGCCCACAGTCACACAGCTGACAAGTGGCAGAGCCGGCATTCGAACCCATGACTTCAGACTCCCCCACCCGGACTCTTTCCAAAACCCTCTTCTCCCCCCTTTCTCTCTGCTCCTCCCCCTCTCCCGTCCCATCCCCTCAGCACTGTACTCATCCGCTCAACTGTATATATCTTCATCACCCTATTATTTTGTTTAATGAGATGTACATCACCCTGATTCTATTTATTTGCCATTGTTTTAATGAGATGTTCTTCCCCTTGACTCTATTTATTGCCATTGTTCTTCTCTGTCCATCTCCCCCGATTAGACTGTAAACTCTATCTGTTACCGATTTGTACATTCCAAGCGCTTAGTACAGTGCTCTGCACATAGTAACCGCTCAATAAATACTATTGAGTGAATGAATGAGTAATAATAATAATAATTATTATGGTGGTTTTTAAAGTGCTTACTATGTGCCAAACACTGTTTTAAGCACGAGGGTAAATACACGGTATTCTAGTTGGACACAGTCCCTGTCCCACATGCGGCTCACAATCTCCATCCCCTTTTACAGAGGAGGTAACTGAGGCCCAGAGAAGTGAAGTGACTTGCCTAAGGTCACACAGCAGACAAGTGGAAGACCTGGTATTAGAACCTACAACCAAGCCTGTGCTCTTGCTAATAGGCCGTGCTGCTTCAAATAGCCCCATTCCTGAGTTAGTCCCCACTCCCTAACTCCAGACGGGGTGTGTTTAAACCATTTTCAAACTGCCAGTTGTCTCTCTTCCATTTCCAGAGAGCCAAGATTCCACTCCTGTCTCAATCACACTTTCCATAGTTTAATGAGCTGTAGGGGTTGATGGCACGAAGGATACGGAACTGTTCTGTGGACAGGGAAACGAGCTGGCCCCAGTTAGCCCACGGGACCCATCTGCTAATGGGAATCGATTGGGGTGAATGGGTAAACAGGCATCCTTGGCTTTCAGCCCCGAGACACTAATAATTATGGTAATAGTGATGGTATTTGTTAAGCGCTCACTGTGTGCCGGACACTCTACTAAGCGCTGGGTGGGTACAAGCAAATTTGGTTGGACACAGTCCCTGTCCCACATAGGGCTCACAGACTTAGTCCCCATTTTACAGATGAGGTAACTGAGGCACAGAGAGGTTAAGTGACTTGTCTAAGGTCACACAGCAGACGTGTGGCAGAACTGGGATTAGAATTTACGTCCTTTGCCACCCAACCCTGTGCTCTTGCCACTAGGTCATGCTGCTTCCTCTTTCTTGCTCAGTAGCTCTAGGTCTGTTCAGGGCTGGGGTTGATGGGCAACTCCCTCGGACATAATTTCACTGTGACAGTTAAGTGGCCCGCTGGGGAAGAGTGAGGTAGCAATAATAATAATTGTGGTATTTTTGAAGCTCTTATTATTTGTCAAATACTGCACTGAGCGCCGGAGTAGTTGCAAGGTAATTAGGTTGGACACAGTCCCTGTATTTGTTAAGCGCTTACTATGTGCAGAGCACTGTTCTAAGCACTGGGGTATACAGGGTAATCAGGTTGTCCCACATGAAGTTCACAGTCTTAATCCCCATTTTACAGATGAGGTAACTGAGGCACAGAGAAGTTAAGTGACTTGCCCACAGTCACACAGCTGACAAGTGGCAGAGCCGGGATTCAAACCAATCACCTCTGACTCCCAAGCCCGTGCTCTTTCCAGTGAGCCACGCTGCTTCTCTAAGTCCCACACAGGGCTCAGTCTTAATCCCCATTTTACAGAGGAGGGAACTGAGACCCAGAAAGTGAAGTGAAGCGACCAAGGTCCCACAGCGGACAAGTGGCGGAGCCGGAATTAGAACCCACAACTTGGGAGTCTGTGCTCTTGCAACTAGACCGTGTTGCTTCCCCCAAACTCATTTCACATGGGGTTTTTTGTTTTGTGTTTTTGGTGTTTTTTCTTAGCCCAAGAAAGCCATCAAGGTCAAACCTCGGCCCCCCTTGACTCCCCGGCCTTCAAGCGGTTCCGTGGCAGCTGCCCGTCACAGGCTTTTAAGAGTGCTTCCCCACATTGGACAGTCTTGCCTACCTCTTGGGAATTCATATCCCTCCGAACCTTCCCACAGTGCACTTTCAGGCCCTGCTCCTTTGGCCACCGCTGGTACAGCCGCGTCGTCGGTGACCGGCGATCTCCTTCAGGAAGAAAACCGGGAAAGTCCACCGGTGACTCGATCAGTGAGTAGCGCCGCACTTCGGCCCAGAGTCTCTCGCATCGAATTAGAAGAGGCCACAGCGTCAGCGGATGCAGTTCTCCCCCTCACCTTCCCTCTGCTCCTGCAGGCCCAAACTCTTTCGGAGAAGGTAGGCTCCGGAATCGAGCGGGAGGTGGTCTTGCTTCACAGCCTGGAGCTCTGTGCCCCGGAAGACTTGCCTCTGCCTGAGGCGGATGCGGCCGCTCCGTTCCTGGAAGGCGGCCTCCCTCAAAGGTCTGGCGAGCGAGCGAAGGCAAATCCAAACTCGCTACTGCCTACCAGGAACAGAGGCCCAAAGGCCACAGAGCAGCCTCCTCGTATACCCATCCGCGAGACGCCGAGTTGCGAAGCAGTGGAGGCGGGCGTCCTTAACACTCGGGCGTTAAGTGCTCAGAAGAACGGACTCCTGTCCCCTCTCCGGTGTTCCCCTCCGACGGCCCCTAGCAGCCCCTGCCCGAACCCCCAGAGAAGGGCCAAATGCTTGGAGCCGGGACACCGGAGGCCCTCGACCTCCCAGAACCCACTCCGGCTACGGGAGGCCCGCACCGGGCCCGAGCCGCCCTTCCCTCGGACTACCAGGCTCCGCAGCGTCAAAGTCGATCCCCTGGGGAAAAGACCCGACGTCATTTCGAAAGGAGAGGCGAGGGGCATGACGGAAACGGCCAACAAGGCCTCCCGAGAGCCCGTCGGCTCCGTGAGAGATCTGGGCTTTCTGGCCTCGCTGGCCCGAAGCACGAGCAGAGACAGTTTGCAGGCAGCCGGCGGTCTGGGCAGGCTACGGCCCTCCGGCGTCCTGCTCCCTACGAGCCTCCAGCCTTTCCAGGAAAAGTGCTCCCGCAGAACCTCTCCCCAGATTGAGACGGCAGACTTCATTCTAGTAAGTATTGACCGTGGTCGGGGATCGGATCTGCCCACTCCCTTGTATTGGACTCTCCACGGTATTGTGCTCTTGTTCCCCGTGAGAAGCAGCACAGCCTAGTGGCTAGAGCACAGGCCTGGGAGTCAGAAGGTCACGGGTTTTAATTCCTGCTCCGCCGCTTGTCGGCTGTGTGACCTCGGGCAAGTCACTTCAATTCTCTGGGCCTCAGTGACCTCGTTTGGGAAAGGGGGATTGAGACTGTGAGCCCCACGTGGGACAGGAACCGTGTCCACCCCGATTTACTCGTATCCACCTCCGCAAGTAGTACGGCACGTGGCACATGGTAAGTGCTTAACAAATAAGGACATTATTAATCATTATTATATCTCTCTGGAGCGGTTAGGGTGGTGGTCTCTGCACACCATAAGTGCTAAGCAAATAGCAGTGATCGATCGATCAATTCTGCATCGTCCGTGTCTTTGATTTAGTCCAGAGGTACTCTGTCCCAGCACTTAGGACAGTAGTGGACATCACATTAAGCCTTCAATAAATACTATTGGGATAAATATCTCAGTGAAGTAAATCGAAGCAGATGAGTTTGGGGTTCTTTTTTTAATTCATAATGAAGTTTGCGAAAGAAGCTTTCTGTCAACTGTCAGAAGTTTTGCTCAGGTCCAAATTGACAGAGTCCCCCAATTTTAAAAATCTCTCGTCAGGCAGTATATGTATATGTAATAAAACATCAATATTCTAGAGTACGGTCCCGGCATAAATTGCTACTGTCCCAAAATTAATGGCTAGGAGGGAATACATTTTAATTGCTCTACAAAGCAACTACATGCAAATTTAAGCAGGGACCCTCAATTTCCACCCCAGATTTTCTCCTTTCTGTTTTTTATGTAATTTTAAAAAGATTTCCATTCATTTTGCCCCCTGAGAAAGTGACCTGATTAACATTGCGGTGTTACTGACGTGGAAGCAGTGTGGTTTAGTGGATAGGGCACAGGCCTGGGAGTCACAAGGACCTGGCTTCCCGGCTCTGCCACTTGTCAGCCGTGTGGCCTTGGATGAGTCACTTTACTTCTCTGTGCCTCAGTGACCTCATCTGTAAAATGGGAATTAAGATTCTGAGTCCCAAGTGGCGCATAGACTGTGTCCAACCTGATTGGCTTATATTTACCCTGGCTTAGTACAGTGCCTGCCACCTATTAAGTGCTTAATAGCTACCATTTAAAACAAAGAAACAAAAAACACTTCAGTTTGCGTATAAGCTGTCAGCTAACCTTTTGTAAAAAAATTAAAATATCAGTGAGTTAAAATTTTTGTTATAGCCCTTATTTAACCTAAGCAAAATACAGTGCCCTTAAGCCTTGTGAATTTTTGATGCCCTTAGATATTTTTAAAGCAATATTGGCATAATATTGTGCTTGATCTTTTTCTTTCGTCTGCCATTGATTTCCCCTTGCAGATGTTGTTTTTGTTTGTTTTTAATTTAGTCTTCCTATGGACTTGGAATGAATGGAAATAGCACAGCAGCAGGAAAAAGAGTAGGTAAGCAATTTAAGAAAATTTGAGGTTTATCGTCATAACAATCGTAAATTCTCCCAAAGAAATTGGACTTTTTTTGTCCTCTCATGGGAGAAGAAAAACGTGAAAGTTCTGTATAAAATATCAATCCTTGATATACTGAGAAGCAACAGGGCTAAGAGGGAAGAACAAGGACTTGAGAGTAAGAGGATGCGGTTCCTAATCCCGGCTCCTCCATTTGTCTGCTGTGTGATCTTGGGCAAGTCACTTAACTTCTCTGTGCCTCAGTCCCCTCCTCTGTAAAATGGGGATTAAAAACTGTGAGCCCCACGAGGGACAACCCGGTTACCTTGTATCTACCCCAACGCTTAGAACTGTGCTTGGCAAATAGTAAACGCTTAACAAATAGCATCATTATTATTATTATTATATGAACTTTATGTTCTTCGCTGTATCGAAGAACTTTTGGAAATCATCAAAGGTAAAAAAGAGTCAAATAAGTAGGCCACAGTAGCCAACTTCCGTGGGAATTCAGTTTAGCACTTGATGGAGTATGTTTGTAGAATCATGTGAATGGCTGTTAAGAATTGAACTGTAATTTGAAATAATTTCCACAGAAGTACTACCACATTAAATTGGACTAAAGGGTCTACGTAAGGCTGTAAGCTCTTGTGAGCACAGAACAAATCTCCCAGGTCTGTTGTAGACATGAAGATGATGATGATGGTATTTGTCAAGCGCTTACTATGTGCCAGGCACTGTGCCAAATGCTGGGGTAGATATAAGCAGATCAGGTTGCACACAGTCCCGGTCCCACATGGGGCTCACAGTCTCAATCCCCCTTTTCCAGATGAGGTAGCTGAGGCCCAGAGAACTGAAGAGACTTGCCCAAGGTCACACAGAAGACATGTGGCAGAGCCAGGGTTAGAACCCATGACCTTCTGACTCCCAGGCCTCGATCCCATGCCTCGTAATAATGTGTTGGGTCATGAACTGGGGAGGTAATGAGAACTTCCGGAAGAATCGAGAAGCAGCGTAGCCTCGTGGATACAGTATCGGCCTGGGAGTCAGAAGTACCTGTGTTCTAATCCTGGCTGATCTGCAGCGCGACCTTGGGCAAGTCACTTCACTTTTCTGTACCTCAGTTACCTCATCTGTAAAATGGGGATTAAAACTGTGAGCCTATGTCCAACCTGATGACCCTGTATCTACCCCAGTGCTTAGTACAGTGCCCGACACAAAGCCGACACAAAGCATAAAAAACTAAAAAGCTGTAATGGAGCTTAATTATTTAAAATGTAGTCTGTTTAAATTTCTCGAGGGAAAGCTTGATTGTGTGTGAAAGAAAACGTTTTCACAAAGAACTCTTCTGGGAGATATTGGACCCGCTTAGTTCTCTTTTCACCAGTGGCCCAGTTTCTAGCAAGGGTGGGAAAATGACTGCCATACTGGAGTTTCGTGTCACCTATTAGATTATAAAAGCTCCACAAGGACAAGAATCATGTCTTCTATCCCTAACTGAGCTTTCTCAAGCACTTAGTGTGGTGCTCTGCACCAAGTATGCACTTTATTATTATTACTATTATGACATTTGTAAAGCGCTTACTATGTGCCAGGCACTGCACTAAGCACTGGGGTAGATACAAGTTAATCAGGTCAGACCTGTCCCCCATGGGGCTCACATTCTAAGGAGGAAGGAGAACAAGTCTTGAATCCCCCTTTTACAGTTGAGGAAATGTAGGCCCAAAGAAATTAAGTGACTTGCCCCAGATCACCAAGTAAGCAGTTACAGGGTTGGGATTAGAACCCAGGTCTCCTGACTCCCAGGCCTGCAGTCTTTCCAGTTGGCCATGCTGCTTCTCAATAAATTCCATCTGTTGATCGATCAATCGCTTGAATTCCCTTGTCTCCGTCGTCTTTTCTTTCCTCCTCCCTCTTCTCTTTGTTTTCTAATAATAATAATGATGAAAACACTAATAATAGTAATAGTGTTCATAGCCTTGATGTTATGCTCGACTCCTCTCTCTCATTCTTCCCACATATTCAATGTCACCCAAATTGGTTCAACCTTTGTAACATTACTAACATCTGCCCTTTCCTCTCTTCCCAACTACTGCCACATTGATCCAAGCACTTATCCTAGCACCCCTTGATTACTGTAGGACCATGGAGTAGTGGATAGGTCACGGGCCTGGAAGTCAGAGGACCTGGGTTCCAATGCCGGCTCCACCACTGACGTACAGTAATTGACGTAGGAGCCCTTTAATCTAGAATGCAATGTCTTCTGAAATGTTGGATCTCTCATCAGTCTCCGTTTCCTCCTGCAATTTAACACTTCACACTTAAAATGCCTCATCGGGCAGTAGGTAACAGTTTGACTGCTTACAATTTTCCTTTCAAAAAACGGCACCCAAAATGTTTTTTAAGTTTGAAGGCAAACCTTTCGCAATGTCATTTTCAGAAATATCCTGTGGCTTGTTTATTATATAAACCGGCTGCTTCCTTGAATTTCATTTTTTATGGTATTCATTAAGCGCTTTCTCTCTGTCAAACGCTGTTGTGAGCGCTGGGATAGATACAACTTATCAGTCCATATACAGTCCCTGTCCCCCATGGGGCTCCCAGTCAAGTAGGAGACAGAACTTGTATTGAATCTCCATTTTGCAGCTGAGGAAACTGAGACACAGCGAAGCTAAAGTGACTTGCCCAAGGTCACACAGCAGGCTATTGGAGGAGCTGGGATTATAACCCAGGTCCTTTGACTCCCAGGCTTATGCTCTGTCGGGTAGGCCATGCTGCTTACCAAGCTTCTAAGCATGAATCGCTATCTGTCCAAGGGAATGAAGACCTCCTATTGGAAAGGTGTATGGCCTAGTGGATAGAGCAGGAGCCTGGGAGTCCCGGGACCTGGGTTTTAATCCTGACTCTGCCACTTATCTGCTGTGTTTTCTTGGGCAAATCACTTAACTTTTCTGTGCCTCACTTACCTCATCTGCAAAATGAGGATTAGTACTGTGAGCCCCATGTAGGACATGGACTGTGTCCAAGTAGATGATCTCGTATCTACCCCAGTACTTAATACAATGCCTGTCATGTTAAGTGCTTAACAAATACCATAAAATACTCTGTTTCCTGCTTCTCATAGCTTCTTAGCAGTTACTACTAGAGGCTTATGTATTTTGACACCAATATTTTTAGTGCGTAGTGATTCATTCAATTCATTCAGTCTTGAGTGTTTACCGTGTGCAAAGCACTGTACTGAGTGCTTGGCAGAAGACAATAGAACAGTAAATAAACACATTCCCTGTATAGTTTTTTCATTAAGCCATTTTACGAGCATCTTCCTGTGTCCCTTGGATACCACTGGGAGAAGTAGTGCGGCCTAATGGATAGAGCACTGGCCTGGGAGTCAGAGAACCTGAGTTTTTTATCCCAGCTCCACCCACTTGTCTGTTGTGTGACCTTGGGTAAATCACTTCACTTCTCTGTGCCTCAGTGACTTTACTTCTCTGTGCCTCAGTTACCTCATCTGTAAAATGGGGATTAAGACTATGAGCCCCTTATGGGACAGGGACTGTGTCCAATTCGATCTGTTGGTATCTGCCCCAGGGCTTAGTACAGTGCCTATTGCTTTGTAAGTGCTTTACAAATACCATTTAAAAAAATAAAAGATAGATGCCCAAATTAAATGGAAATTCCATTATCCAGACATCCTGATCATTAGCCTGGTTAGTTTTGCTGCAGTGATGAACGAATGGACGATTAAGGGAGCAACTCTGGACAGGTCACATCATCTCCCTGTCTGATCATCGAGAGCATCATGGCTTAGGTCAGGGACTGACCAGCGGAGCAGTTTCAGCTGGGACAGGCCTCAATCCCCCTGAGCTTCAGTCAAAAAGAATTATGAGCCGATGTTGAGTGGGAAAGGTCATATTCTCACCCCTTAGCCCACCCCGGCATTTTCAACCCTAACCCTAATAACAAACTTGGCATTTGTTAGGGAAGCACTGTGGCTTAGCGAATAAAGCCTAGGCCTGGGAGTCAGAGGGTCTGGGTTCTAATCCCGGCTCCACCACATGTCTGCTGTGTGTGACCATGGGTAAGTCACTTCACTTCTCTGGGCCTCAGTTACCTCATCCGTAAAATGAGGATTAAGACTGTGAGGCCCAGTGTGCGACAGGGACTGTGTCCAACCCAATTAATTTGAATTTACCCCAGCACTTAAAACAGTGCTTGGCATATAGTAAGCGACTAATAAGTGCCGTAATTATCAAGTGTCTTCTATATGCCACAAACTGTTCTAAGCACAGGAATAAGTAGAAGATTATGAGATCTAACAGTACCTTTCCTGCACGAGGCTCACAGTCCATAGGGGAGGGAAGACTGGTGTTTAATCCTCATTTTACAGATGAGGAAACTGAGGTATAGAGAAGTGAAGAGACTTGTCCAAGGTGGCACAGCAGGCAAGTGTCAGAGCCGGGATTAGAATCCAGGTCTCCTGACAACCAGTCCTGTGCTCAAACCACTAGACCACAGAGCCTTAGTGTGAATCTTTGGAAATGAGTATTTTTGAGTGATATGTCTCTAATGACTATAAGGATGTTCATCGTCATCAATCATTAGTGGTATTTATTGAGCTCCTACTGTGTGTAGCACCTCTCAGGGTTGCACCTGGAGAGTTCCCAGTCCTCTACCAGTCTCTACTACGGGAGGGAGAGTCAAGCAGAGACCTGTCCATTCCTTTCCTAGTTTGGGCAGTGGCTACGGAGGGGAAGGCAATCTGCTACAAGTCAAAACTCACCCGTGCTGGGCAGCAGCGGCAGGGGAGAGAGTCGAGGGCAGAGACTCAGGTTTACTGTGCGGAAGGAGGGCAGTGGTAAACTACTTCCAGATTTTTACCAAGAAAACTCTCTGGATCCACTACCAGAACGATTGCAGGTGGAGGTAGGGAGCTCTGGGAGAGATGTGTCCATGGCATCGCTGTGGGTTGGACATGACTGGACAGCACGACAACAATTGTGGGTAGAGTTCTATTCTAAACGCTTGGGAGAGTACAGTACAACACAGTTGGTAGACACATTCCCTGGCCATAACAATCGTACAGTCTAGAGGGGAAAGAGTCACTAACATAAATAATTTATGATATACAGTGTACATAAGTTGCTTTGGGGCTGAGGGTGGGGCGAATATCAGGTGCCTAAAAGTCACAGATCCAAATGCATAGATGAAGCAGAAAGGAGTGGGGGCCAGGGAAAAGAGCGATTAATTGGGGCAGGCCTCTTGGAGGAGATTCATTCATTCATTCAGTTGTATTTATTGAGTGCTTACTGTATGCAGAGCACTGTACTAAGCACTTGGAAAGTACAATTCGGCAGCAGAGAGAGACAATCCCTACCCAACCACGGGCTCACAGTCTAGAAGGGGGAGACAGACAGCAAAACAAAACAAGTAGACAGGCATCACTACCATCAAAATAGATAAATAGAATTATAGCTATATACACATCATTAAAATAAATAGAATAATAAATATGTACATATATACACGAGTCCTGGGGGGCGGGGAGGGGGATAGAGCAGAGGGAGGGAGACGGGGCAGTGGAGAGGGGAGGAGTAAAGGAAAAGCGGGGCTCAGTCTGGAGGAGGTGAACTCTTAGTAGGGCTTTGAAGGGGAGAAATGTGCTAGTTTGGCGGATGTGAGGAGGGAGGGCATTTGAGGCCAAAGGTAGGATGTGGGCCAGGGGTTGACGGCAGGACAGGCAAGAACGAGGCCCAGTGGGGAGGTGAGCGGCGGCAGAGGAACGGAGTGTGCGGACTGGGCTGTATAAGGAGAGAAGGGAAGTGAGGTAGGAGGGGGCAAGGGGATGGACAGCTTTGAAGCCAATACTAAGGAATTTTTGTTTCATGTGAAGGTTGATAGGCAACTACTGGAGATTTTTGAGGAGGCGAGTGACATGCCGGTTTGAAGGTGGGGAGAATGGTGGTCTGGTGTATATGGAGGGAGAGGGAGTTCCAGACCAGAGAGAGGATGTGGAAAAGGGGTCAGCCATGAGATAGTCGAGTTCAGGGCACAGTGAGAAAACCAGGGCTAGCGGAGAAGAGGAGGAGATCAGTAGGGCAACATAGGATGGGACAGGATGGGTTTTGTTTTTGCTTTTTTAGAATAGGGGACGTGTAAGGATGTTTGAAAGTGGTAGGGTAGAAGCCTTTGGAAAGTGAATGGTTGAAGATGGTGGTCGAGGAGGGAAGAATGGAGGGGCAAGTGTTTTGATAAAATATGAAGGGATGGGGTCAGAAGTACAGACGGAGACGAGAGCTCTCTTCTTGAGATATTGTGAGGAATACTGGGAGAGTTGAAGAGGGAAGTTATAAAAATAAGCTTCAGTGTCATCCACCATCTGTCTCCTCTCCCAAACAGGTGAAGCTACCCATCATCTCCCACCTGTGAAAGCCCCAGTTCAGACGAAAAAGAAAACCGCAAAGCACTGCTTTCTGTGTGGCAAGAAAACCGGGCTGGCGACCAGCTACGAATGCAGGCAGGTTGGCTAGCTGACGT
Source organism: Ornithorhynchus anatinus (assembly GCF_004115215.2). Classification (NCBI taxonomy): domain Eukaryota; kingdom Metazoa; phylum Chordata; class Mammalia; order Monotremata; family Ornithorhynchidae; genus Ornithorhynchus; species Ornithorhynchus anatinus. The sequence goes on along the minus strand of NC_041730.1, from coordinate 126,466,588 downwards.
AGTTTGTGGCACATACAGTTTGGGGCTTGAGGGTTTGGGGGATGTGAAGCGTTTCTGTAGCAGGAACTAATCATGGAATTTAGAGAAGCAGCGTGGCTTAGTGCGAAGAGCACGAGCTTGGGAGTCAGAGGTCGTGGGTTCTAATCACGGCTCCGCCACTTGTCAGCTGTGTGACTGGGCAAGCCACTTCACTTCTCTGTGCCTCCGTTACCTCATCTGTAAAATGGAGATTAAAACTGTGAGCTCCACGTGGGACAACCTGATTACCTTATATCTACCCCAGCGCTTAGAACAGTGCTTGGTTCATAGTAAGTGCTTATCAGATACCATCAACATCATCATCATTAAGATCATCATCATCAGTAAGAAGTTAAATGGATCCTTTCCTCGTTGACTTCTGTTGTGCTCATAGGGTTAACTGGGGAAATTGAGTCAAACAGGCAATTCAGGAACCCCAGGAGAAGAAGCATTGGAAAGCAGCCTGGGAAGGCCCAAAAAGCAGTGTAACTTAGTGGAAAGAGCACAGGCCTGGGAGTCCGAGGACCTGGGTTCTAATTCCGCCTCTGCCACTTGTGTGCTGTTTGATCTGGTGCATGGTCCTTATCTTTTCAATTTCTATTTCATCTTTCCTCATGTATCACCCTCCTCCTTCCCTCTATATTCCTGCTGTATTTATTTTCTTCCAGGGTTAGTGCTCACTATGTGTCGGGCACTGTTCTGAGCACTGAGGTAGATACAGCTTAATCAGATCGGACACTTCTTTTTACCTCAGTTTCCTCATCGGTAGAATGGGATTAATTACCTGTTCTCCCTCCTACTATGGCTGTGAAACCCCTTGAGAGACAGAGACTTAAGCTTATTGTGGGTAGGGAATGTGTCTGTTTATTGTTCTATTGTACGCTCCCAAGCACTTAGTATAGTGTTCTGCACAATGTAAGCTCTCAATAAATGCAATTGAGTAAATGAACTTGATTTACCCTTTATCTACCCCAGGATTTAGTTCAGTGTTTGGCACAGAGTGAGAACTTAACAAATGCCATAATAATAATAGCAAATAATAGTTAACAAATCCCACAATTATTAGGCCAAATTGTACATTCCAAGTGCTTAGTACAGTGCTCTGCACATAGTAAGTGCTCAATAAGTACTATTGAATGAATGAATTAGGATGCTACCCATTTTGAATCCAGAAATCAGGAGACTTAGATAGGAGGATGGCTTTTTCTTGGGGCAGAACTTAAGACAATAATGCCTCATATTTTGAGGGGGAACAAGACTTGGGAAGTACAGTTTTCAGATAAGGATACAATTTTTAGAAAGTCTCCACATGACAAGTAAGTGTCCTTTCAGCTACGAAAAGAATATTCTGAACACTTTTATAAAAATTTTGCACACAAGCTTTTTTGCAGTGTGTTTTCCTTCCAGAACTTAAAGGGAACAAGATTTCCTCTTGTAAAACTGAAACAGCTTTCGTATGGAAGAACAGAATTATAGGGGAAATATCTGTTTCCTTTCTTTCAGTTTTTTTCTGAAATGTTGCATTTTCCTCTAGCAGCATGGCATGAATAGCAGCACAGTCTAGTGGTTTAAGTACGGGCCTTGGAATCAAGAGGACTTGGGTTCTATTCCTGGCTCCACCACTGTCTCATGTGTGGCCGTGGGCAAGTCACCTAACTTCTCTGTGCCTCAGTTACCTCATCTACAAAATGGAGATTAAGACTGTGAGCCCCACGTGGGACAACCTGATTAGCTTGTATCTATCCTGAGGCTTAGTGTGGTGCCTGGCACATAGTTCGCGTTAACACTTTCTCTTTTGAACTGAGCCAAATTTTTTTTGAATAGTAACAGGAGTGGCAGACTTTTTCCTGACTCCTATCCAAACCAGCACGATGTTTTTCGCTGTGAGTTTTTTAATTCAAATGGAAACAGTATTTTATGTTTACCTCAACACCTGGATTCTTTTTTAGTGGGGTCTGTTAGGAGGGGTCTGAGAAACAGCGTGGCTCAGTGGAAAGAGCTCGGGCTTGGGATTCAGAGGTCATGGGTTCAAATCCAGATCTGCCGCTTGCCAGCTGTGTGACTTAGGGCAAGTCATTTCACTTCTCTGTGCTTCAGTTACCTCATCTGTAAAATGGGGATTAAAACTGTGAGCCCCACATGGGACAACCTGATCACCTTGTATCCCCCAGCACATAGAACAGTGCTTTGCACATAGTAAGCACTTAACAAATACCACCATTATTAATAGAAGCATGTAGTCATTTCATTGCCTCCTGGCGTCAATCCCCATTTATAAAATGCCACAAGCATGAGCTCCTTTTACTGTGCCGGGCTGGTTGGGGCAGACGTTTCCTGCGTGGCAAGGGAAATCGTGAGTCAGAAGACTGGTAGAGTCGTGAGGCGTCTACCGCTGCCCCACCTCCTCACCTCCGGGATGCCCATCTGCCCTCGCTCCCACGCAGGCAGGACTCCCAGCCGCAGCTGGGGGGACCTCCTCAACTCCCAAAAAGTTGGGTTGGCCACCGTCGTGGCTACCGCCCCGACCTGTGGGATTATCGGTCTCAGCCGTGAGGAGCCCGGAACTCATATTTAGCATCGTTCTTGTCTTTTAGATTTCTGTTTCATCTTTCATCATGGGTCCCCGCCCCCACCAACCTCCTTGCCTCTACCACCCCAGCCTTTTTTTTAAAAAAAATTATTCATTGAGGGCTCGCTGTGTGTCAAGCACCATTCTAAACGCTGAGGTAGATACAACTTAATCGGATCGGACACGGCCCCTTTCCCCATGGGTCTCACAGTCTAACAGTGAGTCCCTTGGTGTCCAGGGACCATGTATATATGTCTCATCCGTGGACTTCATTCCCAGCATTTACTGCAGTGCTTTGCACACAATAGGCGTGTAGTAAAGACACTCTCCAGTACTGCCACTTGTAAGGGATGTTTTTTGCTTTTTTTCTATAACACTTGTATTCCTAACACACTCCAAGCTCTTCTCAGCCCTCATGAACACCCTGAGCGTTATGTAGAGAAGCAGCGTGGCCCAGTGACAAGAGCACGGCCTTGGGAATCAGAGGATGTGGGTTCTAATCCTGGCTCTGCCACTTGTCTGCTGTGTGACCTTGGACAAGTCACTTAACTTCTCTGTGTCTTGCTGTGTGACTGTGGGCAAGACACTTAACGTCTTTGTGCCTCAGTGACCTCATCTGCAAAATGGGGATTAAGACTGTGAGCCCCACGTTGGACCACCTGATTACCTTGTATCTACCCCAGGGCTTAGAACAGTGCTTTGCACTTACTTTTATCAAGCAAAAAGTGTTTAACAAATACCATCATTATTATTATTATATCATCTGTAAAATGGGGATTTAGACTGTGAGCCACATGATTACCTGGTATCTACCCCAACCCTTAGATCAGTGCTTGGTACTTACTTTTATCAAGCAAAAACTCCTCACTCATGGCTTCAAAGCTGTCCATCCCCTTACCCCCTCCTACCTCACCTCCCTTCTCTCCTTCTCCAGCTCGACCCACACACTCTCTGCTCCTCTGCCACTCACCTCCTCACCGTCCCCCATTCTCGCCTATCCCGCCGTTGACCTCTGGCCCACGTCCTCCCGCTGTCTTGGAATGCCCTCCCTCCTCACCTCCGCCAAACTAACTCTCTTCCCCTCTTCAAAGCCCTGATGAGAGCTCACCTCCTCCAGGCCTTCCCAGACTGAGCACCCCTTTTCCTCTGCTCCTCCCCATCGTCTTTACTCCCTACCTCTGCACCACCCCTCTCCCTGGCCTACAGCACTTGTATCCCAGCTCTGCCACTTGTCAGCTGTGTGACCATGGGCCAGTCACTTAACTTCTCTGTGCCTCAGTTACCTCATCTGTAAAATGGGGATGAAGACTGTGAGCCTCACGTGGGACAACCTGATTACCCTGTGTCTACCCCAGTGCTTAGAACAGTGCTCTGCACATAGTAAGCACTTAACAAATACAAATACAATATTCATTATTTTATTAAAGTTGTGTATATGTCTATAATTCTATTTATCTATTTTCATGGTAGTGATGCCTGTCTACTTGTTTTGTTTTCCTGTCTGTCTCCCCCTTCTAGACTGTGAGCCCATTGTTGGGTAGGGATGGTCTCTATCTGTTGCCGTATTGTTCTTTCCAAGCTCTTTTTCCAGTGCTGTGCACACAGTAAGCGCTCAATATATGCAGTTGAATGAATGAATGAATGAATGTAGTAAAGACTTAACAAATACCATCCTTATCATTATTATTATTATTATGGAGAGTGTTAAGTTGGGTAGCCCTCATCAAGGTTCTACTAGATGAGTTTTCACACCAGCCAGGGCCAAAATGAGAGAAATCTGCGCTCTCCCTGCTTTCCTCTTGGTGGTAGACCGTCAGCTCATCGTGGGCATGGCATGGGCTGACCGACACCTGTGGTAGTGTACTCTCCTAAGCGCTTAGCACCGTGCTCCGCACATGGCATGTCCCCCCTCCCCCCCGGTAAAGATTGATGGATTGGAAACCTTCCCGTTCACTTAGATGACTGACTTTGTGTCGTAGGTGTGGGAACAATTTCTGCGCATCTCATCGCTACGCGGAAGCTCACGGCTGCACGTTCGACTACAAGGGCACAGGAAGGAGGTACCTGCAGGAAGCCAACCCTGTGGTCAGCGCCCCGAAGCTCCCCAAAATCTAGCCGTTGGGTCGCGTGGGTCCCCTCTGCCGGAGGCATCGAATTACAGTGAGAGAAGAAGTAACTGCTTCTAAGCTGCGTTCATTTTTCTGACTTCCAAAAGAAAAAGGCCAAGTCCCAAAAGCACACCACACACCTAGGCTTGGAGAGTGGCGTGGACACCACCGTAGCTGACGACTTTACTCTCCGATGAATCGAACGGTTTTCCAAGTAGTTTTTAAAAAATTTCCACTCTGACGACTTAACTTCGTTGCTGCACGTCTCGAGTGAACTGTTTTATATCCGAAAATGCTGTTTCACTAGACGAGTCTGTAAAAGATGCACTTTACCACGTTTGATATTTACTGTGTGACCAAACTCGGAAGTGGGGAGGGGCCTTTCTGGGGTTGACATGTAGTGTCTTCTGTGCTCAGACTTGTTTGTTGTTTTCTGTCCCATGCGTGATACCTTAAATTATTTCATGAAAGAGTTTCCTTTCTACTGAACGACGCGGCCAGCATAAAGAGTGTGGTAATTGTCCCACATCTAGCTCTTCCATTCATATGTTTTGTGTCCATTCTACCAGCGTACCATGTAAATCACATGTATTTCTAAAAAATATTCCTCTTTGTAAGGTGGTTTTTAAACTAGAAGATGTCCCACTAGTTGCCATTAATGCAGAAGCAACTTATTTTCATTTCTTTTGTAATGGCTGGATTTTTTTTAAGACCACAACTTAGTTTGATCTGCTGTGATGTCAAGCGCTGTTACAAGATGAAATTCTAATAAATACTCAGTTTTATTCCGGATCAGATGCTTTGAATGCAGATAGTCGTTATGGTCTTGGTTAGAAGGCAGTGATTTCTCTGGGCCTCAGTTTGCTCATCAGGAAAATGGGGGTTCAGTACCCATTCTCCCTCCCCCTTAGAATGCAAACCCCGTATGTCTGCATCTGATCTGGTCATCTTGTGTCTACCCCGCAGTGTTGAGTAGCTTGATAGACTTGAAAAACCATCGATCGTGGGAATCTGGAGGTTATTTTGACTACCAGACGCGCTGTGGTCTGGGTCTGTGTTTGCCCACTCTGCTGTACTCTCCCAAGCGTTAAATTCAGTTCGTTGCACGTTGTTAGTACTCGATAAAAACTACTGTTTGAGGTGGCTACAGGGAAAGACCGATGTCTCTCTGTAGCTCCGGAAGCTCTATTTGCATCTCTTGCTGATGAATTTTGAGAGCTGTGTGCGGGTGGAACCAACTGCCTTTTGGTGTGGGATTGTCACTGGAACTTCTGAACTGCAAGCTTCTTCTGGGCAGAGATCATGTCTACCAACTCTGTTGGCCGTACTCTCCCAAGCACTTAGTACAGTGCTCTGCACCCAGCACTGATCTGCATGGGGCAGGGAAACCTCCAGCCAGGTGGGATTTAATGACTTTTGGATAAGGCTCTGGAAAACAGCAGCGCCATTTGTAGGATCAGCCTGGCCTAGTGATGGTATTTAGTATTTGTTAAGCATTCACTCTGTGCCAAGCACTGTTCTAAGCACTGAGGGCCGGGTTGGGGAGGGGGGAAGCCAGGAATCCAAGGTAATCAGGTTGTCCCATGTGGGGCTCATAGTCTTCATCCCCATTTTGCAGATGAGGCAACTGAGGCAAAGAGAAGTTAAATGACTTAATAATGTTGGTATTTATTAAGCACTTCCTATGTGCAGAGCACTGTTCTAAGCACTGGGGTATTCAGGGTAATTAGGTTGTCCCACATGAGGCTCACAGTCTTCATCCCCATTTTACAGATGAGGGAACTGAGGCAGAGAGAAGTTAAGTGACTTGCCCACAGTCACACAGCTGACAAGTGCAGAGCTGGGATTAGAACCCATGACCTCTGACTCCCAAGCCCGGGCTCTTTCCACTGAGCCACACTGCTTCTCGTCTTGCCCGAAGTCACACAGCTAGTGGATAGAGCCTGGGCCTGGGAGTCAGAAGGACCTGGGTTCTAATTCCAGCTCTGCCGTTTGTCTGCTGAGTAACATTAGACAAGGCACTTGAGTTCTCTGAGCCTCGGTTTCCTCACCTGTAAATTGGGGATTTGATCCCTGCTCACCCTCCTCCTTAGACTGTGCATCAGGGACTGCATCCAGCCTGATTAAATTGTATTTAATCCACTGCTTAGAGCAGAGCTTGACATGTAGTAAATGCTTAACAAATACCACAATTATTGAAATAATAATCTTAATTCTTCTAGATGGAAGCGCTTACTGGGTGCCAGGCACTGTACTAAGTGCTGGGGTGGGTACAAGCAAATCAGGTTGGATACAGTTCCTGTCCCACGTGGGGCTCACAATCTCATTCCCCATTTTACAGATAAGCTAACTGAGGCACAGAGAAGTGAAGTGACTTAGCTTCCTGCCGAAACTTCTTAGCACTGGGTGGGTAAGGGGGGGGGGAGGTAGGCGAGTCTGACATTCCAGCTCAACTAGAATGAGGGAGAAGACCCAAACGGCTTAACCTTGCGGAAAGAGCCCAGGCCTGAGTGTCAGATTTCTGTTGTAATCCTGGCTCTACTACTTGCCTGCTTTGTGACCTCGGACAAATCACTTAACTTCTCTGGGCCTCAGTTTCCTAATCTGTAAAATAGGGATTCAGTAACTGTTCTCCCTCCCCCTTAGAATGTGGACCCCATAAGTCTGGGTCTAACCTGATTGTCTTATATCTACTTCCCAGTGTTCAGTACAGTGCATGTAGTAGGTATTTAGCAAATCCCACAGTTATTATTATGGGTCACGTAGTTTTGTTTGTTTTCCAGGGGAAGGGGAGGAGATGAGGGAGCGACAGTCCGGGTTAGCAGGGCTGAGGAAGCGACTGGTCAAAGGCCTGAGGGAAATCCAAAAATATGTCCAGCCCTTATTGGTCACGCTTGACCAAATCACAGCTTTAGGATTTGGTGTAAACTGTAACCAAAGAATGAACTGCACAGAAGAAAAGGAAATGTGTCAGAATGAGACTGGTGTTTGTAGGATCTGGTTTCGTCTGCCGGTAATATGACAAATTCTGCGGCCTTAGGGAGTCTCACCAAGAAGTCCATTCCAGGAGGCTAGAGAGGACTCAGTCAGTTTTGATTGAATACTTAGACTTCGCTCATATTTTTTTAATGCATCTATGACCTAGTTTTTAAGGACCGGATGTGGACTTTAGTTATATTTGATCAAAATAATTTAGTAAAAGCTTTTGAGCCAAAACAAAAACCTTGAAATGCAGTAATGCTCCGTAGAAATGGATCGTGAAAAGGGTATATTCAGTTTATCAGATTGAAGTGCTCAGGGTAGCCTTTAAAGAAGGATCGGCTAAGTTACCAAGAATATCAACTTTTCATTATTCAGTGACACACAGACTCGTTATTCAGAGTTGGTGTATTAAATAGGCCTCTTGCTGCTCCTCTTCTTTCCTACTGCATTGGTTTGATTCTTGAAATTCACCAAAGCTTTTCAATCAATCAGTGGTATTTATTAAGCACTGTATGCAGAGCACTATACTAAGTGCTTGGGAGAGGACAATGCAACTGTAGGAGGGAGAACAACTGAATTAGCAGGTACGTTCCCTGCCATAAAGAGCTTTCCCATCAGACTATGAGCTCATTATGGGCAGGGAATTTGTCTGATGTTCTATTGTACTCTCCCAAGCGCTCCATACAGTGCTTTGTACACAGTAATAGCTCTGTAAATACAATTGAATGAATCGAGCCTAATTCAAGAAAAGGGAAAAACCTCACTTGCCAGTTTTGTTCCTTGATAATAATTCCATTAAATTGGAATTGGAAAAGAAGGCCAAAACTATCAGCCACAGTGAGAAGGATCTCAATTATCTCTGCCCTCTTTAACTTCTCTCATATAAATGATCTGTGCTTAAATTTGGGCAGCTGAGAAGTTTATAATATAGCGAAGGGAGAGTTGAGACTTCTGTTCAAAACCCGAAAGAGAACTCACCATTTAGTAGGATCTATGTCTGATAATATTTGACTGATTAAAACTTTCATTCAGATAAGCTCTGGTTAAAACTGATCTTCAGAGTTTAGCTGCCTTTCAGAGTTGTCAATCACCTGCCTGGGAAGGTAAGTTGCTTATTAAAATAAATGCCTGTTTAGTGTCCTCATTTTTTGAGTGGTCTTATATCAGCAACATCAGGGAGACAGCTTTCAAAACTTCGCCAACTTGGGTCTTGGTATTTGAACAAACGTTGTGAGGTGCCATCTTGGACACAAAAGGCATTTTGTCTGTTTTGGACTGTTCCTTCCAGAAGGACCTCATAATATCTTCTATTTCAGAACTGCGGGGAGCAGTGCAAAGTAATTAGATCACATTTATCGGGTGCTCATTGTGTGCATTCATTCATTAAATCGTATTTACTGAGCACTTACTGTGTGCAGAGCACTGTACTAAGGGCTTGGGAAAAATACAATACCACAATAAACAGTGACATTCCCAGCCCACAACGAGCTCACAGTCTAGAGGGGGGAAGACAGACATCAATACAAATCAATACAAATAAATAAAATTATAATTATATACATAAGTGCTGTGGGGTTGGGTCAGGGGGAGAACAAAGGGAGTGGGATGAGGAAAAGTGGGGCTTAGTCTGGGAAGGCCTCTTGGAGGAGATGTGCCTTCAGTAAGGATTTTGAAGATGGGGAGCGTAACCATCTGGAGGATTTGAAGAGGGAGGGTGTTCCAGGCCAGAGGCAGGATGTGGGCTAGGGGTTGGCGGCAAGAAAGGAGAGATGGAGGCACAGTGAGAAGGTTAGCACTAGAGGAGCGAAATGTGTGGGCTGGGTTGTATTAGGAGAGAAGCGAGGTGAGGTTAGGAGGGGGCAAGGTGATGGAGAGCTTTAAAGCCATGGTGAGGATTTTTTGTTTGATAAGGATGTGAATAGGCAACCACTGGATTTAGTACTGCACTTAGTACAGTGCAGACCACTGTACTAAGCACTTGGGAGAGTACAGTGCAACCGAGTTGGTAATGCAGACCACTGTACTAAGCACTTGGGAGAGTACAGTGCAACCGAGCTGGTAAACATGCTTCCTGCCCATGACGCGCTTACGTTTTAGAGGGATCCCCCATCTATGTAAAAAGAATCGGCATTTTTTAGGTATTAAAACTTTTCATTTTTTCATGATGATCAAATCTCCTCTAAACCTCCTGAAATAGGGGAGAATATCCATTTTGGGTAGAAAGAAACTTTTTGCCAAAGTGAAATTTCTCAGGGTCTGGTAGCATCCGTGTTTAATCCCAAACAAGGAGTTGTTCTAACCTTTCGGTCTGAGAATCTCAAAGCACTTGAAAAACATCACTTTTTTTTAACTATTGAATGCTCGATGGTGAATGGACAAAGAAGATGAGAAGAGTAGGAGATTGACCAAGGCGAATCAACTGCAGCAGATTCAAGATATCATATGATGACTGGATTTCTTTTTAAACAGTTCATTTCACTTTACTAAAGTTCTGTTCACTTCCCATTTAAACTGTAGCTGTTTTAAATGCAAGGGTTTGCAAATAGGGTTTTTTCCTTTTCTTCCTGCACAGTCTTGTAAATGGATTTTCCAGTTCGAATGACTTTAGCAAGGAAAATTCTGGTATGTTATCCACAAGGAATCTCGGAAGTAGAAGACTTCTTTCGTGTTTTATGAAGATCTCCTCTCACTCTATCCAGACTCTGTCCCATAGGAAATTTAAGTGACTGTACACGACGTAGAAACTACTCAATGGTTTAATTATATGTTTGCCAGGATCCTGTTCCCTGGATCTTCGGGTCATCTGATGTAAGCTTCTGGTGAAGGAAAATCTCGAGCATTTCTTTCGGATGAATGTTGTCTGCCTGTAGCAATGGGGTGTGGCTTGGCCTCTCCTTTGTTGCTCATCCCTAATTATTGTTTTTCTCACTAACTTCCTCCTCAAAAAAAAAAAAAAAGGTTAATGCTAGTCAAATCTATTATTGTTGGCGGAACCATGATGTCGTCAAGCTCAGGGAAACAACAGGTAAGAGAATTTGATTTTACGAATCTACCCCGTAAGCAAGCAGCCCATGTAGCTTTTAAAAAATGAAGCAGCATTTAGGGAAACTTCTTGACGATTGTGTGGCAAAGGATTTCTGTTCCATTCGTGTTGACGTTTGTCCGATAAATTCAACAGGTCGATTTACAGACTGTGAGGCCTTCATGTGTCCTGGGCAGGCAAGAGGAAATGTAGGGGTGATATAGGAAAGGAGAGTTTCCTCTTGACTTTTCCAAAGAATGGTGCTTTATACCTAATAGGTACTTAGTGAATACTCTTTTAACTAATGGTCTCTACTTTGGGTGAGGAAAGATAAAGCCATCACATTTATTCAACACTTACTGTATGCGGACCATCATAGTAAGTGCTGCGGAGAGTACAATACAACAGAGTTGGCAGACGTTCCCAGCCCACAAATATTTTACAATCCAGAGAGGGAGAAAGGCGTTAATGGGAATAAATAAATTACAGATACATCCGGAAGTACTGTGGGGCTAAAGATGAGGTGGAGGGATGAGATGGTTTCAGGCTTAAGCATGAAATGAAACTTGCCTGAGATCAGAAGCTTCCTGTATATCATTGGTTTGGTTATTACTTTCTAACCCATCCTGAAAAATCAAATGCCTAAAATCAATCTCTGATAGGTCAGTGTTCTAATGTCGCTTGTCAACAGTCCTATCACAGGCAGAGCCAATTATTGACTCCTGATTCTAACTCTATAGGGAATATTTGATTGAAGTTTCCAGTGAATTTCAAGTTTTGGAATCATCAGTGACCTCCATTATCTCTACTGCTGAATTAATAATAAATGCCAAAACTTATAATTCCAGCAAACTCACTACTGTACTTTGACTTTGAGTTTCTCTTCCTAATAATATGAGCTAAATAATAATAATTATGGCATTTGTCAGGTGCTTACTATGCCAGGCACTGTACTAAGCGCTAGGGTGGATGAAGCAAATCAGGCTGGACACTGTCCCTGTCCCACGTGGGGCTCAGTCTTAATCCCCATTTTACAGGTGAGGGAACTGAGGCATAGAGATGTGAAGTGACTTGCACAAGGTCACACGGCACATCAATAGCAGAGCTGGGTTTAGAACCTATGACCCTCTGACTCCCAGGCCTGTGCTCTATCCACTCCGCCATGCTGCTTCTCTAAACGCTGCCTAATCCCTTTCAGTATTTGCTTCTCTCTGTGAGGTGAAAATACATGCTAGATATTGGATCTCCAGGATTTGTTACACATCCTCAGTGGTGTAATAATAATAATAATGTTGGTATTTGTTAAGCGCTTACTATGTGCCGAGCACTGTTCTAAGCACTGGGGTAGACACAGGGGAATCAGGTTGTCCCAGGTGGGGCTCACAGTCTTAATCCCGATTTTACAGATGAGGTAAGTGAGGCACCGAGAAGTTGTGACTTGCCCAAAGTCACACAGCTGACAGGTGGCAGAGCCGGGATTCGAACCCATGACCTCTGACTCCTAAACCCGTGCTCTTTCCACTGAGCCACGCTGGTGTACAACTTCATAGAAAAGAAACGTTCTTATATCAATCAGTGGCATTTATTGAGACCTTACTGTATGCAGAGAACTGTGCTAAGTGCTTGGAAGAATACAATACTGTATTGCTGGTAGACACACTCCCTGCCCTCAAGAAGTTTACAAGGAAATGATAGGGTGTGCCAGCATCATTTTATCCTCTTGAATTTTGTTTAAACATTTTGGCATTTTTTGCTCCATTTTGAATCAAATGCAGTAACAACTAATTCCCACTAGCCTTTACCAAAAGAATTCCAAATAATCTACTGTAACAGTTTGACGGACTCACCCTCAGTCGAGTTGAAAGCTAAACATTGTTTCTGGGATGAGGATTAAATGCAGGCCACCCCACCGTACACGTAATCCATCCCTCCTTGCTGACGAATGCCAGCATCCTGAATCCCCTCCCCTGAAATTGTGTCCAATCCCTCCAGGTTAATCCGTTCCCTCCACACCTCCTCCTTCCCCTCCCCATTCTGGTCTTCCTCGTCCTGAGCGGTTTTCCTGCCTCCTCCTGCACCTTGAACTGGGCCCTCCTAACCTGCCTCTTTCCTCTTTCCATGTCTTCCGCCATATTCATTTTTGGAACTTTCCTCTTCTGCTGCTGCTGCCACAAGCCACAATCTCAGGCCCACCCCCCTTTCCGCTTCCAACCCCTCCTCTCTGCCGTGGTGGTAGACACGGGCAGAGCAGGGCAGGATGTGGGCAACAGTTGTTGCTGTGAGGATGGCTGCCAGAACCCCCCTCCCCTTTTCTTTTCCATCCGCTGCCCGTTACTGGTTGGTGGGACTACGAACCAGTAAAGGGAAGGATGATGGGGTGGTGGTAGTTGTGGGAATGACAACCTGGGCCACAATTCAAGTTCTAAAATCAGAAAAGACTGCCACAGAGAGAGCCCCGATAAAAGGGTTTATCGATGAGCATGTGCGTGCCTCTCCTCTAACACCTTAATAATAACCGTTGTATTTTTAAGCGCTTACTGTGTGTCAGGCACCGTAGTAAGCGCTGGGTTGGATACAAGCAAATCGGGTTGGACGTAGTCCCTGTCTCTAATGTGGGGCTCACAATCTTAATCCCCATTTTACAGATATGGTAACTGAGGCCAAGAGAAGTGAAGTGACTTGTCCAAGGCCACACAGCAGACAAATGGTGGAGCCAGGATTAGAACACATAGCCTTCTGGCTCCCAGGCCCATGCTCTTGCCACTAGGCCCCACTGCTTCCCAGGCCAAGCTTTGTTCTCCCTCACTTGACCAATCAGATAGTTCTGGGCCTGGGACTTCTGAGGGGCCGGAGGGGATCCCCCAGGACAGGGTAGCCTTGGCCAATTGTCTCCTTTCCGTAGTATAATGATTATCCCGTTTGCCTGACACACTAAACGTCCCCGCTTCCAAACCAGGCTGGTGCACTAAAACTTCAGTGTGGCTCGGTGGAAAGAACACAGGCTTGGGAGTCAGAGGTTATGGGTTCTAATCCCAGCTCTCTCACTTGTCTGCTCTGTGACTTTGGGCAAGTTGCATAACTTCTCTGCACCTCAGTTACCTCATCTGTAAAATGGGGATTAAGATTGTGAGCCCCACATGGAAAAACCTGATTATCTTGTAATAATTATGCTTAGAACAACGCTCTGCACATAGTAAGCCCTTAACAAATACAATTCTTATTATTGAAAGGGATAAAACACCAGTTCTCCCTACTTCTTAGAGTGTGAGCCCCATGTGGGACAGGGACTGTGTCCAACCTGTGGAACTTGTAACTATCCCAGAGCTTCTTATTGAGACTAATAATAAGGACTAAGTAATAATAATAATGAAGTTAAGTGAGTTACCCAAAGTCACACAGCCAAGTGGTGGCGCAGGATTAGAACCCACGACCTCTGACTCCCAAGCCCACACTCTTTCCACTAAGCCACATTACTTCCCTAAAGTTTCTTTGGCCCCAGTGAGGAGTGGTCCGGTTGGAGCTAGATTGTCAGCTCTTAGAGGGCAGGAATCGCAACTGCTAACTGGTAATTTTACTCTCCCAAATATTAGTACCGGGGTCTGCATTCATTCATATTACTGAGCGCTTACTGGTTGCAAAGTATTGTACTAAGCGCTTGGGAGAGTACAATATAACAACAGACACGTTCCCTGCCCATAAAGAGCTCACAGTCTACACTCAGTAAGTGCTCAAAAAATACCACTGACTAAATGATACACTTAGAGGGAAGGTGCTTGCTAGCTCAGCCTGGCCCTCTAGCCAAGGAGTTGCAGGGTGGCTATTTGAGTTTACCAGCCTCCTCCCTAGCTGGGATGAGGCTTCAAATATTCCTTCCCTAGCTGGCAGAAGGCCAGCCTCCCCAGGAATGATAATAAAAATAATAATTGTGGTATTTGCTACGCTCTTACTATGTGCCAGGCTATTCTTAGCACTGGGTAGATAAAAGATGATCGGGTTGGAAACAGTCCCTGTCCCACAAAGGGCTCACAGACTTAATCCCCATTTTACAGGTGAGGGAACCGAGGTCCAGAGAAGTGAAGTGACTTGCTCAAGGCCACTCAGCAAACAGTGGTGGAGCTGGCATTAGAACCCAGGTCTTTCTGACTTCCAGGGCCATTCTCTATCCACTGCTATTTTTGTTTTGCTGTCTCCCCTTTTAGACTGTGAGCCTGTTATTGGGCAGGGATTGTCTCCATCTGTTGCCAAATTGTACATTCCAAATGCTTAGTACAGTGCTCTGCACACAGTAAGCGCTCAACATAAATACGACTGAATGATTGAATGAATGCACTAGACCACCCTGCTTCCCTGCGTTTTAATCCCAGCTCTGCCACTGGTTCCCTCAGGAACCCTGGGCAAGCCCTTTAACTTCTCTGTGCCTCAGTTACCTCATCTGTAATATGGGGATTGGGACTGTGAATCCCACATTGGACAGGGACTGTGTCCAACCCAGTTAGCTTGTATCCACCCCAGTGCTTAGTACAGTGCCTGGCACACAGTGAGCACTTAAATAACATTATTATTATTATTATTGTTACTATTACAATACAAAACCCCCATGTGGGCAGAGATTGTCTAGGAGGATATATTGCTGAATCCTACTTTCCAAGCATTTAGTACAGTGCTCTGCACACAGTTAGTGCTCAATAAATACGATTGAATGAATGAATGAAAAGAGTTAGCAGACCCTTTGCCTGCCCACAACGAGTTTACAGTGTAGAGGGGGAGACAGACATTAATAGAAGGAAATGAATTATGGATATGTACATAAGTGCTATGGGGTTGAGAGTGTGGTGAATATCAAATGCTCAAACGATCTATACATTCACTCAATCCTATTCATTGCACGTTCATGGTGTGTATTAAGCGCTTGCACTGTAATAAACACTTGATTTGGGAATCATTTCTATAGTCATTGGCCAAGTCACTTCACATCTCTGGGCCTCAGTTCCCTCACCTATAAAATGGGGATTAAGCCTGTCAGCCCTAGGTGGAGCGTGTACTGTGTCCAACCTGATGGTCTTGTATCTATTCCAGCGCTAAGAACAGTGCCTGGCTAATAGTAAGAGCTTAGCAAATACTACAATTATCATTATTATTATTATCATTATTATTACTATTCCTGGAGATGCTGGTCTTCTGCCGGCTAGGGAAGGGATGTTTGAAGCTTCTCCCGTTTGAAGGCTGTGTCTAAACTGTTATTTTGCTGGGAGAGTTTAAGAATGGGGGAGCAAATGTGATCATCTTTTAAGGTCTTTTTCAGGATTAATGATTCTCTGTGATGCAAGCTTCATTAATGACATGCCCAAGAGAAATACATCTGATGATTTAGCCACTAGATGTCACTGATTTCTTCATTCGCACCAGTGAATGGTGAAAAGGAATCCTGGTACATAGACATTTACAAATAGTAGAATTACCTGTTCTTTTTTCTTTCAATGATATTTGTTACATACTAATTACGTGCCAGGCACTTGTATGGGCAGGTAACGTTTCTGCTACTTCTGTTATATTGTTCTCTGCCAAGCGCTTAGTACAGTGCTCTGCACACAGGAAGTTCCAAGTAAATACCATTGACTGATTTGAATGCATTGAATTTTGTTAGGTTTTTCCCTATTTGGGGTGATTTTTCCATTCCTTCTATGCACATGGAGTGGCTTAGTGGAAAGAACACGGGCTTGGGAGTCAGAGGATGTGGGTTCTAATCCCGGATCCGCCTCTTGTCTGTTGGGTGACCTTGGGCAAGACTCTTCACTGCTCTGTGCCTGTTACTCACCTGGAAAATGGGGATGAAGACTGTGAGCCCCACGTGGGGCAACCTGATTACCTTGTATCCACCCCAGCGCTTAGAACAGTGCTTGGCACATAGCTAGTGCTTAACAAATGCCATAATTATATAGACATGTGTGAATGGGTGGAGACCTGCAGCCCAAGTACAGCAGAAAAAAGCCCGTGGTTCAGAGTCGACCACAAGGTCAGTGATCCTGTGCTGTGATTTTTTTAAAAAAATTAATTTGATATAGTACAAATCAGTATTTACTAGTGTAAGAGCATGTGAAAGTTGGAAAGCAAACTTTCCACCCCAGTCTGTAGTAGTCCTCCCTATTAGACGTCTGTGTCTGGTTTTAATTAACTGACTTTGAATGGGAAGTAGAGACAATGGAAAGGTTCTAGAGAACTTGAGAAGCAGCAGCCTGACCTAGTGGAAAGAACCTGGGCCTAGGAGTCAGCGGACCTGGTTTCCAATTTGAATGCTTTGTGACCTTGAGCAAGTCACTTAACTTCTCTGTGCCTCAGTTTCCTCATCTGCAAAATGAGGATTAAACATCTGTTCTCTCTCCTATTTAGACTGCAAAGCCTATGTGGGACAGGGATTGTGTCATCTGACCTAATCATCCTGAATCTACCCCAGTACTGTAATTACCCTCCCCCACTTCAAAGCCTTACTGAAGACACATCTACTCCAAGAAGCCTTCCCTGACTAAGCCCTCCTCTCCTCTTCTCCCATTACCTTCTGCATCACCTTGACTTGCTCCCTTCATTCATCTTCCCTTCCATCCCCACAGCCCATGTGTATATATCTGTCATTTATTTATATATGTATATTAATGTCTGTCTCCCCCTCTAGATTATGAGCTCACTGTGGACAGGTGAATGAGTCTGTTCTTATATTGTACTCTTCCAAGTGCTTAGTAGAGTGCTTTGCATAGAGTGAATGCTCGATAAATACGATTGATTGAATGAATGAATAAATGAATACAGCCCGTGTCCCATAGTAAGCACTTGAACAAATTCTACAGTTGGAACAGCAACAAAAATAATTTAATCAATCAATTGTAGTTATTGAGCAGGTTGATTGATGGAATGGGAAAAGAGCCCTTTGAAAAAAGGATAAAGAAACTAGGATTATTTTGCCTGGAGAAGGAGACATTTGTCAAGGAAATGAATTTTTATGGGGAGGGTTCTCATTGGTTCTCCATATCCTCTGTGGATCAAACTGGAGAAAAGACGTTTAACAGGAGGAGGAGGAGAGATTTGGTGGGATTGAATTGGGCCTTAGTGATTATCTGGGTGTTAAAACGTTAAATAATAATAATGATGGTATTTGTTAGCACTTACAGCCAAGCACTGGGGTAGATACAGGGTAATCAGGTTGTCCCATATGGGGCTCACGGTCTTAATCTCTGTTTTACAGATGAGGGAAATGAGGCACAGAGAAGTTAAGTGACTTGCCCAATGTCACATGCTGACAACTGGTGGAGCCAGGATTAGAACCCATGACTTCTGACTCCCAAGCCCAGGCTCTTGCCACTAAGCCATGCTGCTTCTCTAGTATACTAGTTATTATTCTCTACAATAGCAAATCAAGGGAATAAAACACAAGGAAGTTATGGAGTTTCCATGCATTCCTAAAGATCCGTTCAGAAAAGATGACTAATTTGGCAGGGGCGGGGGCTAAAATTGATGTTATCCTCAGATTCTTTTTACGTCTGTTATCCTAATTGATATTTTTTCCACCCATCTTTTGGAACTATTTAGTTCACATTTGTATTTTGGATGCTCTTTGAAGTTGCAGAATGAATGCTTACGTTAAATGTCTTGACCCTTTTTATTTTTATCATTACTTGTGAATTTTATTAAACCCTAACTTTATGCAAAGCTTTATACTAAGCAGTCAGGATTTAGCCATGGTCTGTGACCAAAAGAGATTAACAAGTTAAAAGGTTGTAGGGCGATGAATACACTGGAAAAGAAATAACCAGCCAGGTTCAGTAGATAACTAATAATAGTAATAATGATAAGCAGAGCATTTGTTAATCGCTTTTCTATGTGCCAAACACTGTTCTAAGCGATGGGGTAGAGACAAGGTAATGAAGTCGGACACAGTCCCTGCCCCACGTGGGCCTCACAGTCTTAATCCCCATTTCTCAGATGAAGTAACTGAGACACAGAGAAGTTAAGCGACTTGCTCGAGATCACAGAGCACACGTGGCAGAGCCAGGATTAGATCCCACAACCTCTGACTTCCAGGCCTGGGCTCTTTCCACTAATTGTGGAATTAATTAACTAATTAATTAACTAATTGTTAGGCATTCACCATGTGCCAAGCCCTGGGGGAGATGCAAGATAATTAGTCAAGCAATCCCTATTCATTCATTCATTCAATCTTATTTACTGAGCGCTTATTGTGTGCAGAGCACTCTACTAAATGCTTGGAAAATGCAATTCGGGTACAGATAGAGACAATCCCTACCTAACAACGGGCTCACAGTCTAGAAGGGGGAAGACAGGCAACAGAACAAAACAAGTAGACAGGCAGTAATGATGACATTTGTTAAGCGCTTACTAAATGCCAAACACTCTTCTAAGTGCTGGGGGCGATACGGGGTAATCAGGTTGTCCCGCATGGGGCTCACACTTTAAATCCCCATTTTACAGATGAGGTAACTGAGGCATAGAGAAGTTGCCCAAGGTCACACAGCAGACAAGTGGCGAAGCTGGGATTAGATCCCACTTCCTTTGACTCCCAAGCCCATGCTCTTTCAAATAAGCATAGTGCTTACAGAAGAAGAAACTGAAGCCCAGAGAAGTGAAGTTATTTGCCCAAGGTCATATAACAGACAAGTGACAGAGCCGGGATTAGATCCCACTTCCTCGGCTCCCAAACCCATGCTCTTTCCACTAAACATGGTGCTTACAGATGAAGAAACTGAAGCCCAGAGAAGTGAAGTGACTTGTCCAAGGCCTCACAGCAGGCCAGTGACAGAGGTAGGATTAGAACCCAGATCTCCTGACTCCCAGGCTCTTGCTCTTCTCACCAATCAACAACAACAAAAGCTGCAGTGCATTGTTGGCAGGGGGCAAATAGTCCTCGGCCTTCTCACTGCTCATTCAATCAGTGGTATTTATTGAGTGCTTACTACGTGCAGTGCACTGTATGAAGCACTTGGGAGAGTACAGTACAACAGAATTAGTAGACATGTTCCCTGCACATAACTCCTGCCAAAACTCCAAAAGTCCATAGCCTTTACAGTAATCTCAGTGCAATGCTCGGCATACAGAAAGCACTTCATAAATAATACGATTACCATCAGTAACTTCTGGGAGAGATGTGTCCATGGAGTCGCTATGGGTCGGAGACAACTCGACAGAATAATGCAAGACAAAAGTGACCTTTGGGGAGGATAATAATAATAATAATAATTGTGGTATTTGTTGAGTGCTTACTGTGTGCCAGGCACTGTACTAAGCGCTAGGGTGGATACAAGCAAATGGGCTTGGACACAGTCCCTGTCCCACTTGGAGCTCACCGTCTCAATCCCCATTTTACAGATGAGGTACGGGTGCAGAGAAGTAAAGGGACTTGTCCAAGGTCCCACAGCAGACAAGTGGATTCGAACCCATGACCTTCTGGCTCCCAGGCTTGTGCTCTATCCCCTGTGCCATGCTTCTTCACTCTTCGCCTACTTATTACACTCCTCCCATGCTTATTCACTCCTCCCTTTCCAGCACCTTCTATGAGTTGGGTCTCTTGCTGAAGATAATGGGCAGGGGCAGGAAGGTGAAAGTGCCAATAATAATGATGGTATTTGTTAAGCGTTTAACTATGCGCTAGGCACTGTACTAAGCGCTGGGGTTGATACAAGCAACTCGGGTTGGACACAGTCCCTGTCCCACGTGGGGCTCACAGTCTCAATCCCCATTTTACAGATGAGGGAACTGAGGCCTAGAGAAGTGAAGCAACTTGCCCAAGTTCACACAGCAGACAAGTGGCCAAGCCGGGATTAGAACCCATGACCTTCTCACTCCCAGGCTTGTGCTCTATCCACTACGCCACGCTGCTTCTCAAGGGATGGAAGATGTCCTAGTGGATCTGGGTGCATTTTGTAATCAGAGGCTCTGGGTATTGGCCGACTCCTGTAGTTGGTTTCCAAGTCCCCACCTTTTTCCTTAGGGAAAAAAAAGAAATGTAGCTTTAAAGTCCTATCCAGCCCAAAGGTTATTTCCTTGCGAGATAAGACTGGGATAGAGAGACTATAGGTTACCTACTTCCTTGAGGAACCTTCCAGATTCCTGAGGTGTGGCTTATGTCCTTTGCCCTCTCTTGAATCCTTAAGATCTGGGATGTATTTGAGTGTCTGTCCCCGCTGCGAGATTGTAAAGTTGGTGAAGGCGGAGATCAAGCCTCTTGGGGAAGGGAACGGTTAAGTGTTGATAAAAATGATGGTATTTGTTAAGTGCTTACTATACCACTTGTCAAGCTGTGTGACTTTGGGCAAGTCACTCCTCTGTGCCTCGGTTACCTCATCTGTAAAATAATAATTATAATGTTGGTATTTGTTAAGCGCTTACTATGTGCAGAGCACTGATCTAAGCGCTGGGGTAGATACAGGGTAATCAGGTGGTCCCACATGAGGCTCACAGTCTTCATCCCCATTTTCCAAATGAAGTAACTGAGGCACAGAGAAGTTAAATGACTTGCACCAAGTCACACAGCTGACAAGTGGGAGAGCCGGGATCGAACCCATGACCTCTGACTCCCAAGCCCGGGCTCTTTCCACTGAGCCACAGTGCTTCTCAAGCACTTGCTATGTGCCAAGCACTGTTCTAAGCACTGAGGGGGGTATACAAGGTGATCAGGTTGTCCCACGTGGGGCTCACAGTTTTAATCCCCATTTTACAGATAAGGTAACTGAGGCACAGAGAAGTTAGTGACTTGGCCAAAGTCACACAGCTAGCAAGCGGCAGAGCCAGGATTAGAACACATGACCTCTGACTCCTAAGCCCGTGCTCTTGCCACTGAGCCATACTGCTTGTTGTAAAATGGGGATTTAAGACTGTGAGCCCCATGTGGTACAATCTGATTACCTTGTGCCCCCTCCACCCCCAGTGCTTAGAACAGTGCTTGGCACATAGTAAACACTTAACAAATGCCATCATCATTATTATTATTATGTGCCAGGCACTATACTAAGCACTGAGTGAGTACAAGTAGATCGGATTGGACACAGTTGCTGCCCCATGTGAGGCTCACAGTCTCAATCCCTATTTTACAGATAAGGCAACTGAGACCCAGAGAAGTGAAGTGTCTTGCCCAAGATCACACAGCAGACGAGTGGTGGAGCAGGCATTAGAACCCACGACCTCTGACTCCCAAGCCCAGGCTCTTTCCACTGAGCCATGCTGCTTCTCAAAAAAGAGAATGGGGATTGAAACTGTGAGCCCCACATGGGACAAGGTCTGTGTCCAACCCCATTTGCTTATATCCACCCCAGCGCTTAGTTCAGTACCTGGCATATAGTAAGCGCTTAAAAAATATCATTATTATTACTATTCCAAGGCAATAGACTCACTGCTCCCGCATTTATTCAGAAGGAAGAACCTCATGCCCATATTCGGAAGGAAGATCCTCATGCCTATCGTCGAAATAATAAAGGACCGTCACTTGCTGTCGGATGACCCAGAGGTATTCTGGGTTACTACTTAAATAAAATCAGCTTTGCACATGGGGAGAATTGGGAAGAGTCTGGTGGGGTCTTGGCTAACAATGGCTACCCACTTGAGTACGCTCCCAAGTACTTAGCACGGGTCTCTGTAAAGAGAAAGTACTCGACTGGATTGATCTGTTTGGTTGTCCTTAGGCCTAGCCACCAATCAGCCAATCAGTGGGATTTATTGAGCTCTTACTCTGTGCAGGGCACAGTACTAAATGCTTGGGAGAGGACAATTCAACAGTATTTATTGAGCGCTTACTATGTGCAGAGCACTGTACTAAGCGCTTGGAATGTACAAATCGGCAACAGATACAGTCCCTGCCCATTGATGGGCTTACAGTCTAATGGGGGGAGACAGACAGACAAAAACAATAGCAATAAATAGAATCAAGGGGATGAACATCTCATTAACAAAATAAATAGGGTAATAAAAATATATACAATTGAGCAAACGAGCACAGTGCTGAGGGGAGGTGAAGGGGGGGTAGAGGGGGAGCAGAGGGAGCAGAGGGAAAAGGGGAAGCTCAGTCTGGGAAGGCCTCTTGGAGGAGGTGAGCTCTCAGTAGGGTTCTGAAGAGGGGAAGAGAATTAGTTTGGCAGAGGTGAGGAGGGAGGGCATTCCAGATAATACAACAGTTAGCAGACACATGCCTGCCCAAAAGGAGCTAGGGTTCATTAAATAGAGTCAAGAGAAAAGAAAACCCTTTTATTATTATTAATATTATTAATAACAATTATAATGACGATGGTATTTGTTAAGCGCTTAACTGTGTGTCAAGCACTGTTCTAAACAGTAGGGTAGACACAAAGCTAATTAGGTTGGACACAATCCCTGTCCCACATGGGGCTCACAATCTTAATTCCCATTTTACAGATGAGGTAACTGAAGCACAGAGAAGTTAAGTGGCTTATCCCAGATCCCACAGCAGACAAGTAGTGGAGCCGGCATTTGATCCCAGGTCCTTCTGACTTCCAGGCCCCCGCTTATTTCAAGTATGGCAAGCAGACTTGAACTTTAAACTTCCAACGGGTCTTGAATTCAAAATTCCAAGGCAATAGACTCACTGCTACCCCATTCATTCTTAAGGAAGAGCCTTGTGCCCCTAAAATGACCTATTTTATCATTTGGGGAACAAACATTAAATCCGGTAAAGCAGAGGCTTTTTGAGAATCTCAGAGGATTTTTTTTTCCATTCGAAAACAAGGATAAAGCTGAAACTTAAAGCAGCCACTGTTTATGTGTGTATATTGTAATCAAAGTGTTTATGGTATTTGGCATGACATCATCGGTGGTGAGTTGTATCCGTGTGAGTAGCTGCAGTTGAAAAGCCCAGTGTGAGAGCTACAGAAACTATCCCTGTTGTGTTTATGTTTTCTTGTTGCCTGCCCTGCTCCTGTTTTCAGTTGTATCTCCAAGTAATAATAATAATGATAATAGCATTATTTCTCAAGAGCTTATTAAGTGCCAAGCACTGTACTGAGTGCTGGGCAACTCACTTCACTTCTCTAGGCCTCAGTTCCCTCATCTGTAAAATGGGGATTGAGACTGTGAGCTCCACGTGAGACAGGGACTGTGTCCAGTCCCAAGGCTTAGTACAGTGTCTGGCATATAGTTAAAGGCTTAACAAGTACCGTAATAATTTTTATTATTATTAGATACAAGATAATCTGGTTGGACACAGTCCCTGTCCCACATGGGGCTCACAGTCTCAGGAGGAGGGAGAACAGGTATGTAATCCCCATTTCGGGAAGCAGCGTGGCTCAGTGAAAAGAGCCCGTTACTTAAGGAGTCAGAGGTCATGGGTTCGAATCCAGGCTCTGCCACTTGTCAGCTATGTGACTATGGGCAAGTCACTTCACTTCTCTGTGCCTCAGTGACCTCATCTGTAAAATGGGGATTAAGACTGTGAGCCTCACGTGGGACAACCTGATTACCCTGTATCTACCTCAGTGCTTAGAACAGTGCTTTGCACATAGTAAATGCTTAACAAATACGAACATTATTATTTTACAGATGAGAAAACTGAGACATAAAGAAGTTAAGTCATGCAGCAGGCAAGTGGCAGAGCTGGGTTCAGAACCCAGGTTTTCTGCAACCCAGACAGCACACTTCCTTCCTCTTATGTCAGCCTATCCACCGTACCTTGATCTCGTCTATCTTGACACCGGCCTCTCGCCCACGTCCTGCCTCTGAAATGGAACACGCCCCCCCTTCATATCCGACAAGCATTCATTCATTCAATCATATTTATTGAGCACTTACTGTGCGCAAAGCAGTGAACTAAGCGCTTGGGAGATTACAATATAAAGCAGACACATTCCCTGTCCACAGTGAGCTCACAGTCTAGAAATGGGGAGACAGATATTAATATAAATAAATAAATTACAGATATGTATATAAATCCTGAGGGGCTGGGAAAGGGGGAAGAACAAAGGGAGCAAGTCAGGGCGATGGAGAAGGGAATGGGAGAAGAGGAAAGGGGCCTTTGTCAGGGACAGCCTCCTGGAGGAGATGTACCTTCATTAGCGTGGCTCAGTGGAAAGAGCCCGGGCTTGGGAGTCAGCGGTCATGGGTTCTAATCCCGGCTCTGCCACTTGTCAGCTGTGTGACTGTGGGCAAGTCACTTAACTTCTCTGTGCCTCAGTTACCTCATCTGTAAAATGGGGATTAATTGTGAGCCTCACATGGGACAACCTGATTACCCTGTATCTACCCCAGCGCTTAGAACAGTGCTCTGCACATAGCAAGGGCTTAACAAATGCCAACATTATTATTAAGGGAGAGTAACTGTTGGATTTGAAGAGAGAGGGTGTTTCAGCCAAGAAGGAGGATGTGGGCGAGAGGTTGGCAGTGCTGAGGCACAGTGAGAGTGTTAGCTTTAGAGGAGTAAAGGGTGCAGTCTGGGTTGTAGTAGGAGAGTAGTGAGGAGAGGTAGGAGGGGGCAAGGTGATTGAGGGCTTTAAAGCCAATGGTGAAGAACTTCTCTCTGATACAGAGGTAGATGGGCATCCCACTGGAGTTTCTTGAGGAGTGGGGTAACATGTCTTGAAAGTTTTTGTAAAAAGATGATCCGGGCAGTAGAGTGAAGTATGGACTGGAGTGGAGAGAGGCAGTGGGCTGGGAGGTCAGCAAGGAGGCTGATGCAGTAATCCAGGAAGGATAGGATAAGTGATTGTATTCATATAGAAGCAGTTTGGATGGAGAAGAAAGGACTGGAATTTAGCGATGTTTTGAAGATGGGACCAACAGGATTGAGGGATGGATTGAATATATGGGTTGAATGAGAGAAAGGAGTCAAGGATAACACCAAGGTTATGGGCTTGTGAGACAGGAAGAGTGGTGATGTCGTCTATAGTGATGGGAAAATCGGTGGAGGACAGGGTTTGGGTGGGAAGATAAGGAGTACGGTTTGAGCTTGAGGTGATGAGAGGACATTAAAAAAGAGACGTCTTGAAGGCAAGAGGAAATGTGAGACTGCAGAGAGGGAGAGAGATCAGGGCTGGAGATGTAGATTTGGTGTCATCCATGAAGACCATCCTCAGCAACCAGACCGTCGACATCCCTGCCAACATTGGCATCATCTTGAAGGGCCGCACGGTCATCGTTAAGGGACCCCAAGGTTCCCTGCACAGAGATTTCAACCACATCAACGTGGAGCTGAGTCTTCTGGGCAAGAAGCTTAAGAAGTTCCATGTTGACAAATGGTGGGGCAACAGGAAGGAACTCGCCACTGTCCACACAATCTGTAGTCCTGTGCAGAACACGATCAAGTGGGTCACGCTGGACTTCTGTTACTAAATGAAGTCTGTGTACGCCCACTTTCCCATCAACGTGGTGATTCAGGAGAACAGGTCACTGGTGGAGATCCAAAACTTTCTGGGTGAGAAATACATTCACCGGATGCGTACGAGGGCAGCCCAGCCCGCACACTCCGCTCCTCTGCCGCTAACCTCTTCACTGTGCCTCATTCTCACCTTCTCCCACCGTCGACCCCTGGCCCACATCCTACCTCTGACCTGGGATACCCTCCCTCCTCCCATCCACCAAACTAGCTCTCTTGCCCCCTTCAAAACCCTACTGAGAGCTCACCTCCTCCAGAAGGCCTTCCCAAACTGAGCCTTCCCTTTCCCTCTGCTCCTCCTCCCCTCCCCATTCCCCGTACTCCCTCCCTCTGCTCTACCCTCTCCCCTCCCCACAGCCCTTGTGTATATTTGTACATATTTATTACTGTATTTATTTTACTAATGATGTGTCTATATCTATAATTCTATGTATCTATTTTGATGGTATTGATGCCTGTCTACTTGTTTTGTTTTGTTGTCTGTCTCCCCCTTCTAGACTGTGAGTCCACTGATGGGTAGGGATTGTCTCTATCTGTTGCCAAATTATACTTTCCAAGTGCTTAGTCCAGTGCTCTGCACACAGTAAGCGCTCAATAAATACGATTGAATGAATGAATGAATGAATGAATGAATGGAGATGATAGTTGAAACCATGGGAGCCAATGAGTTCTCCAAGGGAGTGGGTGTAGATGGAGAAGGGGACCCAGAACTGAACTTTGAGGGACCCTTACAGTTAAGTGGTGGGAGGCAGAGGAAGAGCCCACAAAGAAGACTGAGAATGAATGACCAGGGAGACAAGGAGAGAATTGGAAATACAATCCCCTTGTATCTACCCCAGAATTTAGAACAGTGCTGGATACAAAGTAAGTGCTTAATGCATTCCATAAAGAAGGGTAAGGGAAAGAACAGAGTACAAGAATATGTACGTAAGTGCTTTGCAGGTCTGGAATTAAGTGCATGGGTGATGCAATGGGGTGGGAGAAGATGATGGGGTGATGAGAGTTTATCAAATTTGCTTTTTCAGCCTCACTTACATGGACAGTAAGCTTCACTATCAGTAGAGCATTCATTTATTCATTGTCAGTCATATTTATTAAGCGCTTACTGTGTGCAGAGCACTCTACTTAGCCCTTGGGAAAGAACAATACTACAATAGTGAAAATCTCTGCCCACAATGAGCTCAAAGTCTAGAGTCGGGGAGAAAGACAGCAATTCAAATAAACACACATCAATACAAATAAATAAAATTACAGCTCTAAACATACATATACATACATACATTTACCTCAAACAAAAACTCCTCACCATTGGCTTTAAAGCAGTCAATCACCTTGCCCCCTCCTACCTCACCTCGCTATTCTCCTACTACAACCCAGCCCACACACTTTGTTCCTCTAATGTTAACCTTCTCATTGTTCCTCAATCTTGCTTGTCTCTCCATCGACCTCCTGCCCACATCCTACCTCTGGCCTGCAATGCCCTCCCCCCTCATGTCAGACGCATAATCGTTCTCTCCCATTTCAAATCCTTATTGAAAGCACATCTCCTCCAGGAAGGCTTCTCTGATTAAGCCCTCCTCTCCTCTTTTCCCACTCCCTTTGGTGCCACTCTTATTCCTTCATTCATCCTCTACACATCCCATCTCCACAGCACATATGGATATAGCTGTAATTCATTTATTTATCTATTTATATTAATGTCTGTCTCCTCCTCTAGACTGTGAGCTCACTGTGGGCAGGAATGTTTCTTTTTGTTGTTATACTGTACTCTCCCAGGTGCTTAGTACAGTTCTTTGCACACTGTAAGTGCTCACTAAATGCAATTGAATGATTAAGTGCTGTGGGGCTGAGGAGGGGACAAACAAAGGGAGCGAGTCAGGGGGACTCAAAAGGGTTTGGGAGATGAGGAAAAGTGGGGCTTAGTCTGGAAAGGCCTCTTGAAAGAGATGTCCCTTCAGTAAGGCTTTGAAGAGGGGGGAAGAGCCATTGTTTGGCGATGTGAGGAGGGAGGGTGTTGAGGCCAGAGGCAGGATGTGAGCCAGGGGTCAGCGTCAAGACAGGAGAGAGCAAGGCACTGTGAAAAGGTTAGCACCAAAGGACTGAAGAATACAGGCTGGGTTGTAGAAGGAGAGAAGGGAGGTGAGGTAGGAGGGAGCAAAGTGATGGTTGGCTATTAAAGTCAGTGGCGAGGAGTTTTTGTTTGATACGGTGGTGGATAAACAACCACTGGAGATATTTGAGGGGTGGGGGCGGTGACACGTCCTAAATGTTTCTGTAGAACGATGATCTGGGCACTGGAATGAAGTACAGACTGGCGTGGGGAGAGGCTGGAGGTTGGGAGATCAGCAAGGAGGCTGTTGCAGTAATCTAGGCGGGACAGGACCAACGATTGTATTAACATGGTAGCTGTATAGATGGGGAGGACAGGACAGATTTTAGCAGTGTTGTGATGGTGGGACTGACGGGATTGGGTGATGGATTGTGTATGTGGGTTGAATGAGAGAGAGAGGAATCAAGGATAACCCCAAGTCTGTGTGTGTGTGTGTGTGTGTGTGCATGCGTGCATGCATGTGTCCTTCTGTCTGTGCGTGATAGATAGGAGTGGGCTGAGGCTACGCCAGAGACTAAGGCCCTGCCTCTAAGATCAGCTGCCAAGATAGGCGTCAGTGGCAGTAGGAAATATTAAAGTGTTTTCATATTTGCAAGCTTGGCCTAGTGGAAAGACCACAGACCGGGAATCAGCAGATCTGCCTTCTAATTCCAGCTCCCATACTTTTTTGCTGTGTAGCCTTGAACAAGTCATTTAATTCCTCCTTTCCTCAGTTTTCTCACCTTTAAAATGGGGGATAAAATACCCGTTCTCCCTGCCTTCTTAGCCTGTGAATCCCAAGTGGGACAGGGACGGTGTCTGATTTGATTATCAACGCTTTGCACATAGGAAGTACCTAATGAATACTATATGGTGATAATAATAATAACTGTGATCTTTATTAAATGCTTATTTTGTACCAGTCACTGTATTAAGCGCTGGGGTACATACAAGATATTTGGGTTGGACACAGTCCCTGTCCCACATAGGACTCACAGTCTTTATCTCCATTTTACAGATGAGGTAACTGAGGCACAGAGAATAATGATAATAATTAGGTACTTGTTAAGCACTTACCATGGACCAAGCACTGTTCTTAGCACTGGAGTAGATACAAGGTAATCAGGTTGGACAGAGTCCCTGTCCCATATAGGGCTCACACTCTTAATCCCCATTTTACAGATGAGGTAACTGAGGCCCATAGTAGTGAAGCGACTTCCCTAAATTCACACAGCAGATACGTGGCAGAGCCGGGATTAGAACCCAGGTCCTTCTGACTCCCAGGCCCGCGCTCTGTCCACTGCACTATGCTGCTTCTTTAAAATTATTGTATTATTTTTTAACCTGATCCTGTCTCTACTGGCCCTTTTCTTGCTGGAAGTCTAGTTTGCGGGGAGGGGAGGGGACTAACTCTGGCGAGGTTAATAAGAAGAGCGCTGCTGAAGCAAGAAAGAAAAGAAATTGCTGATGCTATCCCCAGAGCCACAGGGCTACCCTGAGTCTCGTTTCCAGGGGAATCAGCTTGGGTAAATATTATGCCTCTGTCTCCCTGTCTCTCACTGCTTTCCTCTTCCTACTCTCAGGTGGGACCAGGCAATTCCACAAAGGCATTGTATTTTATCTTCTTCTGCACCAAGCCCAGCCAGTTGTTTTCATATTTAGAAATAGGGAAACATCATGGCTTAAATGGGCACGGGCCTGGGAGTTAGAAGGACGTGGGTTCTAATCACAGCGTGGCTCAGTGGAAAAGAGCCCGGGCTTGGGAGTCAGAGGTCATGAGTTCAAATCCCAGCTCTGCCACTTGTCAGCTGTGTGACTGTGGGCAAGTCACTTAACTTCTCTGTGCCTCAGTTCCCTCATCTGTAAAATGGAGATGAAGATTGTGAGCCTCACATGGTACAACCTGATTACCCTGTATCTACCCCAGCGATTAGAACAGTGCTCTGCACATAGTAAGCACTTAACAAAATACCAACATTAATCGCTACTCCGCCACTTGTCTGCTGGGTGACCCTGAGCAAATCACTTCACTTTTCTTAATACTGTGCTCTGCACATAGTAAGCTCTCAAGAAGTATGATTGATTCTCTGGACCTCAGTTGCCTCATCTGTAAAATGGGGATTAAGACTGTGAGCCCCATGTGGGACATGGATTGTGTTCAACTTGAGTAGCGTGTCTCCCCAGTGCATAGAACGGTGCCTGGCACATAGTAAGTGCTTAATAAATAACTTTAAAAAATAGATCTCCCCCCGCCAAATAACCAAGAATAGTGAGTGTCAGAGTACCAGTATGGGAAAAGTAGAGTCATTCTTTATCTACCTAACCTCATTCTTGTCGTAGTTTTCTGGATTCAGAAGGTTGAAGCAAAAAATGGAAAGAGTGTAAATTTTGCTTCCTACACAGAGATAGTGTGACTCTACGAGAGGAATGGAGATTGAGAAAATAGTATTTGTGAGGTGAAAGCGAAGATCTTGGTTGAACTGGATAGGAAGAGAGGCCGTTTGCTGGCTATTCAGTAGGCTGAGAATACTGAGTCAGAAAGCTTTAGGGAAACAGCGTAGGAAATTGAGTAGCATCTGCTTTTTCAGGGCATGTAACAAATAAAAGAAGCAACATGTAAAAGAAGAGAAAGACACAGTCTCTGCCCTTGAGGCGTTTAACAGTCTAGTGGGGCTCCGAGTCATACTGGAAATTGTACATTCTTGAAGTGTGTTGAGAAACAGAAATTACCAGCTCTTTATACATTGTTTTAGATCCCTCCTTTGGCAGAGGGAACTAGGCTTAGTGTCTGGAAAAAATGGATTCTCCTGGTTTTAGAGACAGGCTGTCAACCAGTCAATCGATGGTATTTATTGAGAGCTTGCTAAGTGCAGAGCATTGTACTAAGCACTTGGGAGAGTACAAAACCATAGAGTTAGCAAGACACCTTCCCTGCCCATGACAAGCCTACAGTCTAGTGGGGGAGACAGACATTTAACTAATATAATGAAGTAACTTAAAATACATAATTCAAAGATGTGTCCACAGGTGCTGTGAGATTCAGGGGGGTGCAAATGTCAAATGCCCGAAGGTCACGGATCCAAGTGCTTAGGTAACATGGAAGGGAGAGTGAGCTGGGGAAAAGTGGGCTTAACTGGGGCAGGCTTCTTGGAGGCCTCAGTGATTTGAAGGTGGGGAAAGTGGTAATCTGGTGTACATGGAGGAAACGGGAGTTCCAGGCTAGGGGGAAGATGTGGGAAAGGGGTCGGTGGTGAGGTAGACGAGATTTGGGCGCTGTGAGCAAGGTGGCACTAGTGAAGCAGAGGGTGCAGGCTGGCCTGGAGGAGGAGACTAGTGAGATGAAGTAGGATGGGGCAAGTCATTCCACGAGCAGCAGAAAAAGTTAGTGAGCAGCTGGAGTTCATCTGGGCTACTGATCTCTTCAGACAGCAACTTGCCTTCTTTGGAAGAATGCAGCACAGAATTGGGGCAAAAATCTCTGGAATCAGAATATTTCAAGTTTTCCCACTAGACTAGAATCAGACGATCAGTGGTATTTACTGAGCATTTTCTGCGGGCAGAAAACTTTTCTAAGCGCTAGGAAGAGTTCAATACAATAGAGCTGGTAGACGGGATGACTGTCGACAAGAAGCTCATAGTCTAGTGAAGAGACAGATGGTAAAATAAATTACAGATAGGGGATAGAATCTGATGACCAGCGGTATTTACTGAGCATTTTTGGTGGGCAGAAAACTTTACTAAGCACTTTGGAGAGTACAATAGAATTGGAAGACAGGGTGCCTACCTACAAGAAGCTTGTAGTCTAGTGGGGAGACAGATAAGAAAATAAATTACAGATATGGAAAGCAGTAGGGTATAAAGATAAATACCTAAGTACTTGGAGAAGCAGCATGGCCTAGTGGAGAGAGCACAGACCCGGGAGTCAGAAGGTCATGGGTTCTAATCCTGACTCTGCCTCTGTCTGGTCTGCTGTGAGACCTTGGGCAAGTTACTTCACTTTTCTGGGCCTCAGTTACCTCATCTGT
The DNA here is from genome assembly GCF_004115215.2 of Ornithorhynchus anatinus. Lineage (NCBI taxonomy): Eukaryota > Metazoa > Chordata > Mammalia > Monotremata > Ornithorhynchidae > Ornithorhynchus > Ornithorhynchus anatinus. Next base: position 126,434,399 of record NC_041730.1, on the reverse strand, counting down.
AAAATGGGGATTGAGACTGTGAGCCCCACGTGGGACAGGGACTGTGTCCAACCAATTTGCTTGTATCCACCCCAGGGCTTAAGCACTTAACAAATACTATAATTATTATTATTATTACTATGGGGCCTGGGTGGGGTGAGTATCAAAGTGCTTAAGGGGTACAGACCCAAGGGCACAGGTGATGCAGAAGGGAGGGTGAAAAGAGTGGGGAAATGAGGGCTTAGTCAGGGAGGCCTCTTAGAGAGGATATGATTTTACTGTGGCTTTGAAGATAAGGTGGGCAGTGGTCTGTCCGATATGAAGAGGGTGGTAGTTCCAGGTCCGAGGGAGGATGTGGGCGAGGGTTCAGTGGTAAGAAAGATGAGATTGAGATATATAGTGAGTGGGTGGGAGTTAAGGGAGTGAAGTGTTCAGGCTGGGTTGTAGTAGAAGAGTAGTGTGGTAAGGAAGGCAGGGGAGACCTGACTGAGTGACCTAAAGCCAACAGGAAGGAGTTTCAGTTTGATGCAGAGATGAATGAGCGACCATTGGATGATTCTGAGGTTGGGACTGAGCTTAATTAGAAAAATGATCCAAGCAGAAGTGTGAAGTGTAGACTAGAGTAGGGAGGAACAGGAGGCAGAAAGGTCAGCAAGGAGGCTATTGCAACGGTCAAGACGGGATGAGAGGAGTACTTGGACCAGTGCGGTAGTAAGTTCAGGTAGAGTCGAAAGGTCAGATTCTAGTGCTGTTGTGAAGGTAGAACCAAGAGGATATTGTGACACGGAATATGTGGGTTGAATGAGAGAGATTAGTCAAGGGTAATGCCAAAGTTATGGTTCATTCATTCATTCATTCAATGGGATTTATTGAGTGTTTACTGTGTGCAAAGCACTGTACTAAACGCTTGGGAGAGTGCAATACAACAACAGACACGTTCCTGCCCACAACGAGTTCACAGTCTAGAGGGGAAGATAGACATTAATATAAAGAAAGAAAGAAAAGAAGGAAAGAGCAAAAAAGAAAAAAGAAAGGAAGAAACAAGAAAGAAATGACTTGTGAGGCAGCAATGGGAAAGTCTAGGGGAAGACAGGGTTTGTGTGGAAGATGAGGGCTTCTGTTTTGGACATGTTCCATTTGAGGCGTCAGTGGGTCATCCACATAGAGATATCCTGAAGGCAGGAGGAAATGAGAGACTGCAGAGAAGGAGAGCGATCAGGACTGGGGATGGAGATTTGGGAATTATCCACCTCGAGATGGGAGTGAATGAGTAAGTTCTCCAAGGGAGTGGGTGTAAATGGAGAGTAGAAAAGGACCCAGAATTGAGCCTTGAGGGACTCCCACAGTACAGGGGTGGGAGGCAGAGGAGGAGTCTGAGGAAGAGATTGAGAATAATAATAATGTTGGTATTTGTTAAGCGCTTACTATGTGCAGAGCACTATTCTAAGCACTGGGGTAGATATAGAGTAATCAGGTTGTCCCACGTGAGGCTCACAGTTAATCCCCATTTTACAGATGAAGTAATTGAGGCCCAGAGGAGTGAAGTGACTTGCCCACAGTCACACAGCTGGCAAATGGCAGAGCCAGGATTTGAACCCATGACCTCTGACTCCCAAACCCGGGCTCTTTCCACTGAGCCACGGAGCAGCCAGAGAGATAGGAGGAGAACCAGGAGAAGTTAGTGTCCGTGAAGTTCATTCTAGAGTAGTATTTCTAGTGCTTTCTCCCAAGCACTTAGTAGTAATGATGGTATTTGTTAAGCGCTACTATGTGCAAAGCACTGTTCTAAACGCTGGGGGGATACAAGGTGATCAAGTTGTCCCACGTGGGGCTCACAGTCTTAATCCCCATTTTACAGATGAGGTAACTGAGGCACAGAGAAGTGAAGTGACTTGCCCAAAGTCACACAGCTGACAAGTGGCAGAGCCGGGATTAGAACCCATGACCTCTGACTCCCAAGCCAGGGCTCTTTCCACTGAGCCACGTTGAGTACTGTGCTTAGCAGTCAGTACCTACCATTGATTGCTGGCTTTAAGGGTTCCAGGTAGTAGAAGAAATAATAGGATTTATATAGTGTCCCTACAGCGCAAAACTCTGCACAAAGCATGTAGGAAAGTACATCCCAAGGAGATCTTTTTTATAGTTCCCTCAAGGAGCTCGATCAGCCTAATGGACAAGCGGACATAAACGTGTATATAGCCAGAGGTACTGAACAAGTAAACTTGTATCTATCCCAGTGCTTAGAACAGTGCTTGGCACATAATGAGCATTTAACAAATACCATTATTATTATTATTACTCTTCTAAAGAGATTTTCTATGATGGCTCTGTGCTCCAAATTAAATAGGTCAGTAGTTAATGAGATTTTAGGATTTAACATATTCAGTGTTTCTCCCAATTTAATCTGAAGAGAAACATCCCAACGGGTCAGAGAATACTGCCTTTCACCTATATCCGATTGTTCTCTTCCTCCTGGGCTTTAGTAGGATCAGTTGTGCCCCCAAGGTGGAAATGTAAGCTAGTTGTGGGCAGGGAACGTTTCTACCAACTGTGTTATATTGCAAATTCCCAAGCGCTTAATATGATGCACTGCACACAGAAAGCACTCAACCAATACAACTGATGGATTGAAATAAAAACATTTTATTATGTTTTCTGCTAATGTATAATTGTGGTTTTTGATAAGTGCTTACTATGTTCCAAGCACTGTATCCAAGCAAATCGACTGTTGGACGATCCAAGCAAGTTGGACACAGTTCTTGTCCCGCATGGGGCCCATAGTCTTAATCCCCATTTTACAGATGAGGAAACTGAGGCACACGGAGAAGTGAAATGTCTTGCCCAAGACCACACAGCAGACAGGTGGCAGAGCTAGGATTAGAACTCATGACCTTCTGACTCCCAGGCCCATGTATGAGAAGTATACATAATTTCTTTGTCTCGCTTGAGTTTCAAGGAAGACTTTTAAGAGCAGATAAGGAGAAACTCTTTCTGTCCAGACCCTGTTCTGTATTCTGCTTTGGGCTGTAAGCCCGTCACCGGGCAAGGATTGTCTCTATCTGTTGCCGAATTGTACATTCCAAGCGCTTAGTACAGTGCTCTGCACACAGTAAGTGCTCAATAAATACTATTGCATGAATATACAGTATTTAGAGGATCAGTCACTTCTTGGGGCCTCCAGGAATAAAATGGAAATAAAATGCCAGGTCTCCCTCTTAGACTGTGGACCAGAAACTCTGTCTGATCTGGTTCTGCTTAGTTTTAGTACAGTGCTTGGCACATAGTGCTTAATAAGTCCTATCATCGTCATTCTTATTAGACTCCTCAAACCCTTCCAGAATCTGATTGGATTTGGCTCAGGGCTTATGGACTAAAAGACTGGCCCAGTCAGTGTGGTGCAGATTCCAGCATGCCAGATGAAAAGGTGCGGACAATAACGATAAAAAATGGTGGCAATTAAGTACTTACTATGTGCCAAGCACTGTACTGTGCCTGAACAGGAATCAGCTAATGAGGTTGGACACGTTCCCTGTCCCGCTTGGGGCTCACAGTCTAAGGGGGAGGGACTCATTTTTTCAGATAAGGAAACTGAGGAAATGGTCACAAGGTCCAAGGTCACTCAGCAGGCAAGTGGCAAAGCCAAGATTAAAATCTAGGTCTCCTCACTTTCCCACCTATGTTTTTTTTTTCCTACTGGTCCACTCGGTAGTGTAAACCTTAAGCACTTTGATACTCACCCTAGCCTTTCTGTATTTAGGTAAATATTCTTATATTCATTTATTCATTCGTACTTACTGAGCACTTACTGAGTGTAGAACACTGTACAAAGCACTTGAAATTACAATTCGGCAACAAATAGAGACAATCCCTACCCAACAAAGGGCTTATACTCTACTACTTCCCATATCTGTTATTTATTTTAGTGTCTGTCTTCCCCCTAGACTGTCATGTACTTGTGAACAGGGGTCACATCTACCAGCTCTGCTGTACTTTCCCAAATGTTTAGAACGATGCTCTGAACACGTGGGCACTCAATAAAATACCATTGATAGATTGATTGACTGATGTGACAGGCACTATACTAAGCACTGGGGCAGATCCAAGGTAATCAGGTCGGACCCAGTCCCTGTCCCACGAAGCGATCTCAGTCTTAATCCCCATTTTACGGATGAGGTAACTGAGGCACAGCCAAGTGAAATGACTTTCCCAAGGTCACACAGCAGACAAGCAGCAGAGCTGGAATTAGAACCCAGGCCCTTCTGATTCCCAGGCCCATGTTCTATCCACTAGGCTACGCTGCTTCTCTTTTCCCTGTAACTTAAATCTCTCTTCCCCTCCATTCTCCCTTTCACACAAACATGTCTGTATTTAAAACAGGTCCTTGCTAGAGGTTTAGGACGTGGTAAATTGACCCTACATTTTAGCGGGTGAAAGAAAGCGTAGGAAAGGAGAAAACTGTGACTCCCTTGGATCGCGTTGTTATTTATTTAAGCATCCGTGCTGGGAGAGCGTTGGAGGCAGCTACCGATGCCCCGTGGGACGGGCAAGGAAACACAAATGGAATGTTTGCTGTGAACCAGGAACACTGAATTGAACCAGTCCCCCGGCTACCAGCTGGGTAGACGTGGCATCTGAAGCATTCATGGAAATGCCCTTGCAGGGGATTGATTATTAGAGAGTGTGGGTTTAGGCAGAGCTCAGCTACACGAGCCTTTCCCTATGAAGGAGAGGAAATGAGGATCGGGGGCTGGAAGGAATCCGCATTAGCTGAGGACCCGGGAGAGGTCAGGATCGCTTCACGACAGCCTAAGCATCATGGCCTAGTGGGTAGCCCACGGCTCCAGGGGTTCAGAAAGGCACGGATTCTAATGCCGGCTCTGCCACTTGCCAGAGAAGTGAAGTGACTTGCCCACAGTCACACAGCTGACAAGTGGCAGAGCTGGGAATCATACCCATGACCTCTGACTCCCAAGCCCGGGCTCTTTCCACCGAGCCAAGCTGCTTCTCAAAATAATGTTGATAGTTGTTAAGCCGGGTGACCTTGGGCAAGTCACTTCACTTCCCTGGGCCTCCATTATCTCATCTGTAAAATGGGGATTGAGACTAAGAGTCCCATGTGGGACAGGGACTGTGCAACCCAATTTGCTTGTATCCACTCCAGCTGTTAGTCCAGTGCCTGGTACATAGGAAGTGCTTAACAAATACCACAATCATTATTATTATTATTATTATTTTATAATGTTGGTATTTGTTAAGCGCTTACTATGTGCAGAGCACTGTTCTAAGCGCTGAGGTAGATACAGGGTAATCAGGTTGTCCCATGTGAGGCTCACAGTTAATCCCCATTTTACAGATGAGGTAACTGAGGGCATACATGCTTGGGAGAGTACAATATAGAAGGAGGGGTCCCCCAGTTCCGAGTCCCCTCCTATTCTCCATTTACGGCTTCAACTACCATCTCTACATGGTTGATTCCCAAATCTGTCTCTCCAGCCCTCATTTCTCTCCATAGCGGGATGAGTGACCTACTGATCCTCCCCCATCCCCTAAAACAAAAGGCCTTTACCACCTGGATTAGCCCCAGTGGTGAAGTGGGGTTGGGGGTGGTGGGGTCTCGGAGTTGGAAGGTTACAATCGAAGCCCTGCCCCAGACTCAGAGTCAACCAATCAATCCACTGTATTTAATGGTAATGTTGGTATTTAAGCGCTTACTATGTGCAGAGCACTGTTCTAAGTGCTGGGATAGATACAGGGTAACCAGGTTGTCCCCTGTGGGGCTCACAGTTAATCCCCATTTTACAGATGAGGTCTCTGAGGCACAGAGAAGTGAAGTGACTTGCCCAAAGTCACACAGCTGACGAGTGGCAGAGCCGGGAATTGAACCCATGACCTCTGACTCCCAAGCCCATGCTATTTATTGAGTGCTTACAGGGTGCAAAGCACTGTCTTAAGTGCTTGGGAGAGTACAATATCACACTAGACATATTCCCTGCCCACAACAAGCTTACCCTCTAGATATGATCTTAGAAGCCAATTGGGTTGGACACAGTCCCTGTCCCACGTGGGGCTCACAGTTTCTATCCCCACTTTACACTACTCTGCCTTAACTCTGCCCTCTCCTCCACCAGGCAAAGCTTCTTCTCCTCCCTCATCGACACCCATGCCCGTCACCCCCGCCGATTGTTCCGGACCTTTAACTCTCTCCTTAGGCCCCCTGTTCCTCCCCCTCCCCCATCTCTCACCCCTAATGATCTGGCCACCTATTTCCTCACGAAAATCAACACGATCAGGTCTGAGCTCCCCAAAGTCACCCCTCCGCCTCTCCCCTCCCCCCCAACAACCCCCTCCCCTACTTTCCCATCCTTCCCTGCAGTATCCTCAGAGGAGATCTCCTCCCTCCTCGCAAGTGCCACCCCCTCCACCTGCGCCTCGGACCCCATTCCCTCTCACCTTCTTAAAACCATCGCCCCTGCCCTCCTCCCTTCCTTAACTTCTATTTTTAACCACTCAATCTCCAAGGGCTCCTTCCCCTCTGCCTTCAAACATGCCCACGTCTCCCCCATCCTAAAAAAACCCGCTCTTGACCCCACTTCCCCCTCCAGTTATCGTCCTATCTCCCTACTACCCTTCCTTTCCAAAATCCTAGAACGAGTCGTCTACAATCGATGCCTAGAATTCCTTAACTCCCATTCTCTCCTAGACCCCCTCCAATCTGGCTTCCGTCCCCTCCACTCTACCGAGACTGCTCTCTCTAAGGTCACCCGTGACCTCCTTCTTGCCATATCCAATGGCTCCTACTCCATTCTGATCCTCCTTGACCTCTCTGCTGCCTTTGACACTGTCGACCATCCCCTCCTCCTCCATACCTTATCTCACCTTGGCTTCACGGACTCCGTCCTCTCCCGGTTCTCCTCTTACCTCTCTGGCCGATCATTCTCGGTCTCCTACGCTGGAGCCTCCTCCCCCTCCCATCCTTTAACTGTTGGAGTTCCTCAAGGGTCAGTTCTTGGCCCTCTTCTGTTCTCCATTTACACTCACTCCCTCGGTGAACTCATCCGCTCTCACGGCTTTGACTACCATCTCTACGCAGATGACACGCAGATCTACATCTCCGCCCCTGTCCTCTCCCCCTCCCTTCAGGCTCGCATCTCCTCCTGCCTCCGGGATGTCTCCACCTGGATGTCGGCCCGCCACCTAAAACTCAACATGAGCAAGACTGAGCTCCTCATCTTCCCTCCCAAGCCCGGTCCGCTCCCAGACTTCTCCGTCACCGTGGATGGCACGACCATCCTTCCCGTCCCGCAGGCCCGCAATCTCGGTGTCATCCTTGACTCGTCCCTCTCGTTCACCCCACACATCCTATCCGTTACCGAGACCTGCCGGTTTCACCTCTACAATATCGCCAAGATCCGCCCTTTCCTCTCCACCCAAACGGCTACCTTAGTGTTACGGGCTCTCGTTATATCCCGGCTAGACGACTGTGTCAGCCTTCTCTCTGACCTCCCTTCCTCCTCTCTCGCCCCGCTCCGGTCTATTCTTCACTCCGCTGCCCGGCTCATCTTCCCGCAGAAACGATCTGGGCATGTCACTCCCCTTCTTAAACAACTCCAGTGGTTGCCTATCGACCTCCGCTCCAAACAAAAACTCCTCACTCTAGGCTTCGAGGCTCTCCATCACCTTGCCCCTTCCTACCTCTCCTCCCTTCTCTCTTTCTACCGCCCACCCCGCACGCTCCGCTCCTCTGCCGCCCACCTCCTCGCCGTCCCTCGGTCTCGCCTATCCCGCCGTCGACCCCTGGGTCACGTCCTCCCGCGGTCCCGGAACGCCCTCCCTCCTCACCTCCGCCAAACTGATTCTCTTTCCCTCTTCAAAACCTTACTTAAAAATCACCTCCTCCAAGAGGCCTTCCCAGACTGAGCTCCTCTTCCCCCTCTACTCCCTCTGCCATCCCCCTTTACCTCTCCGCAGCTAAAGCCTCATTTTCCCCTTTTCCCTCTGCTCCTCCACCTCTCCCTTCCCATCTCCACAGCACCGTACTCGTCCGCTCAACTGTATATATTTTCGTTACCCTATTTATTTTGTTAATGAATTGTACATCGCCTTGATTCTATTTAGTCGCCATTGTTTTTACGAGATGTTCTTCCCCTTGACGCTGTTTATTGCCATTGTTCTTGTCTGTCCGTCTCCCCCGATTAGACTGTAAGCCCGTCAAACGGCAGGGACTGTCTCTATCTGTTGCCGACTTGTTCATCCCAAGCGCTTAGTACAGTGTACTAAGCACATAGTAAGCACATAGCACATAGTAAGCGCTCAATAAATACTATTGAATGAATGAATGAATGAATACTCTGGGCCTCAGTTCCCTCATCTGTAAAATGGGGATTGAGACCGTGAGCCCCACATGGGACAGGGACTGTGTCCAACACCATTTGCTTGTCTCTACCCCAGCGCTTAGTACAGTTGCTGGCACATAGTAAGCACTTAACAAACACCGCAATTCTTCTTTTACATTGCGATAACTGAGGCTCAGAGAAATGAAGTGACTTGGCCAAGATCACACAGTAGGCGAGCGGCAGAGGCGGAATTACACTGGGCCTCCCAAGCCCGGACTCTAGCCACTTGGTCGGCATCATTCATTCATTCATTCAATCGTATTTACTGAGCGTTTACTGTGTGCAGAGCACTGGACTAAGTGCTTGGAAAGGACAGTGCAGCAATAAATAGAGACAATTCCTACCCAACAATGGGCTCACAGGCTAGAAGGGGGAGACAGACAGCATTATAATGTGGGTATTTGTTAAGCGCTTACTATGTGCAGAGCACTGTTCTATGCACTGGGGGAGATACAGGGTGATCAGGTTGTCCCTCATGGGGCTCACAGTCTTCATCCCCATTTAACAGATGAGGTAACTGAGGCCCAGAGAAGTGAAGTGACTTGCCCAAAGTCACACAGCTGACAGGTGGTGGAGTTGGGATTAGAACCCATGGCCTCTGACTCCCAAGCCTGTGCTCTTTCCACTGAGCCACGCTTGGCACATAGTAAGCGCTTAAGAAATACCATTATTATTATGATTATTAGTCGGTCTCCAGGAGCGATGCCGGGAGGGGGGAGGGTGGCATGGCTTCGGCTCCCAGTTTCTGGAGGGTCAGGCTCCAGGCTTTAATAATAATTAATAATAATGTGGTTCTTAAGTGCTTGCCAAGCACTGTTCTAAGCGCTGTGGTAGATACAGGGTAATCAGGTTGTCCCACATAGGGCTCATAGTCTTCATCCCCATCATTATTATTATTAAATATTTATATAAATATGAATTATATTTATTTTGTTAATGAGGTTACATCTCCTTGATTCTATTTATCTTGATGATGTTGTCTTGTTTTTGTTTTGTTCTCTTTTGCTTTGCTGCCTGTCTCCCCCGTTTAGAGCCTGTCACTGGGCCGAGATGGTCTCTATCTATGGCCGAATTGTACATTCCAAGCGTTTAGTGCAGTGCTCTGCACATAGTAGGCGCTCAGTAAATACTACTGAAGGAATGAATATTTATCTTGATGGTATTGATGCCTGACTCCTTCTTTAGTTTTGCTGAATGTCTCCCCACTTCTAGACCGGGAGCCCGTCAAACGGCAGGGACTGTCTCTATCTGTTGCCGACTTGTTCATTCCAAGCGCTTAGTACAGTGCTCTGCACATAGTAAGCGCTCAATAAATACTAGTGAATGAATGAATAAATACTATTGAATGAATGAATGTTTATCTTGATGTTAGTGATGCCTGCCTCCTTCTTTAGTTTTGCTGTCTGTCTCCCCACTTTTAGACCGTGAGCCCGTCGTTGGGCAGGGATGGTCTCTATTGTGGCCGAATTATACATTCCAAGCGCTTAGGACAGTGCTCTGCACATAGTAGGTGTTCAATAAAACTATTGAAGGAATGAATATTTATATCTTGATGGTATTTATATCTTGATGGTATTGATGCCTGCCTCTTTAGTTTTGCTGTCTCCCCCCTTCTGGACCGTGAGCTCGTCCCTGTGCAGAGACTGTCTCTATTGTGGCCGAATTACCCATTCCAAGCGCTTGGGACAGTGCTCTGCACATAGCAAGTGCTCAATAAATACTATTGAATGTCTCGATTGTGGCCGAATTGTCCATTCCAAGAGCTTGGGCCAGTGCTCTGCACATAGCAGGTGCTCAATAAATACTATTGAATGAATGACTGTCTCTATTGTGGCCGAATTGTCCATTCCAAGCGCTTGGGACAGTGCTCTGCACTTAGTAGGCGCTCAATGAATATGAATGAATGAATGAATGAATGAATGAATGAATGAATGAATGAATGAATGAATGAATGAATGAATGAGCCACGCTGACTCCGGCTCCTAACTCCGGGCTCCGGGCTTTGGGCTCGGGGCTTTGAGCTCCGGCTCCGGGCTTTTCCGCCGGGCTCCGGGCTTTGGGCTCCAGCTCCGTCTTCCGGGCTCCGGGCTTTGGGCTCCTGCTCCGTGTTCCGGATTTTGGGCTTCAGCTCCGTATTCCGGGCTTTGGGCTCCTCCGGGCTTTGGGCTCCGGCTCCGTGTTCCGCGCTCCGGGCTTTGGGCTCCGGCTCCGGTCCGTGCTCCGGGCTTTGGGCTTCAGCTCCGGGCTCCAGCTCCGTGATCCGTGCTCCGGGCTTTGGGCTCCGGCTCCGTATTCCGTGCTCCGGGCTCCGGCTCCGCGATCCGTGCTCCGGGCTTTGGTCTCCGTATTCCGTGCTCCGGGCTTCAGCTCCGTATTCCGGGCTTTGAGCTCCGGCTCCTTGCTCCGGGCTCCGGGCTTTGGGCTCGGGGCTTCGGCTCCGTATTCCGTGCTTTGGGCTCCAGCTCCGTGATCCGGGCTCCGGGCTTTGGGCTCCGGGCTCCGGCTCCGCGCTCCGGACTCCGGGCTTTGAGGTCGGGCGGTCCCCCAAGCTGCTGTTGCCAAGGCGACCGTCGTCGCCCCGCCCCCGGCCGCTGCGGATTGGGCGAGCGCGCGTCACGTGACGGCGGGGCGGGCTGCCCGGCCCCGCCCCCCGGGGAGGGAGGGGGGGAGGGGCCGGGGCCGCCGCCTCCAGGCGGGCCGCCGGGCTGTCGTCTGCCGCCGCCGCCGCCGGAGCAGCAGGACGAGGGCGCCGACAGGTAAGTTGCCCTTCCCCCGCATCCTCCTCCTGCCTTCCTCCCTTCCTATTTAGGGAGCGCTGACTCTGTGCGGAGCACTGCGCTAAGCGCTTGGGATGCCCATTAAGGACCATCCATCCCTGTCCGGGGACGGGCGGCAAAACCAAAGAAGGAGTCAACAACAGCATCAACAGAAATATTCATTCATTCCATCGTATGTATTGAGCGCCGGCTCGGTGCAGAGCACTGCGCTAAGCGCTTGGGGTGGACAGTTGGGCCCCAGAGAGAGACCATCCCTGCCCCAGGACGGGCTCACGGTCTACACGGGGGAGACGGACGGCAAAACTTAAAAAAGGAGGCAGGCATCACTAGCATCTAAATATTCTGTCGTTTAATACTATTTATTGAGCGCCTACTATGTGCAGAGCACTGCACTAAGCGCTTGGAATGGACAGTTCGGCCACAGAGAGAGACCGTCCCTGCCCTACAACGGGCTCACAGTCCGGGAGGGGGTGGGGGGAGACAGACAGCAAAACAAAACAAGGAACCAGGCATCAATACCATCAAGATAAATAGTCATTCATTCAGCCGTATTTATTGAGCGCCTACTATGTGCAGAGCACTGGACTGAGCGCTTGGAAGGGACCATTTGGTAACAGAGACCATCGCTGCCCAACGATGGGCTCCCAGGCTAAAAGGGGGGAGACAGCAAAACTAAAGGAGTCAGGCATCAATACCATCAAGATAAATATTCATTGAATAGTATTTATTGAGCGCCTATTATGTGCGGAGCACTGGACTAAGCGCTTGGAATGGACAATTTGGTAACAGAGACCATCGCTGCCTAACGATGTACTCACAGTCTAAAAGGGGGGAGACAGCAAAACTAAAGGAGTCAGGCATCAATACCATCAAGATAAATATTCATTGAATAGTATTTATTGAGCGCCTATTATGTGCGGAGCACTGGACTGAGCGCTTGGAAGGGACACTTCGGTAACAGAGAGAGACCATCCCTGCCCAACGATGGCACACAGTCTAAAGGGGGGAGACAGCAAAACTAAAGAAGGAGGCAGGCATCAATACCATCAAGGTAAATATTCATTTAATAGTATTTATTGAGTGCCTACTATGTGCAGAGCACTGGACTAAGCGCTTGGAATGGAGGTTCAGCCACAGATAGAGACAATCCTTGCCCCATGACGGGCTCACAGTCTAGAGGGGGGAGAGAGCAAAACGAAACAAGGAACCAGGCATCAATACCATCAAAATAGATGAATAGAAGCATAGGTATAGACCCATCATTAATAAGACAGAGTAATAAATTCATTCTTTCATTCAATTGTATTTATTGAGTGCTGACTCTGTGCAGAACACAGTACTAAGCGCTTGGGATGTCCAGTTCGGCCACAGATAGAGACGATCCCTTACCAATGACAGGCTCACGGTCTAAACGGGGGAGACAGGAAGCAGAGCAAAAGAGAACAAAACAAAAACAAGACGACATCATCAAGATAAGTAGAATCAAGGGGATGTGCACCTCGGTAACAGAATAAATAGGGAAATAAATGATATATACAAATGAGCACAGTGCTGCGGAGAGGGGAGGGGGGAGGAGCAGAGGAGGGGAGCAGAGGGAAACGGGGGGCTCAGGCTGGGAAGGCCTTCTGGAAGAGGTGAGCTCTCAGTAGGGCTTGGAAGAGGGGAAGAGAATTTAGTTTGGTGGAGGTGAGGAGGGAGGGCCTCCTCCTCCTCCTCCGCCCGGTATCCCCCTTTCCCCAGACCGGCCCAGACCGGCGGTCCCAGCAGCAGGATTCATTCAGTAGCATTTATTGAGCGCTTACTCTGTGCAGAACACTGGACTAAGCGCTTGGGATGGACCAGGCGATCCCTGCCCAATGCCGGGCTCCCAGTCCAGAAGAGGGGAGGCAGACAGCAGGAGGAGGAGGAGGAGGAGGAAGGGGTTCAGTCCGCTCCAGTGCGGTGCCTTCCTCTCCCCCACCCCCACCCCCAGGCCCGGGGAAGCCCTGGACTAAGCGCTTCGGAGAGGACCAGAAGCAGCGTGGCTCAGTGGAAACAGCACAGGCTTCATTCATTCATTCATTCTATAGTATTTATTGAGCGCTTACTATGTGCAGAGCACTGTACTAAGCGCTTGGAATGGACAAATCAGTAACAGATGGAGACAGGCCCTGCCCTTTGACGGGCTTACAGTCTAATCGGGGGAGAATCGGGACTGGACTATTCGGGGCTTGGGAGTCAGAGGTCATGGGTTCGAATCCTGGCTGTGCCACTTGTCAGCTGGGTGACTGTGGGCAAGTCACTTCACTTCTCTGGGCCTCAGTTACCTCATCTGGAAAATGGGGATGAAGACTGTGAGCCTCACGGGGGGCAACCTGATTACCCTGTAATTACCCCAGTGCTTAGAACAGTGCTCGGCACATAGTAATAATAACGTTGGTATTTGTTAAGCGCTTACTATGTGCCGATCACGGTTCTAAGTGCTGGGGTAGACACAGGGGAATCGGGTAGTAAGCACTTGAATTACCAACACTGTAGGGACTCTTTATTGAGTGCTGACAATGTGTGCGGAGCACTGGACCAAGTGCTTCGGAGACAACCAGGCATCAGTGCTCTTTATCGAGTGCTTATCCTGGGTGCGGAACACTGGACTAAGCGTTTCGGAGAGGACTAGGCATCAGGATTCTTTATCATTCATTCATTCATTCATTCAGTAGTATTTATTGAGTGCTTACTATGTGCAGAGCACTGTACTAAGTGCTTGGAATGTACAAATCAGTAACAGATAGAGACAGTCCCTGCCCTCGGACGGGTTTACAGTCTAATTGGGGGAGACGGACAGACAAAAACAATAGCAATAAATAGAATCAAGAGCTATAAGATCACTTACAGTGTGCGCGAGCACTGGACTAAGTGTTTTGGAGAGGACCAGGCATTGGGGCTCTTCGTCACGTGCTTATCCTGGGTGCGGAGCACTGGATTTAGCATTTCGGAAAGGACCAGGCATCAGTACTCTTTACTGAGCACTTATTCTGGGTGCGGAGCACTGGACTAAGCACTTCGGAGGGGACCAGTCATCAGGGCTCCTTATTCATTCAGTAGTATTTATTGAGAACACTGTACTAAGCGCTTGGAATGTACAATTTGGCAACAGATAGTTGCAGTCCCTGCCCAACGACGAGCTCACAGTCTAAAAATCAGGGCTCTTTATTGAGCGCTTACCGTGTGTGTGGAGCCCTGGACTAAGCGCTTCGGAGACAACCACGCATCAGGGCTCTTTATTGAGTGCGTATCCTGGGTGTGGAGCACTGGACTAAGTGTTTCGGAGAGGACCAGGCATCAGGGCTCTTCATTGAGTGCTTATCGGGTGTGCGGAGCACTGGACTAAGCACTCCAGAGAACCATACATCAGGGCTCTTTATTGAGTGCTTATTGTGGGTCCGGAACACTGGACTAAGCATTTCAGAGAGGACCACACATCAGGGCTTTTTATTGAGCGCTTACCCCGGGTGCAGAGCCCTGGATTAGACGCTTGGGAAAGGACCCACGCGTCAGATCTCTCTAGTGAGCACTTACCGTGTGTGTGGAGCACTGGACTAAGCGCTCCAGAGAGAACCACGCATCAGGACTCTTTATTGAGTGCTTACCCTGGGTGCGGAGTACTGGACTAACCGCTTCGGAGAGGACCAGGCATTGGGGGTCTTTATTGAGCACCTACAATGTGTGCAGAGCACTGGATTAAGCAGTTAAGAGAGGGCCAGGCATCAGAACTCTTTATTGAGTGCTTACCGAGTGTGCGGAGCACTGGACTAAGCACCTTGGGGAGGACTACGCATCAGGACTCTTTATTGACCACTTACCCTGTGTGCAGAGCCCTGGACTAAGCACTTGGGAGAGGAGCAGGCATCAGGTCTCTTTATTGAGTGCCTGCAATGTGTGCGGAGCACTGGATTAAGCAGTTGAGAGAGGTCCAGGCATCAGAACTCTTTACTGAGTGCTCACCGAGTGTGCGGAGCACTGGACTAAGAGCTTTGGGGAGGACTACGCATCAGAACTCTTTATTGAGTGCTTACCCTGTGTGCAGAGCCCTGGACTAAGCACTTGGGAGAGGGGCAGGCATCAGGTCTCTTTATTGAGCGCCTACAGTGTGTGCGGAGCAGTGGATTAAGGGGTTGAGAGAGGGCCAGGCCTCAGGGCTCTTTATTGACTACTTAGAGTATGTGCGGAACACTGAACTAAGCGCTCAGGGACATCAACGGTATTTTCTGAGCACTTACTGTGTGTGGAGCACTGGACTAAACGCTTGGGAGAATACCATGCAATGGAGCCGGCAAGCACCTTCCCTGCACACACGAAGTAAACAGTGTAAAGGGGGAGGCAGGGATTAATAATGATGGTATTTGTTAGGCGCTTACTATGTACCAAGCACTGTTCTAAGCGCTAGGGTAGATACAAGGTGATCAGGTTGTCCCATGTGGGACAGTTTTAATTTCTATTTTACAGATGAAGGAACTGAGGCACAGAGAAGTGAAGTGACTATACATTATGGAGCAAACCGGGGGTGCCGTGCCCCAAAGCCGGACAACCCCCCGGACTGGAAGCTCCTTGTGGACAGGGAATGTGTCTACCAACTCTGATGTGTTGGACTGTCCCAAGCGCTTAGCGCATTGCTCTGCATACAGTAAGGGCTCAGTAAGTGCCCTCGATTGATTAATTGGTTGGTTAATTTCCGCAGCATCCAGCCACTGCCTGAGCTGGGGGAAACCACAGTTTGCAGCATGTTGTGGGCTGGGAATGTGTCCGTTTATCATTAGATTGTCCTCTCCCAATCGCTTAGTAAACTGCCCTGCACTCAGTAAGCGCTCAGTAAATATGAATGAGTGAATCTGCATTGGTATTTTGCAATGTTCAGACATTTCCAGAGGGCCCAACTTGACCACGCCCAACCACGAGAACCCCAGGGAGGCCGCATCGGGAGAGGCCCGTCAGGGTTCATGGACAGGGGATGTGGCCACCGATTCTATCATATTGTATTCAGTCCATCCATCAGTCGCATTTATTGAGCACCTACTATGTACAGCACACTGTACTCGGCGCTTGGGAGAGTACAGTGCAACAGAGTTAGTGGACACCTTCCCAGCCCCTAATGAACTTGCAGTCTGGAGGGGGAGACAGACATTAATATAAAGAAATAATTTGTAATATATAATTTAAAGACACCTACAAAAAGGGTGTTGAATTGGGGGCAGGTGGGGGGGTGAATATCCAGTGTCCAAAGGTCACATATCCAAGTGGACTCGTTCTTCCAAGTGTTTAGTATAGTGTGCTGCACACAGTAAGTGAGTTTACAGTCTGAGGGGGAGGTAGGCATCAATATAAATAAAAAAATTGGTAATGTATAGCTTAAACCTATGTGCATAAGTGGTGTGGAATTGCGGGCCAGGGGTAAATATCAAGTCCAACGGTCACAGATTCAAGTGGAATCGCTCTTCCAAGTGGTAGGTACAGTGCTCTGCACATAACGCTCAATAAATACCATCGACTGGTTGAAGTCGACCCAAGGGCGGCCTGATGTTTAAGCCAGGAGGTTGGTGAAGTTGTCCAACTATTTGGAACCAAGGGATGGGAGAAGCAAAACCAAGCTCGGGGAACAGGCCGGGGTGGATGAACCCCTGAAAAGTAAACACAGTGGGTAGTTTAGTGTTTAGTGGAGTTAGCCTGTTTGGTGGGGCAAATGCTTCTTTTCGGGGCGGGCGGTGTGGTTGGCAAGCCAGGCCGAATAATCTCACTCCTTTGAGGGACCAAATGCCAGTTTATCTGGAAATTTTCGAGCAGCAGTTATTACAGGCTGATCACTGGTAAACAAGAAGGTCATTGCGGGGAAAGTGGGTGGAGCATGTGGAGGTGAATGATTTTTGTGCAGCGGGGGGGGGGGGGGGGGGGGGGGGGGGGGGGGGGGGCGGGAAGATGACTAGGAACAAGCCTACGAAGCTGAAGGAAATCCAGAAACGCTCTGTGTCTGTTTCTCTTTCCGAATTATATTTGGGGGCAGGAGGTAAAGCGATGGCCAGATAGCAGTGTGACTCTCTAGATGTTGGTATTTTTTGTTGTTGTTGTCTCGGAAGTTTAAATGAGGATCCCTTGCTAGTCACCCTGTATTTGCTGACTCCTGAAATGAGACCCAATATGGAATGTACCGTTCTCCTGTTTAAAAATTGAATGCTTTCCTCTTTATGTGCAGGGTATACTAAAATCTGAGCTTGTACAGTAAATGCAGCTTTGGGGTGAGCCAAAGGGCGCACCTCCAGATTGCTCTGGAGCTACAGCTTCACTGGGATGATGTTAATAATAATGATAATAGGAATTGTGGAATTTAGGTGCTTAATATGTGCTGAACACTGGGGTAGATCCAAAGTGATCAGGTCCCACTTGGGGCTCACAATCTAAGTAACGGGGAGAACAGGTATTGAAAAGCCATTTTACGGATGAGGGAAGTGAGGCACGGAGAAGTTAAATGACCTGCCCGAGGCCACACAGCACGTAAGCGGCTGAGCCGGGATTAGAACCCATGACCTTCTGACTCCCCGTTGTTGGGGGAGAGATGCAGGGAGCCCTAGGGGTGATGGAGAGCAACAGAGAGAGAGACCAAGTGGGGATGGGAGAGGTTAGGAGAAGCTACAGGGAGCGGCAAGGAGGAAATGAAGAAGAAAAGGCAAGGGGGAAACCCCAGAATCAATCAGTGGTATTTATTGAATGCTTACCGTGTGACGGGGAGACCGATATTAGGATTAATTATAGCTAGGTGAAGCAGCAGAGTAGAAGAATGGACATAAATGCTGAGCGAACGAGAGATGGGTGCCTATCTAAGCGCTTAAGACCCAAATGCAAAGGTGAGGCAGAAGGGAGAGCTAATAGGGGAAGTGAGGGCTTAGTCAGGGAAGGCTTCTTGGAGGAGATGAGCTTTGAAGATAGAGAGGGGTGGTCTGTCGGATGTGAAGGGGAGGAAGTTCCAAAACCAAGAGTGAGTACCTGGGCAAGATGTTGGCAACAAGATTGATGAGGTGGAGGTACAGTGAGTATGTTGGTGTTAGAGGAGGAAGGTGTTCAGGTTGGGTTAGGGTAAGAAGTTCCTATTAGATGTGGAGATGGATGAGTAACCATTAGAGGCTTTAGAGAAGCAGCGTGGCTAGGTGGAAAGAACACAGGCTTAGGAGTCAGAGGTCATGGGTTCTAATCCCAACTCTGCCACTTGTCGGCTGTGGGATTTGGGCAAGTCACTTAACTTCCCTGTAGCTCAGTTACCTCATCTGGAAAATGGGGACTAAGACTGAGGGCCCCACCTGGGACACCCTGATCACCTTGTATTCCCCCAGCGCTTAGAACAATGCTTTACAAATACTATCATTATCATTCTTACTTTGAGTAGTCAGTCAATCGTATTTATTGAGTGCTTAAGGTCTGCAGAGCACTATACTAAGCCCTTGGGAGAGTACAATATAACAGTCACATTCTCTGCCCATAAAGAGCTTACAGTCTAGAGGGGGAGACAGACATGAGTATGAATAAGTAAATGACAGAAATGTACAGAAGTGCTTTGGGGCTGGGGCGGGGGTGAATGAAGGGAGCAAGTCAGGATGACACAGAAGGGAGAGGGAGAAGAGGAAAGGAAGATTTAGTCAGAGAAGGCCCAATGGAGGAGATGTGCTTTCAGTAAGGCTTTGAATTGGGTTTCAATTCATTTGAATTGGGGCATTGGAGAGGGAATAATTGTTGGATTGGGGGAGGGACGGCACACCAGGCCAGAGGCATAAGGTGGGCCAAAGGCCGGTGGCGAGGTAGACGAGATGGAGGTATGGTGAGAAAGTTGGCATTAGAGGACCAAAATGTGTGAGTTGTGGAGAGACCTGGACTTGAATATTTTTCAGAAATATGATCTGGGCAGCAGAGTGAAGTTTGGACTGGAATGGGGTGGAGGGACCCAACTTCCCTTCCAGGTTCTATTACTTTGGTTAAACCTTTCCTCCCTACTTTTCTAAGTTTCACCCAGCTTAGTTTCATTCTGCATGAGCCTGGGATGTTTCTATTTGCATTGCTGCAGGAAATAATGTATAAATGCAAAAGCAAACTTCTACCTTTATAGAACGTGCCTATTTCATCGCTGACCCCTCGCCCACGTCCTGCCTCTGGCTAGAAAGGCCCTCCCTCCTCAAATCCAGCAGACAGTGACTCTCCCCGCCCTTCAAAGCCTCACTGAAGGCCCATTTCCTCCAAGAGGCCTTCCCGGACTGAGCCCCACTTTTCCTCATCTCCCACTCCCTCCTGCGTCATCCTGACTCACTCCCTTTATTCTTCCCCCCATCCCAGCCCCACAACACTTCTGTACATATCTGTAATTTATTTATTTATATTAATATCTGTTTTCCCCTGCCCCCCCCCCCCCGCCCAAAACGGTAAGCTCTTTATGGAGTCGTTATTGTCTTGTACTCTCCCACGCGTTTAGTACAGGGCTCTGCACACACTAAGGGCTCAATAAATGTGATTGATGAATGAATGCTTTGTTGTTTTTTTTATACAGTTTTGCCCCAAGAATGGTGCATGCAGGCTTTCAAAAATTCCTTTGTAAATAAAACTTTTTTGGATGTGGATCTCAAGAGAAAAGCCTAATCTAAAACCTGTCGTTTTCTTGTGGATTTGGAGGCAATTGGCTGGGAGTTCAGACAAATGGAGTGCAGTGGTTTTTGCTTAGAGTTTTAAGAGCAAGCTCCAGTAATAATAATAACAATGGTGGTATTTGTTAAGCACTTACTATGTGCCAAGCACTGATCTAAGCACTGGGGTAGATACAAGGTAATCAGGGTGTCCCACGAGGGGCTCAGTGTCATAATCCCCATTTTACAGATGTGATAATTGAGGCACAGAGAAGTTACTTGCTCAGAATCACACAGCTGATAAGTGGCAGAGCAGGGATTAGAACTCACAACCTCTGACTCCCAAACCTGGGCTCTTTCCGCTAAGCCACGCTGCTTAGTAGTTCTCTCACTATTTGGTGTGGGTGATTACCGAGCTGTGGAAGTGCTCAGCGGTCACTGCTCCAACCTCAGACACCAGAGTGGCACTCTTAACACTTCATTTGCGCTTTGGGAAACACCCATCCACCTTGCAGCAACTCCTTTCAGGAAATTCTTCCTCATGCCCATTTTAAATCCTCTGTTGCAGTTTACTTCTTTTCCTTCTTCCTGCCCTGTATGAAGTGGAGAGCCTCTGAGAGCCTCCTCCTCTTCTCCTTCTGACAGAAACACAAACTCCAGTGAACTCCTCCTTTCTTTCTCTTAAATTAGTCTGTCCTCTATATTTATTTTTCTTTTTCACTTTACTTGCCCAGATTTCTATTTCTTCCGTAGATGCTGCTCTTACCTGTGCTCCTCTCACACCATTTCTGCTTTCCCCTTAATCCAGTTCTTTCTTGCTACCCTCCCTTCTTTATTTTTTTAATGCTCTTTGTTAAGTCCTTGCTATGCGCCAGGCACTGTACTAAGCGCTGGGGTAGAGACAAGCTAATCGGGTCAGACACCTGTCCCTGTCCCACATGGGATTCACAGTCTTCATCCTCATTTTACAGGTGAGTTAACTGAAGTACAGAGAAGTGAAATGACTTCCCCAAGGACACACAGCAGATACATGGCAAAGCTGGGATTAGAACCCAGGTCCTTCTGACTCCAAGGTCCGTGCTCTATCCACTAGGCAATGCTGCTTCTCCCTTTTCTGCTACTCTCTTACTCTCTTTTATTCCTCTCTTCTCTCACTTCTGCATCACCCTGAGCATTCATCCCCCTTACCGGCCTCACAGTACTTATGCACATATCTGTAATTTATTAATTTATATTAATGTCTGTCTTCCCCTCTAGACCGTAAACTCATTGTGGGCAGGGAAAGTGTTCATTGCATGGTACTCGCCCAGGCGCTTAATACAGTGCTCTGCACACAGTAAATGCTCAATAAATTTGACTGACTCTTTTGGATTAAGGACAATTTCTATAGGTTGCCAGACTTGCTGAGAGTTGTAGTTCTTTTCTAGGCTTAATAATCTCCAGGTCGATGACTTTTTGCCCTCGCTTCCATTTTCTTATCCTACCAATTTGATACCTCACTGGACCCACATCAATTTCTCCAACCTCTGCAAAATGGAGAGTTTCAAATAACAGAACTATATTAAAATCTGAGAGTGAAGAGAGAAAGCCCTGTTTCATGTTAACTTTTAAAATATACCCTTTTGTGGGCAGGTAATCACCTTAGGGAATACTGTATTTTAGAGCTAGGTTTGCTCTATTTTGGTACAGAAGGCTCTCAGTAAATATCATTGATTGATTATTTTGGGGAGGCCTAGCCCCCCACCGATCCTAGCTACTGACATGGTGACTGACGCTCATCTGAAATCCTCAGACTTGGAGCCTGGGTAGTAGGAGCTGACAGAGCGTATCTTTGGTTAGTGTTTTTACTAAGCATTTACTATGTGCCAACCATTTTGCGAAGAGGCCGTTGTAGATACTAATAGAACCACTCAGACCCAGTCCCTGTCCCACAGTCACTCACAGTACTGGGGGAGGAGAACCGGTATTTAAATCCCCATTTTATAGGTAAGGAAACGGAGGCACAGAAGTTAAGTGACTTGCTCAAGGTGACACAGCAGCATGGCCTATTCATTTAATCGCATTTCCTGAGCGCTTACTGTGTGCAGAGCACTGTACTAAGCACTTGGAAAGTACAATTCAGCAACAGATAGTCCCTACCCAACAATGGGCTCACTGTCTAGAAGGGGGAGACAGACAACAAAACAAGTAGACAGGCATCAAAATAGATAAATAGAATTATAGATATATACATATCAAGTAGAAAGAGCACAGGCCTAGGAGTCAGAGGACCTGGGTTCTGATCCAGGCTCCACCATTTATCCTCTGGGTGACTTTGGGCAAGTCACTTAACTTCTTTGTACTTTAGCTAGCGCACCTGTAAAATGGGGATTACGTACCTGTTTTCCCTCCTACTTAGACTACGAGCTTGGGTGGGACAGGGCCTGCATCCAACCTGATTATCTTCAATTTACCCCTGCGCTTAGTACAGTGCCTAGCACTTAGCAAACGCTTAAACAGTATCGGGTTTAGGACCCAGTTCCCCCGACTCCCAGAAATGTGCTGTTTTCACTAGACCACATATTTAAGGAATAATACCCTCTTCATTCTTTTGGTACAAAAGTCTTAGAAACCCTAAGCCAACCCTCTCTTTTACAAATAAAACCAACCGGGCTATGTTGCCATCTGGTGTGATCTTGGTCTGTCAGCAGGTGTTAAGTTTGAACCCCAACACTCAAACAGCCAGCGTTGCAGCGGGGGAATTGTGCTCACAAAGACCGACCGAATGGGGTTTCAGCCAGTACCATCTTGCCTTGGGTGGGACATAGCGTGGCCAGAGAGAAAGGCCGTCTCTGAAGGAGATGACCGGCCCAACCTGGAAACTGGAGTGGACTGCTAAAACCTGCTACTGCCGGGGTCACCCTGGAGAGAAGCAGTTTGAGGAAGAGGCCAAGAAGGAAGAGGCAGAAACAAAACTGTGACTTCCTGCAAAGTCAGTCTTTAATTTGGTTTCCTACACGGTAGAAAGCGGCAGCTCTCAATTCCCCAGGGCCCGAGTGGGGCAACTTAAGCACGTGGTTTTGTTTGTGGGCACTGTAAATACAAAGCCGGTAGAATTAACCCAAACTATGGCTGTAGGTGAGCCGAGGTTACTACTGTTTGCTCGGGTAATATTCCTTCAGCTACCAAACTAGAACCATAACTTCATTTTCCTCTATGAATAATTCTGAGGCTTAGCAGTAAACAGATGAGTGAAAAGAGATTACTGAGAGAATATATTGTCCAGTGAGTGCTGAGAAACATTTAGGGGGTGCTTGGCTCCTTGTCTGGTATTTAGTAAAGAAGATCATAAGCAGTAGTAGTAATATCAGTAGTGTTCATTGATCTCCCACTTCTTGCAGTGGCTTGGGAAGTAAAGAATAAAGTGAAAGGATTCCTATCCACAAAGAGCTTATGCTCTAATGGAGGAGATGTACATGAAAATATTTACAGCTAGAGTGGTCAAAATGAACAACTGAAGAAAGGTGTGTGTGTATGAGTGCAAACATATATATTTTTCAATGGTATTTGTTAAGCTCTGACTGTGTGCCAGGCACTGTACTAAGCGCTGGGGTGGTTACAAGCAAATAATAATAATGTTGGTATTTGTTAAGCACTTATTATCTGCAGAGCACTGTTCTAAGCGCTGGGGTAGATATAGGGTAATCAGGTTGTCCCATGTAAGGCTCACAGTTAATCCCCATTTTACAGATGAGGTAACTGAGGCACAGAGAAGTTAAGTGACTTGCCCACAGTCACACAGCTGGCAAATGGCAGAGCCGGGATTCGAATCCATGACCTCTGACTCCCAAGCCCGGGCTCTTTTCACTGAGCCACATTGGACACAGTCCCTGACCCTCATGGGACTCCCGGTCTTAATCCCCATTTTTCAAATGAGGGAACTGAGAGATGAAGTGATTTGCCCAAGGTTACACAGCAAAGTGGCAGAATTGGGATTAGAACTCAGATCCCTCTGACTTCCAGGCCCATGCTAAAGTCACACAGCCAACATTTGGTGGGGCTGGGAATAGAACCTAGGTCCTTCTGACCACCAGGCCCGTGCTCTGTCCATTAGGCCAAGCTGCTTCGTATAAATGCATATATCGTTCTAGGAATCAACCTCCATATCAAACAAAAACTTCTCACTTCAAAGCTGTCCATCCCCTTGCCCCCTTCTACCTCACCTCCCTTCTCTCCTTCTCCAACCCAGCCCACACACTCCGCTCCTCTGCCGCTCACCTTCTCACTGGGCCTCGTTCTCACCTCGTTCTTGTAGTAAGTACAGGGGTGGATACAAGCAAATCGGATTCCACACAGTCTCTGTCACACCTGGAGTTCACAGTCTTAATCCCCATTTTACAGATGAGATAACTGAGTCATGGAGTGATGTGATTTGCCCAAGGCCACACAGCAGACAAGGGACAGAGCTGGGATTAGAGCCCACGAAATTCTGACTCGCAGGCTTGGCTTTATACACTACACCATGGTAACTGCGGTGCCGAGAAATTAAGTGATTTGCCGAAGGTCACACAGCAGACAGATGGCAGAGCCAGGATTAGAACCCAGGTCCTTCTGACTCCCAGGCCTGTGCTCAACCCTCTAGGTCACACCGTGTGTATCCTCTTTGTAAATGCTGATTCCCTTCATCCCCTGTCAGGATCTTCCCCTACCTCAGCTCTTTAGCCACAGTGTTTCTTCGGGGGTAGCACAGCAGTTGAATACAACAAAAGAAGAGAGTGAGATGAAAGACAAGCAGAGGTGAGGCCAAAACAATTTTGCAGGAAAATGAAATGCAAAATTTCAGGTATAAATGGTATGCAGGGTGTTAGAAACACTTGGAAAAAATGGCTATTCCCCACAGACTGAGACCCTGGAGTCTACGCTCGTTGTAAATTTTTAATTGGTTTATTTATAAGGAGCCATAGTTATTAAAATATTAATGATCATAGCTCTCTGTTGGCCACTTAGCGTATGGGCAGTGAGTTGCTTGTCTCGGCTAATGCCAATCCCTGTTCCGTACATTAGAGTGTCCCTTTATTGATAGCTTGCCTAGAAATGTCCAAGAGAGAAGAGTTATTGAAACAGAATTACCATTTCCTAGAAGGGGTTTTCCTTTTCTAGGTTGGAACACGACCACAGGTCGGAGTGAGGCAAGTTGGATTTGTGCGAGGCAAGTTGGATTTGTGCTGGAGTCCCCAGGTTATGCCTGCTCTTGGGAGGAACAGCTCCCTCGACTCTATTTATTGCCATTGTTCTTGTCTGTCCATCTCCCCCGATTAGACTGTAAGCCTGTCAAACGGCAGGGACTGTCTCTATCTGTTGCCGACTTGTTCATCCCAAGCGCTTAGTACAGTGCTCTGCACATAGTAAGTGCTCAATAAATACTATTGAATGAATGAACTTGCTTTCCACTAGTGAAATACGCGCTCCCAGAAAACCCCAGAAGGGCCTACTTGACACCAAAAAGGAAGAATTCATTCATTCGTATTTATTGAGCACTTACTGTGTGCAGAGCACTGTACTAAGCGCTTGGAATGGACAATTCAGCAACAGATAGAGACAATCCCTGCCCAACAACAGGTTCATGGTATAGAATGGGGGAGACAGACAACAAAACAAGTAGACAGACATCAATAACATCAATATATATAGACTAATATAGCATCAATATATATGAATAGAATAATAAATACATACATATAATAATAATAATAATGGTATTTGTTAAGCACTTACTATGTGCAAAGTACTGTTCTAAGTGCTGGGGTGATACAAGGTATTCAGGTTGTCCCACATGGGGCTTACAGTTTTAATCCCCATTTTACAGATGAGGTAACTGAGGCCCAGAGAAGTTAAGTGACTTGCCCAAAGTCACACAGCTGGCAAGTGACAGAGCTGGGATTCAAACCCATGACCTCTGACTCCCAAGCCCGGGCCCTTTCCACTGAGCCACGCTGCTTCTCTATATATACACAAGTGAAATGCTCAAGTGAAATGTACATATATACACACAAGTGCTGTGGGGAGGATGGGGGGTAGAGCAGAGGGAGGGAGTCAGGGTGATAGGGAGGGGGGGAGAAGCAAAGGAAAAAGGGGGCTCAGTCTGGGAAGCCCTCCTGGAGGAGGTAGCTTGAAGAAATGTTCAAATAATCTGATGATGATAATGCATGGGGTATTTAAAAACTTACTCTGTGCCAAGCACTGTATTTGTTCATTCAGTTGTATTTATTGAGCACTTATTGTATACAGAGTACTGTTCTAATTGCTTGGGAGAGTACAATATAATAATAGACACATTCCCTGCCCACAATGAGCTAACACTGTAATAATAATGTTGGTATTTGTTAAGCGCTTACTATGTGCCAAGCACTGTTCTAAGCGCTGGGTAGATACAAGGTGATTAGGTTGTCCCTCGTGGGGCTCACAGTCTTCATCCCCATTTTACAGATGGAGTAACTGGGGCACAGAGAAGTTAAGTGACTTGCCCAAAGTCACACAGCTGATAAATGGCAGAGCCGGGATTAGAACCCACAACCTCTGACTCCCGAGCCCGGGCTCTTTCTACTGAGCCACGCTGCCTTACTAAACACTGGGCTAGATATGAGACAGTCAGGTCTCGTATGAGAAGCAGCATGGCCCAGTGGTTAGAGCATGGGCCTGGGATTAAGAAGGACCTGAGTTCCAATGCCAGCTCTACCACTTGTCTGCTGTGTGACCTTGGGCAAGTCGCTTCACTTCACTCTGCCTCAGTTACGTCATTTAGAAAATGGAGATTAAGACTGTGAGTCCCAGGTGGGACATGGAGCTGTGTCAACATGATTAGTTCGTATGTACCCCAGCGGTTAGAACAATGTCTGGCACATAGTAATGCTTAACAAATACCATTTTAAAAAAAAAGTCTGCTACATTCTGTGTCCTACATGCGGCTCACAGTCTAAGGGGGAAGGAGAATGGGTCTCTTATCCCCATTTTCCAGATGAGGAAACTGAAGAAAGGAAAAGTGAAGTAACTTGCCTTAGGTCACCCATGAGAGCAAGCAGCCGAGCTCAGATTAAAACTCGGGACCTCTGACTCCCCAGGCCATTGCTCTTTCCACTGGGCCATGATGTTTTCTAATCTGGTTAATTTTTCCAGAATATTTTTTGTCAGTCAATAGTATTTGATTACCCTGGTTACCCTGTATCTACCCCAGTGCTTAGAACAGTGCTCTGAACATAGTAAGCGCTTAACAAATGCCAACATTATTATTATTTATTGAACCCTAGCTCTGTGCACAGCAGCATACTAAGCTTGTGGGCAAATTTGTAGGATTTTTCCTCTCTGAAATGATTGGCGAAATATTTTACTATTTTACTGTCTATTGAAACTTGAAAAAAAATTATTGAAAAATATATTTACTTTCCAAGGGGGCAGAGGATACAACTTTTTATGTAGCCCAATTAAATGAGCCTTTCATTCTTAATGCCCTTTGCTCTCGTCATTCTCAGGTCTCAGCCTCCCTGGCCTTGCTGAAGTATAAAGTGAGTTATTAAAACGTCTGAGAACACTGACTTCTCAAATGGTTCACAAGGTAAATAGTCTAGGACGACTACTGGTTCACTGACTCCGATTCTGTTCAATGCTGACAGGTTTCTTAGGGTTGAAAATATCAACTTCCCTTCTCAATTTAACCTGTTACTACATTTTAGAAGTGACTTTTCGTTAGCTGTTGGTAAAGTTTTAACTTCCTTGTGCCTCACCTCTCTCATCTATAAAATTCATTCATTCAATCCTATTTATTGCACGCTCACTGTGTGCAGGGCATTGTACCAAGCGCTTGGAAAGTACAATTCGGCAACAGAGACAATCTCCACCCAATGGGCTCACAGTCTAGAAGCGGGGAGACAGACAACAAAACAAGTGGACAGGCATCAATAGCATAATTGTACTTTCCAAGCGCTTAGTACAGTGCTCTGCGCACAGTAAGCACTCAATAAATGCGATTGAATGAATGAATAATGGGGATTAAATATCGGTTCTCCCTTCTGCTGAGTTTGTGACCCGCATGAGGGACAGGGATTGTGTCCAACCCATTTATCTTGTCAACCCTAGTGCTTAAATGCACTTTTACTATTATTATTGTTATTATTTTTGTTATTATTATTGCTGTTCTTTTTTTGAAATCTTGTGTATACCAACTGGTGTATTTGAGGAAGAGAAAAGAAAAATGTATCTCTTGCACTTTAGAGGCTGGTCCTTATATTCTCTGACCAGGTTTTCCAGTGGGTTAGAGCAGGGGATGGGAAATGTGGTTTCGGTTCTAAGATGGGCAATTAAATTTGTAACCCAGATGTGGCTTGGTGCCCACACACCTCCCTTGAGCTCTGGCCACTCTGCAAAATTCTGATAATATTATCTCCTTCTCAGTGATGCTGGGTGGCTCGGTTTACACCCTAAGGTGAAGCAGCTCAAAAACAGAAAATATTCTTATCAGCATTCATTCCTAATTATGCAAAGTCAGGACTTGTTTTTGCTTTTTCAAATAATAATAATAATGATGATGGTATTTGTTAAAAGCTTACTATGTGCCAGGCATTCTTCTAAGAGCTGGGGTGGTTACAAGCAAATGGGGGTAGACACAGTCCCTATCTCGTGTAGGGCTAACAGTCTCAATCCCCATTTTCCAGATGAGGTAACTGAGGCCAAGAGAAGTGAAGTGTCTTGCCCGAGGTCACACAGTGGACAAGTGGCGGAACCTGGATTAGAACCCATGACCTTTTGATTCCCAGGCCCATGCTGTACCCACTGTGCCATCAAATCCCTTACTAATTTACCAGTCAGTAATATATGTGTATATATATATGATAGACTGTGGGCATCATTGGGCATGGATTGTCTCTATCTGTTGCCAAATTGTAAATTCCAAGCATTTAGTACAGTGCTCTGCACATAGTAAGCATTCAATAAATACTGTTGAATGAATGAATGAATATGATGGCTTTTAAAAATTTTATACTGGATATAAATTTAGTTCTTTTGTTGTTGTTGTTGGCATAGCTTTCAAATTGAACAGCTTTCACGGTTTGGAGGTGTGAAGGATTTATTCTCTCTTAAATCCAATTGAGTAGAGTCAGCTCTGTCACTAAACTTGAGTCTGCTTTTATGACCGAGGTCTTCAGCCTCTCTAAGAACCTCAGCAGGCATTGCTGCATCACTGATGCTGTGCCTTCTTGATATGGAGGAACCGAAAGTCTTAGAGCATGAATCGTCAGTGTGTTTTGATGGAGTGCGTCTTCCTTGAATGATAGTACGGGAGACAAGTTCTTTCTTTTTTTAGAGAGGCGATGGAAGGAATATGGGTTGATATTGAACAATTAGCTCAAGGTTTGTTTTCAAAATAGGCTAGCATTGATTTAGCGCAGCTAAGTTGCTTTTCCTGTAATATGTGTGCTTCTCAGCTTCCCTCTATGGGGGATGTTCAGTCCTCATGATAGTGGTGATAATAATTGTGGCATTTAATAATGTTGGTATTTGTTAAGCGCTTACTATGTGCCGAGCACTGTTCTAAGCGCTGGGGTAGACATAGGGGAATCAGGTTGTCCCACGTGGGGCTCACAGTCTTAATCCCCATTTTACAGATGAGGGAACTGAGGCACAGAGAAGTTAAGGCACAGAGAAGTTAAGTGACTCGCCTACAGTCACACAGCCGACAAGTGGCAGAGCTGGGATTCGAACTCATGAGCCCTGACTCCAAAGCCCGGGCTCTTTCCACTGAGCCACGCTGGCATTTGTTCAGCCCTTACTATGTGCCAAGCGCTGGGGTAGATACACGCTAATCTCAGTCCCTACGTGGGGCTCACAGTCTAAGTAAGAGGGAGAGCAGGCATTGAATCCCCGTTTTCCAGATGAGGAAACCGAGGGCCAGAGAGGTTAACGTGATTAGTTCTGGGAAGGTCAGATTTGGTCCTGGATCATTCCCATCCGTGGGATTTTTAGGTGGCCAGTTGGATTCCTGAGCTGCATCGGGGTTTCAGAGTGACTTCTGGGGGCCCGGATAGGATTGAGCCCATGGAGCCAACTAGGATGGAGTAGGAGCTGGCCAGGGGAAAGCCCCCAACTAACCCGCCTCCCGTTAGCCCCCTGGGCTGGAGGAGAAGGCGGAGCTAAACACTACCCTCCAAACCTCCCCTAGAGAAGTTCTCTCCCTCAGGGCCTTCCCCAGAACAATAATAATAATAATGTTGGTATTTGTTAAGCGCTTATTATGTGCAGAGCACTGTTCTAAGCCCTGGGGTAGATAGAGGGTCATCAGGTTGTCTCACATGAGGGTCCCAGTTAATCCCCATTTTACAGATGAGGTAACTGAGGCACAGAGAAGTGAAGTGACTTGCCCACAGTCACACAGCTGACAAGTGGCAGAGCTGGGATTTGAACCCATGACCTCTGACTCCCAAGGCCGGGGTCTTTCCACTGAGCCACACTGGCAGGAACACTCTCTAGACTTTACCTTACCCAAAGGCTGCTTTAAAACCAAGACAAATGCTCAGCGAGACTATCCCGTGATCCTACTGTATGTTCTTCACGTGCGCGCCCACGGTTACTGATGTAGGGACAGATCCGAACTCTCAAGCCTCCGCCACCCGTACCCGAGCCCAGTGGAATCAGTGATGAGGTTCACTCTTCGGGGACTACTGTTTGAACGGTTTTCACGGCCCCAGATCCAGGCCTAGAGGGGTTGCTGAGCTGAGGGTGATCGGTCCCCATTCAATCCCGGTGATTTCTGAAGGGGAGTCCACTAAAGCAGCAGCAACCTGCCAAGCAGCGTGTGGCTCAGTGGAAAGAGCACGGACCTGGGAGTCAGAGGTCATGAGTTCGAATGCCGGCTCTGTCACTTAGCTGTGTGACTGTGAGCAAGTCACTTAACTTCTCTGTGCCTCAGTTCCCTCATCTGTAAAATGGGGATTAAGACTGTGAACCTCATGTGGGACAACCTGATTTCCCTGTATCTACCCCAGCGCTTAGAAAAGTGCTCTGGACATAGTAAGCGCTTAACAAATACCAATATTATTATTATTATTACCCAGAGCAATTTATGGCCATGGATGGGCTGGGATGCCCTGATTCCCCTTGAAGAGACAACTTCCCACTCATCTTTTCCTAGACTCTTTTTTTCTTGATTTGTTTTTACAGTGTAGCCTAGTAGAAAGAGCCTGGAACTGCCTAAGCCTGTATTTCCCTCACCCGCCATCCCTTCTGCCTTCACTATATAATAATGTTGGTATTTGTTAAGCGCTTACTATGTGCAGAGCACTGTTCTAAATGCTGGAACACTGTTCTAAGCACTGGAGCACTGTTCTAAGCGCTCTATCCTTGGCTGTGCAGCCCTTCAGCACCTGGATACCCAGCCCAGCCCCACAGCACGCTCATCCATATTCTCAGGCTCTACTATTTCCAGATTCTGGAATTGAGAATCAGCGTAGCCTAGTGGAAAGAGCACAGGCCTGGGAGTCAGAAGGACCTGGGTTCTAATCCCAGCTCTGCCAATTGTCTGCTGTGTGATCTTGTGTGAAATGGGTTAATCATTTCACTTCTTTGTGCCTCTTACCTCCTCTGTAATATGGGGATTGAAACTGTGAGCCCCATGTGGTACAGGGACTGTATCTATCCCGATTTGCTTGTATCCACCACAGCGCTTAGGACAGTTCCTGGCACAGAGTAAGCACTTAACAAATACCACAATTATTATTATTATTATTTTAATATGTCTCCTCCTGTAGATTGTAAGCATCTTGCGGGCAGGGATGGTGTCTACCAACTCTGAATTACACTCCCCTAAATGCTTTGTGCAGTGCTCCATACTGATTAAGTACTCTATAAATACCATTGATTGATTGAGTCAAGAGATCTGGATTCTAATAATATCACTGTCACTTACCTGCTGTTTTATCTTGGTAAAGTCATTCAACTTTTTATGGTATTTGTTAAGCACTTAGTGTGTGCCAGGCACTGTTCTAAACAATGGGGTAGATACAAACTAATAAGGTGGACACAGTCCCTGTCCCACATGGGACTCAGTCTTAATCCCCATTTTCCAGATGAGGTAACTGAGGCAGAGAGAAGTGAAGTGACTTGCCCAAGGTCACCCAGCAGACAAGTGGCAGAAATAGAGTTACAACCCAGGTCTTCCTGACTCCCAGGTCCTTGCTTTATCCAGTAGGCCATACTGCTTCTCTGTGCCTGTTTCCTCATTGGTAATATTGAGAATAATAATAATAATAATGATGGCATTTGTTAATAATAATAATAATAATAGTGTTGGTATTCATTAAACACTTACTATGTACAGAGCACTGTTCTAAGCGCTGGGGTAGATACAGGGTAATCAGGTTGTCCCACATGAGGCTCATAGTCTTAATCCCCATTTTACAGATGAGGTAACTGAGGCACAGAGAAGTTAAGTGACTTGCCCACACTCACACAGCTGACAAGTAGTAGAGCCGGAATTCGAACCCATGACCTCTGACTCCCAAGCCCGTGCTCTTTCCCCTGAGCCACGCTGCTTCTCTTCGTTAAGTGCTTACTATGTGCTGAGCACTGTTCTAAGTGCTGGGGTAGTTACAGGGTAATCAGGTTGTCCCACTTGGGGCTCACAGTCTTAATCCCCATTTTATAGATGAGGTAACTGAGGCACCAAGAAGTTAAGTGACTTGCCCAAAGTCACACAGCTGACAGGTGGTGGAGCCGGGATTAGAACCCATGACCTCTGATCCCTAAACCTGTGCTCTTTCCACTGAGCCACGCTGCTTCTCTAACAGCAGAGGACACCTGTTCTCTCTCCTCCATAGACTGTGAACCCCATGTGGGACAGGGGTTGTTTGATCTGCTTGTGGTGTATCAGTAAATCTTATTGAACCCTTACAGTGTGCAGAACTCTGTACTAAGCGCTTGTACAACATAACAGAGTTGATAGACATGTTTCCTGCACACAGTGAGCTTTCATCTACCCCGGTGCTTGGCAGAGAGTCAGTGCTTAACAAATACCCCCATTATTATTGTCTTGTCTTATGCCGTTGAGTCGTCTACCGACCCGTAGCGACTCCATGGTGGCTCAGTGGAAAGAGCCTGGTCTTGGGAGTCATAGGTCATGGGTTCGAATCCCACTCTGCCACTTGTCAGCTGGGTGACTGTGGGCAAGTCACTTCACTTCTCGGTGCCTCAGTTCCCTCATCTGTAAAATGAGAATGAAGACTGTGAGCCTCAAGTGGGACAGCCTGATGACCCTGTATCTCCCCCAGCGCTTAGAACAGTGCTCAGCACATAGTAAGCGCTTAACAAATACCAACATTATTATTATTAGTATCTCTTCCAGAACAGCCCACCTCCATCTGCCATCATTCTGGTGGTGGATCCAAAGAGCTTGCTTGATCACAATACGGAAGTGGTTTTACCATTTGCCTTCTTCCTCAGACTTAACTTGAGTTTCTGCCCTTAAGTCCGTACCATGTCACTGCTGTCCAACAGCACAGGCGAGTTTTGACTTGTAGCAGGTTGCCTTCCCCTCGCTAGTCACTGCCCAAGCTAGGAATGGATTGGATAGGCCTTTGATTCTCCCTCCCATAGTCAAGACTGGTAGAGTACTGGACACTCACCAGGTGCGATCCTGAGAGGGAAACTTATTATTATTAGGGCTTAGTACAGTGCTCTGCACCCAGTAAGCGCTCAATAAATATGATTGAATGAATGCATGAATTGTTACTGCTGTCATCATTATTATTTTTATTATTTGCCACTGGGATTCATCAGTTGCATTTTCTTTAGCATAGCGAATTGTGGTTTTTTTTTCCCCTTACAATTATGGTTTCCTTAAACTGAATCACACAGTAAGTAACAAATGACGCTATGGTAGGTGACTTCCACTGTGGAGAATTGGAGCAGTCAGTAGGCTGGCTCAGTTCTGTGCTAACGAGCATCTGCTGAATTGGCAAGCAGCTGGGTGAGACCCGCCCTAGGCGTATGCTGCTCTGAGCACCTTCGACATTGGTCTCTGTCATAATGATGGTATTTGGTAAACGCTTATTCATTCATTCAATAGTATTTATTGAGCTCTTACTATGTGCAGAGCTCCGTACTAAGTGCTTGGAATGTACAATTCTGCAACAGATAGAGACGATCCCTGCCCAATGATGGGCTTACAGTCTAATCTTAAAGGAGCGTGGCTCAGTGGAAAGAGCCTAGGCTTGGGAGTCGGAGGTCACGAGTTCGAATCCCAGGTCTGCCAGTTGTCTGCCGTGTGACCTTGGATAAGTCACTTACCTTCTCTGGGCCTCAGTTACCTCATCTGTAAAATGGGGATTAAGACTGTGAGCCTCACGTGGGACAACCTGATTACCCTGTATCTACCCAGCGCTTAGAACAGTGCTCTGCACATAGTAAGCGCTTAACAAATACCAACATTATTATTATTTTTATTATTAATCGGGGGAGACAGACGGACAAAAACAAGACAACATAATCACGATAAATAGAAGCAAGGGGATGGACAACCCATTAGCAAAATAAATAGGGTAATAAAAATATATACAAATGAGCACAGTGCTGAGGGGAGGGGGTGGGAGAGGAGCAGAGGGAAAGGGGCCTTAGCTGAGGGGAGGTGAAGGGGGGAAGGGGGAGGGAGCAGAGGTAAAAGGGGTAGCTCAGTCTGGGAAGGCCTCTCAGAGGAGGAGGTGTGCTCTCACACGCTTACTCTGTGCCAAGCCCTCTCCAAGTCCTGAGGTAGATACAAGGTTATCAGTCTGGACATACTCGCTGTCCCACTTGGGGCTCACAGTTTAGGTAGGAGGGAGTGAGATTTAATCCTCATTTTTACAGATGAGGAAACTAAGGCACAGAAAATAATGATAATTATGGTACTTGTTAAGATTGGAAAGCAACAACGGAGACCCCTTTATCGATGACCTTTTGGGCCATTTAACCCTTTTAAGAAACTGTTGAATCGGTTTAGAGCCCACACAGGCTCATACTGGGGAATGAGTATCTATAGGGATCCCGATAAAACGGTCGAGAGGGAAACAGTGTATGTGAGCTCTTTATCCCATGTAGGTCTTCAACCTCTTGAATTGTTTGTGGAGGATTAACCAGCCCTCCGTGCACTTGGGAGGTAAGGCATGAAAAAAAGTTAAAGACATTCCTTCGAATCTCTAAACGGTGCAGTGCTCGAACCCCCCCTCTCCCCCGCCCCACCCTGTGGAAACAGTAATGAAACTTAACGATCTGTGTCTGATATTAAAGAGAAGCAAACCAGTTTACCCACTACCTAGACAACTAACAGAAGTGGGCTGCAGCGGTGACTCTAGTGGCTTTAAATTTCCCAGGACGTTGAACTTCTGATTAAAAAGTGACAAACCCGATTGCATTCTTGGAATCCTTGGGGTCACTGGGAAAGGAAATGCACATCCCACTTCTCCAGGCATATTTAAGGGAGATCTTAATCTCCCAGACTCCAAAGCTACTTGTTTAAAAATGATCCTATTGCCTCAATCTGCAACCGCACAGTTGTCTAAGGGAGTGCCTTGTGAAAGCTGATGCTATGATTGTTATGTTTACTGATATTTGAGAGACATGTAGAGCAGTGAGAAAGCAATAATGTATTTTGTGAAAAGCTTAAACTGTTCCGGTATTTAGTTTGCCTTTCGTACATCGTACTTGCATTGCAAAGTCGAGTGAATATGAGAACTGACCTTGTGCAGGAAGTGTTTCCTATGCTAGTAGCCATTTTAAAGTAAACGCCCCCTCCACCCTCCAAAAACCCCCCCAAAACCCCAAATCCTAAAAACAACAAAACAAAAACAAACACCTGACTCCTTTTTCTGGGTGATTGGAAGAGAACTGGCTTTTTATCTATATAATTATAATAATTCTGGTATTTTTAAAAGTGTTTACTGTGCACCAGGCACTGTTCTAAGCACTAGGGTGGATACAAACAAGTCGGGTTAGACACAGTCCCCGTCCCACTTGGGGCTCACAGTCTTAATCCCCATTTTACAGATGAGGAAACTGAGGCCCAGAGAAATGAAATGACTTGCTCGTGGTCACACAGCAGACAAGTAGCGGAGCCAGGATTAGAACCCATAACCTTCTGACTCCCAGGCTTGTGCTCGATCCACACCACCATGCTGCTTCCCTATATCTAATAGATATTAGCTTCCCTATATAGCTAATCTATAGATAATAGAAATATAGAGACAGATATACATGTATAGCTGCCCTCCATATTTGATGGATACCTCTGACAGCAAAATTCTTGTACGTATGTGTGTGTATGTGTGTATATCAGAAGAGGCCAATGTGGGATCCAGAGTCTCAGCCACATATTGGGTACACAAAAAAATTGTCCCTCGTGTGTTACATTATGCTTCATGTTTGCCGTTCCCTGTTTTCTCTTTTTCCTCCGTATCTCTGTCTCTCATTACATGTGAATAAAAGAATAATATGTATTTGTTTTGATTCTAAAAGTTCCTGAAGATTTTGGGGGCAGTTTGATGTTTTATAAGGTTTGGGCTCCTGCTCCTTTCTCTGTTTTTTTTTCCCCAGGAGAAGAATAAATGCTCTCTCTGCTACGTTTGGTATTCAGTGTTTTATTTCTGTGAAGAGCATTCAGTGTAGAGTAGTTTGAATCAGAGCTAAGCCATAGTCCCGTATTTTAATCCTTAGATCGCCCAGCAAAGTGATAAAGTGTTTGCTCACCTTTGAGAGGAGAAAACCAAGTTTAATGTGAAAATCAGTTTCACTTTCTAATTCTTCTAGAGATCGGGGCAGAGTTGAATTTGAATTTTGATATTTGCAAGAGAAATGTTTCTGAATCAAAAGTGGAAAAGCTGGGCAAAGTTATTTATAACTGGGCTGAAAGGGCGCTCCACAGATATAGGGCAGGGACTGAGTCCAGTCTGATTATTTTGCATCTACCCCAGTGCTTAGTACAGTGCTTGGCACATAGTAAGCCCTTAACAAATATCAAAATTATTATTATTATTATCATTAATTTCCCTTGAGGATGTGGGCAGGGATTGTCATTGTTTATTGTATTGTTCTTTCCCACGCGCTTAGTATAGTGCTCTGCACACAAGTAAGTGCTTAATAAATACGACTGAATGAATTAATCTGTTCAGCCCCTGATTAATGCACAACCGTTCATTCAATAGTTTTTATTGAGCGCTTATTGACCGTGCACTAAGCCCTAGGGAGCGGATACTTCAGATCAGAGACATCATCCTTGACTTCTCAGGGTTTACGGTCTTCAGGGGGACAGAAATGTTAAAGGAAAAGCTGAAGTCTAGTCTCCTTCCTGATCAATGGGGGAAGGCACGTATGTATTCTTTGTTTGCCATAATAATAGTAATAATGATAAAAATAATAACTGTGGTCTTTGTTAAGCCCTGGGGTAGATAGAAGATAATCAGGCTTCAGTTGGGGCTCACAGTCTAAGTAGGAAGGAGAACAGGAAATTGACTACCCATTTTGCAGATGAGGGAACTGAGGCAAAGAGAAGTTGCCAATTAGTTGCAGTTATTAAGCCCTTACTCTGTGGGAAAGTTTAGCACAACAGAGTTGGGAGACGGGTTCCCTGCCCACAGTGAGCTTACAGTTTAGAGGGGGAAAGAGACATTAAGAAAAATAAATTAGAGATGTGTATGCAAGAGCTGTGGGGTTGGGAGAGGGGTAAATAAAGCTTGCAAATCCAAGTGCAAGGGCAGCATAAAAAGGAGAGGAAGAAGAGGAAATGAGGGCTTAGTCAGGGAAAGCCTCTTGGAGGAGATGTGCTTTGATGAGGTTTTGAAGGTGGGGAGAGTGATCGTTGTCAGATAGGAAGAGGAAGTGCATTCCAGGCCAGAGGCAGT
Organism: Ornithorhynchus anatinus; assembly: GCF_004115215.2. NCBI lineage: Eukaryota > Metazoa > Chordata > Mammalia > Monotremata > Ornithorhynchidae > Ornithorhynchus > Ornithorhynchus anatinus. Next base: position 126,396,732 of record NC_041730.1, on the reverse strand, counting down.
GCGTGGGCAAGAGGTTGGCTGCAAGATAGATGAGATAGAGGTGCTTTGAGCAGGTTGACATTAAAGGAGCAAAGTGTGCGGGCTAGGTTGTAATAGTGTAGTAAGCTCATTGCAGGCAGGAAAAGTGTCTCTTGATTGTTGTATCGTCCTCTCCCAAGTTCTAAGTACAGTGCTCTGCACCCAGCAAGCGCTCAATAAATGTGATTGAATGAATGAAGGAGAGCGGCAAGTTAGGGAGGAGGAAACCAGGTGATTGAGAGCTTTAAAGCCGGTGGTAAAGAGTTTCTGTTGGAGACGGAATTGGAAAGGGCAACCACTGGAAGTTCTTGAGGAGTGGTGTACCATGGATTGGATTTTATTGTAGAAAAATGATCTGGGCAGCAGAGTGAAGTATGAACTGGAATGGGGAGAGACAGGAAGCAGAGAGGTCAGCGAGGAGGCTGATGCAGTAATCAAGGCGGGATAGGTTAAGTGCTTGCATGAACCGGTAGCAGTTTGGATGGTGAGGAGAGGGTGGATTTTAGCGGTTCTGAAGGTCGAACCTACAGGATATGGTGGCAGATTGAATCCGTGGATTGAACGAAAGCAGTGAGTCGAGGATAACGGCCAAGGCGACGTGCTTGTGAGTTGGGGAGGGTGGAGGTGATATCTGCAGTGATGGAAAAGTCAAGGGGGGGACAGGGTTTGCTTGGGAAATAGAGTTCTGTTTTGGACATGACTTGTCCAAGGTCACATAGCAGACAAGTGGCGGAGCTGGGAGTCAAACTCAGGTCTTCTGACTCTGAGACCCTGGTCTTTGCCCTTGGCCTCGCTGATTTCTAGGAGTAACTAGGCAGAGGTGCAGCACCTTGCAAAATGCGTGTGCTGTCTGCGCTACCGTTAACCTGCTCCAGGCAGAGCAAGGACTGGAATCCAAGTCTCCCACTTCCCAAGGCAGCAGGGCTGCTTCATGGGCCGCTCGGCTATCTCCCACATGGAGAGCAAGATTATACTCGCAGCATTTCTATCTCCCCAACCCAGACCTTTTTCTTATGTCTTGGAGCCTCAGACTGTTGGCAGCTGGGTATGATCAAGTGCTAGCTGGGGCACCGAGTGTAATTTGGCAGGAACCGTATGTCCTGTTTTTCTGTCGGAGAAGGAAAGCACTTCTCTCCAAAAAAAAAATTAGAATAACAGTTGGAGCAGCCGTGAGAAACGCCCAATTTCCTCAAGTCTTACCTGGTCTCTGGGTGCCACTACGCCATGGAATTTACTTGAGCAAGCAACTAGTGTTCCTTGTGGTAAATAACCTCCTGATGAATACTTTTTCCTCATTGCCTTAGTTCATAAAGTGTTCTTCCAAACTATTGATGTTGTATCATGATGTTCATCTTTGCTTTCTTGGAAAGAATTGCTTGGGGAAATTAATGGGTCAGTGTCTTTTCTAAAATCTAAAGCTGCATGATTCATTCATTCATTCTTTAAATTCATTCAGTCGTATTTCTTGAGTGCTTAACTGTGTGCAGAGCACTGTACTAAGCGATAAGGAGGCATGAGAAGCAGCATGGCCTTGGTGGAAAGAGTAATGATAATAATGGTATTTAAGCGCTTGCTACGTGCCACGCACCGTTCTCGGTAGGTATAAGGTAATCAGTTGTCCCATGTGAGGCTCACAGTCTTCAGCTCCATTTTACAGATGAGGTAACTGAGGCACAGAGAAGTGAAGTGACTTGCCCAAAGTCACACAGCTGACTAGTGGTGGAGCTAGGATTAGAACCCACGACCTCTGACTCCCAAGCCCGGATTCTTTCCACTAAGCCACGCTGCTTTTCCCACGCTGCTTTTCCAGGAGAGTATGGGACTGGGAGACATGAGTCCTTATCCTATCAATGCCACTTGCCTGCTGGGTGCCCTTGAGCAATTCATCCAACATCTCTGTGCCTCAGTTTTCTCATCTGTAAAATGGGGGATGAAACGCCTTTTCTCCCTTCTAATTAGACTGTAAACCCTGTATAGGATAGGGACTTTGTCCTGTCTGGTTATTGCTTATAGACCCGAAACCTAGAACAAAGCGTGGAGCATAATCACCTATTAAATACTATTTTTAATAATCAATGGTTTTTATTGTCAGTCAGTCATATTTATTGAGTGCTTTACTGTGCGTACAGTGCAGAGCACTGTACTAAGCACTTGGAAGAGTACAATACAGAAACATTCATTCATTCAATCGCATTTATTGAGCACTTACTGTGTGCAGAGCACTGTACTAAGTGCTTGGAAAGTACAATTCAGTAATAAAGAAAGACAATCCCTGCCCACACCGGGCTTACAGTGTAGAAACGGGGAGGCAGACATCAAAAGAAGTAAGCAGATATCATTATAAATAAAATTATAGATATGTTCATATAGACACAAGTGCCATGGAGCAGGGAGGGGAGGTAAGAGCAAAGGGAGGGAGTTGGGTTGATGCGGAGAGGAGGGGGAGCTGAGGAAAAGGGGGGCTCAGTCTGGGAAGGCCCCCTGGAAGAGGTGAGCTTTCAGTAGGGCTTTGATGAGGGGAAGTGTGATTGTTTGGCAGATATGAGGAGGGAGGACATTCCAGGCCAGAGGTAGGACATGGAGAGGGGTCGACGGCGGGACAGGCAAGAACGAGGCCCGGTGAGGAAATGAATGGCGGCAGAGGAGCAGAGTGTGCGGGCTGCGATGGAGAAGGAGAGAAGGGAGGTGAGATAGGAGGGGGCAAGGAGATGAGGAGCTAAGAAGCCAAGAGTGAGGAGTTTTTGTTTGATACGGAAGTTGATAGGCAACCACTGGAGATTTTATATACATATTAATGCAACATTAATTAATATTAACAACTCAATATAACAGACACATTTCCTGCCCACAGCATAGTTACAGCAGAAGTGGATGGGCAAGGACTAGAGGTTCCTGTGGAGAGGGAAAACACGGACTGAATGTTCCTGTAGAAGAATCATCTGGGCAGCAGAGTGAGGTATGGACTGGAGTGGGGAGAGACAGGAGGCAGGGCGGGCAGTGAGGAGGGTGGATTTGGTGACAGATTAAATATGCGGGTTGAATGAGAGAGATGAGTTGAGGGTAACAGTCAAGGATATGTGCTTGTGAGAAAGGGAGGATGGTGGACCTGTCTACAGTGATGGGTAAGTCAAGGGGAGGACAGGGTTTGGTTGGGAAGATGTTTTAATATAAATAAATTATGGTGTCTTTACTGTGTATAGAGTACTGTTTTATGATTAATGTAGTGTGTATATATAAAATAGTACAGTGCTAATTGCTTAGTACAGTGTTTTGCACACAGTAAGCGCTCAATAAATGTGATTGAATGAATGAATGAAAATAGATAATAGGAAATTGGGGCAGGTATGATGTATCTAGTACCGTTGTAGTGAGTTTTCATAGGGTGGGGACCAATGGTGGTAATAATAATCATAGTGATTATGGTATTTGTTAAGCAGTTACTAAGTGTCAGGTACTGTACTAAGCGCTGGGCTGAATTCAAGCAAATAGGGTTGGACACAGTCCCTGTCCCACATGGGGCTCACCTTCTCAAACCCCATTTTCCATGTGAGGTAACTGAGGCTCAGAGAAGTGAAGTGACTTGCCCGAGGCCACACAGCAGACAAGTGATGGAATCGGGATTAGAACCCATGAGCTTCTGGCTCCCAGGCCTATGCTCTATCTGCTGTGCCATGCTGCTCTAGGCAAGAAGGGACGGAAGGGAAAGCCGAGCCGCTCCAGGCTGATTTCTGGCCAGCCGCCTCACTTCTCTCCTTGTCCCCAATTGAGGCACCGAGCTCAGACCCCTGAGAGGTTCCTCCAGGGAAGCAGACTAAGAGCAGCAGTTCTTGATATTCCCAGAATTCCTACTCTACTGCCGCCTCCCTCCCAGTGGTACTTATTGACAGCTGCCAGACCAGCATCCCAGAGCCGTAGCCCCACAGGATTTAACCTGGTACCGTGGCAACCCGGCTCCCCCCCACCCCTCGGTGCCCCACACCACCGTGCTCTATCCCCAGCCTGGCCCCAGATGGGAGTAATCGATGATATTTATTATTATTTTTAATAATGCCATTCTATGGTATTTGTCAAGTGCTTACTATGTGCCAGGCACTGTTCTAAGCGCTGGAGTGGATACAAGCAGATTGGATTGGACACCGTCCCTGTCCCACATGGGGCTCACAGTCTCAATCCCCATTTTACAGCTGAAGTCACTGAGGCCCAGAGAAGTGAAGTGACTTGCTCAAGGTCACACAACAGACAAGTGGCGGAGCTGGGATTTGAACCCGTGACTTCTTACTCCCAGGCCCGTGCTCTATCCACTATGCCATTACTATAATATTTGTTAAGCACTTACTATGTACTGAGCGTTCTTCTAAGCACTAGCAAAGATATAAGGTAATCACTTGGGACACAGTCCCTGTCTCACAAGGGGCTCACGGACCTAATTCCCATTTTACGGATGTGGTGACTGTGGCACAGAGAACTGAAGCGACTTGCCCAAAGTCACAGAGCAGACTTGTGGCAGAGCTGGGATTAGAACTCAGGTCCTGACTGCCAGGCCTGTGCTCTTTGCACTAGGCCTTGCTGCTTCATTTATTTAGCAATTACTGTGTTCAGAGCACTGTACTAAGCACTCAGGAGAATACAACACAACAGAATTAACAGACACATTCTCTTCCAGTAACAAGCTTACAGTCTGGGGTCAGGGGGAGTTTACCTCATTTTATTCATTCAATAGTATTTATTGAGCCCTTACTTTTAAGACTTAAAGGAGAGGCCACAACATTCCCAAACTGCTAAGGGACGTGAGGAATCAGAACCGTGTCTCTTGGCTGTCCTTCCTTTCGGAAGCCAGGACCCGAGAGTCGCTGAAATAACTGAGACTTGGGACGTTTTCAAGAAGACACTGATCTGTATTGTGTGGGGGAAGAAGCCATTGATCGATTGGAAATGCAAACATGGTTTGTCTGTGTTTCATTTTTTGGCAGTGACTTTTGGGTGCTGGAGCTGGATAAGCAGCACTTTGTCTCTGGGATTGAGACATGTCTCAGTTCCTTATTTTCTTACAGTTGAAGTACATAGGGAGCCAAGAACTAGGCAGAATGACATGAATGTTTCCACGATCTTACTTGGAAGAATAAGTCTTTAATAAAAGAGAGATGAGTTCAGGGCTTCTGGTACGTGCTGGTGTCAGCCTTGGCCTCTGTGGTTTGGTTCGAAAGGCACATGCTGTTTAACAGCTCTTTGTGTAAGTAAGTATTTCATATTATTAAAATCAAATAAAAAAGTTTTTGAGCTGGGAAAAGAGTGCCAAGCTTTTTTTTTTTATCTTTGCTTAATATTTTTTTATATAGAGGACCGCAAAGAAACATCTTGGTTACAGCAACTCTAAGGAAGGATTAATTCGGTGAAGAGTGTACTTTGGCGTTTACTACTACTTCGTCTTTTTGCTTTGTCATTTTTCTCTTTAACGCCGCAAAGGGCAGGGGGCAGGAACATCGGGTACTTTTTTCAGAGTTTGGAACTTGGTTTCGCTGCGCATCTGAACGTACAGGTTGCATCCACTCTGTCCGTCCACTTGTATTTTCATTAGTCTTTCAGGATGCCATTGGACAGTCAGGGACAAAGAGTCTCTCTGGGTGGAACATCCTGCAAATGTGCAATATATGTTGCGTGAATATGGGCATGGTGCCAGTGAAACCAAGCTCCTGGTAGTGTAGGTTTTCCTTACTGCACAGTTGGTTGGGGTCAATTGATCAATCACTGGTATTTACTGAACCCTTACTATGTGCACAGCAGTCAGTCGTATTTATTGAGCGCTTACTTTGTGCAAGAAAACTGAACTAAGTGCTTGGGAGAGGACACTATAACAGATACATTATAATTTATTCATGTATGTATAAATATTAATGTCCGTCTCCCACTGTACACTGTGAACTCATTGTGGGCAGGAAATTTGTCTGCTTTTTGGTACGTTGTACTCTCCCAAGTGCTTTGCATGCAGTAAGTGCTCAATAAATACGATTGAATGAATTGAAGAACATCCCTTGGCCACAGTGAGCGTACAGTGTAAAAGGAGAGAAAGACTTTGATAGAAATAAATAAAATTACTGATATGTACATAAGTGCTGTAGGGCTGGGAGGGACAGGAATAAAGGGGGCCAGTCAGTGTGACGCAGAAGGGAGTAGGAGAAGAGGAAAGGAGGGCGTAGTCAGGGGAGGCCTCCTGGAGGAGATGTGCCTTCAATAAGACTTTGAAGGTGGGGAGAGTAATTGTCAGATATGAAGAGAGAGGGTGTTCCAGGCAGGATGTGGAATACTTATCTAAATGTTTGATAGTGTACAATAAAGTGCCACAGAATTAGCAGAAACGTTCCCTGCCCAAAATGAGCTTTCAGTCTAGAGGGGAAGACAGACATTAAGATGAATAAATAATTTATAATAAATACCACATAACCCTTACGTTATAGGAGAACTGTAATGTATTCCCATTAGGACCTGGCAACTTTATGATTTCTTAGTGCTGGTTAATCCCATGAGGTGTCACCTGACATTGGAGAGTCCTTGAGCTGTATAACGATGATCATCAAGGTATTTAAATGCTTAATAATAATAATGTTGGTATTTGTTAAGTGCTACTATGTGCCGAGCACTGTTCTAAGCCCTGGGGTAGATACAGGGTAATCAGGTTGTCCCACATGAGGCTCACGGTCTTCATCCCCATTTTACAGATGAGGTAACTGAGGCTCCGAGAAGTTTAGTGACTTGCCCAAAGTCACACAGCTGACATGTGGTGGAGTGGGGATTAGAACCCATGACCTCTGACTCCTAAGCCCGGGCTCTTTCCACTGAGCCACGCTGCTTACTATCTGCCAAGCGCTGTACCAAGCACTGGGGTAGATAGAGGTTAATCAGACCGGACAAAGTCCCTGGGGCACCTAGTCTAAATGGCAGAACAAGTAATGATCCCCATTAGATGATAATAATAATAAGTTTGGCATTTGCTAAGCGCTTACTATGTGCAGCTGGGGTAGATACAGGGTAATCAGGTTGTCCCACGTGAGGCTCACAATCTTAATCCCCATTTTACAGATGAGGTAACTGAGGCCCAGAGAAGTGAAGTGACTTGCCCACAGTCAGACAGCTGACAAGTGGCAGAGCCGGGATTCGAACCTGGGCCGGGATTGTGTCTTTTACCCCTATTGTTCTCTCCCGCGTGCTTAGTACAGTGTCCCGTGCACAGTAGGTGCTCAATAAATACCCTTATTTGATAGCAATAATACTCATTGTGGTATCTGTTAAGCACTGGAGTGGGTACCAAATAATCAGGTTAGAAATAGTCCCTATCCCACATGGGACACCCATTCTAAGGGAGGGATGAAGACCAGCTATTTAATTCCCACTGAATAAATGAGGAACTTGAGCCACAGAGAAACTGTGACATGCCCAAAGTCACACACCAGGCAAGAAGGTAGAGCCCATATGTTCTGGTAGGCCTTTCCTCTTTCCACTGAGCCACGCTGCTTCTCTGATGGACATTGACTGGGAGGTACCCCAAGTAATAATAATGGTATTTGTTGGGGATTTACTAGGTGCCAGGCACTGTACTAAGCACTGTGGTTACAAGCAAATCGGGTTGGAAACAGGTGAGGCTCACAGTCTCGATCCCCATTTTACAGATGAGGTAAATGAGGCCCAGAGAGGTGAAGTGACTCTCCCAGGGTCACGCAGCAGATAAGCGGCGAAGCAGGATTAGAACCCGTGACCTTCTGAATCGTAGGCCCATGCTCTATCTAGAGAAGCAGTGTGGCTTAACAGAAAGAACACGGGTTTGGGAGTCAGAGGACGTGGGTTCTAATCCCGGCTCCGCCACTTGTCTACTGTGTGACCTTGGACATGCCACTTGTCTCTGTGCCTCTGTTACCTCATCTGTAAAATGGGTATTAAGACTGTGAGCCCCACGTGGGACAACCTGATTACCTTGTATCTCCCCCAGCCCTTAGAACGGTGCTCGGCACATAGTAAGCGCTTAACAAATACTATTATTATTATTATCCGCCATGCCAACAGTGCCATTTGGGCTTGGGGCACCGACTTCTGACTCCACAAGCCCTGGGGACTTCTAAGTTGGACAGAGCAGATTTGGGGACCTCCATATGAATCATTCAATCGATCAGTGGTATTCATTGAGCACTTACCCTATGCAGAGCACTGTGCTGAGCGCTTGGGAGAGTCCAATACAAGAGAATTAATAGAAACATTCCCTTCCCATATGAACTGGAGTTGTTCTAGCCCCTCTTGGATTTCAGCTAATTCTGGCTGGGTCCAGAGCGCCTGGGATCCTTATCGTGTCATAACCGTTCACCAGCAGAAGTAGGTTGCTGCAGTTTCCGTTGGGCATTTCATCATGGAGCCGTTTCCACTAGGTACGGCCCCCACCTCGCCTTGTCTTGTCTTATGCCATCGAGCCGTCTCCTACCCAAGGCGACTCCATGGATACATGTATTCCAGAACATCCCACCTCCATCTGCTATGGATCTGGTTGTATAGACATAGAGTTTTCTTGGTAAAAATACGGAAATGGCTTACCATTGCCTTCTTCTACACAGTAAACTTGAGTCTTGGCCCTTGACTCTCTCCCCTGCCGCTGCTGTCCAACACAGCTGAGTTTTGACTTGTAGCAGATTGCCTTCCACTCGCTAGCTGTGCCCAAGCTAGGAATGGAATGGACAGGCCTCTGCTTGACACTCTGTCCCATAGTCGAGACTGGTAGAGGACTGGAAACGCTCCAGGTGCCATCCTGAGAGGAGCCCACCTCATTGGGCATTTCTATATTCGGGAATTTGTCATGTAAGATCACCTCAGCAATAACGTATAGCAAGTCATGGCGTAGTGGACAGAGCTCGGGCCTTGGAGTATAAGGTCATAAATTCTAATTCAGGCTCTGTCACTTGTCTGCCTTGTGACCTAGGGCAAGTCAAGTTCACTTCTTTATGCCTCAGTTCCCTCATCTGGAAAATGGGGATTGAGACTGTGAACCCCACGTGGGACAGGGACTGTGTCCAACCCGATCTGCTTGTATCCACCCCAGCGCTTAGTAGAGTGCCTGTCCCAGAGTAACTGCTTAACAAATGCCATAATTATATAGCAAGAAACAGCATGAAACAAACACTTTAAAAAAAAAATAAGGATTCTCATCTTCCCTCCACCAAGTTCTGGCCTGCTGATCTGTCAGTCAGTTGCGACTTGGATTAGTCTTGTCTAATACAAGGAGAGAACGTACAACTCTCTTCTTTCACTCCCTCCATGTTTTTTTTTCTGAATTTATTGTTTGCTCTATGCTATTCAGTGTTATTTTGCCTCATACCCTTATATCGAAGGCAGTAAATGCTGCTGTAGCAACTTGTCAAGTGGATCCTTGACCTTGGTTCATTTTATGACCCAGAGGTTGGGGCTCTACCTCTGAAAATCTCCAAACCCAGCTGACTCCAGATATTTTATTCTTGCTGAGTGGTAGCTTCTGAGGACTTTGGACTTATTTTCTGTCTCATGCAATAAAAGTTCATATCTGTCTTCCAGCGGAGCCATTTTACAATTGATCAGTGACCCGCCCCAGTTGGCAAACATTGGACAAGGGTTTAGAGAGCATATGGGCAGGAAACTGTTCTGTCAGCTCCGCCCATCTAGTGCCAGCTTACTTGCTGTGCCCCAGTCTTGCCTATCTTGTCACCGGCCCCTTTCCCACATTCTCCCCCTAGCCTGGAACTCTCTCCCTCTCCATACATGCCAGACCACCACTCTCTCCACCTTCACAGCATTACTAAGATCACGTCTTCTCCATGAGGCCTTCTTCGATTAAGCCCTCTTTTCCACGGCTCCATCTCACTTCTGCATCATCTGTGCACTTTAATCTCTGATCTTTGGACATCTGCTTTCTCCCCAAGCCCACAGCACTTACATACATATCACTGAATTGCGTGTTATAAATTACTTCTCTCCTCACGCAACTCCAGTGGTTACCCTCAAACAAAACTCCTCACCGTTGGCTTTAAAGCTGTCATTCACCTTGCCCCCCCCCACCTCACCTCGCTATTCTCCTACTACAATGCAGCACACTTCGCTCCTCTAATGCTCACTGTCTCATTGTACCTCCATCTCGTCTGTCTCGCCCCCAACCTCTCGTCCACATCCTACCTCTGGCCTGGAACACCCTCCCTCCTACAGTGCTCTGCACATAGTAAGCGCTCAATAAATACGATTGATTGAATCCAACAGACATTTACTTTCTCCCTCTCAAAGCTTTATTGAAGGCACATCTCCTCCAAGAGGGCTTCCCTGACTAAGCCCTCCTCTCTTCTCCCTCTCCCTTCTGTGTCTCCTTGACTTACTCGCTTAATTCATCCCCCCTTTCAGTCCCACAGCACTTATGTGCATATCTGTCATTTATTTCTTTGTCCTAATGTTTGTCATCCCTTCTAGATTGTAAGCTCTTTGTAGGCAGGGAACATGTCTGTTTATTTTTGTATTGTACTCTCCCAAGCGCTTTGTATAGTGTTCTGCACACAGTGAGCGCTCAATAAATACGATTATGAGTGAATTAATATTAATGTGTCTCCCACCCTCTAAACTATAAATTTGTTATGGACAGGGAATGTATCTGCTAATTCTATTATATTGTACTCTCCCAGGTGCTTAGTAGAGTGCTCTGCACATGGTAAGCACTCAATACCATTGTTTGATATGCACACAGCAAGTGCTCAATAAATTGATTGATTGGTGCTATTGAAGCAGCACTCAATAAGCACTAAAGGTACATCTAGAACCTCACACATTTCCTTTGAGCCTCCCATTGCCACTATCGGAGACCAAATAAAGGGCAAGGTGAACCACGGGTTGGGCCAGTAATACCTCTTTCTATGTATGAACATGGCGGCCACCAATGGTAATTTTTCCAAAGATGCATTTTAAGGACTGATTCCCCCTCTAGACTGTAAACTCATTGTGGGCAGGGAGCGTATCTACCAAATCTTTGGTACTACACTCTCCCTGGCGCTTAATATAATGCTCTAAACTCAGTAAGTGCTCAATAAATACCATTGATTGATTCACGTTTCCCTTCTACCTCACTCTTCAGAACGCGAACCGATCATAGGGCTCAGGCAGTGACATGCTCCTTCAGCCTTTGAATCACTGAAAGATTGTAAAGAATCCCGTTGATAGCTTTTTTTTTCCCCGTGGGTTAGAAAGTGTTGTCTTCTGCTCAACTGCAAATAATGAATGCATGCTGAATTGTACTTTCCAAGGTCTAAATACGGTGCTGTGCACACACTAAGTGCTTAATAAATATGATTGAATGACTTTCCCAAGACGACATCATTGTTAATCACGTGCCATCCTGAGCTTTCCATTGTCTGTGGTGACAATGTCTGCTGCTGTTCTTTTGAGTAAATAGTTCCAATAAGACATTTAATGAACTAAAACTTTTTCAGACGTAGTTTTTGAGTTACAATTTTGGAAGGAGGTGAAGCAAAAACCCACCAGCCACCTCAAGGACATATGCAGTTATAGCAGCTAGAGGATATTCACTTGAAGTTTCTAGTAATAATAAAAATAGTAACAATAGCCATATTTGTTAAGCACGTTCTGTGTGCCAGGCACTGTACTAAGCGCTGGGATGGTTACAAGCATTGGTTTGGACACAGTCCATGTCCCTCGTGGGGCTCATACTCTTCATCCCCATTTTACAATTGAGGTAACTGAGGCACAGAGAAGTGAAGTTGACTTGCCTAAGGTCACAAAGTAGACAAGGGGCGGAGCCAGGATTAGAACCCATGATCCTCTGACTCCCAGGCCCTTGCTCTATCCACTATCCCATTTTTATGTCTGTCTCCCCCATTAAAATGTAAATTCTTTGCAGGCAGGGGCTGTGTCATTTGTTTGTTTGGTAGTTTCCATCTGCTTAGGACAGCTTATTCCCCAAAGTGAGTGCTCCGTCAGTCAGCCAGTCATAGTTATTGAGCACGTACTCTGTGTAGAGCACTGTACTAAGTGCTGGGGAAAGTTCAGCACAAAGAGTTGGTAGACAGGTTCCCTGCCCACAGTAAGCTTATTCATTCATTCATCCAATCATATTTATTGAGTGCATACTGTGTGCAGAGCACTGTTCTAAGTGCTGGGGAAAGTTCAGCACAACAGAGTTGGTAGACAGGTTCCCTGCCCACAGTGAGCTTATTCATTCATTCATCGGTTGTATTTATTAAGTGCTTACTGTGTGCAGAGCACTGTACTAAGTACTTGGGAAGTACAATTCAACAACAAATAGAAACAGGCCTGCCCATAATGGGCTCACAGTCTAGACGGGGGCTCATAGTCTAGAATGGGGCTCTAGATGGGGGAACAGACCACAATGTGAACAGTGCTCTGCACATAGTAAGCACTCAATAAATACTATTGAATAAATGAATGAATAAAAAAGTTATGGGCATGTATATAAGTAGGGTGGGGTTGAGGGAGGTATGGTTAAAGGGAGTAAATCCAACACGCAAGGGAATGGGGAAAAAAGGAAATGAGAGCCTACTTGGGGAAAGACTTTAGGAGGAGATGTGCTTTTGATAAGGTTTTGAAGGTGGGGAGAGTGATTGTCACATATGAAGAGGGAGGGTATTCCAAGCCAGAGGCAGGATGTGGACGAGACGGGGGTGGCGAGATCGAGGTACATTGAGTAGCTGGGCATTAGAGGAGTGAAGTGTGCGGACTGGACTGTAGTAAGAGAGCAGGGAGGTAGGAGGAGGGAAGGTGATTGAACGCTTTCAAGCCGAGGTAAAGGAGTTTCTGTTGGATGCAGAGTTAGATGAGCAACCACTAGAGGTTCATGAAGAGTGGGGAAACATGGACGGAACGTTTTTGTAAAAGAACTATCCGGGCCACAAAGTGAAGTATGGACTTGTGTGGGGAGAGACAGGAATCAGGGAGGTCAGTGAGGATGCTGATGCAGTAACCAGGGTTGGATAGGTTAAGTCTCCGATTAATAACAGTTTGGATGGAGAGGAAAGGATGGATTCTAGTGATGTGAAGGTTGAATGAACATGATTTGGTGAGAGATTGAATATATAGGCTGAGCGAGAGAGATGAGTCGTGGATAATGACAAAGTTTTGGGCTTGGGAGACGGGGAGGCTGGTGGTGGTGTTTACACTGATGGAAAAGTCGGGGGAGAACAGGGTTAGGTTGGAAAGATAAGGAGTTCTGGTTTTGACATGTTAAGTTTGAGGTGTCCTGAAGGCAGGAGGAAATGCGAGACGACAGAGAAGAAGATGAGGGCTGGAGTTGTAGATTTGAGAATCATCTGCATGTTAGTTGAAGCCATGGAAGTGAATGAGTTCTTGAAGGGAGTGAGTGTAGGTGGAGAATAGAAGGGGAAATAGTGGATTTTTTTTCTTAATGGTATTTGTTAACCACTTACTATGTGCCAGGCACTTTATTAAGCACTGGGGTAGATATAAACTAATCAGATTGGACACAGTCCATGTCCTACATGGGGCTCACAGTCTTAATCCCCATTTTACAGATGAGGTAACTGAGGCCCAGAGAAGTGAATTGTCTTGCCCAAGGTCACACAGCAGACTCTCAGGCCCATGGTCTATTCACTAGACCATGCTGCTCCTCAGGCTGTGCTTACTTTGTGCAGAGTTCTGTACTAAGTGTTTAGGAGAATACAGTACAGCAGAGTTGGTAGACACATTCCATGCCCACAAAGATCTTGCAGTTCAGAGGGGGAGACAAACGTTAATTTAAATAAATTATGGATATATATGCCACGCCTGCCTTTTGCATGCCCTTGCTCAGTCACTTCTCTGTGCTTCAATTTTCTCAGTTGAATGGAGATTGGATTTCTGTTCTCCCTCCATCTTAGAATGTGAGCGTCATGTGGAACAGACTTGACCTGATTATATTGTATCTATTATATGCGTGGAGGAGCTAAGAAAGGAGAAGGCATATGTGCTGATTAGGAACTCTACCTTCACTGTTTAGTTTGAATTTACAATGACGCATTCAGTCTGAGCTGTCTTGAGGGCTGATCATGGATTTCAGTGTCTGTTCTCTCTACTCAGACTGTTAGTCCCTTGTAGAATAGAGCCCCAGTCAGACCTGATTAACTTGTATCTACACCAGTGCTTAGAACAGTGCTTCTAACATAAGTGCTTCATGGATACCATCAGAATAATAGTAACAGGGAGGTGCGTGTGAGAGATTCAGGTTGTAAAATCCCATTATGTGTGGGCAAGGTGCTGAAGGTTGAAGTGTTTTTCACTTTCTAGTTTCCACATCCTGTTTTTTTTGTTTGTTCATGCATTTAGCTAGAGCCCCCATACTCGACACTCCCTTTTGCTTTCTCTTTGGAATCCTGTTGTAGTCAAAAACTGGATTACATCAAGATCTGCGATCCTTTTTTTTTAGAATCAACATGTGTCATCTCCAGAAAAGGATTATTTACACCACTGTTTGAGAGGGCCCTAGCTGGCCGAAAAGAAAACGCTCTCCACTGAAGTAACATCTGTCCAGCCGCAGTTGGAGTTTCCAAAAGGCCGGAGAAATAAGGCAGAGTAAGGCAGAGTATAATTCAACCCGCAGAGTTAAGCAGGCAGCGTAGTACCTTCTCCAGGATTAAGTAGGAGGGTTGAAATGCTTATCTCATCTGAAAATATGTGGAGATAATTTTTATAATTCCTAACTGGGTTGCTTTCTTTAGAGATGACATTCAGCATAGGGACAGGCAGCACCTTCTGTGTTGAAGTTTCTCTTTGCTCCGTTGAGGGGCATTTAGGCAGTTGTTGGGTGAGTGTGCCATCTTTGAATCCTCCGAGGCATCTGTTGGGTGAAGGCGCCATCTTTAATCCTCCAAGGTGGTGGTTGGGTGAGTGTGCCATCTTTGATTCCGAGGCAGCTGTTTGGTGAGAACACCATCTTTGAATCCTCTGAGGCAGCTGTTTGGTGAGAATGCCATCTTTGAATCCTCTGAGGCAGCTGTTGGGTGTGGGCACCATCTTTGATTCCTCTGAGGCAGCTGTTTGGTGAGGGCACCATCTTTGATTCCTCTGAGGCAGCTGTTTGGTGAGAATGCCATCTTTGAATCCTTCAAGGTAGCTTTTGGGTGAGGGCACCGTCTTTGAATCCTCCAAGGCAGCTGTTGGGTGAGGGTGCCATCTTTGAATCCTCTGAGGCAACTGTTCGGTGTGGGCACCATCTTTGATTCCTCTGAGGCAGCTGTTTGGTGAGGGCACCATCTTTGATTCCTCTGAGGCAGCTGATTGGTGAGAATGCCATCTTTGAATCCTCCAAGGCAGCTTTTGGGTGAGGGCACCATTTTTGAATCCTCCAAGGCAGCTGTTGGGTGAGGGTGCCATCTTTGATTCCTCCAAGGCAGCTGTGGGGTGAGGGCGCCATCTTTGAATCCTCTGAGGAAGCTGTTCCATGAGAACGCCTTCTTTGAATCCTCCAAGGCAGTTGTTTGGTGAGGGCACCATTTTTGACTCCTCCAAGGCAGCTGTTGGGTGAAGGCGCCATCTTTGAATCCTCTAAGGCAGCTGTTGGGTGAGAACGCCATCTTTGAATCCTCCGAGGCAGCTGTTGGGTGAAGGAGCCATTTCGGACTCCTCCAAGGCAGCTGTTGGGTGAGGGCGCCATCTTTGAATCCTCTGAGGCAGGTTATCGGTGAGGACGCCATCTTTAGAATCCTTCAAGGCAGTGTTCGGCGATGGCGCCATCTTTGAATCCTCAGGGGAAGCTTCCTTTGTGCCTGAGAAACACACTTGACTCTCCAGAATTTTTTTAGATCAGCTTCCAGCCAGACTTATACTAAGATCTTTATGTGGGCAGGGATCGTGTCTACCCACTCTATTGTATTGTCCTCTCCCAAGTGCTTAGTTCAGTGGTCAGCACACAGTAAGCGCTGAATAAATGCCATTGATTAATTAATTGAGCCACCCTGTGACCTGTCCCCAACTGCACTCCTTGAGGGGTGAAGGAGTTAAAGCTAACACTATAAATCTAGACTTGTTTTTTAAATTGTTTCAAGTAGTCTATGGATTGTGATCAATTTCCTTTTTTTTCTCCCCATGATTTCTAAGGATAAGAATCTTGGCACTTCTTTTGTGTAGTATTCTCTAAATTTGCTTCTGATCTAGGGGGAACTTTCTCCTCCGAAGGAAGTATGACTCCAGCCTTTCCTTTCTTCAGTTCCCGAATGCATCCATATCAAGAAATCATAGAAATGGGAAACTCCAGTTTGAGAGCAGGCACCGAGAATAGTAGTGGAGAGCTCCTGGGAATGAAATTCTCTCCTTCCTGGATTTCAGCAAATCTTCAGCTTATGGAGATAGCAGAGCCAGGTCCTAGGAATCCAAAGGCCGCCTTCATCGTGCCAACGCTGGGTTTCGTGGTTGCAAAACTATATTCCATCTCTAGAAGACAGGGCAAAGGCCAGCTTTTGCCTCTGTGTACAGTGTTAGTTATTTTCATCATAAGGCCATTATGGTCAGGAAAGGTGTCTACCAACTCTGTTATATTATACTCTCCCAAGCACTTAGTAGAGTGCTCTGCACACTGTAAGCGCTCAGTAAATACCACTGATTGATTATTATTGCATGGTTGATGGTCCTGATTAGACTGTAATGGGCAGAGGTTGTCTCTCTCTGTTGCCGAATTGTCCATTCATTCATTCATTCATTCAATAGTATTTATTGAGTGCTTACTATGTGCAGAGCACTGTACTAAGTGCTTGAAATGTACAAATCGGTAACAGATAGAGACGGTCCCTGCCCTTTGACGGGTTTACAGTCTAATCGGGGGAGATGGACAGACGAGAACAATGGCAATAAATAGAATCGAGGGGATGAACATCTCGTTGAAACAATAGCAAATAAATAGAATCAAGGCGATGTACATTTCATTAACAAAATAAATAGGGTAATAAAAACATATACAGTTGAGCAGACAAGTACAGTGCTGAGGGGAGGGGAAGGGAGAGGGGGAGGAGCAGAGGGAAATGGGGGGAGAAGAGGGTTTAGCTGCGGAGAGGTGAAGGGGGGAGGTAGAGGGAGCAGAGGGAGAAGGGGAGCTCAGCACATAGTACAGTGCTCTGCACCTAGTAAGCGCTCAATAAATACTGTTGAATGAATGGTTGAGAACTTACTCTGTGGGTCAAGTGCTGTTCTAAGCACAGGGGTAGAGCACTTATGTACATATCTGTAATTTTATTTATCTCTTTGCTCTTCACCCCTCCCAGCCCCAAAGCACTTTTGTCCATAGCTGTATATTTATTTATTTGTATTGATGTCTGTCTCCCCCACTCTGGACTGTGAGCTTGCTGTGGGCAGGGAATGTCACTGTTTATTGTTGGTTTGTACTTTCTCAAGCACCTAGAACAGTGCTGTGCTCACAGCAAGCGCTCGGTTAATATGATTGAATGATTGAATGAATTCAAAATAATCTAGCTGGACGCAATCCCTGCCCCAGATTGGGCTGGCAGTCTAAGTAGGAAGGGAGAACAAGTATTTAATACCCATTTTACAATTGAGGAAACTGAGGCCCAGAGAAGTGAAGTGACTTGTCCAAGATCACACAGCAGGCAAGTAGCAGATCAGGGATTAGAACCCACGTCCTCTGACTCCCAGGCCTGAACTACTTCTAGTAGGCTATGCTGCTCTTTAATTGATTGGATCATTTGGAATCATTCATTCCTTCATTCAATAGTATTTATTGAGCATTTATTATGTGCAGAGCACTGTACTAAGCGCTTGGAATGAACAAGTCGGCAACAGATAGAGACAGTCCCTGCCGTTTGACGGGCTTACGGTCTAATCGGGGGAGACGGACAGACGAGAACAATGGCAAGAAATAGAGTCAAGGGGAAGAACATCTCGTAAAAACAATGGCAACTAAATAGAATCAAGGCGATGTACATTTCATTAACAAAATAAATAGGGTAATGAAAATATATGCAGTTGAGTGGACGAGTACAGTGCTGAGGGGAGGGGAAGGGAGAGGGGGAGGAGCAGAGGGAAGGGGGGAAAAGAGGGTTTAGCTGCGGAGAGGTGAAGGCGGGGTGGTAGAGGGAGTAGAGGGAGAAGGGGAGCTCAGTCTGGGAAGGCCTCTTGGAGGAAGTGAGTTTTAAGTAGGGTTTTGAAGAGGGGAAGAGAATCAGTTTGGCGGAGGTGAGGAGGGAGGGCGTCCCAGGATCGCGAGAGGACGTGGCCCAGGGGTCGACGGCGGGATAGGTGTGAATGGGGGACGGTGAGGAGGTGGGCGGCAGAGGAGCGGAGCGTGCGGGGTGGGTGGTAGAAAGAGAGAAGGGAGGAGAGGTAGGAAGGGGCAAGGTGATGTAGAGCCTTGAAGCCTAGAGTGAGGAGTTTTTGTTTGGAGCGGAGGTTGATAGGCAACCAGTGGAGGTGTTTTGAAGTCTGTAAAAGTCTGTAAGTTGGTCATAAGAGCTCTAGAGATGAAAGATGTAAGATTTAAAAAAAATGAGAATATGCCCCAAAACCCAAGAGTAAAATTGCTATTTTAAGAGCTTTCTATTTTTACATCACCAATATTCTGCAATACCATCAATCAATTGTATATATTGAGTGGACAAAGCATTGTACTAAGCACATGAGAGAGGACTATAGAGTTAGAAGACACAATTTCTGTAACCTCAAGGAACTTAGATTGCAGCTTGGATGATTGTAGATTCTTGTGGACAGGGAATGTGTCTGTTTATGGTTGTATTGTACTCTTCCCGGGGCTTAGTACAGTGCTCCGCAAACAGTAAGTGCTTAATAAATACTATTATTACTACATCTGATAGCATGACTTTGGAACCTCTGAGCCAAAGTTCAACCCAAGTCCTCTACCCCTTGATTAGCTACACTGATTTGAACATTTTTCAAGTTCCACTAATGAATGATGATATAATTGGTGAGATAGTACTGTTTAAACTCTGGGTTGGACCCTGATGTCTGTTTGGTATTTGGGAGCTAAAAGCAAAGTGGATAATTATGAGCTGATGCTTGGCACTCCGGTCATGTGCTCATGCTGGGAAGGACTGCTGGGCGGAAGTCTGGCCACCTGGCTGACCCCAACCACCTGAAACTCATCCTCACCTGCTATAACACTGCCCAGCACTCAATCACCTTTCCCCCTCCTACCTCACCACGCCACTCTCCTACTAGAATGCAGCCCACACACTTCACTCCTCTAGTGCTAATCTTCTCGCTATCCCTCGATTTCATCTCTCTCACCGCCGAACTCTCGTCCACATCCTTTCTCTCTCCTGGAATGCTCTCCCTCCTCATATCAGACAGATAATTGCTCTCCCCACCTTCAAAGCCTTATTCAAGGCCCATTTCCTCCAAGAGGCCTTCCCAGACTAAGCCCTCCTCTCCTCCCACTCCCTTCTGCATCACCTTGACTCGCTCCATTCATTCTCCCTCCCAGCCCCACAGCACCTATGTATACATTTATTTATTTATGTATATTAATGTCTGTCTCCCGCTCTAGACTGCGAGTTCATTGTGGGCAGGGAATGTGTCTGTTGCTAGAGTGTAATGCAGTGCTTTGCATGTAGTAAACGCTCAGTAAATACGATCGAATGAATGAATGAAAATACCATTATTATTATTACTGTTAGAATGGATGGAGCAGAAGCCAGAGCATAGAAAGTCAAAGGAGGGAGGGAAAACAGCTGGTGTACAAACCTTGGTTGGGAGTTGGGGGAGGAACAGTTGGAGGGATGCATTTGGGTGATGTAGTGAGGATGAGAGAGTTTTTTTTTCTTTTTAGGATTTGGGACACATGGCTGTGTATTAAGGCAGAGGGGAAGGGACCGAAGACACCATTAATTCATTCAGTCGTATTTATTGAGTGCTTACTGTATGCAGAGCACTGTACTAAGCTCTTGGAAAATACAATTCAACAATAAAAAGACAATCGCTGCCCGTAACGGGCTTACGGTCTAGAAATGGGCTGACAGTCTAGAAAAGTGATAATATTTATCAAGCGCTTACTTCATGCAGAACAGTACTAAGCACTGGGATACAGAGGTGAAAATGAGTGAGAGGTTGAAGTCGGTGATCAGGGTACGGAAGAAGAATGGTCACAGTTGTTTTTTAAAGGTGTGAAGGGTTTGCATCGGTGGTGCAGCCCAGAGATATCCTCTTGAGAGACGATAAGGCAGAAACACCTCCTGCCTTTCCGTGACTACTCAAGGTGGAAGTCAGTGCAGTTTGGGGGTCCAAATAGAAGTGTCTATTGCTGCCACTTTCTTGGGTTTCCCCTCAATAGACTGTAAACCCCTTGGGAGCAGGGATTATGTGTACCAGCTCTTTTGTGTTATACACACTTGAGTGTTTAGTGCAGTGCTCTGCACACAGTAAGCATTCAGAAAATACCATTGACTGATTTATTGATGGAGGGATACGTGGCCTAGTAGAGAGAGCACAGGCCTAATAGAAGAACCTCGGTTCCAATCCTGGATCTGCCATTTTTTCTGTTGTGTGACGGTGGGCAGGTCACATAACTTCTCTGTGCCTCATCTGTAAAATGGGAATTGAGACTCTGAGTCCCACATGGGACATGGACTGCTTCCAACCTGATTGTAATAATAATAATTGTGGTATTTGTTAAGTGCTTACTGTGTGCCAGGCACTGTACTAAGTGTATCTCCCTCAGTGCTTAGTACAGTGCCTGGCCACATAGTAACATCTTAAATACCATTAAAAAAGAGGGGGGAAGGAAGGACAGCCTAAGGGCCCTGTGACTTCTGACCATTTCAGTGAATCCTGTAAAGATTTGGGAGGGGTGTATTTTAAATTCTGCCCGACGCCAAAGGACATGTTCATCTGTTATAGTGGAGTGCTCTATATGTTTTTATGTTTGTTTATTTTAATAGTATTTGTTAAATACTTATTTTGTGCCAGGCACTGTACTGTGCATTGGGGTAGATATAACAGGATAATCAGTGGGGACATGGTATATGTCCTACATGGAGCTCACAAATCTTAATTCCCATTTTACAGATGAGGTAACTGAGGCACAGGAAGTGAAGGGACTTGCCCAAGGTCATACAGCAGACTGGTGGCGAGCTGGGATTTCTTGGCTTTAAGTGCCTTCATGGAGCGATGTTTGAAGAAGGAATTTCCCTTCCTCGTGTGTGGATGTATGTTTGGTTTACCTTTAAGTTTGAGTGAGCAGAAATGGATTCTTTTCCCAGTAATTTTGGGCAACATCTTGGGCACCTGGTTGCTCAGTATTAACTGATTCATTCAAGACCCATGCATTATGTTTGGGTGGTGTCCCTGGAAGTTTTCTCAGATTATCTTCAAGGACTAGTTCCCTCTTGTCCATTCAAGAAGGAAAAAAGGAAGAAAAATCATGCAAAAAAAATGAGGTCCATGCCCCTGACTGCTTTATCTGAAGAATCACAATATTAGGAATTGTGGGTGCAATAGAATATACAAAAATAGTTATTTTAACATTAATTAGTGCTTATTATGTACCAAGCCCTGGGCTTAAGTACAGGGGTAAATGCAGGTTAGTCAGATTGGATCCAGTGCTTAAGGAGACACCCTGTCTGAGTAGGAGGGAGAACAGATATTGAATCCCCATTTTACAGATAAGGAAACTGAGGCCCAGAGAAATGATATGCCCGACATCACACAGGAGACAAATGGCAGAAATAGAACCCAGGACCCTCAACTCCAAGGCTAGTGCTTGCTACCTAGCAAGGATGCATAGCAGGGCTTAGTGGAGAGAGCACGAATCTGGGAGTCACAAGGTCAGAAGGTTATCCCGGCTCTGCCACTTGTCTGCTGTGTGACCTTGGGCAAGCTGCCTCACTTCTCCGGGCCTCAGTTACCTCATCAGTAAAAGGGGAATTATGACCGGTACCCCATGTGAGACAGGGAATGTGTCCAACCCAGTCACAGTCCTCTAGACTGTGTGCTCATTGTGGGCAGGGAATGTGTCCGTTCTTGTATTATACTTTCCCAAATGCTTAGTACAGTGCTTTGAATACAGTAAGCGCTCAATAAATACGATTGAATGAATGACCCTTGTATCTCCCCCAGGGCTTAGTACAGTGCCCGGCACATACTGAGCACTTAAATACCACAATTATGATTATTATTTTTATTAATAATACCATGGTCACCATTAGTATTAATAATATCATCCCTTTTAAAAAGTTAGGATTTACTTTCCCTGGACTTAAACTAGACTGTAAGCTTCTCGTGGACAGGGAACATGTCCAGAAACTCTGTAGTATACTCTCCCAAGCACTTAGTACAGTGCTATGAACACAGTTAGTGCTCAATAAATAGTGTTGTCCGCATGATTCATTCTCAGAATACCAATCGTTGAGTTGTGAAATGGATACAACCTTGTTCAATGCAGGAAAGGTTTCTACCTAATAACCTTGATCCTTTTAACCTTGCCACAAGGGACCTTTCACGCAGGGGATGAGAGGTCAGCTTTCTTCACTTTTTCACAGAGACAGATGCAGTGGTCGGAGTCATAATCTCTAATTTATCTCAGCCCTTTGGTGGCAGTGACTCTCCCTCACTAGGCTGTCGGCCAGGGAAATAGGAGTCGTTCATTGATCGTTCACCCACTGATGTATCGATTCCTACCTTAGATGGTGTTTGGCTGAGGAAGAGCCGCTGGTTTTGGCAGAGGGACATTAGGAGCAGGAGAAAAGTTTAGATGTGCGGTGTTCCTGTTTCCTGTTATTTGTGCTTGGAAAAAAAGACTCTCCAGTGGTTGGGTGTCTTATGTCTTTACTGGGCTCTCTTTGGATAGTCATTAACCGCAATCCTCCACTAGTATGTATTTATTGAGGGGGGAAGGGGTGTATTGTTAAGAGGGGAAGCCCAGTTATCTGAAACGACACAGCCACTGGCTCTTTGGGGTTATGGGGTGATGGTGCCGTCATTCATTCATAATCATTCATTCGTAACCCCCGAAAGATAGAAGTCTGGCAGAAGAGGAGAATCTGGGGCCCGGGCCCAGGTCCGGGCTTGTATGTTCTCTCGAGGTTGACAGCCGACGAGCTCTTAGGGTTGGTTCAAAGCGCTGTAAGTGGGTTATTTTTTTATGGTACTTGGTAAGTGCTTACTGTGTGCCAAGTGCTGGGGTAGATACAAGATCGTGTTGGATGCTCCTCCCACCTGGCCAGGGAGGAGGATATGATCCCGGTGTGCAGATGGAGAAACTGAAATTAGGTCCTCTGACTTCCAGACTTGGTTTCAGATAACTGGCCTTCCCCTTTTAACAATACACCCCTTCCCCACTCAGTAAGTACGTACGAATGGAGGATTGCCGTTAATGACTCTCCATACTTTCATTCATTCATTCATTCAATAGTATTTATTGAGCGCTTACTATGTGCAGAGCACTGTACTAAGCGCTTGGAATGAACAAGTCGGCAACAGAGACAGTCCCTGCCGTTTGACGGGCTTACGGTCTAATCGGGGGAGATGGACAGATGAGAACAATGGCAATAAATAGAGTCGAGGGGAAGAACATCTCGTAAAAACAATGGCAACTAAATAGAATCGAGGCAATGTACATTTCATTAACAAAATAAATAGGGTAATGAAAATATATACAGTTGAGCGGACGAGTACAGTGCTGAGGGGATGGGAAGGGAGAGGGGGAGGAGCAGAGGGAAGGGGGGAAAAGAGGGTTTAGCTGCGGAGAGGTGAAGGGGGGGCGGTAGAGGGAGTAGAGGGAGAAGGGGAGCTCAGTCTGGGAAGGCCTCTTGGAGGAGGTGAGTTTTAAGTAGGGTTTTGAAGAGGGGAAGAGAATCAGTTTGGCGGAGGTGAGGAGGGAGGGCGTTCTAGGACCGCGGGAGGACGTGGCCTAGGGGTCGACGGCGGGATAGGCGAGACTGAGGGACGGCGAGGAGGTGGGCGGCAGAGGAGCGGAGCGTGCGGGGTGGGAGGTAGAAAGAGAGAAGGGAGGAGAGGTAGGAAGGGGCAAGGTGATGTAGAGCCTCGAAGCCTAGAGTGAGGAGTTTTTGTTTGGAGCGGAGGTTGATAGGCAACCACTGGATTTGTTTAAGAAGGGGAGTGACAGGCCCAGATCATTTCTGCAGGAAGATGAGCCGGGCAGCGGAGTGAAGAATAGACTGGAGTGGGGCGAGAGAGGAGGAAGGGAGGTCAGAGAGAAGGCTGACACAGTAGTCTAGCCGGGATATAACGAGAGCCCGTAGCAGTAAGGTAGCCGTTTGGGTGGAGAGCAAAGGGCGGATCTTGGCGATATCGTAAAGGTGAAACCGGCAGGTCTCGGTAACGGATAGGATGTGTGGGGTGAACGAGAGAGACTAGTCAAGGATGACACCGAGATTGCGGCCCTGAGAGACGGGAAGGATGGTCATGCCATCCACGGTGATAGAGAAGTCTAGGAGAGGACCGGGTTTGGGAGGGAAGATGAGAAGCTCAGTCTTGCTCATGTTGAGTTTTAGGTGGCCGGCCGACATCCAGGTGGAGACGTCCCGGAGGCGGGAGGAGATGCGAGCCCGAAGGGAGGGGGAGAGGACAGGGCCGGAGATGTAGATCTGCGTGTCATCTGCGTAGAGATGGTAGTCAAAGCCGTGAGAGCGAATGAGTTCACCGAGGGAGTGAGTGTAAATGGAGAACAGAAGAGGGCCAAGAACTGACCTTTGAGGAACTCCAACAGTTAAAGGATGGGAGGGGGAGGAGGCGCCAGCGAAGGAGACCGAGAATGACCGGCCAGAGAGGTAAGAGGAGAACCGGGAGAGGACGGAGTCCGTGAAGCCAAGGTGAGATAAGGTGTGGAGGAGGAGGGGATGGTCGACAGTGTCAAAGGCAGCAGAGAGGTCAAGAAGGATCAGAATGGAGTAGGAGCCATTGGATTTGGCAAGAAGGAGGTCACGGGTGATCTTAGAGAGAGCAGTCTCGGTAGAGTGGAGGGGACGGAAGCCAGATTGGAGGGGGTCTAGGAGAGAATGGGAATTAAGGAATTCTAAGCATCGATTGTAGACGACTCGTTCTAAGATTTTGGAAAGGAAGGGTAGTAGGGAGATAGGGCGATAACTGGAGGGGGAAGTGGGGTCGAGAGTGGGTTTTTTTAGAATGGGGGAGACGTGGGCATGTTTGAAGGCAGAGGGGAAGGAGCCATTGGAGATTGAGTGGTTAAAAATAGAAGTTAAGGAAGGGAGGAGGGCGGGGCGATGGTTTTAATAAGGTGAGAGGGAATGGGGTCTGAGGCGCAGGTGGAGGGGGTGGCACTTGCGAGGAGGGAGGAGATCTCCTCTGAGGATACTGCAGGGAAGGATGGGAAAGTAGGGGAGAGGGTTGGTGGGGGGGAGGGGAGAGGCAGAGGGGTGACTTTGGGGAGCTCAGACCTGATTGTGTTGATTTTCGTGAGGAAATAGGTGGCCCGATCACTGGGGGTGAGAGATGGGGGAGGGGGAGGAACAAGGGGCCTAAGGAGAGAGTTAAAGGTCCGGAACAATCGGCGGGGGTGACGGGCATGGGTGTCGATGAGGGAGGAGAAGAAGTTTTGCCTGGCGGAGGAGAGGGCAGAGTTAAGGCAGGAAAGGATAAATTTGAAGTGTGTGAGGTCGGCTCAGTGCTTGGACTTTCGCCAGCAGCGCTCGGCAGCTCGAGCATAGGAGCGTAGGAGGCGGACAGAGGAGGTGATCCGGGGCCGGGGGTTAGTGGAGCGAGAGCGGCGGAGGGAAAGGGGGGCGAGAGAGTCGAGATGAGTAGAGAGGGTGGAGTTGAGAGCGGAGACCTGATTGTCGAGAGTGGGAAGTGAGGACAGGGCGGCAAGGTGAGGAGAGATGCTTTTGGAGAGATGGATGGGATCGAGAGAGCGGAGGTCTCTGTGGGGCAGTAGCGAAGATTTGCAGGGGGAGGGAGTGTGAGAGAGGAGGCAGGTGAGAAGGTTATGGTCAGAGAGAGGGATTTCAGAGTCGGTGAGGGAGGAGATAGTGCAGCGGTAGGAGATGACGAGATCGAGGGTGTGACCGAGTCGGTGAGTGGGCGCGGTACGGTGGAGGAGGAGGTCGGCAGAGTCGAGGAGGGATAGCAGGCGGGCGGCAGAGGAGTCGTCGGGTACATCCATATGGATGTCGAAGTCTCCGAGGATCAGAGTGGGCAGAGAGAAGGAGAGAAGGAAGGTGAGAAAGGGGTCAAGGTGGTTGAAGAAGTCGGAGGTGGGACCGGGAGGGCGGTAGATGACGGCGACAAGTAACTGGAGGGGGTGGTAGAGGCGAATGATATGGGCTTCTAAGGAGGGGAAGGAGAGGGACGGGGGAGGAGGGATAGTGCGGAAGCGGCAACGGGGTGAGAGGAGGAAGCCGTCGCCTCCTCCCTTACCGGTGAGTCTGGGGGAGTGGGAGAAGGAGAGGCCTCCGCCGGAGCGAGCGGCGGCGGAGACCGTGTCTTTGGGAGAGAGCCACGTTTCAGAAAGGGCAAGGAGGAGGAGAGAGCGGGAGAGGAAAAGGTCATGGACGAAAGGTAGCTTACCTGTTAAGACATAATAATAATAATAATGATGTTGGTATTTGTTAAGCACTTACTATGTGCAGAGCACTGTTCTAAGCACCGGGGTAGATACAGGGTAATCAGGTTGTCCCACGTGAGCCTCACAGTTAATCTCCATTTTACAGATGAGGTAACTGAGGCACAGAGAAGTGAAGTGACTTGCCCATAGTCACACAGCTGACAAGTGGCAGAGCCGGGATTTGAACCCATGATCTCTGACTCCCAAGCCCCGGCTCTTTCCACTGACATTTGTGGCTTAGCGGATAGAGCACGGGCCTGGAAGTCAGCAGGACCTGGTTTGGTTTCTAATCCTGCCTTGGCCACGTGTCCACTCTGTGACCTCGAGCAAGTCACTTCACTTCTCTGGGCCTCAATTACCTCATTTGGATAAAGGGGGATAAGCGTGTGAGCCCCATGTGAGACAGGGATTGTATACAACCTGATTAACTTGTATCTAACCTAGTGCTTAGAAAAGTGCTTGGCACATAGTAAGTGCTTTACAAGTACCATAATTATTCTTATTATGGGTCTCTGGGTGAAAGGAAGGGACAGTAGTGCAGGTATTCGATCAACGGTGTATAAACTGAGCGCTTACTGTGTGCAGAGCACTGTACTATTACATACTCGGCGAGAAGTAGCATGACATAGTGGATAAGCCATGAGCCTGGGAATCAGAAGGTCGAGGTTCTAATTCCAGCCCCACCTTTTGCCTGCTGTGTGCCTTTGGACAAGTCACTTCTCTTTTCTGTGCTTCGGTTACCTCATCTGTAAATAAAAGAAAAAATGTGGATGGATTGAGACTGTGAGTCCCACGTGGGACAGGGACTGTGACCCACCCAATTTGCTTCTATCCACACCAGCGCTTAGTACATTGCTTGGCATATAAGTGCTTAACAGATACCACAATTATTATTATTATTACTTGATTTGTAATGATATCTGAGCTCCCACTTGGTGCAGTGCACTGTATTCAGGAAATGAGTGATGATGTGACAAGATCCCTGGCCTTAAGGAGTTGACACATGAATAGAAGCAGTGTGGTCTAATGGTTAGAGCATGGACCTGGGAGTCAGAAGGACCTGAGTTAATCACCGCTCCACTGCCTGTCTGCTGCAAGACTTTGGGCAAATCTCGTAACTTCTCAACAATATTTCTGAGTATGTATAATTGAAGGTGAGAGCTGGGGAGAGAGAGAAAGAGAGAGGTGGAGGGAGGAAGTTGAAAGAGAAGTCGGGGAACTTTAGGAGTTATACGAAGGGGACATAAGTGAGTGGCGGGGATACTCCACCTCATAGTAAATGCTTAATAGATGTTGTATGCTCTTTTGAAGGGACAAGTGATGGCCTGCTTTGCCCTCAGCTAGCCTGATTAAAAGAGCACCTCCTCCAAGAGGCCTTCCCCGACTAAGCCCTCATTTCCTCTTCTCCTGTCTGCATCCTCCTTGCACTTGGATGTGCACCTGTTATTCACTCCGCTTTCAGTCCCTCAATATTTAATAATAATAATGGTAATATTTGTTAAGCGCTTAACACGTGCCAGGTACAGTACTTAAGTGCTGGGGTGGATACAAGCAAATCGGGTTGGACATGGTACCTGTCCCATGTGGGGCTCAGAGCCTTAATCCCCATTTTATAGATGAGGTAACTGAGGCCTAAGAAGTGAAGTGTCTTGCCCACGATTACGGCAGAAAACTGACAGAGCTGGGATTAGAACCCATGACCTTCTGACTCCCAGCCTTGTGCTCTGTCCACTACACTTTGCTGCCTCAACACTTCTGTATGTATTTTTATTAATGTCGGTTTCCCCACTCTAGACTGTAAGCCTGTTGTGGCTAGGGGATGGATCTCCCCAACTCTGTTGTACTCTCCCCAGTGCTTAATAGGGTCTTCTGCACACAGAAGGTGCTCGATAAATATTACTGATTGGTGTCCAGATAATTTATTTTTTTGTCATCAGATTGAAGCAGCTGAATAAATGATTTAATAATGTCTGACCGACACAGCTCTCTCCACATTCAAATCCCTCCTAAAATCCTACCTCCTCTATCTGGGTTTTTCTGATTCATTTCTCAGCATCATAAGCCATAGCCCTTCAGCCGGCTCTAAAACTTAGGAACATATCTAGACAGTAAGCTCCTTGTGGGCAGTAAACACGTCCACCTGCTCTGATTGATTGAATTTTCCAAGTGCTTAATACAATGCTCAGCACCTAAGTGCTCAGTAAATACCACCAATGTACCATTATGTAATCAATCAATGGTTTGCGAGCACTATATGTGTGTGTGTATATATATATATATATATATATACATATATTCTTTAAGTGCTTTTCATGTGCCTGGCACTGTACTAAGGGCTGGGGTAGATACAAGGTTGTACACGGTCCATGTCCCACACAGGGTTCATATTTTACAGGTTCACATTTTGTATCCTTTGTTTACAGATGAGGTAACTGAATTAAGCACCTGGGTGGGAACAGAACCTTCATTAGTATTCATGTATGTGTGTCTGCTTAGTTGATTTATCCTGACCACTCTAATTGTAAACACTTTTATGTTTCCTCGCCCTGTTAGAGTGTAAAATCCTTGGAGTCAAGGACGATGTCACTTCATTGTTTTCCCAAGTGCTTAGTACAGTACTCTATGCCACCTGGATGCTCAGTAAATGCCGCTATTATTTGTAGTCGGAGCTTATGATCTAAGATGGTCTCAGCTACATCTGTATTGTCCTCAAAATTTAAAAGTTTAGTGGGCTATTGCAGACCACACAAACAGTAGTAGAAGCGGTGGGACCTATTTGGCGTAGTGGACAGCGCATGGGCCTCTAAACTAGAAAGTCATGGGTTCTAATGCCGACACCGCCACTTGTCTGCTGTGACCTAGGGCAAGTCACTTCCCTTCTCTGTGCCTCAGTTACCTCTTCTGGAAAATGGGGATTGAGACTGTGAGCCCCATGTGGAACAGGGACTGTGTCTGACCCGATCTGCTTGTATCCATCCACGTACTTAGTCCAGTGCCTGGCACATAGAGCTTAATAAATTCCACAATGATTATTATTGTTAATAGTATTAGTATTATTATTTGAGAGGAGCTGTGGCCTTTCTGTTCTGGGATGGGGGGAATTCCAAGCCGGGGGAGAAGCCTGAGCTGGGAAGGGCGGAGGCAGAAGAGTCCAGAGCGAAGTACGGTCAAAGGGGTTGGATTGGGAGTAATGATGGTGCCATGGCAGGCAATGGTGGGCAGGTGAAGAGAGCAGAAAGGTAAGGTGGGGCCCAGTGCTGGTGGTCTTGTAGCCAGTCTTGAGGAACTTGTGTTGGATGCCAAGACACATGGGGAGCCAGAGATGTGGGTCAGGCTGTGTGCTTCGTGAAGTTATTCCATGCGGCAGTGTGGGAGGTGGGAGAGGAGTAGGAGAGGATTGGAGGTTGGGAGAAGGGCGAGGTGGCTAATGCAGTAATCTCACGGTCCAGGGCCCCGGCTTTAACCAGGGTGGCAGCCGGGTGGGAAGATACAGGAGATGATGTGCGGAAAGAACTGGCCGGATTTGGTAGTGGACTGAAAGGGAGAATTGGAAGATGGTGCGGAGTCGAGGATAGCACCAAGATTGCAGGCTCTGGGAGGTGGAGGGTGGAATATTACAGGGAGAAATGGGTTTAGTGGGAAGGAAAGATGAGGAGTTTTATTTTAAGCATGGATTTTGTCAATTACTGTTAGTGTGAAGCTAATGTTTACCCACTCTTCACAACCAGGGATCGCCACCAACGTGAGGCCTTAACTTATCATGTGCCATCATATCTAGGGGGTTAGAAGCAGTAGTCTGAATTGTTCTCTGTAGGCAGAATTTTCTGTGTCAGATCAGATTATTGTGACATGAGCAGCTGAGAGAACCACCTAGAAGCCTGTCGGTGGTGCCCCCTTCCTTCCCATGCCATCCACTTGTAGTTGGGGGGTCCAGGTTGATTGACCTTTCAAGCCCTCCAAGAGGTTCACCCTTGGCTGGGGAGACCACCCAAGGCTTAGCGACAATGAGCAAGGTGGACAGGGGAGTTTTCTTCTTTTTATGAAACTGCACTGCTGATCATGGCTGAAAATTGGTTAGAGCAATTGGCTGATGTCATAAGTCAGTCCTGACACTTCAGAAATACCTTAGATGCTCTTCAGAATTGCCTTATCCTGCTGTCATAAACCAGTCCTTCCACTACAGAAATATTTTCCATACCATACAGAATTGATCAATCCTGATGTTGTAAACCAGCCCTCACACTCCCAAAATATCTCAGATGCTCTACAGATTTGGTTTATCACAAAGATTCTCTGAATAGAAAGGCCCTTTAACTTGAGTAATAATAACGATATTGGTATTTGTTAAGCACTTTCTGTGTGCCAGTACTGTATTAAGCACTGGGGTACATACAAGTTAATCAGGTTAGACACAGTTCTTGTCCCACTTGGGGCTCACAGTTCAAGTATAAGGGAGAACAGATATCGAACCCCCATTTGGACATTCACTAGAAAATGATCAGGTTGTATTCTGGTTAATGCAGCTTGGTAGACAAATCTGATGCATTTATTGGATTTGCGGTCATATTTTTTCTTTTATCAACCCCATTATGAAGATACTGACGTGCAAAACAAGCATTCAAAGAGACCAACAGATGCTTCTTTGTTGTAGCTTTCTTTCCCCCCCGCTGCTCAATTTCATTATTCTTGCATAATTATGTAAATGGATTCACCTGCTTTTTAAATGACACACTGTAATATTGGGGGAAACAGTTACCTTTCCAGGGAATCGAATCTCGTATTCATTGGGTAGATACAAAATTTAAACTACTGGTGCTGAAATCTTCAATAAAGTCTTTGTCCTATTTATTTTAATTGTTCATATCATCAGTGGGGGACCTGCTAAGGAGTGATGCAACTGCAGTCTGAGCAAGTGGATGCCAAAATTACCCCCTTCATTTATGTTTTTTTTTCTCGTATTTTTTAAGTGTTTACTATGTGCCAGACCCTGTACTAAGTGCTGGGGTGGATGGAAGTTAATCAGGTTGTACACAATCCATGTCCCACATGGGGCCCACGGTCTCAATTCATTCATTCAGTCGTATTTATTGAGTACTTACTGTGTGCAGAGCACTGTACTAAGCGCTTGGAAAGTACAATTCCTGTGAGCTCATGGGCAGGAATGTGTCTTTTGTTATACTGTACTCTTCCAAGTGCTTAGTACAGTGCTTTGCACACAGCAAGCGCTCAACAAATATGATTGAATGAATGAGTCCCCCATTTTACAGATGAGGTAACCGAGGTACAGAGAAATGAAGTGGCTTTCCCAAGGTCACACAGCAGAGAAGAGATGGAGTTGGGATTAGAACCTAGGTCCTTCTGACTCCCAGGCCTGTGCTCTATCTACCAGGTCATGCTGCTTCTCTGGGGTTCTAGATTAACTCCAAATAGAGTCTGAAATCAGAATTAGGGCCAAAGTTTCACTATTGTGGTTTAACTGCAATAGGGGCTGTCCCAAAAACATCACTGAAATTTACATTTGTCCCTTTGACAAAAAAAGCATCTGCTGAGTTCTGAGTCATGTTTCGGTGCTTACTATAGGTCAAGCTCTGTGGTAAGCACTGGGATAGAGATATGATAATCAATTCAAACACAGACCCTATCGCACATGAAGTTTATAATTGAGAAGCAGCATGGTATAATGGATAGACCCCGGGCCTGGAAATCAGGAGGTAATAGATTCTAATCCTGGCTCCACCACTTATCTGCTGTGTGACCTTGGGTAAGTCACTTCACTTCTCTGAGCCTGTTACCTCATTTGTAAATTGGGGATTGAGACTGAGAGCCCCACGTGGGATAGGGACTGTGGCCAACCCGATTTGCTTGTATCCACCCCAGTGCCTGGAACAAAGTAAGCACTTAACAAATTCCATAATTATTCTTTTATAATTTCAGTGTGAGGGCTAAGTAATTTCCGGGAAATGGAGCTAACTGCCTAAGGTGCATAAACCTGATCTCTTGCCTCTTTTGAATGCTGCCTTATTAAAGATAAGGTCAGTCTTCCAGCTTCATCTAACCTTCAAAATACTCACTTTAAAGTTTGAAAGCTATCTGAATTAAGCCTGATTTATTTCTTTCTGTTTTTTTCCCACAGCTTTGCAGCCACCACGCAAAATGCATCCCTTGCAGACTCTCTGTCTTCATTAAGAAGACCAAATAGAAGGCTGTAATGAACACGCCACTGCATCAGATCTCTGTCATTCCAGCCCGAGACATTTCCGCTGTCAGAGGCTCCAGAAGTAAGACCAAAGAAAGAGAGCGGGAAGAACAGGTAGGCCGAGATTGTTGTTTGAGTTCTCTGGGTGTTTTCAAAAAGGTTTCTAACCATTGAGTCACAGTGCCTACTCAAGAGTCAGGTGTTCTCAAGATGCAGGTGTTTTTATGGCTTCAGAGAAGATGGAATTTTCATAATTGCCTATAAATGAGTCATTGATGTGCAGGAAGTAGCATCCTACCTAAAATACAGTGAAAATTTGGAGCGATAATTAGGTGCCTCGTGTTTACATTTCATTGGTCCCTATAGCGTGGATTAGTGAAATTTTCTGAGTAAACCAACAGAATATTTACCCAAGTTTGGTTTCATTCACTGCATCTATTTCTGTTGGTCTTGACTACTAACTACGGAGTGGTCAAAAGGTGGAAATTCTCTTTATTATCTTTTGATCCCACAGTTTTGAGAAGGTATGCAGAGAGCTGCAGCTTTTCATTCTAGTTAACTCTTGGTATATCAGTGCAAAAAGATTCAAAGCAAGAATTCTACATTTCAGGAGAGTAAACCACCAAACATGTTGCATTCACTCACTTTGTTTTATAATTGATTTTCTTCCTGATGGCCCTATATCCGAAAGCATATCTCCTCCAAGAGGCCTTCCCAGACTAATAAGCCCCACTTTTCCTCATTTCCCTCTCCCTTCTGCATTGCCCTGACTTTCTCCCCTTGCTCTTCTCTCTCTCCCATTCCCATAGGACTTATGTATATATCTGTCATTTTATTTATTTTTATTGATGTCTGCCTATCCCCCTATAGACTATGAGTTCATTTTGGGCCAAGATTGTCACTATTGTTGTGTTTTACTTCACCAAGTGCTTAGTACAGTGCTCTGCACACATTAAGCACTTAGTACAACTGAATGAATGAATATGGTATTATTCTATCTGTCCAGCTACTAGTCCTTACCTTGCTTATTTTTATGGTATTGAATTCATTCATTCAGTTGTATTTATTGAGTGCTTATTGTGTGCTGGGCACTATATGAAGTACTTGGGAGAGTACAATACAACAATAAACAAACATATTGCCTGCTCACAACGAGCCTGTAGTCTAGAAGGGGAAGACAACAAATAAAATAAATTACAGATATGGACCTAAGTGCTGTGGGGCTGGGAGTTGGGATGAATGAAGGGAGCAAGTCAGGGTGATGCAGAAGGTAGTGGGAGAAGAGGAAATGAGGGGTGCTTAGTCATGGAAGGCCTCTTGAAAGAGAAGTATCTTCAGTAAACCTTTGAAGGAGAGGGGAATTCATTCATTCAGTAGTATTTATTGAGCGCTTACTATGTGCAGAGCACTGTACTAAGTGCTTGGAATGTACAAATCAGTAACAGATAGAGACAGTCCCTGCCCTTTGACGGGCTTACAGTCTAATCGGGGAAGATGGACAGACAAAAACAATAGCAATAAATAGAATCAAGGGGATGTAGATCTCATTAACAAAATGAATAGGATAATAAAAATATATACAAATGAGCGGACAAGCAGAGTGCTGAGGGGAGGGGAAGCGAGAGAGGGAGGAGCAGAGGGAAAGGGGGAGAAAGGGACCTTAGCTGAGCGGAGGTGAGGGGTGGGGCAGAGGCAGCAGAAGGAAAAGGGGAAGCTGATTCTGGGAAGGCCTCTTGGAGGAAGTGAGCTCTAAGTAGAGCTTTGAAGAAGGGAAGAGAGTTTGGCGGAGGTGAGGAGGGAGGGCATTCCAAGACAGCAGGAAGACGTGGCCCAGGGGTCGACGGCGGGATAGGTGAGAACGGGGGACAGTGAGGAGGTGGGCGGCAGAGGAGCGGAGCCTAAGGGTTGGGCAGTAGAAAGAGAGAAGGGAGGAGAGGTAGGAGGGGGCAAGGTGATGGAGAGCCTCGAAGCCTAGAGTGAGAAGTTTTTGTTTCGTGCGGAGGTCGATAGGCAACCACTGGAGGTTTTTAAGAAGGGGAGTGAAAGGCCCAGAGCATTTCTGCGGAAAGATGAGCCGGGCAGCGGAATGAAGAATAGACTGGAGCGGGGAGAGACAGGAGGAGGGGAGATCAGAGAGAAGGCTGTCACGATAATCCAGCCGGGATATTATGAGAGCCCATACCAGTAAGATAGCAGTTTGGGTGGAGAGGAAAAGGCGGATCTTGGCGATATTATAAAGGTGAGACCGGCAGGTCTCGGTGACGGATCGGTTGTGTGGGGTGAACGAGAGTGCCGAGTCAAAGATGACACCGAGGTTGCGGGCCTGAGAGACGGGAAGGATGGTCGTACCATCCACGGTGATAGGGAAGTCTGGGAGAGGACCGGGCTTGGGAGGGAAGATGAGGAGCTCAGTTTTGGGCATGTTGAGTTTTAGATGGCGGGCAGACATCCTGGTAGAGACGTCCCAGAGGCAGGAGGAGATACGAGCCTGAAGGGAGGGGGAGAGGATGGGGCAGAGATGTAGATCTGTGTGTCCTCTGCATAGAGATGATAGTTGAAGCTGTGAGAGCGGATGAGTTCACCGAGGGAGTGAGTGTAGATGGAGAACAGACTAGGGCCAAGAATTGACCCTTGAGGAACTCCTACAGTTAGAGGATGGGGGTGTGGGGGAGGAGCCCGTGAAGGAGACCGAAAATGAACGGCTGGAAAGATAAGAGGAGTACCGGGAGAGGACAGAGTCTGTGAAGCCAAGGTGAGATAAGGTGTGGAGGAGAAGGGGATGATCGACAGTGTCAAAGGCAGCTGAGAGGTCAAGGAGGATTAGGATAGAGTAGGAGCCATTGGATTTGGCAAGAAGGAGGTCATGGGTGACCTTTGAGAGCAGTCTCAGTAGAGTGGAGGGGACGGAAGCCAGATTGGAGGGGGTCCAGGAGAGAATTGGAGTTAAGGAATTCTAGGCAGGAGTTTAGATGACTCGTTCTAGGAGCTTGGAAAGGAAGGGTAGTAGGGAGATAGGGCGATAACTGGAAGGGGAAGTGGAGTTGGGTGGGCGGGGGAGGCAGAAGGGAGAGGGGTGACTTTGGGAAGCTCAGACCTGACTGTGTTAATTTTCGTGATGAAGTAGGTGGCCAGATCATTGGGGGTGAGGGATGGGGGAGGAGGAGGAACAGGGGACCTGAGGAGAGAATTAAAGGTCCGGAACAATTGGTGGGAGGTGAAGGGTATGGGTGTCAATGAGGGAAGAAAAGAAGTTTTGCCCGGCAGAGGAGAGGGCAGAGTTAAGGCAGGAAAGGATAAATTTCAAATGGATAAGGTCAGTTTGGTGCTTGGACCTTCCCCAGCAGCGCTCCGCAGCTCGAGCATAGGAGCGTAGGAGGCGGACAGAGGCGGTAACCCAGGGTTGTGGGTTAGCGGAGCGAGAGCGGCGGAGGGAAAGGAGGGCGAGAGAGTTGAGATGAGTAGAGAGGGTGGAGTTGAGAGCGGTGACCTGATAATCGAGAGTGGGACGAGAGGACGGGGGGCAAGGTGGGGAGATGCTTTTGGAAAGATGGATGGGATCAAGAGAGTGGAGGTCTCTGTGGCGGAGTAGTTCAGATTTGCAGGGGGAGAGAGCGTGAGAGAGGAGGCAGGTAAGAAGGTTATGGTCTGAGAGAGGGATTTCAGAGTCGGTGAGGGAGGAGGTAGTGCATCGGTAGGAGATGACGAGATCAAGGGTGTGACCGAGTCGGTGAGTGGGCGAGGTGTGGTGGAGCAGGAGGTTGGCAGAGTCGAGGAGCGATAGCAGGTGGGCGGCAGAGGAGTCACTGGGAGTACTTGTCTGTACTTAAGAGCTTCCTATATGTCAGGCACTGGAATAATAATGATAATTGTGGTATTTGTTAAGCACTTACCAAGTGCCTAGCACTGTCCTAAGAGCTGGGATAAATACAAGGTAATCAGGTTGTCCCACGGGGGGCAGACAGTCTTAAATCCCATTTTACAGGTGAGGTAACTGAGGCAGAGGAAGTTAAGTGGCTTGCCCAAGGTCACACAACAGGCAAGTGGTGGAGTCACGATTAGAACCCAGGTCCATCAATCAACTGTATTGAGTGCTTACTGTGTGCAGAGCACTGCATTGAGCACTTGGGAGCCTGTAGAGTTGGTAGACATAATCACTGCCCACAACAAGTTTACAGTCTAGTTGATACAGAAACATTAATTATGGGTTAATTAATTTTAATTTTAAATTAAATTTAATAACGGAATTATTAATTTCCGTTACCAAGACCTGCCGGTTTCACCTTTACAATATCGCCAAGATCCGCCCTTTCCTCTCCACCCAAATGGCTACCTTACTGCTACAGGCTCTTGTCCTATCCCGGCTAGACTACTGTGTCAGCCTTCTCTCTGATCTCCTTTCCTCCTCTCTCACCCCGCTCCAGTGTATTCTTCACTCTGCTGCCCCGCTCGTCTTCCTGCAGAAATGCTCTAGGCATGTCACTCCCCTTCTTAAACACCTCCAGTGGTTGCCTATCGACCTCCGCTCCAAACAAAAACTCCTCATTCTAGGCTTCAAGGGTCTCCATCACCTTGCCCCTTCCTACCTCTCCTCCCTTCTCTCTTTCTACCGCCCACCCTGCACCCTCCACTCCTCCGCCGTCCAGCTCCTCACCGTCCCTCGGTCTTGCCTATCCCGCCATCGACCCCCGGGCCACGTCCTCCTGCAGTCCTGGAACGCACTCCCTCCTCACCTCCGCCAAACTGATTCTCTTCCCCTCTTCAAAACCCTACTTAAAACTCACCTCCTCCATGAGGCCTTCCCAGACTGAGCTCCCCTTCTCCCTCTACTCCCTCTACCGCCCCCCCTTCACCTCTCCGCAGCTTAACCCTCTTTTCCCCCCATTTCCCTCTGCTCCTCCTCCTCTCCCTTCCCATCCCCTCGGCACTGTACTCGTCTGCTCAACTGTATATATTTTCATTACCCTATTTATTTTGTCAATGAAATGTACATCGCCTCGATTCTATTTAGTTGCCATTGTTTTGACGAGATATTCTTCCCCTCGACTCTATTTATTGCCATTGTTCTTGTCTGTCCGTCTCCCCCGATTAGACTTTAAGCCCGTCAAACGGCAGGGACTGTCTCTGTCTGTTGTCGACTTGTTCATTCCAAGCGCTTAGTACAGTGCTCTGCACATAGTAAGCGCTCAATAAATACTATTGAATGAATGAATGAATGGGTATGTACATAAGTGCTTTGGGGCTGAGGAAGGGTTGAATAAAGTGCGCAAATTGTCATGCAAGGATGACAGAATGGAACGGGAGAAGAGGAAATGAAGGCCTAGTTGGGGATGACCTCTTGGTGGAGATATGTTTTTAATAAGGCTTTGAAGATGGAGAGAGGGATGGTCTGCTGGATATGAATGGAAAGAGGAAGGACCTGGGTGAAAGGTCGGTGGTGAGACAGATGAGATCGAGACACGGTGAAAGGATTAGCATTGGAAGAACCATGTCGTCAGGCTTGGTTGGAGTAGGAAAGCAGTGTGTTGAGGTAGGAGGGGCCAAGGTGATTCAGTGCTTTAAAGCTGATGGTAAGGAGTTTCCTTTTGATGCGGAGGTAGACTGGCAACCACTGGAGGTTCTTGAGGAGTGGGGAAACCTGAACTGAATGGTTTAAAAAAAACAGATGATCCGGGCCACAGAGTGAAGTATAGTCTGGAGTGGGGAGAGACAGGAGATGGGGATGTCGGTGAGGAGGCTGATGCAGGAATCAAGGCAGGATAGGATAAGTGCTTGGATTAACATGGTAGCCGTTTGGGTCCTTCTGACTCCCAGGGCCATGCACTATCCACCAGGCCTGGCTGCTTCTGTATATTATTTCCAAAGTGCTCTGGGAATATTAGCTAATTAGGTCTTAGCAGCGTGGTTCAGTGGAAGGAGCCCAGGCTTGGGAGCCAGAGGTCATGGGTTTGAATCCCGGCTCTGCCGCTTGTCAGCTGTGTGACTGTGGGCAAGTCACTTCACTTCTCTGTGCCTCAGTGATCTCATCTGTAAAATGAGGATTAAGACAGTGAGCCTCACGTGGGACAACCCGAGCGCCCTGTATCTCCCCCGGCGCTTAGAACAGTGCTCTGCGCATAGTAAGCGCTTAACAAATACCAACATTATTGTTATTATTATTATTATAAATGTGGAAATGAAAACATTCTGGGAACAGGACATGTTCAGAGATGCAACATTAATCACTTGTGGTTTTGGTAGGCCTTTGTCTAATATTTGGGTCACAGCAATGGATTGGACGTTTCTTTTTCCAGGATTTTAGGGTCAGGATACTTTGGAAAGAGATGTAATCTCTTTGAGTTTCTCATTCCCAGTATGACTGGAAGTTTGTTTATAAGAGCTTCAGCGAAGTATTTTTGGCATACCAATGAAGTCTCCCATTTCCCAAGAAGTGCCAAGTATAAGCATAATTTGCTGAATGTAAAAAAAAATGAAAATCAGTTAATTGACAAATGTTCCAAAACACTCTAGCTGTTTTCCCTCCCTTTTGCATCACCCAAGAGCTTGAGCTCTTACCTCTTAAGCACTTCTGTGACCCACTCTACACTTCCACGAAACTTAGGTACATGCTTTTATACTCGATTCCTACTCCTGCCTGTAATTCATTTTTATGTCTTTCTCCCCTGCTAGAGTGTAAGCTTTTTGAGTGCAGGGATCGTGCCTGTGTATTCATTCATTCATTCAATAGTATTTATTGAGCGCTTACTATGTGCAGAGCACTGTACTAAGCGCTTGAGATGAACAAGTCGGCAACAGACAGAGACAGTCCCTGCCATTTGACGGGCTTACAGTCTAATCGGGGGAGACGGACAGACGAGAACAATGG
Organism: Ornithorhynchus anatinus; assembly: GCF_004115215.2. Lineage (NCBI taxonomy): Eukaryota > Metazoa > Chordata > Mammalia > Monotremata > Ornithorhynchidae > Ornithorhynchus > Ornithorhynchus anatinus. The sequence continues at coordinate 126,357,105 of NC_041730.1, read as the reverse complement.
CAATAAATAGAGTCAAGGGGAAGAGCATCTCGTAAAAACAATGGCAACTAAATAGAATCGAGGCGATGTACAATTCATTAACAAAATAAATAGGGTAACGAAAATATATACAGTTGAGCGTGCTGTGGGGATGGGAAGGGAGAGGTGGAGGAGCAGAGGGAAAAGGGGAAAATGAGGGTTTAGCTGCGGAGAGGTAAAGGGGGGATGGCAGAGGGAGTAGAGGGAGAAGAGGAGCTCAGTCTGGGAACGCCTCTTGGAGGAGGTGAGTTTTAAGTAGGGTTTTGAAGAGGGAAAGAGAATCAGTTTGGCGGAGGTGAGGAGGGAGGGCGTTCCGGGACCGCGGGAGGACGTGACCCAGGGGTCGATGGCGGGATAGGCGAGACCGAGGGACGGTGAGGAGGTGGGCGGCGGAGGAGCAGAGCGTGCGGGGTGGGTGGTAGAAAGAGAGAAGGGAGGAGAGGTAGGAAGGGGCAAGGTGATGGAGAGCCTTGAAGCCTAGAGTGAGGAGTTTTTGTTTGGAGCGGAGGTCGATAGGCAACCACTGGAGTTGTTTAAGAAGGGGAGTGACATGCCCAGATCGTTTCTGCAGGAAGATGAGCCGGGCAGCGGAGTGAAGAATAGACTGGAGCGGGGTGAGAGAGGAGGAAGGGAGGTCAGAGAGAAGGCTGACACAGTCGTCTAGCCGGGATATAACGAGAGCCCGTAACACTAAGGTAGCCGTTTGGGTGGAGAGGAAAGGGCAGATCTTGGCGATATCGTAAAGGTGAAACCGGCAGGTCTTGGTAACGGATAGGATGTGTGGGGTGAACGAGAGAGACGAGTCAAGGATGACACCGAGATTGCGGGCCCGAGAGACGGGAAGGATGGTCGTGCCATCCACGGTGATAGAGAAGTCTGGGAGAGGACCGGGTTTGGGAGGGAAGATGAGCAGCTCAGTCTCGCTCACGTTGAGTTTTAGGTGGCGGGCCGACATCCAGGTGGAGACGTCCCGGAGGCAGGAGGAGATGCGAGCCCGAAGGGAGG